>NC_083316.1:140206231-141406231 GCF_963455315.2 Globicephala melas
CCTCTCTTTGGAAAGTGAGAGCGGAGATGGGAGGAACATACTCCACAGAGTGTGGGCCACCTCAGAAGGCGAGAGTGGCCTGAGGTGTAGCAGTGGTTAGTTTTTATGGAGTGGGTAATTTCATAGGCTAACAAGTGGGTGGAATATTCTAACTGTCTTGGAGAAGGGGTGGGGATTTCCAGGAAATGGGGCATCACCCATGTTTTGGCCTTTTATGGTTGGCCTAGCAACTATTATGGCACCTGTGGTGAGTCACTTGGCTAATGTGTTACCATGAGCATATAAGGAGGCTCAAGGTCTACTGGAAGTCGAATCTGCTGCCATCTTGGGCCTAGTAGGTTCTAACCGAATCTTGTACTATTCTGTTCTTCTTAATGGTTGTGTCATTTTTTAAATGGTTGTGCCCTGCCCCTTCCTTCCTGTCTCAAAAGGTGCAATCTTACCTCAGATTCAGTGGTAAGATTTTAGATAAAGATTTTGCATCTTTATCTTATCTAAGCCTTGGGTCAAACGGCTGAAAGCTGAAAATGAGAGCAAACTTATTTCCCTAAATCAGGGAGACAAAATTATGTCCATTGAGAGAAGATCTGGAAATACTCTCAAAAGCTCTCAGTCCTATGTGCTCATTGACTTTTTAAAAGATGCCTTGTATTTTTGAGAGAGTAAATGTGGTTTAAGAATTCAAAGCTTCTAAGTTTGCTTATTCAAAAGGTGTTTTTAAACATGTGAAACACAGTAGAGCAAACATTCATTTTTTTTCGCATTTTTTTTTCTCTTTTCTTTTTCATCTTTTATTTTTTTAAATCTGCCAGATTTGTTTTGTGTTTCTCTTCCCTTTAATCAGAGATAGAAAAGAGATTCTGTGTGTCACTTTGTAATTCTTCAGCCAAGATATCTTCAACCATATCACAATGGACAAGGTAATTTCTTACATTTCACCAGTTTAATAGCCTGACCACAGTTAGTATTTGGAAAATAGAATATTCAAATTACTGCCATAAATTCAAACTATATTTCCTCTTATATATCAGCTTTGAGAATATTTTATTGAGGAGGAAAAATTTTCCTTCTCCCCTTCTAGGTTCTTTTGATGGCCTAATAATTAAATTGACAGAAGCCAGTGTTACAGGAGAAAAACCACAGGTTAAGGGCATGTACACATGGGAGAAACCTAGGAAAACTAACTCACTAAAATGGCCAAAGCCTGTACCTTAAATATTTTTTCCAGCCAAAGACAAAAAGATGTTGGGGGTGGGGAAGTCAGTTATGGGAGATTACCAGGATAATCACAGTAAACAAGAGTAAGGTTGTTATGCAGATTTTAAATCCTTGTCTACTCCACTGACAAGAGTTATCTAGTCTTCATAGTCCAACTAGAGAGACACACTTACAAAAGTAGATTTTCCTTACAAATGTAAATGTCTTTTACAAAGGGTAAATTTTACTTGGTTTTAAGAGCTTCTCCTGTGGCTAGTTTCTTAAAAATAATCAGCCTAAAATAAACCTTATGCCAAAGAGGATTATTTTGGGGTGGCAAATTCTACTCTCCTACAATTTCCTGAAACATATTAGAACGGAGCTTTTGAAATTAAAATTCATTGTCATTTAGTATTATCTTGATTCATATGAACAAAAATAGGAAAATTGTGTCTTTTATTCTATTTCAAGTTTACAATTTGATTACTGTGGTAATGGATTTCCTTAGCAGTTTGGTTTTGTTCATCATTACTTTGGGTGCTAATGCACAAGCCTTCTTTGCATTATCTAACAGTTATTCAGTCACCTTAAAAAATCAGACCTACCACAATAAATATCATTATCTTTAAAATACTGTAGTAGACTTGAAACTGTACACGTCAGGTTGGGACTTGAACCTATGGGCTGGGACTCAAACCCAGCCCAAACCCAGATTACGACTTGAACTCACTGTCTTTTAATTGCAGTCACTAATTAGAACCACCTGGTGTCAGAACTTACTGAGGCTCAGGTTGTCTGTGTCTCAGCGCAGAAGGAATCCAGTGAGAGGCAAGGTGATAGGCAAGAAGTAGATTTATTAATATAGGACGTTTGTGAGGAGTACAAGTGGGCATGCAAAGGGGCTCTGCCCCGAGAATTAAGCAGACTACATTTTATAATCAAAGGAAAGTGGGGAAAGGGGAGAAGACCACTTTCTTCCTCTTTCTTTGAGTAGACGTCAGGCTTTCATCACTAGCTCCTCCACATCAGGCAGGAGAGTGTTTGACCCTATAAGGTCAAATTAGGACCCTCATGGCGCTTATTCAAGTCAGCAGAAGGGTGGTAACACATACTAAAATATGTTAAATCATCTCCCGTTTCAGTATAATGAGAGTCTTCTGCTTTGGAATATCACCTTTCCCTTATATTCCTGTCCTTGGTTCTAAGGATCATTGTCTTGCTGGACTTGACCAACAGGATGCAGGCCTCATTTTTTTTTTTTTTTTCCACTTAATGGCCTGGGGCTTATCTTGTGCTTTTATTGATGGCTTTACCTGCTTTGTCCCATGGTGTTCTGACAGCTTTCTTGAGTGATCATCGTAAGACCACTTATAGTGGTCTCCCAAAGTTCCCTAAGGTTCCCCCTCTATCTATAATCCCCTAGTGGGATTTTTAAAACTACCTGTGTAACTATCCTACTGTATTCCTATCAGACCCTTAGAGAATAGATAATAAATAGTAATAGTAATAAATAAGTTTGATCCTGCACACAGGAGCTTACAGTCTTGGTAGGTTGAGTTGCAGTAGAGATTTTTCAGATGCCAGAATTAAGTTCATTTAAAACCAATATAGAAAGTTTTGGGTTCCCACATTTAGAAAAAGAAACTGTTTCTCTACTTTTTGCCCCCCAAATTTTACTTTTCCAAAATGACTCCTAGGCAGTAGCTACAACTATTCCAAGTACTCCCTCAGCTACTCCAGTTGACCCTGTTTCTCTTCCTGCTACTCTAGCTACTTTGCCAGGCTCAGCTTTTCTAACCAGCTCTATTGTATGTCCAAGCTACTCTGATTACCCACAGTCCAGTTGGTTTAGCTATTTCAATTAGACTGTTACCCAAAAACTGGGTTTGCCTCTTGCTGGGTGTCAAGCCTGTAGACACAACCAAGCCAAAGCAGAGGAGAAGGGAGGATTTATTATTACTTGCAGGAAGTGAGGAGAACACTGGGGATTTTCCTAAAGCAGTGTCTCCCAGAACAGGAAAATTGAGGAAGTTTTAAGCTAAGGGTACATGCGTATTCATAAAGGGGCTTGAGCAGAGGAGAATTCAGCATAGAATTGGGAGAAAGATTGACAGAGTCCAAGCTTTAGTTGAATGAAGTCATGAGGATCAACATCATCATTTCATCCTACACCTGGGTGCTGGCCTCAGTTCCTGCAGAACTCAAAGACTGTATTGGATTTTTATGTATATCCCTTGAGGAGGAACTAAGACTCCATTTTATTGCTGAACTATTGTTTCTTGATTGTTTTTCCTTTGTTCCTGCATTCACTTACTTAAAATCATTGATTACTGAGTCCTGTTCAAGGTCAAGCATTGTGGCCAGACTTAGATCACAAAATGACTTAGTCCAAAATGGATTTTCGTATGTCAAGAAAGCCAGTCCTGGTTCTCTTTCTCTGGGGAGACCCCTAATTTATCCACTTACAAGATCAGATACTAGGATTAACTAAGTTTATCCTAAAGTTAGTTTCTTATTTGTGTTTTTGAGTTCACCCTATTCAAGTCCCTAACTAAGTTATTTCTCTTCTATCAGAACTGTGGTGTTCAAAAGAGAGAAAAAAAAAAAAAAAGTAAAAGAAAAATTAAAAAATTAGCACAGGAAACTATTTCCACATGTATCCATCAAAGTAAAAAAAAAAAGTGTGAGGGAGGGGAAGAAAACTTCCTTCTGTCTTTCTAGATTATTCTGACTGGTTTAAGAATTAAATTGACAAGAGAGAAATTAACAGGAGAAAATCAAACAAAAGTTTAATAAGTTTATACATGGGAAAGACCCAGGAAAACTGAGTAACTTGCCAAAATTGCTGAAACCCTCACCTTAAATACCATCTTCAGCTAACGACAAAAGAGGATATTGGGGGTGGTGGGTGGCTTGGGACTTCAAAGGGGAGGAAGGCGGTTGCAATGGAGGTGGAAAAACAAATGTTTGGTAGACAAATGTTTACTGGGCCACACAGAGACAATGTGATACAGGGTGAACTCTGATCTCTAGACTCTGACAAGTATTCCCCACCACACCTAGCCCATAATCTTTGTAGATATCTCTGCTGATAATGCTCTTCTTGGACTAGGCCCTTTATCTAATTCCTTAGGCAGCTAAGAGGGAAGAAACAAGAAAAATTTCTGAGTCTTCTGTTTCTTTAAAATAATCCTTGTGCCCAAAAGACACATTTTGGGGTGGCAAAGTTTGCTTCCCTACAAAAATATAAAGTGATAACTCTCTGGTACGGAGTCTTATCCTCTTATTCTTCTTATCCTTTTGTCCCAAAAGTTAGTACCTGGTGCAGGAGCATAGAGCACAATTTGGAAATCAATGGGCTAGGACAGGGACTGGCAAACTGTGGGTCATGGTTCAAGTTTAGCCCATTGCCTGTTTGTGTACAGCCCTTGAGCTAAGAATAGTTTTTAACATTTTTAAGTGGTTGGAAAAAAAATTATGTTAAAGAATATTTCTTGACATATGAAAAGTATATTAAAATTTCAGTGTCTGTAAATGAAGATATGTACCTTGAAATATGGTCAGGCTCATTTGTTTAATGTGACTTACAACACTGGAGCTGAATAGTTACAACAGCTACCCTATTATCCACAAAGCCTAAAACATTTTCTACCTATCCCTTTATGGAAAAATTTTCCCAATTACTAATGTGAAATATGGGCTCCCACAATTGTTCACTACTAGAAATAATTTTGCACTTTGAAAAACACAGGATATACAACTATATTCAATCTCAAGTAACTAAAAAAATTGATAGAGGAATTATATATTCTAGTACATGTAAACATTAGGATATCAAAAGCTTAAGAAATATCTGTGGGAGAAAATGAGCTTAAAATTAAGAAAAAAAAGTTTTATTTTTAATTCAGAGGAGACAGTACTATTATTTAATTTATCAGCAGAGTACTTTAGTCATTTCACTGAACATCTGTATTTTGAAGACGCATCATTTCAGAAATTTTGAACCTGAGGCTCCTGATATTGACCTTCAACCAGTTTCCTCACTTTGCTGCAATAAGGGACAATAAAAGATCCCCAACTCATTTCACCTGCCAAGTCCATCTCACCTAAGCCCGACAGAACAATTATGCTGTGTGTTAATCCACATCCTCTTTGAATTACTGCATGGTTAGTTTATGAGAGAAATATGACTAAAGTGAAATATATGTTAGAAATTAATTTATCTACCAAATCTAATAAAACTCCATTGAGATAATATTTGAGATGATCTTTGAAGAATAGGAAGTGTTTTGACAGGTGGAAATGGGAATTGGAGTAATATTTTAGATGGAAGGTATAGCTTGAACAGAAACCCATTGATGGGAGGGTATGCTATGCATTTAAGAAATATTAGTATTTCCAAGTGATTAGAACAAATGGTACATATATAATTAATTAGGAAATATAGATTAGAGTTATAATGTGAATCTTAAGTGTAAAACTAATTTGGTAAAACAATGGAGAGCCACTCAGATTTTTAAGAAGTAGAGGGTATGATCAGACCCGTGCTTTTGAATTGCAGTCTCTAAAGTGTTATGTGTATAACCAGGGCTTGGAAATCACAATCCATTGGGATATTAAAAATATATATGAGAACTTATGTTTGTTTTTAATCTACAATATTAAAATAATGAGCTTGGTAATACTTAATATATAGGTTGATCTGGCACTGGAATTTGGTCTCAGTGTCATGTGGTCCCATGTCATACTTGGTCAGTAAATCATCCTTAGGGAAGTATGATGATTCCAAACCAGCAGGGATGGCAGTGCACCCCTCATTCCTTCTAGCTTTCAATTCTGTTACTTCCTGTTACTTATTGACATTTATGTCTACCTGGTAAGTGGATTCATGAATTTTATTATCCAGTTTTAACTAAGCTTAATTTTGCAAAATGGATGAATATTTTACAAAATAGTTGAAGATCATTCTAGTAAGGCAGGCACAGCAATCAACAAGAAATGGCAGTGATGCCACAAATTTAATTATCAACTGTTGGTCACCAACATAATGAGGTCAAACAATTATGACCTAAACTTTATAGAGTTGGCCAGAATCAAATTATTAGGAGGACAATTTGGTGTATACATAAATACCCACTATTATAAGTGATGTAATTAGTAACCATGCTTAGAAGCCAATTAAAAATATTATTTTATCTTTATCTCACCCTTCAAACATATGTTATGTTGTTTCATCATGTGAAAAACGTATTAGTAGAGTAGTTCAAGACACAATGTTATAAATAAATACTCATATATATATATATATATACTCACATATATATATATATATATATATATATATATATATAGACAATTGTTCTCAAAGGTGTTTTACGGGTAGCTGTGAGTAATGAAAAATATTTTAATGTAGTAAAGTAGAGATGATACATCGTCAAAAAGTGATCTAAAATGAAGACAGCAGTTGGTAGTTTCACCTTTCCTGGTATGAACTGGGATTGTGGCAATTATGAAAGGAAAGGAAGTGCCATTTGCTGGAGATATTAGGGGATGACATAGACGAGATGGAGATTGGAGAGTACAGTGAAGCTTAAAGCATGAGTATCTCACGCTTTGTTATGATTACAGTGATATCAAGTAGGGAAGAGAAGCTGAATGTAGGAGCACAGTGAAGTTTCTTTTTGTCTTTATAACAGAGAATTATTCAAAAATTAGTTTCCTTGTTTTCACTAATGAATTACTTGAATAGAATCCGGCAGTCTAAGTGATCCCTGTGAAGTGAAAGCTAACAGAAGAAATTAATTGACCTATATTTTCAGTAATGATATCTACATGAAGCATAGACAGAACAGATGTTTTCTGTTTTAAGTGGTGGGTGTCTTTTTTTCCCTCACTTGTCATGTTGTAATAAGCATTGATTTAGCAAATGTTTAATTTTGAGAAACATAACACACACTTTTGGAGGTTGTCACTTCATATTGCTTAATATTACAAGACTTCCACTCTGAACTGAATTTGAAAACTTGAAAGTTCTGAAAGTTAGAATAGCTCCAAAAGTAATTTCTCCATATACTCATATGTTTTTTTAAATTAATATGTAGCTGAATCAATTGCTGTATCATATTTTACATAACTGGAATAGTTTAAAGCTTAAACACAAAGTTTAACTATGAAGTTTTATTTATTTCTGTTAGTTGTGTATACTTTGCATGTTTAGGTTGCTGCTTCACGTGCATGCACATAACATTGTTTTCATGTGTGACTGTATGAGCTCCGTTACAGTATTTTGTTTTATAAGTTCTGTTTCACAAATGTCTAAACAAGATGGAGAAGTGCCTTTATCAATAAGAAAGAAGTGATAATAATTATGTGACAATGATATAGAACATAAGTATTATTTTCATATGCTACTGATTGAAATCACTGGACACTCATTGATCTTTCAGTTCTTTTCCATACCTGAGTCCTTTAGAGCCTGTGAATATAGTAATTGATGTTGATTTCTTATTTGCTTTACTTCCAAAGAAGCTTAGAATCAAATATGTGACCCCTTTCTATTAACTGAAAAGTATTGGTGGCATGTGTACTTCTGTACTCAGCCCTATGCTTTCCTGAATATATTTAATCTTTGTTTTTTTTAACCTGAATATATTTGCTATATTTATTATTGTAAGCCATCTAAAACCAATTCTTCAAGTATTTTTATATAAATATATAAATGTACTAATACATTCAAATATACCAAATTATATAAATGATTGCTAGAATACATTTTACTTATTGTATAATTTTGCTAATTATACTGTGGCAAATACTGACCTTTTATAGAAAATACACACACAATGGATATAATCTACATTTAAAGATTAAAAAACATCATGGGGGTATAAATTCAAGATGGCAGAATAAAAGACCATGGAACTCACCTCATCCCACAAATCCATCAGAAATATATCACAAATGGAACAATTCCCACAGAACACCTACTGAACACTAGCAGAAGGCCTCAAACACCTGAAAGGACAAGAAAGATTTCCACATAACCGGGTAGGACAAAAAAAAAAAAAAAAAGGAGGATGCAGGGATGAGACCTGCACCCCTGGGAGGGAGCTGAAAAAGAGGAATGTTCCTGCACCCTGAGAAGATCCCTTCACTGGCAGGGAGATCAGCCAGGGAGCTTCAGAGGCTCAAAGGAGGGCACAACAGCAGGTTTGTGGTAGGTGGGACAGAGAGACACCTGCAAAGACAGTCCTTGCCACTGCCCTGTGTGCCCCAACTTAAGACACATGTCCTCTCGTATGGGCAGGGGCTGGGTGCTGAAAGTTGGGGTTTAGAGGACAGACCTAGGGAGAGGACTGCTTTTCGCTGCATGGAGACAACTTGAATGGTCTGGAGTGTGGAGGCCCCACTCAATATCCAGTGCAGGCTCTGGTCAGCACAACATCAGTCACACCTCCTGTCAAGGGGATAACTAACAGCCAGCATACACTGAGGAAAGAGGTGGCAGGCATACACACTAAAAACAGCCCTCACGCCAAAAAATATTAAACCCACGCAGGCAACACAGGGACACTCCCACATAAAGCCCTCCAAGACCACAGTACGTAATTGTTTCTCCTAAACTCATAGAGCAAGAGGACTATTAAGTAAAATGAAGAAGCAGAGGAAACACTCCTAATTAAAAGATAAAGAGAATTCCCCTGAAAGAACAATGAAGAAGATCTCTTCAGTCTAATAGACACTGAGTTCAAAAAGGAGATGGAATTAAGGAATTAAGAAGGAGTATTGATAGAAATGCAGATTACTGTAAAAATAAATTAGAAACTATAATGAGGAGCAAAGAAAAATTTAAAAATCACTCAGTGAGATGAAAGCTGAGCTTAAGGCAATGAATAGCAGAATGGATAATGCAGAAGGACAAATAAGTGATCTGGAAGATAGAATAACGGAAATCACCCAATCAGAACAGCAGACAGAAGGTCAAATGAAAGCAATATGAGACCTATGGGATAATGTAAAGTGTGCCAATCTATGCATAACAGGGATCCCAGAAGTTGAAGAACGAGAAAAGGAGATTGAAAATATATTTGAAGCAATTATGGCTGAAAACTTCCTAAACCTAAAGAAGGAAACAGATATCCAGGTATAGGAAGCACAGAGGGTCCCAAACAAGATAGACCCAAACAGACCTACACCAAGCCATATTATAATAAAAATGGCAAGTTAAAGAGAAGATTCTAAAGACAGCAAGAGAAAAACAGAGTTAATTACAAGGGAACTCCCATAAGGCTATCAGCTGATTTCTCTACAGAAATGTTGCAGGCCAGAAGGGGGTGACAAAATATATTCAAAACCCTGAAAGGGAAAAACCTGCACCCTAGGATACTCTACCTAACAAAATTAAAATTTAGAAGAGAAGGAGAGATAAAGAATTTTTCAGACAAGCAAATACTAAAAGAATACAGCAAAACTAAACCTAGACTAAATGAAATATTGAAATGTCTTCTCTAAATAGAAAAGAAGTAAGAATCTACAGGGAAGAGAAAGTCACAGTTGGAAAGTAAATCACTTAAATAAGCCAGTGCACAGATTAAAAAAAAAAAATTTAAAAAAATGTCCGTGAAAGTGATGATAACTACAATGAACAGCAAAAGGATGAACATGAAAATGTAAAAGAGCCCATCAAAATCATGATATATGGGGGAAGAGAGTGAAAAATTGTAGTTTTTTTTTCTAGAATGTGTTTGAGCCTATATGACTATTAGTCTAAGGTAAGTAGATTTAGGAAAAGGTTAACATACTTGAAAAATAGGGTAACCACAAATCAGAAACATACAGTAGAGTCACAAAAAACAACAAAAAAAGAGAGAACATAAGCATGATACCAAAAAAAATCATCAAAACACAAAAGGAAAAAGAAAAAGAAAGGGGCAAAAAAGAAATATAAAATCAATGGGAAAACAAGGTTTAAAATGGCAATAAATCCATATCTATCAACAATTATCTTAAATGTCAATGGATTAAATGCTCCAATCAAGACACAGTGAGACAGATTGAATAAAAAAAAATATTAAAAAATTAAAAAAACAAACAAAAAAACAATATTCTACAATATGCTGCCTACAAGAGAACCAATTTAGGGCAAAGGACACATATACATTCAAAGTGAGGGAATGGAAAAAGATATTTCATGAAAATGGAAATGATAAGAAAGCAGGGGTTGCAAGACTCATATCAGACAAAATAGACTTTAAAACAAATGCTATAAAGAAAGATAAAGAGGACAGTATATAATGATAAAATGATCAGTACAAGGAGAGGACATTACACTCATTAACATATATACACCAGTATAGGAGCACCCAAATACATAAAACAAGTACTAACAGACATAAAGGGAGAAATTAATGGGGATACAATAATAGTAGGAGCCTTTAACACTCCACTCACATCAATGGACAGATCTTTGAGACAGAAAATCAATAAGGCAACAGAGATCCTAAATGATATAATAGAACAGTTAGACTCAATTAACATTTTCAGGACATTACATCCAAAAAGAAGCAGAATACACATTCTTTTCAAGTGAACATAGAACATTCTCCAGGATTGACCACATACTAGGGCAAAAAACAAGCCTCAACAAATTTAAAGAGAATAGAAATTATTTCAAGTATCTTTTCTGACCAAAACAGCATGAAACTAGAAGTCAACTACAGAAAAAGAAATGAGAAAAAAAAAAAAAATCACTTGGAGACAAACAACATGCTACTAAAAAACTAATGGGTAAACAATGAAATCAAAGGAGAAATTAAAAATACCTTGAGGCAAATTACAATGAAAACACAACCATGCAGAATCTATGGGATGCAGCAAAAGCAGTTCTTAGAGGGAAGTTCATAGTGATATAGGACTTCTTTAAGGAAAAAGAAAAATCTCAAACAATCTAACCCACCACCTAAAATAATTAGGAAAAGAAGAAGAAACAAAACCTAGAGTCAGTAAAGAAAGGAGGTAATAAAGATCAGAGAGGAAATAAATAAAATAGAGATTTTTAAAAAACAATAAAAAAAATCAATAAAACCAAGAGTTGGTGATTTGAAAGGGTAAACAAAATTGACAAACCTCTGACCAGGCTCACCAAGAAGAAAAGAGAGAGGACCTAAATAAACAAAATAAGAAATGAAAGAGGAGAAATCACAACTGATACTGCAGAAATACACACACACAAAAATAAGAGAATACTATGAACATTTTTTATGCCAAAAAATTCAACAACTTAGAAGAAACGGACAACTTTCTAAAAACAGACAGTTGATCAAAACTGAATCAAGAAGAAATAGGTAACATGAACAGACCGATCACCAGAAGTGAAATAGAATCTGTAAAACAAAACAAAACAAAAACAAAGAATTCCCTACAAACAAAAGTCCAGGGCCATATGGCTTCACAGGCAAATTCTACAAAACATACAAGGAAGAGCTTAGACTGATCCTTCTCAAACTCTTCCAGAAGATTGACGAGGAAGGAATACTCCCAAAGACAGTCAGTGAAGCCACCATCATCCTGATACCAAAACCAGACAAAGACACTACCAAAAAAGAAAATTACAGGCCAGTATCTTTGATGACTGTACATGCAAAAATTCTCAACAAAATATTAGCAAACTGAATCCAACGACACATAAAAAAGATCATACACCATGACCAAGTTGGATTCATCCCTGGGTCACAAGGATGGTTCAGCATATTCAGATCAGTCAGTGTGATACAGCTCATCCACAAAAGAAAAGACAAAAACCACATGATCATCTCAATAGATGCAGAAAAAGCATTCAATAAAATCCAACATTCATTCATGATAAAAACTCCTACCAAAATGGGTATAGAGGGAACATCTCTCAACATAATAAAAGCTACTTATGGCAAACCACAGCCAGTATAATATTCAACAGTGAAAAGCTGAAAGCCTTCCCACTAAAATCTGGAATAAGACAAGGATGCCCACTCTCACCACTTCTCTTCAACATAGTATTGGAAGTCCTAGCCACAGCAATCAGACAAGAAAAAGAAATAAAACGTTTTCAAATTGGTAGGGAAGAGGTAAAATTGTCATTATATGCAGATGACATGATACTGTATGTAGAAAACTCTGAAGACTCCACACAAAAGGTACTAGAACTGATAAATGAATTCAGCAAGGTAGCAGGATACAAGATTAACATGCAGAAATCGGTTCCATTTATTTATACTAACAATGAAATATCAGAAAGGCAATGCAAACAAACAATCCCTTTTAAAATCACAGCAAAAATAAAATAAAATACTTAGTAATAAACCTCACCAAAGAGTTAAAAGACATATGCTGAGAACTACAAAACATTAATAAAGGAAATTGAAGACGAATCAAAGAAATGGAAAGATATCCTATGCTCTTGGATTAGAAGAATTAATATTGTTAAAATGGCCATACTATCCAAAACAATGTACAGATTTAATGAGATCTCTATCAAATTACTCATAACATTTTTCACAGAACTAGAACAAATAATTCTAAAATTTATATGGAATCATAAAAGACACAGAATTGACAAAGCAATTCTGAAGAAATTCTGAAGAAAAAGAACAAAGTAGGAGGCATAACCCTCCCAGACTTCAGACAATACTACAAACCTACAATAATCAAAACAGCATGGTATTGGCACAAAAACAGACATATGGATCAATGGAATAGAATAGAAAGTCCAGAAGTAAACCCACACACCTAGGGACAGTTACTCTCTGACAAAGGAGGCAAAAATATACAATGGGGAAAAGACAGACACTCTAGCAAGTTGTGTTGGGAAAGTTGGACAGCCTCATTTAATCAGTGAAGTTAGAACACTTCCTCAAACCATGTACAAAAATAAACTCAAAATGTGTTAAAAACTTAAATATAAGACCTGACACCATAAAACTCCTAGAAGAGATCATAAGCAAAACATTCTCTGACATAAATCGTACCAATGTTTTCTTTGGTCAGGCTTCCAAGGCAATAGAAATAAAAGCGAAAATAAACAAATGGGACCTAATCAAACGTACAAGCTTCTGTACAGCAAAGGAAACCATAAACAAAATGAAAAGACAGCCTACAGACTGGGAGAAAATATTTGCAAATGATGCAACCAACAAGGGTTTCATTTCCAAAATATGCAAACAGCTCATGCAACTCAATAACAACAACAGCAAAACAACCCAATAGAAAAATGGGCATAAGACCTAAACAGACATTTCTCCAAAGAAGATACACATATGGCCAATAGGCACATGAAAAGATGCTCATCGTTGCTAATTATTAGAAAAATGCAAATCACACCAATCAGAATAGCTATCATTAAAAAAGTTTACAAATAATAAATGTTGGAGAGGGTGTAGAGAAAAGGGAATCCTCTTACACTGTTGGTGGGAAATTGGTGCAGCCATTATGGCAAACAGTATAGAGATTCCTCAAAAAACTAAAAATAGAGTTACCATATGATCTAGCAATCCCATTCCTGGGCATATACCCAGATAAAACCATAATTTGAAAAGATACATGCACTCCTATGTTCATAGCAGCACTGTTTACAATAGCTAACACATGGAAACAACCTAAATGTCCTTTGACAGACAAATGAATAAAGAATGTATATATATATATATATACACACACACACACACACACACACATATACGCACAATGGAATATTACTCAGCCATCAAAAAGAATGAAATAATGCCATTTGCAGCAACAAAGATGGACCTAGAGATTATCATACTAAGCAAAGTAACTCAGAAAGAGAAGGACAAACACTATATGATATCACTTATATGTGGAATCTAAAATACAACACAAATTAACATATCTACAAAACGGAAACAGACTCACATAGAGAAAACACACTTCTGTTGTCATGGGGGGGTGGGAGAGGGAAGGATTGGGAGCTTGGGATTAGCAGATGCAAACTTTTATATATAGGATGGATAAGCAACAGGTCCTACTGTATAGCACAGGGAACTATACTCAATATCCTGTGGTAAACCAGAATGGAAAAGAATATGAAGAAGAATATACATTTTAAAATAAAATGCTAAGATCCACTGTGTATCAGGATTCACCTTTATTGAGATATTTGCCCTACAATTTACTTCACTTTACCTTACAAATAGAACTTGAAAAGATGTAAGATGTGAAAAATAGGAGAATGAAAACAGGTTACTGAGTTAAATTACATTTAAGGGAAAGAAGTCTACCCTCTTCTATCAACCTCTGTATTGGAAAACATTTACTTAATAAGTTTTTTATAAGAAATTATAGAAACCACTCATTTTTAATTATGAAATATTTAAAATAAAGTGGCTTGTTTTCTTTAAGAATTTGAAAGTTAAATGAAAATCAGTATTTTAGATCTGCAATAAAATACATATTTTATTCTTTACCTAATACACACAGTTTTAAAATCCTACCTCATATGTTTTTAAATCTCTTAGTTCATTTATTTTAGCTCATTTATCTTTTAGTTGAGTGTTATTCTTAACATATTATAGTTGGGGCATTTATATATTGAATTTCTTTATGCTTGCCCTGTGTAGTTTACAATCTAAACATTGCATCAATTGATTATCTCTAATGAGGGAGATAACCACTCCATTTATGAACTTAAGGTGACATAATTTAAATTGAACAATAATTTGACAATGGTATAGATACCAAAGCATATTATGTATTAATCACATGGATGAGCATGTTTTCAAGCGAGGGAGTTACAGATACATACCACAAATGCCAGGCAAGGTTTATTGGGAGAAACCTACAAACAGAGAAATAGAGTGCATGCATCATGTTAACTCAAATTATTTAGTCCAGGCATAGATGGCCAGTGCGCCTGTAGAGAGGGGCCTTGCCCAGGTGATGCTTAACTTATGGATTGGGGCAATGGAAGCCCTTTGGTTAGAAAAGAGACCTTATTAGGAGACAACCTCTGGAACCCAGTGGCTGGCATCAGCCTGTTCTTTTGAGATAATTCAGACCTCCTTTGCCAGTTCTTTGTTTAGATACCAAGAGTGGAAAGGAAATGAACCTGTTCTCTAATCAGTGCCCATGAAGATTCTTCATGGTATTCCAGTACCACCTTTTCCTCTTCAAGTGTAGAGACTATTCATGTTCTAGACTGTCAGATATGTCATTTCTGAGTAATTTTATATCTCTCACTGAGAGGAAAAGGTGGTAAACCTGTTATTACTCCCAATGCTATGATTCTTCAGAAACCCTTTGTATTCAAACAGTATAAAAACATTATAAATCTTCTTACCTCTGAAGTTACCTAATATAATTTATATTATTAAGGTTAAATCATTCCTCATGACACTGAATCGTCCATTAGGCTGCTCATGAATATTGGCTTCTAATGGCTCTCTCAAAGGCTATAATTGTGTTTTGTTGATGATGAACGAAAATGCAGGTCTCCCCTAGATTATATAGGAAACTGCGAATGATGTTTTTTCCTCCTCATGTTAGATTTGCCATTTAGAATTTTATAACGTAAATATAAAACAACACACCTTTCAACTATGTCTTCTCTTGGGCATTTCAGGCTATAATCACTGCACTGGAGTGTTGCTGACACCCCTACCTTCCACACCACTACTGCCAGGGAGGGTTGGAAAGGGGCCTGTGGGCAGAGTGAGAAAAGCTATTCCATTCACACAAGGAATGTTTGTCCTTTGTCCAACATGTCTGAAGATCAAATTAAGAGAGTACAACTTCATATAAGACAGAGTCAAAAGAAAACATTGATTGTAAGAGTCCATTGGGCTGTGGAACGATGGTCTTAAAAGTTTTAGAAGGAGATAGGGCTACACACTCTTAGAAGACCACCTGTCATGTTGTGTAAGTTCTACAGTGGTGTTGATGTTGCTGGCAAAGTGTGAATAAAATAAAACCTACTGCCGCCCCACTGTCACTGGGGACTATAGCTCAGAGGTAGCACTCTTGGGAATATGGACAGGTAATAGACAACACATGCTCAAGCTCACAGGTCAGTGATTAAACCATTGATAGCCAAGAGAGCTGATCTCATCCAGTATGACATGGGTTAAGATCACCCCAAATCAGTATGTCAGCAGCATTCCGGTGGCCCAAATTCTCATGATTCTGTAAAATAAATATTTTGTTGATCAGTGGAAGTGATTCACTTACCAGGCTGCCCTCCTGTAGTCAGCCAAGGGGCCCTGAGATGACCCCATAGACTTGAGTCCTGGATGTTCTCAGGATATCTGGTTGAACTCACATGGGTAGGATGAAGAAAGTGCCCCAAAGTGGACTGATAGAGTACAGGTCTAAGGTCAAGTTCTCAGAACCCTGCCCACCCCCAAACCTGCCTGGATGATGCTTCTGGCCCTAGGCAATCCAAAGCATGAGAGGAGGACTTCAACCAAGGAAAGCACTCTAAGCACAGGGGTCTCTCAGAGCACTGGCACCCACATCTCCTCTAATGCTAAGGAAGGATATTGTACTGTTCTCTCTGTGGAAGTTGAGAAACCCCATATAAAACATTTTCAGATATCAAAGTTTGGAGAATTCCCCCAAAAGTGGTCATGCACCCACTGTGAAGCCATGCCAATAAACAAAGCATGTTCCTACACATCGAGCAATCAACCTTTTATATAGTTTCTCACTGTTCAATGTGAATAAACCATCAATAATCAAAGGTATTTGAGGAAACTTCCTATTTGAAAAAAAGCAGGAAAAACTAATTCAAATAATTTGAAGGAAACAAATAATATAGGGAAACTGAATACTTCAAAATTGCTATATTGAGTTTACTCAGAAAAACACACACCAAAACTGTTGCATAAAAACAAATAGAATATAAAAAAATATAAACACACAGCAAAACTGTTGCATAAAAACAAATAGAAAAAAAATATAAACAAATATATAAAAAAGAATACTTGTATGGGAGAGCCCATACAAGTAAAAATAATAGCATACGCATAATAAAATGAATAAAAAGAAGGAAAAATGGGTAAATTTCTCAAAAAATAGAACTCCAAAGACAAAAAGATAACTAAATAAAAGAGAGCAAAAGGGGGAAAATGCTATGAAATGAAAAGTTTAACAAAGAGAGCCAATGTCCAGTTGAAAGGAATTCCTATTAGGAAACAGAATGAAGTAAATTAGCAATAATAATAACATACAATTTGTCACTTCCAAAGGACATGAATTTCCAGATCGAATTGAAAAAGACGTCAAAGCATATTACTAGGAAATATCAGAAGAAAAGGAATAAAGAAAAGCTCTTTAAAACTTTCTAGCTTGTAAACAAGCCAAAAGTAAAAATTAAAAAAAATATATTGAAAGGATTGGCTCTCAGAGTAGTAACAGTCCTACTTCCAGCAATGCTGGCTTAAGTTTTTGAAGAACAAGACTTCTATCCAGAGCAATGAGAAAAGCTGTGCATGCACACACACACACACATCTATTTGATGACATTAGGATAACATCAAAGCAACCTCAGATTTCCATTAGAACCCTAAAGAGCTAAGTGCCATGAGAAAGAGCAAACAGGAAATAAATTTGTCCTCAAAAAGAGTAAAAGCCAGCTCTGTTATAGTTATAAGACAAGACAAATAAAGTCTGCCCCTACAATAACAAAGCAAAATTAAATCTTTCCTTGAGAAAGATATCCAGAGCCTCAAATTACCTCTATAGTTTTTTATACACAATGGCCATATTCAGTGAAAAATTATCATTCATGTCAGAAGACAATGAAAAAATAAGCAAAAATCGAGAGGAAAAAAAAAGAAATGGCAATAGTAATAGGACCACAGGTGTTGCATGTATTGAAGTTCTCAGACGCTGGGTTTAAAGTAACTATTATTCACATTTTCAAGAAAAATGGCTGACAGGAATCCACAAAAAGAAAAAAAATCAAATTGAAATTTTATACATAAAAATATAGCTGAAATTAAGAACTTAATAAAATGGGAGATTAAACTTGCAGAAGAGATAACTAGTGAATTAGAATAATGATTTTGAAGCAAAGAAAGGAAAATGTCAACAGGACGCAGTGAAAATTTCTAGCATGCATATAATTGTAGTCCTAGAAAGAGAACAGAGAGAATGGTACCAATGCAATACTTGATGCTTTACTGAATTTGATAAGAATTTTGCAGAAGGTTGAAGATGAGAGGTGTGATCATGATGCTATTTAAAGGAACTAGCAAAAGAACAACTGTGGAGAAGGCCTAGAAACAACCATTCCAGATCATTGCGGGAAGCCAACCAGTTTCATGGTCAATGATTCTGAGAAAAATGAAGAGTGAAGTCAACTCTTACATTGTACCTAATGTGTACCTAATGTGTCTGTATTGACAGTACATTTTTTTCCAGAAATTCTGGAAAAAATGTAACTACGTTCCATTTGCATTTTCTACCTGTTCCATTTCTTTGGCAAATAGTGATTAATGTAAAGTAATTTAAAATAAAAGTTTAAGCAAAATCACAATAACATAAAAACACTTGAAGTAATTAAATTGTTTCCTTTATTGCAAATTTTATTTTAAACCTTCCCAATTACCATCTTCATTGACAACATAATCAGGACTTAATGCTGAGTTGCTGTTAATTTTTAATGCTTCTTATGTTGTTTAATGCAGTGTATAATTTGGCAGTGAATCTTTTAGTAGAACTAAGCTTTGACATCCTCTGCCATCATTCATATAAAACTAATGTTTTTAATCAATTAACACCCCTCTACCTCCCACCTCTACCTGCATTTCATCATAGAATGTATATAGCAATGTAGATTGTTTAATTATTTAATATTTATAAATGGGATTTCACTTTTAGAAAAGATAGTAACATTTTCTCCCAGGATTTTAAAAAAAACACATAGTTATAAAATATTATAGCTGGAGCTAATTTGACTTCTCAACAGATTTTCAGCTGTAGACATTTTCTGTTAATCAAATGGCATCTAACTGCTCTAGGTGAAGCCAAATATTTAGAATAAGAGTCTGTTCTTTTAGAAAAAAGTATATCATTGTGAAGTTATAGGTCACTTAAATCCTCAGAAGAGTTTTTACCAACGCGGTGCTTGGGCACCAGCTTTCCTGTGAATTTCTCCTTGAGTTAAGGATGCATTTCCTAAGGCTTAGTGTATTAAGACCAGCTAATGTTTTCAAATGGGTACATAGCTCCCATTCCCTTGGGAATATATGGGTGCCTGTCTAGTCAGGATTTCAAATACTGATAGAGAATCATAATTAGAGTATAACTACAGTTTCATGAATATTCAGTCACTCCATGAAAAGAATGAACTTGAGCCATAGATCAATTACATGAAAGTTGATAAGCTCCTTTAGCAAATAAGATATTTTCAGGGAACAAATTCAGGTGCGAGGGAAATGTCATTTTCTTTCATTTTTATCCTTATAATTCAAATTAATCATTCTGTGTGATACCAGAAAATTTAATGTAGTCCATTTTTTTCTCAGTTGTTTTATGTTTAAACTCCATCATAGCCTGTTCTCATTTTTTCTGTTCTCATCTTCTCTTCCATGAGATGGCATTTCAAACCCAAGATGGGTGGGGTTGTAGTGTTTCCATGACTTGCACAATGCTATGGCCTGAAGGAAGGTCCCAGCACCACTTTTTCATCCCCCATGATGTAACTCACCCACTAGGTCTTTGTCTTGTCTGATTATGAAAGGATGATATCTGCTGTCAAGGAGTCCACGTCCCCAGTTGGTCACTAGCTCTGCTGTCCACTCTAGCATTGGAGGATCAATCTCCTTGCCCCAATCTAAGATCTGTTTGGGATAACGCAACCTTCCATGCTGTTCAAAACCACACAGGAAAAAAAAAAGCTGCTCACTGCAACAGACTGTGTTTACATGTAGGTTATGAAAGACTCTCTTGGGTTCTTTAGATGGCAGTTCTTTTTTCTTTTTTTATTGGAGTATAGTTGATTTAAGTGTTTTCAGAGTATAGTTGATTTGCAATGTTGTGTTAGTTTCAGATGTACAGCAAAGTGAATCAATTATACATGTACATATATCTACTCTTTTTTTGTTTGTTTTTTAGATTATTTTCCCATGTAGGATATTACAGAGTATTGAATAGAGTTCCCTGTGCTCTATGGCAAGTTCTTATTAGTTATTATTTTATACATAGTGGTGTGTATGTGTCAGTCCCAATCTCCCAAGTTATCCTTCCCCTCTTTATCCCCTGGTTACCATAAGTTTGTTTTATACATCTGTGACTCTACTTCTGTTTTGTAAATAAGTTCATTTGTACCCTTTTTTTTTCTTAGATTCCACATACAGTATAAGCGATATATTTGTTTTTCTGCGTCTGACTTACTTCACTCAGTATGACAATCTTTGGTCCATCCATGTTGCTGCAAATGGCATTATTTGGTTCCTTTTTATGGCTGAGTAATATTCCATTGTATATATGGACCATATCTTCTTTATCCTTTCCTCTTTTGATGGACATTTAGGTTGCTTCCATGTCCTTTTTTCTCATATCCTGAATGCATGGGGGACTCTGTGGGTTGTGTGCCCCACAAGAGGTGAAGCATGACTCATCTCTACTCTTAAATTCTCAAAACTATCAGGGCATTGTATCCTACTCCCCAGCTAACTCTACGTGTCCTACAGGATACAAAACTTCTGAGCATAACCCTTTTATGCTCTACTCCAACTCAACTCCCTCTCCAGCTTATAGGAGTTTGTTTAGGTGAAAGATGACAGTGTCAAGCAGGGTAAAGGGAAAACAAAGAAACAAAGAAAACCCCACAAGTCTGCTAATGTCTCTCCATTTTACAAAGCCACAGTTTGGAAGTTATGCTCAGGATTAATATCTTAGGAATGTGTTAAAAGGTGATTGAGTGTTTCGATTAGAAATTGCCCCGTGGACCATATCATGTATTATTTAGGCCCTAGTCTCTCCAGACTCTGTTTAACCAACATTCACACAGTCCACAAAGTCTTCCTTCCCATCTAACCAATCCTGTTGTCTCGTAACTGTTTACTTTCACTGTCCCCTAAACTTGCATTACCTGTGTTCCCTTTTTAGAGCTCAAGCATAGTGCTTTGTATATAGAAATCTGTTAATGTGTGTCTGTATTATTGTATAAATGAATATTGTACAAGAGTCTGTTGAATATATTGTAAGTGGAATGTTGTTTATTTAAATTTTTATTATTTAAAATTCAGGTTGCAAAGTTTAAAAACAATTAGCTTTAGGGTGTTTCAGGTGAAGAACTTGTTCAGAGTCCTTTTGGCAGAAGTACAAGGTGTAAAGGGTGGTTTGGAGTTGAGAGGCAAGAATAGAAACACAGGTAAAACTGAGATGATGATGGTTCATAGGTCAAGGTTAAGAGCGAGGGAGCAGGTTCAAGAGAGTCAAAATTTAGTTTCTAGTCAGACCTTTGGGCTTATGGAGAACACTGGCTTTATTAACTTAGTGTAACATGATGATTAAAAATATTCCAACTGCTCATTCTGAGGTCAACCAGTCATGTATACAAATCCTCATTTACCCCTTATGACTTTGTAAACTTAAGTTGTTTTAATTTTCTGGATTCCTTTTCTGTAAAATACTAATACTAAGAGGAATTACATAGTAGGATTCATAATGGAGCTCTTTAGGTACCTCCTCAGAAAGCAAATTTATCTGTATCTTTCATATTTTATTTTGTGGATTCTTTGGAGAGACCATGAAGTGAGTGAGTAATTCTCCTCCAGCTGATGATAATTTCTCCTGAGCCTACTCATCTGAAGTTCTAGCTCCAATGCAGGTTTCCTAAAGCTAATGAGAGTTAAACTCAGGGACCTATATGTGCACAAGCTCTATCCAAAGAACTGAGAAGGAACTTAACAATATGTCTGCATGGTTGTGATTTGTTAATTTTCAGAACTAAGATATCCTTTATATTGTTTTTCATAGTGCCTCCTACCCCATGGTCCAGGACCCACATAATCTGATTCTGCCCATGAACCAGGCTCTTTTGGTTGAGGCTACCTTAGTCTTCAAGGTATCCTTCCAGGTCAGAATCTTGGGCAACCACAGGCCGACATTATTTCAAGGACCAATCCATGTACTTCAAGTGTGAAGTGACACTGCTCCACCATTTTTCTCAAAGTCTAGAGGAAGCATATAATTTTCTCTGGTCAGTACCTTCTCCTTAATCACACTGAGTTGTATTGGGTCCATGAATCACTGGGAATGGTCTTCCTAAAGCTATTCCTCACTACTCCTCCTTTATAGTCTGAGGGTGGGGCCCAACTGAAGAGCACATAACAGATTTTTGGACACCTCCTTTGTAAGTCCTGCCTTGGACATGTAGCATATCAAATCAGAAAGTGGAAGGCACTTAAGATGTTAGGGCCTCAGATGAACTGAGAGAGGACGCAAACATTTTAGCAACTGTCTTACATGTACAAAACTTGACGAAGACCTAGATGATAGTGAGAGTTCAAAAAAAAAAAATAGCAATTATCATTGTCAGAATGCCTGCCAGAACTGGCCCTGGGTGTATTAATGACTCTATGCTCCTGAAATGATGTCTTAAACGTTGAGACAAGTCTTTCAGGAAATTAAAGAAAAGAGGCAGGAAAAAATGAATAAATGAGCTGTCATATGCATGGTATTAATTTTTAAAAGATTAAAAGAATTTATCTTTGCTTGAATAAACTGAAAATAATGTTGCAAGCAGAAACAGTCGTATTTCTGATTTGGGGGTATATAATCTACTATTTTAGATTGAGGAATTCTGTATTCCAAAGTTGATTCACAACGTAGTTTTTGAAATTTTTAAAACATTTTCTTTCTGATAAAGTTTAGATTAGCGTAATTTAACTGCACTTAACTATTGTAATTTGCATCTTCCCTCTAATAAAAATAGGGCTTCAACTGCACAGGCGCCAAATTTAATTTTCTGTTGTTTCTGTTTTAGGTAAAATGTAAAACTGTAGTATTCCTTTGTAAAAGTAATTGCATAAAGTTAAGCATATGTAAATTCACAGAAATATGACTTTTATAGAGCAAAAGAAATCGAGGCAGCCAGAAAATGAGTAGGTAAATTAGACTTAATAAGCAGTAATAATGTTTATTTCACTCCTTACCCCTTGTAGGTTAGCACAATATTCTTTAACATAAAATAAAAGATGTGGGTGGGTTGTTTACTTGCTTGGTATTTCATACTCTAAGGAGAAATATATGCAGCTAATTACTATGCTCAGAAAAGAAAGTCATTCACGTGGAAAATGAAATTTGAAAAACAATGTGCATAAATTTTAGCTCTAATAGTTTAAGAAAGAACTTGCACATCATTTTTCTTAAGGTGTGTGATACAGGTTTTTGAGGGTTTATATTCTCCATAAGTTATGTTGTCTATTGTATGTGTGGATGTCTTTAAATGTTAAAAAAAAATGCTATATTTTATTTTGCATGTTTGAGTTATAGTGCAAATTTTCTTCAGTTGTATTTTATATACATTTGCTTTTCATTTTATGATACTTAAATAGGACAGAGATAAGAGATCCAAGTAAAAGAAGTTCTGTACCAATTTTAAAAATTAAGCAAAAATAGAAATCAACCTGTAACTGAGGGTATGAATTCCTAGGGGAAATAAAGATGATGATAACCATGGTCATGATAGGAAAGACTAATAATAATAACCATGTTGCATATATTTCAAGTTTTGCCAAATTTTATTTCCTTTAAGATACTACAACTCTTTATGAGAATCTTGCTCTGTTATTGTAATCTGGCTATGTGAGATCACAGGTAGAAGAAAGAAGAAAGAAACTTAAGTTTCTTACGGAAGAAGAAACATAAGTCAGACCTTATTAAGTATACCATTCCAATTCCCTGGCTACAGATACCAGTTCAGGACACATCTACCAACAGGCCAGAATTCCCTAGTTCTTTTGAGAAGCTTCAAAAAATATTATTTATCATCTGGAAATTTCTAGCAATAAAGGCAAAATAGTCACAAGCTGCTGGAGTTCAGTGTTCCCACCATGAGAAGAAAGCTTACTTAATGAAGCCAGCAAAGAGGGAATGAGAACTTGGAGATAGAGGAAGAAAGCTCGATACACCCTAATGATAGTTTGAGATCTAGATTCAGCAGAGCCTGGAGATGACTGTATTCTCTGGATTTTTAATCTATCTGAATAGATCAATTCCTTTTTGGCTTAATCGTGTTTGAGTTGAGTTTCTTACACTTGCAGTGAAAATGGTTGTCTTGATGAGGGGACACTTAATTTGGGTCTAGAATTGTGTCACGTCCTTATGGAAATTGTCACATTGAATTTCGTAAGTCTTGAGTTTTTAAAGTTGGGAAAATGTAAACAAACAAAGTGATTTACTCAAAGACCCTTAACTGATCAAAGGAGGGAAAAAGTCCGATTTGTGAAAATACTCTTAACAGTCAGATGGAATGAATAAATTATCAATGAATGACAGCTTCTGTGACCTTTTATCTCTCCATTTCTATAATACTAATGTGAAACAACCATATTATATTTCTTGCATCTTGCAGCTGTCCTTTCATTTGTCTTCCTTTCTTCATTTTAGTTAATGGGAATTGTCATTATCCTTACTTTAAAATCCCTGAAGCTTTTTTTTTTTTACTGTTCTTGTGTCTGTTCTACCTTTTTTGCCAGTTAATTAGTGGTGAAGAAGTTCTAAAAAAGTAAAATGTTTAAAAGTAGATTAGATTTGACCAAAATACTTCATACTGCTATGCAGGCTGTTTTCTAAAAATATCTGTTTCCATCAGAGTGATCATTTCATATAAATGCAAAAACTATGCCCTTTGTACTATTCTTTTTTTTTTTTTTTTTTTTTTTTTTTTGCGGTACGCGGGCCTCTCACTGTTGTGGCCTCTCCCGTTGCGGAGCACAGGCTCCGGACGCACAGGCTCAGCGGCCATGGCTCATGGGCCCAGCCGCTCTGCGGCATGTGGGATCTTCCCAGTCCGGGGCACGAACCCGTGTCCCCTGCATCAGCAGGCAGACTCTCAACCACTGCGCCACCAGGGAAGCCCTGTACTATTCTTTATCTAAGTGATTGTAAGATATTTAGTTGATAAATGTTCATAAGTAATGATTAACACAATAACTTTTTAAATTTAAAGGTTTTGTTTGTATTTTTTACTCTCTATTGTGAAATACTCTCAGACTTAGAGAAAAGTTCATTTCTGGTACACACATCACTCAGCTTCTCTTAATGTCAATGTCTTACACTACTATGGGACACTTGTCAGAACTAAAAAGTTAACATTGGTACTCAGTATTAACTAATCTACAGACATTATTCAGATTCCACAATTGTTTCCCACTAATGTTCTTTTTCTCTTCCAGAATTCCACATTACATTTAGTTGTGTCATGTCTCCTTAGTTTCCTCTAATATGCAACATTTTTTCAGTCTCTCCTTGTCATTCATGATTAGAAAGAAGCTCTTTTGAAGAATATTGGCTTCTTATTTTGTATAATGTCTCACAGTTTGGGTTGGTTTCATGTTTTCTAATGATTAGATTGAGGTTATGCATTTTTGGCAAGAGAAACATATAAGCAATGTGCCTCTCTCAGGGCATCAGGTCAGGACATACATGTTGTCGACTGTCATATCTCAGGTGAAATTAACCTGATAACTTGGTTATAGTGAAGCCTGCTGGATCTTCCCACATATTATTATCTCAACTGATGAGAAAAGTAGTTGAAAAAATTAGTCACTTTGTCAGTGATAAATATCTCGGGAGAGATAATTTGAGAAAATACTAATTTTGTTTCTCTTCAAACTCAGTGCTACTTTCTCAAAGTCCTTTTGACTTTTCTTGTTTACTGGCCAGAATTCCCTAGTTCAGCTTGTTCATATCTATGAAAATATCTGCTGGGATTCTGATTGAGATTGAATTGAATCTGTAGATCTATTTGTGGAAAAATGACTTCTTAACAATATTAAGTTTTCCAGTGCATGAACAGAGTATATATATCTCCATTTATTAAGAATTTCTTGAATTTATTTCATCAGTGCATTTTAGTTTTTAGCACAAAAATCCTGTACATATTTTTAGATTATACCTAAATATTTTATCGTTTTTGTGACGCCATTATAAATGGTACTTTTTTATTTCAAATTTTAATTGCTCACTGCTAGTTTATATAAACGTAATTGATTTTTCTACACTGACCTTGTCCAGTACTTTTGCTAACACTCAATTATTAGTTCTAAAAGTTTTTTTTGTCAGTTCCTTAGCATTTTCTCGGTAGACAATCATGGTTTATGAATGATGCAATTTAAATTCTTGTTTTCTAATCTTTTTGTCTTTTTTTTGTTGCTTTATTGAACTGCCTAGGACTTCTAGGACATGTTGAATAGGAGTTGTGAGAGATGATCTCCTTGCCCTGTTTTTGAACTTAGGGGAAAATCATTCAGTAGTTCATCATTAAGTATCACATTATCTCTGGGGTTATTTATTTATTTATTTATTATTTTTATATGCCCATTAGAGGGTTAAGTAAATTCCTCTTTATTTGAAGTTTGCTGACAGTTTATATCATGAATGGATATTACAAATTTTCAAGTACTTTTCTGCATCAATTGAGATAATCATATGTGTTTTCTTCATTACTATAAAAATATGTCAGTTTACCTTAATTCATTTTCATATGTTGAGTCAGGCTTATATTCGTGGGTTAAATCCCACCTGGTATAGCTCGTATTATTCTTTTTCTATATTTCTAAATTTTATTTGCTAACATTTTGATGAGGCATTTTACGTTTGTGTTCATTTCTCCTCTCAACCCCTTCTGTTAGGTTGAGCTTCCTGCCTCCCCCAACCTACTTTGATTGCCCTAGTGTTTAAAATAAACACCTTTATTAATCAGAATGTGTCTTCAGATAACATTATACTGCTTCACATGTAGTATAATGAACTTAAAACATACTTCTATTTCCCCCGCCAATTCTTTGTGCTATGGATGTAACATCTTTTAGTTTTACATATGTTGTAAACATATATTGCTACTATCTTTGTTCTATGTAGTTAATTATTTTTTAGAGAAACAAAAAATAAAAATAAATAAACTTTATCTTTATTCCATCTGCAGCATTCTTCATTTATTTATATAGATTCAAGCTTTGCTCTGGCATATTCCTTCTGTTTGGAAAGTTCCTTTAACATTTCTTATGATTTTGGTTTTTGGCCAATGACTTATCTATTTTTGTTTGAGATAGCCAATGACTTGTCTGTTTTTGTTTGAGAAAGCCTTTATTTCTTCTTTTTTTTTTTTTATCTTTGTATATAATTTTTTCATAAACATAAATTTTAGAATAGTTTTATATTTACAGAAAAATTGCAAAGAGAATAGAGAATTCCCATATACTCCCATGATTCATCTACTACAATTATTAGCATATTACATTAATATCATACATTTTTTACTATTACTGAACCATATTGATACATTTTTAACTAAAGTCCATAAATTATTCAAATTTCCTTAGTTTTTACCCAATTTCCTTCTTTCTGTTTTATGATCACCACATTACATTTAATTGTCATGTTTCCTTAGCTATCTCTTGGCTGTGACAGTTTCTCAGACTTTTCTTGTTTTCATGAATTTGACAGTTTTGAAGAATACTAGCCAGATATTTTGTAGAATGTCATTAGTTGGGATCTCTCTTATGTTTTTCTCATTATTACACTGAGATTATCGGTTTTTGAGAGTAAGGCCACAGAGGTAAATTGCCATTCGCATCGCATCATGTCAACAGTACGTACTATCAGCATGAATTCTTACTGTTGATGTTAACCTTGGTCAACAGACTGAGAAAATGTTTCTCAAGTTTCTCCACTGTAAAGTTTATCTTTTTGCCCTTTCTCTGTATTCCTCAGAAGGAAGTGTGTATGTGCAGCCATCACTTCAGTGTTTGGGAGTTATGCCACACCTCCTTGGAGGGGAAATAATATACATATGTATTTGCAATTCGGCATGAGATATTTGTCTGTTTTCCCACATTTGTATATTTATTCCAACATTAATTATAGCAGTATGGATTCAGAAATATTTATTTTATGCTTAAGTTATAACCTGATATTACTTTATTTTGTTCAAATTTTCCAGCATTGCCATTGGGAGCTCTTTCATTTGGCTCCTGTGTCCCTTTAATGTCTCCTCTTTGTTGCAGATTTTAAGCACTTCTTTATTTTGGGACTAAAAGATACTTGAGGCTCTTTTTCTATATTTCTTGCCTCATGCTAGAAACAGCCATTTCTACAAAGAGCCCTGGTTACTTTTATCAGAAAATTGTATTAGAAACCAAAATTTGAGTGTTAGGTGTGCTCTGGGGTATCATTGCTTCTGGGCCTCTCAGCTCAGAGATTAGGGAAATATGTGTGGGTATATTAACCCATGTATATACACATATCTATAAATCTTTCTGTATCTAACCATATGCATATATATTAAACATGAGTTTATACTGATGTCCCCAACTCTAATCCATTACCCCATGTATCATTGTAACCTATTCCCATTGCTTATGTGTAAACTCCTACTCCAACAGGGACACTCTAGCTCCCATCATCTATCATCCATTTACTTAATTGTTCAATTCCTGTGTGTGTGTGTAAACTCTATTTATTTCCAAGGTTACTTACATCAGCACCATTTTCCCCACTCCCTTCAGTGAGGTGGCTTCATACATTTATAATAGTTATATGTTTTGGTCATATTATGCATTCAATCCTGAAATTTTCTTGTATCCTAAATGATTTTTAAAGTTTTGCATGCATCAAAGTTCAATCTATGTGCTGTAAAGTTCATTAGGTTTAGACAGGTGTTTAGAGTAATGTGTCTACCATTGCAGTATCATACAGAATAGTTTTACTGCCCTAAAAAATCCCTTCTGTTTTATCTATTTAACTGTCCCCTTCCCTGAACCACCAGCAACCACTGATCTCTTTATGATTTCTATTGTTTTCCCTTTTTCAGAATGTCATATAACTGAAATCGTTAAGTATGTAGCCTTTTTAGTCTGACTTCTTTTACTTATCAATATGCATTTAAGTTTCAACTATGTCTTTACCTGGATTAATTATCATTCCTTTTTATGTCTGCATAGTATTCAACAGCATGGATGGACCATGTATGTTTATCATTTCACTTATTGAAGGAAATTTTGGTTGCTTCCAATTTTGGACAGTTATGAATAAGACTGCTATAAGCATTCGTGTGCATATTTTGGGTGTGTGTGTGTGTGTGTGTGTGTGTGTGTGTGTATACATAAGTCTCCAAATCAGTTGGATAAATATATAGAAAAACAAATGCTCGTTGTATGGTAACACTGTGTTAAGCTTTTAAGAAACTTCTAATCTATTTTTCAAAGTGACTGTACCATTTTGCAATCATACCAGCAATGACTGTGTTCTGCCTTCTCATCAACGATTAATATTATTAATGGATTTTAGCTATTCCAATATATGTATAATGATATTTATTTGTTGTTTTAAATTTGCAATTTCCTAAGACAAATCATGTTGAGTATCTTCTCACATGCTTATTTGCCATCTGTATATCTTTGTTGCTGAGTTGTCTATATAGATTTCTTTTTCATTTTTTTATTTGGGTTGTTTGTTTTTTTACTGTTTTTAAACTTTCTTTGTATGGTTTGGATACCAGTCCTTTATCAAATAAGTGTTTTGCAAATATTTTCTTCTAGTTTGTGCCTTTATTTTCATTATATTAACAGCCTTTGGCAGAGAAGTAGTTTTTAAGTTTAAAAAAGTTCAATTAGTTTTACCAAAGTCTTTTTTTTTCTAAAGTGTTTTTTTGTTTGTTTGTTTGTTTTTTCAATGGCACATGCTTTTAGTGTTATATGTAGAAACTCATCACCAAACTAAGGTCATGTAGATTTTATTTTGTGTTTTCTTCTAGAAGTTTTATAGTTTTGCATTTTATATTAAGGTCTGTGATCCATTTTGAGTTAATTTTGTTAAAGATGTGTGGACTGTGTATAGCTTCATTTTTTTTTTAAACCCACTGATCTCCACTTGTTCCAGCACCTTTTATTGAAAAGTCTATCCTTTTTCTCTTGACATCGTTTGCACTTCCATCAAAGAAAAATTGACTCTATACCTGTGATTGTATTTTGGGGCTCTTTATTCTTTTCCATTGATCTAGTCTTTTTTTTTTTAATTGAAGTATAGTTGATTTATAATATTTTATCAGTTTTTGATGTGCAGCATCATGATTCAGTATCTTTTCAGATTATATTCCATTATAGGTTATTATAAGATAATGGATATAGTTTCCTGTACTATACAGTATATCCTTGTTGCTTACCTATTTTATATACAGTAGTTTATATCTGTTAATCCCATACCTCTAATTTGTCTCTCTACCCTTCTCTCTCCCTTTTAGTTTAACAAGTTTGTTTTCTGTATCTGTGAGTTTTTTTCCCTTTTGTGTATACATTCATTTGTATTTTTTCTTAGATTCCACATATAGGTGATATCATACAGTATTTGTCTTTCTCTGTCTGACTTATTTCAATAAGTATAATATTCTCTATGTCCATCCACATTTCTGCAAATGGCAGTATTTCATTCTTTTTTATGGCTCAGTAATATTATAATGTTTATATATAAACCACATCTTCTTAATCCAATCATCTGTTGATGGGCACTTGTTTTGCTTCCATGCCTTGGCTGTTGTAAATAGTGCTGCTATAGACTTTGGGGTGCATGTATCTTTTCAAATTAGTGCTTTTGTTTTTTTCCAGATATATACCCAGGAGTAGAATTGCTGCATCATATGGTAGTTCTGTTTTTAGTTGTTTAAGGAACCTCCATACTGTTTTCCATATTGTCTGCACCAATTCACATTCCCACCTACAGTGTATGAGGGTCCCCTTTTCATCTATGTGTCTATTCTTTTGTCAATACCATGCTGCATTGATTACGGTAACTTTATAGTAAATCTTGAACTTGAGTAGTGTGATTCCTCCAAGTTTTTTTTTCTTATTCTGTATTGTATTGTTTATTCTGAGTGTTTGCCTTTCCATGGACACTGTAGAATCAGTTTGTTGATATGTAAAAAAATAGCTTGCTAGGAGTTTAACTGAAATTATATTGAACCTATAGATTAAGTAAGAAATGACTAACATCTTAATAACATTGAATCTTCATTCCATGGACAGGGACTATTTCTCCACTATTTAGCACTTCTTAGATTTTTTTCAATAGTGTTTTGTGTGTGTGTGTGTATATATATATATATTTTTTTTTTTGCATACAAATCCTGCACATATTTTGTTATATTTATACCTAAGTATTTTCTTTATGAGGTACTATTTTGATTAGAATTTAAAAAAAATTAAATTCCAGTTGTTCATTACTGGTATATAGGAAAAGTTAATTTTTATATATCGACTTTGTTTCCTGTGACCTTTCTATACTCCTTTTTTCTAGGTGTTTTTGTAGATTTTTTAAGACGGTCTGCATAAATATATAATCATGTCCTCTCTGAGTAAAGACAGTTTCATTTATTTCTTTCAATATGTATACACTTTGTTTCTTTTTCTTGTCTCATTGCAATAGCTAGGACTTCCAGTGCAACACGGAATAGGAGTGGTGAGAAAGGACATTTTGTTTTGTTTCCATTCTCAAGAGTGAAAGCATCTAGTCTCACACCACTAGATACGATGCTAGCTGTACGCTTTGTAGCTGTTTCTTATCTCGTTGAGGAAATTCCCTTCTACTCATATTTTTCTGAGTGATTTTATCACAAATAAGTGTTAAATTTTTGTGTCAATTGATCTGTTCATATGATTTTTCTTCTTTAGTCTGTTGATATGGTGCATAACTTTGATTTTAAGATGTTGAACTAATCTTGTATATCTCGGGAGTTTGATACCCCTCCTACTGAGAAGAGTGGCTCACTGTGCCTAAATTGTTTGTACAAACAATATGGTTTATGCTAAACACCTACTTTCCTTCTCGGAGTGTGGAATGTTGGCATATGCTTGGCACAGGTGCCTACATGATCAGCACTCAGTGAAAACTCTGAGCACTGTGTCTCTAATGAGCTACCCTGGTTGGTAATATTTCATACAAGTTGTTACAACTTATCACTGGCTTAAAGTGAACATGTTTGGTGTGACTCTACTGGGAGAGGACCTTTGAAAGGTTGTACCTGGTTTCCACTGGACTTCACCTTATACACCTTTTGCCTTTAATGATTGTGCTTGGTATCCTTTCAGTGTAACAAATCATAGCCATGAGTACAAACAGATGTTGAGATGTGATTTTCCCCCAGTGAATCATCAAACCTGAGAGTAGTATTGGGGACTTCAAAACATAAGTGTTTCCCTGTTTCTGTATTTCTGGAAGGAATTTTAAAAAACTGGTATTATTACTCAAATGTTTGATAAAATTCACCAAATTTTATGTGGGCCTAGTGCTTTTTTTCCTGGAATGTTGCTAATTACTGATTAAAATTTTTTAGCCGATAAAGGGATATTCATATTATCAATTTCTCTATGTTAGTTTTGGTAGTTTGTATCTTTCAAAGAATTTTCTTCTTCATTTTTAAATATTTTTTCTCGGTATGTAATTCTAGCTTGACAGGGTTTTTTTTGTTTGTTTGTTTCCCCTTTAAGTATTTTAATGATGACTCTCCATTTCCTTTACTCTTCCCTAGTTTCTGCTATAATTCTCTTTTTCTGTGCATATCTTTTTCCCCTATCTGCCTAGTAGGTTTTCGTATTCTTTTCCTTTTTGGCATTTACAATATGATATGCCTAGCCTAACAAAACAAAACAAAACAAAAGAAACAAACAAAAAACAACAAAAACCCCAATGATCTGTTTGGTGTTTTCTGAGCTTGTCTGTAGTTTAATTTTTGTCATTTATTTGGAAAATTATTGGACATTATTTTTTCAACTCTTTGTTCTGCCTCATTTCCTCGCTTTTCTTCTTCTGAGATTCCTATTAAGCATATGTTAGACTGTTTACTATTTTCTCACACCTCTTAGATGTTCTATACTTTCTTCTTCTTCTTTTAATCCTTTATTCTTTGTGATTCAGTTTTCACTGGATAATTTTCATTTACATAGCATCAAGTTCATTGATTTTTTTTCCTTGAATGTCTTGAGCCTACTAATGAGCCATATAGTATTCTTTATCTATGTCACTATGATTTTTGTTGTTAGCTTTACCATTTGACTCATAAATTCTAAATTTACTGAAATTTGCTGAAAGTACTTTGCTGAAATCATTCATTTAATTTTGCATATTGTCCATCTTTTCCATTAGAGCCCTTAATTTGTTAATCTTAATTATTCACGTGCCCTGTGAGATTGTTCCAATATTTGTAATATATCTGAGTCTGGTTCTGTTGATTACTTTATCTCTAGCCAATGGGTTGTTTTTTACTAAGGTTATTCACATTGTACCACAGGTTTCAAACTCCTTTAGTGGTACCTTATACTGTGGTGGAGGCCAGTTTATTAGAAGGCTTTTCTCAATTTCTTTTCTCAGTTTTAGGTCTTATATTTGCACTTGCCATGCTTTTGCAGCTCTCCTAGCAACACTTCATTGTTCCTTGTTATTCATTTTTCATTAGCCTGGTTGTGGGGTTAGGGCAGTTCTCTGTTCTGATTTAGCCTTGGTCTTAGGCAGATATTGTGTCCCTGGTTCTCAGAAATGTGTCCTTTTCAATGTGCCTTACTCCCAGCTGCAGATCTAGGCCTAATGCATATTCCTGTCCCTTTTCCTAGTGGTAGACAGACTTTTTCTATTTCCTTCTCCTAGATGCAGTGGGTTTTCACCAGTGCTCTAAGATACCTAGAGATTTGCTTTTCTCACCCCCACTCCCCAAAAAAGATGTTTGTTCCATAGAGGAGATAGGCAAGACAATATGGTTGGAGTTTTGTGCCCTACTACACTGAACAATGCTTTCTCAGGACTCTTCCTAATTATTTTTGTAAGTACACAGTGGGAACTTGGAGGAAAAAATTACAATGTATTTTTGGCTACCTGGGCTTCACACTCTCTTGTCAGCCTATACTTTGCCTTCTTTAATTTCTTCAGTATTCTAGCTGAATTCTGAGCAGTTTTCTGCTGTGTCTGCTTGAGGAATACATGTTCTCATGTCCCATCTCTCCCTATAGGCACCTATCTCTGTTTAGATTTTGGAGTAATCATTTGCCTTGTGATGCCAGCTCTATGTTAGTTTGAAGAAAAAATGTAATCCTTCAGTTTGTCTAGCTTAATTTTTTTTTTTTTTTTTTATGTGTGAATGGGGCTACACTCCTTCTAGCTCTCTGCATCTCTTAGTGGTCACCAGCATATATCACTTTTAAGAGATGAAATTCTAGGTATTCTTGGATCCACTGGAGTGGCATAATTTTGTGGTAAACAATTTCACAAAAAAATAAAAGTCATAGTCTAGGCCTCTGACACCAAATTAAGCAGAATATGACCCTACTCCCCAAGAGAGTTCTAGCTTCTTACAGTCATAGAATCCTAGGGAATCCAAAAGTGTGATTTCTCATTACACTGCTTATGTAAGAGGGCCATGTTCTCACCAGATCTCTGAGTTTATTTGCCTGACAGTGTTCATATGTTATCTTACTTAATCCTCATAGAAAACATATGAAGTAGGCAACACGTAAATAGGTTTAAACTCAGTAAGAAATTTTCCCAGAGTGGCACATGTAGAAAATAGCATGGATGAAATTTGAACCAAAGCAACTTAACTTCAGAGTATATCCACTTATCACTGAACTCCTCTCCCTCTTCTGAGGAAAGGAAGTAACGTTCAAATAGTCATACACTGGTGAAAACCTGTCATTTACTTTTTGAGTCACCTGGTCACAATTCTGGAAGGTGAATGGGGGATAGTTTTGTTGGTTTTTCAAACTCAGAGAAAGATGCCCATGTGAAATTTTTGAAATCACTCTTTGTTCATCTTTGTGCTGACCCACCTAAACCAGCAATTACTGTTTGGTGTACTTAAATAGAATGTGTATGTCAATCTAAAATATACACTTAGATTCAGTTCTTAGATCTGAGCTAGCTAGTCAGTTTTTTATTGGTGAAAAACTTTTATGGTGAATAACTTTTTCATAATTAATTACAAATGTGATCCTCAATTGTGTAGAAAAATACTCTGGATAAAACTTCAAAATTTTAATGAGTAAAAGTGACTGATGTTTGACCTCTTTACATAGAATCTTAATTGAACAATAAGTAGTTATCCTAAAATAATCATGGACTCCAGTGGGAACATAGTCAATATGATAATTGCTGTATTAGGCTGATTGATTAAGGTTATGAAAAGTTATTAGTGTGAGGGTAAAGGGTCACAAATTTACCTTGTCCTTAGTTTAATTTGAGTTCTGTCAATAAAAGGGGAAATAATTGTGGTACTCATATTTTATTAAAAAAATCATTTTCGGACTTCCCTGGTGGCGCAGTGGTTGGGAGTCCGCCTGCCAATGCAGGGGATACGGGTTCGTGCCCCAGTCCGGGAAGATCCCACATGCTGCGGAGCGGCTGGGCCCGTGAGCCATGGCCACTGAGCCTGCGCGTCCAGAGCCTGTGCTCCGCAACGGGAGAGGCCGCAGCAGTGAGAGGACCGCGTACTGCCAAAAAAAAAAAATATATATATTTTCTATTCCAATTAATATCTTTTCATTCTGTAAGCAGTTAATCCAAAAATAAATTATTGTCCACAACCATCATAGAGAGCATTGTTGTATAATATTTTTCAGGGTTTTTTTTCCCCCTGATAAATTAGTCTATTGACATACACTACCACCAACTAAATGCAAGAACATTTAAAGACCAGGATTATTTTCATATAATTACTTATTCAAACTTAATTAAAAGTTGGTAAGGAAGGCATTGACACTAATTTATCACTTATTATATACTATAGAATGTTCTAGACATTTTACATGTATTTTACTTCACCATAATAAAATTTGATAAGATAAATTATATTATCCCCATTTTATGAAATTCTATTATCCCCATTTTGGTTTTAATGAAACCAAATTTCAAGAGAGGCTATGAAACTTGGGTAAGTTCACACAGATTTTTAAATGTCAGTAAACAGGGTCTCATCTGCTCTACTTAATATTCATTCACTAGGAAAGTCACAGTCTAGTTGAAATATATTCCAAAATTACTTTTCGAAATTATTGGTCTAATACCAAAAAACCTTTAATTTCTTCAAGGTTCAAGTAGTCATCATATGGAGCAAACTATGGTACAAAATTGTTCAGAAAATAAATGGGATTAATAATTTTTCAGATGCCTCAAGTAACAGGGTGGTTACTCTGTTATCCCTTACTCTCTCGGCAAAACTATTAGCTGTGTAAACGTGTGATGTTCATGACTGGAGGTGTTAATAAGGCCTCCTTGGAAATTTCCACCATAATTAGCAGTAATTACTCAGCAAAATAAAACCAAACCGAAGTTAAAAACAAAAAAGAGAGAGAGAGAGAAATAAAGAAAAATAATAAAAATACAAATAGAGATAGAAAAGAGCACTTCAGAAACAGGCAGACCTATTTTTAAGTTCTGTCTCCAACACTTACCAGCCATATGACCTTGAGCAACCAACTTAACCTCTGAACTCGCTTTTCTAAGTTGTCATGAGGAAATAATAATGTCTGCCTTATAAGGTTATTGGAACATTTAATTACACAAATATTCCTAGCACAACTCCGGCATCAAAGACTCAGTAGCTGTTAATTTCTTATTTTCCTTATTCTTTCCCTTTTCTTGTGTTCTTGTCTAATAATGGGCATCAGTTCTAAATTGTCCTTGGAATGTGGCCCCAGGCATAGGGCAGTGTTTTAAACCATATAGCGAAAAATAAGGTGATCCCAGGGGAAAAGCTATTTGATGTGGTAATGGTTGAAGCTGCTGATGGTGTCTTAATTTATGCTGAAGTAAAAATACAGAAATTCCTTAGGATGATGACTCTTCAAAGCTTTCAGGAAGCATTATTCTCCATAGGAGAAGAGAATTGCTTTACATTCTTCCCTTTTAATATGTCTCATTACACCTTTCAAACATATACATTTCATTAGACACTTCCATTAAAGCATCTCATTATAACTTTCAAATATGTGCATCTCATTACATCTCCTTTAAGCATCTCTACATATTCTCCATTTGTGGATTTCATTAAAGCCTTTCCCTTGTATATCTAATTACTAAATTACTTTCATGTATGTTATTATAACCTATATTTCTCATTCCATTACTTAAACATGCACATCTCATTACACCTTTCTATTTATGCATCTCATTACACTCCTAAAAAAATGTATCATATTACATCTTTCTCCTTTGAATATCGTTACATTTGTCCAATTATGCATCTCATTATGCCATTTCATTTATGCATTTTGTTATACCCTTCCTTTTATCCATGTCATTATACTCCTTAGACCCAAGCATCTAAGTAAACCTCTACTGTATGCCATTTTATACACATTACGGATATTATCTTCATTTTTCCATGTGTGGTTTTTCTGGCACCCCTTAAAAATATGAATATCAATCTGAGGATGGGTGACATTACTATTCTTAAATATGCATATCTCACTGCATATTTAACATATTTTAGTTGTCCCTTTTATACTTCAAGCTATTATTTTTCCTTTTCTGTTGAAACCTTTTAAGAAAAAGGTGACTCATGCTGTCCTTGATCTCATCACATCCTTCAAATAGCAACATCTCCTTTATAATGACTTCCTTGCATCTCTTGTCCTAAATCTACTAGTATTCCTTTCGAATATGTGTATCTCATTGCTGTGCCTTGGATATGCACTGCTATTTACCCTTCACCAATTATGTTCCTTTTCCTTCCTTAAATTATCTCTATTTTAGGTGGTTGAGGTAGTATCTGACTATTATCCTCAGCCATAAATGGAATTTCCCCTGTTGTTTGCTCTTCTCTAGGTTATTATTTTCCTCTCTACAAATATCCTCTCTCCCTGAGGCAATAGATGCCTTTGGAATACATTAAGGAGTCAAATATAACCAAATGGTCCATGTGTTACTTTACATAAATTTTCTTTTATTATCTGAGCATTTTTGTTGTGGTACTATTTAAAAACATAAAACTGTGGAAACTTCAACGTTCACCATGCTTTAATTGTGCAGTTTTGTTAGCAATAATGAAATAAGCTGGTTTGGCACATTTATTATATGGACATTATAATCAAGATTCTACCAATGTGAAATCTTGTGTAATCTAAATAATATACCCAGGGTTCTGTAAATTTGAGTATAAACTGGGATTCTATTTTAGTTACTTGAGAACATTCATAGATATCGACCCATTCAGTCCATTTATGCCCCTGTCACTAGAAAAAACATCAAATCAGATCTAGTAGATTAGGTTTTATGTCACAGCTCTCCCTTTTACTATGTGGGAAATTTTACTGTGTGGCAAAATTACTTAATTTTTTTTAGTCAGTTAACCAAGGCGTCAAGCTAACTCTTACATGTATAACCATAAATATGTGTGTGTGTGTGTGTGTGTGTGTGTGTGTGTGTGTATACACACACATGTACACACATATATATATAGTCTCCTATAAAGCAAAGATATACTTTTGATCAATTCAGTTTTGAAGGTGGTTTGTGACATTTTGGATTTCTTTTCCATTCAGTCATCTTTTTTCATTCAACAAGTATTCTGAGCTCCTATTACGTTCCAGGTACTGTTCCATTGCTGGAAATAGAGCAATGAACAGACAAGATCCAGGTCTAACGGAAAATATTCTTATTAGGAAAACATAATAAATGAATGCATAAAAAGGATGAACAAAGTTTCAGATAGTGAGAAATACAGCAGAGAAAGGCGAGGAGGAAACTTGGCGTATTTAGGAATCTAGAGACAAACCACAAAGGGTAGCTGTTATCACCCCAGGGTGAAGGCGTAAGGGAAGGGGATATAGTGTCACAGGAGCCAGTGAGAGCTGGAATATGGAAGACAGATAAGAGCTGTGGTTTCTGAGGGATGAAGTCATTGCCAGAACTATAAAGCTGAAGAAGGAAGAAAGCAAGGAAAATATACCCTGAGTTCTTACTGCGTATGCTCAGTTGTGCTGGTGCCTCCCATTGCCTGAGTCCAGCTGGAAGAGAGATAGAACCCTGATGATGCTTGCTGTAACTAGAATCTTGGCTATATGGTCTTTATTAGTCTCCTAGGGCTACTGTTCCAAATTACCACAAAGTTGGTGTCTTAAGCCAACAGAAATTTTTTCTCTCATAGCTCTGGAAGATAGACATCTGAAATCAAGATGTCAGCAGGGCAATGTGTCCTTTGAAGGATCTACAGGAAAATTATTCCCTTGCCTCTTCCTGGTTTCTTGTGGCTACCTTGGCATTCCATAGCTAGTAGCTGCATCACTGCAGTCTCTGCCACCATCTTTACATGGTATTCTTCCCTTCCTGTGTATGTCTCTGTGTATCCTTTGTTCTTATAAGGACACCGAACTTTGGATTTTGGGACCACCCTAATCTAGTATGACACTATCTTAACTAATTATATCTATAAAGACCATATTTTCATATAAGGTTACATTCAGAAGTTTTAGTAGGACAAGAATTTTGGAGGGGGAAGTACTAGTTGACCAACTTCAGAGTCCATGTAGTAAATGTTCCAATATAGTTACCACACTGAAAGATGTTTTATAGAAGATTGTATTTATTTTCAGAATCCCAATTAAAGAAATTATTTACTAGGACAAAGAATTGCCTAAACCTATGTGGTCAAAGGAAGTCTGTGCTGACCTATTCTTTTCAGTATAGTGATACTACTCAGGCAAGAAATGTTATACCATTGGGGCAGCAAGAGATGTTATTGCTGGTGAAGCCAGGAGACCTACATGGCCCTTTTATTGTCTGTCCCTAACTTATTCTCCAATGTCTCCTCATACTTTTCCCCTTCCACATGTGCCTTAGCCACAGTTGTCTGTTTTTCTCCCTTTTTAAAATAAACCCAGGATGTTCCCCTCACCTGAATATTTGCACTCTACTAGTGCTTTCTACATATTTCACCATGTCTGACTCTTTCTCAGTGTTCATAATTCATCTCAGTTGTCATCATATTAAAGTGATATTCCATGAACAGCTACATACGTAGTAAATCTTCCGGCCCTATAACTTTGGCACTCTCTATCATAGTCTGCCGTTACGATGATTTTTTTTTTTTTTAGCACTTACTACTTACTACTACTTATTTACTTGATACACTACATTACCTGACTCTCTCACTGTACTATAAACTCTACAAGGGCAACAATCCTGTCTCCCTGGTTAATCAGTGAGTCCCCAGCACTGTGAATACTTTATGGTACTTTAGTAGGTAAGTGTGAACTGAGTCAATTAATTAAATGGGGGAATGATTTTCTTAAATTTATTATTTACTCCACCAGCTTAAAAAAGTCTGTGATCAAAATCTACATAATGAACAAGATAATTCTCTTTTTAAATTCTAAAATGGATGAAGAATATGCGGCAAAAGAGATAGTGGCCATATTTCACATGCCTTGCTATTACCAGGAAGTATTAAACACCACAAAAACCCCCTGGAGTAGATACATTAGAGATACAACTTGGTACAGTTTAATCTTACTGCAGTTATACAGGAGCAATTTAGGTGGGGATATTTTTGTTATTATTTTATGCTATGAACAATGTTCTCAAAGTTTGTAGACTAATAAGCATGTTGTAATACTTGTATTTTAGGGAGGATGGCTTTATACAAATTATACATTTACTCAGTGAAAAGAAGCAATGCATAAAATTGCTGACTTAATGTCTTTGTCTTAGGATATATGCAATCACATATTTAAATATAACATAAATGCTTCCCTTTAGTGACTGATATTTTATTAATTGCTAATTATCAAAACAGTAAATTGAAAGTAGAAATATAAAGAAATAAGGAAACTTGGAATCATCATTTTGCCCTATTATTTTTATAATACAAATCATATAATATCAAAAAAGTCAGAACTTAGCCTTGAAATAATAATGAACTCTTTCAAAAGACTTTCCTCCAGATTAAATATAAAATAATTTGGGAACAGAAGTTGAGTGTTTTTCTAATTTCTATTAAAAATTTCTAAATTTTTAATAGAAATTAAAAATTTCTATCTGCAGGTAAAAAAAATGCTTTCTAAATTTTCTAAAACTTTGTTTCCTCTAGGAAGACCAACAATTTCCCACAGTGGTCAAATAAATGATACATCTGAATGAGTTCATATACTGAGAAGCTTATATGAACTGTGAGGTGTAGGAATATATAGTGACTCTTGGAAGATAGACGTATTGAAGAGATCTGCATGTGGTTTTATACATAGAACATAGTCTGACACCTACTCAGGAGATGCTCGCCAAAGATTTAAGAGAAGCTTGTATATTCAAAACAGAGATATACAGCAACTTTATCTCTTCAAGGCACTTCCTAGAGAAACCACTTGCGGCATACATAGTAACTATTCCACATCCTTTTTGACATCACAAGAATTTTGATTCGGGTCCTTAGGATATACTGCTACATTTACAAATGCTATCTCCAAACTAAATTAGCCATTCGTGCACATAAACCAAAACAGGATGTACACTTGTTCCCAAACTGAGGTGTGCTTTACAGCTGCATATCTTTGAGTTCTTTTCCAGTCCTGAAATAAAAGAACGTGTGCACATGTAGTTGTGCACATATGCACATAAAAACAATGTCATAATTCAGGGGAAGACATTCAGAAGATTTTAATAAGTTACCAGAGGGTAAGGGTGTTGGTGGGGTGGGTGAAATGGGTGAAGGGGGTCAACTGTATGGTGATGAAAAGTAACTAGTCTTGTGGTGATCACTTTGTAGTGTATACACATGTTGAATGCTCTACATCTAAACCTTATATAATTTTAAAAAAAGAAAAAATGTAAAAGACCTAAATATTAAAATAAAATAAAATCAGCACATTTTACATATTTATATAATGTACAATAGCATTTACTGAGCAAATTACTATGTGTTTGACACTGTGAAATGTACTACACGGCATAAAGAGTTATACAGTTATTTGCTCCATTTCACAGGTGGGAAAGCAAAAGCTTAAAGGACTTTGCATATCTGAATTCACAGAGCTAATAAATAAAGGAAATAGGTTTTAAACAAAAGCAGTCTTGACTCCAGAACACGGGTTCCTAACCCGTACTATATCCTAAGTATTATTAGCATATTATTAGCATACTATTCATTTTAGGGATCCCTAAAATAACCTCTTAACCTACAAACATCTAATAGAAATACATTTCTTTGTGTTGAGACAGTTTTCTTACAACCATGTCTTTTAAAATTCAAATAATCCTTAAAAAATTTAATGCATTGAACTTCTATTTGCTTGTAAGCACACCTAGTCATGAGAGCAGGGGCTATGTCATATTCCTTTTTAATCCCCAGTATCTAACCTAGTACAGCCCAAAGTATGAGATTCAGTGAATGGATGATGTACGTAGAGATCTTAAACAGCTATATGAGGATGCTAGGCAAATGTGAGTGTGAGTCTATGTATGTAAGTACATATGGAAAACAAAGAGAATGAATTATGATATAAAGAGTGTATAAGAAAATGAAAGAAAAGATAGTTTTCTGTTTCTTATAGGCACAAAAATGTGCATATACTCATAATTTTTTTTAATCTAAAAGTAAAGTGAAGGATATAAATAGAAAATAATCCCTGTTGTAAAATACTTTATCACTATAAATTCAGAGTTGAGTGTATGGATTTATTAACTATAATAAATTAGTAATAATAGGTAATAAGTAAATTATATATGATGTATTAGATCATATATGATATATTGGAAGGTGATTTGTATGATTGAAAAAAGAAAACTTAGAGCAAGATAGGAGGTTTGGAAGCATAGGAGGGAGGATCACAATTTAAATAGGCTGAGCAGTGTAGGCTTTGTGAAGAAGGTAAGATTTGAACAGAGTCTTTAAGTAGTTGAGGGAGGTATTAAAGTAGAGATCTAGGTATCTTCCTTAAACTCTCACTCTAGCCAGAGCAAACTTTAGATCAAACATCTTATTGCAGTAAGGTGTCTATCCTATTCAATAAATAGCAATAGCAGAAAGACTAGTTAGGAGTTTAGGACAATCATCCAAATGAGAGATTATGGTAGATATGTTAGTTTTCTAGGGCTGCCATAATAAAGTACTACAAACTGGGAGCCTTATGACAGCAGAAATTTATCATCTCACAATTCTGGAGGCCAAAAGTATGAAATCAAAGTGTTGATAGGGCAATGGTCCCTATGAAACGTGTACAGGAAAGATCATTCCTTTGCCTTTTGCGGATTCAGGTGGATTGCCCTCAATCTTCAGTGTTCCTTGGCTTGTAGATGTATTACCCCGATCCTCCATCTTTACATGATCTTCTTCTTTCCATGTGTGTCTGTCTCTGTCTCTGTCTCAGCCTCCCAATTTCTTTTTGTAAAGACACCAATCATATTGTTCAGGGTCCATTCTAATGACCTCACTTTAAACTTATTACCTCTTTAAAGACTGTATTTCCAAATAAGGACATATTCTGAGGCACTGGGGGTTAAGACATTCAATATATATTTTTGGTGGGACACAATTCAACACATACAATTATAGAGATCAAATTATACATATATTTTGAAGGTAAAACAAGTAACATTTCCTGACAGATTAAATTTGGGAATGAACAAGAATGAAGTGAATTATATCTCCAAGATTTTAGCCTGAGAAACTAAGAGTTGTTGTGATCAAGTGAGATTGGAAAGGCTGTGGGTAGAATAAATTTGGAGGAAAGATCAGTTCAAGTTTGTACATGTTGAGTTTGGAATATCTGTTACCATCCAATTGAAGGTGTAAAGTAGACAGATATATAAGTCATAAAGTGAGACAAAGTGAGAATGGGGAAGGAGATGCTAGAATTTGAAGATAATATATGATACCTTTTTTGAACCTGAGAATAACTTTGAGATTGTTAGAGTAGCTATTATTAATGTCTTCACTTTATAACCCAAGAAAGTGGATCTAGGAAGAGTTTAACCACACATGTATGTCAAAATAATTTGAATGTGATTTTTTAAAATTGATTTTTGTTGTTATTTTTGTGTGTGTGTGATCAAGCCCTGGTTATTTTATAAGTATAAATAGTGGAACTGGGAAGGAGTGATGAGAATAGCAAGACCAGATGCAGGCCATGCTTTATCTGCTTGTGTGATGAAAGCTGACTCAACATCCTTGATCAGCCTCTTCTTATGAAGAGAAGGTATGAGGACAATCTGGGTGGAGGTGAATTATCTATGAGAGTAGGGGTGGGGTAAATTGGCTCTGGGATCCTTTGGACCAGGTGAAAAAGTCCAGAAGTCTCACAGTATCATTGGCCAAGAGCACCCCAGTGTAGCTCTGTGTGTGCCTGGGACAAAGCCATCTTCGGGAGGGGGAACCATAGTGTTCTCTAGTTGCCAGGAAGGCTCCAGGTAGTCCAGAGCAACATTGTTTTTTCTGAAGCAAATGGAATCGTCTTTCCTCTATACCACATAACTCTTAAGAAAAATGCTAAAGATAGATTAAGAGTAATGACAGTAATGATACTATTAATTATGTGGATAATACTCAATACAGAATTTAAATGTAAATTATTTTTAAAACATTCAGTTGTTATGTTCTCAGATATGATGATATATTAACATAGTGATTCAAAAGCATGATCTTTCATCACTTAGGTTATTTTTAATTTATTTCAAGTGGTGTCATGAAATTCCCAGAACCAAACAAATACTTATTTTATTTGAATATTATAAAATCTTTATACTACCTCTAGGAAAGGAGACACTATTACAGAATGAAAGATAGATTGACATAATCTCCAAACATTTTTAAAAAAACACTAATTTTGAAGTAAAAAAAAATACCTATTTTAACTGGAAGATAAAAACCTTTGGGATAAAGTTCACAGTTGCCTTCAAAATTTGAGAGCATAACTATTGAAACTCACTATTTCAAAGACCGTCACAGGAGCCAACACTGTCAGCATTTCTAACCGATGGCTCCTTAGAGTTCTGGCACACTATCTTTGGTGTAGACTGGCATCATAGTGGATTAGCTTTTCAGTTTCTTTCCAACTCTTTTTCCCTTCCACACACACAATCTGTCTGTGTCTCCTTTATTTCTATCAAGCTGGAGAAAATGAACTGAGGTTGAAGAAGAGGGAAAATTGACAGGGGATACATTCCTGATCAGCATTTGTTATATATTCTCTTAACAGATAGGGAAACGTCAAAGTATGACCAGAATTTGTAATCTCTCAAGACACAAATCCCATCTTGATTTGGATGAAGTTAAAAGGAATTTAACCTTCAGAAAGTAGTACTTGGATCTAAGTTTTGAATGTCTGCCAGTCCTACTTGATTATCTTTCCAACAAAGTTCTAGAATTTCCCCATTTACTCTAATTCTTTTTTGCAAATTGCAGATAGACAAAATATAATATACATTTAATTTATTCTTAAAAAATTTGAATGTCCTAATAGAGGCTTTCTCAACCTTAGAACAATTAACATTTGGGCAGCATAAGTGTTTGTTGTGAGAGGCTGTCCTATAATACCTTCAGTTCGTCACAACAAAGTGTTTTCAAACATCCCCAAGGTCCCCTGGGAGGCAAAATCCCTCCCAGTTTAGAATCACTCATCTAATAAAAGGGCAAACTTATGCTATACTTCTTTTTCTGTTTGCTCGTTATCTTTATCTTTCTATTGCATTTAAACTAAGGCAGCAACTATCATTTTACATTCCTCTCCTCTTATATTTCTCCACACTTTGTACTGATTGACTTTTGGAAGTTTTCTTTTTCAACATTATGCATAATTAAAGATCTAGTAAGAATTGATCTTTGGGGACCGTCAAGATGGCGGAGGAGTGAGATGTGATCACCTTCCTCCCCACAAATACAACAAAAATACATCTACACGTGGAACAATTCCTACAGAACACCTACTAAATGCTGGCAGAAGACCTCAGACTTCCCAAAAGGCAAGAAAATCCCCATGTACCTGGGTAGGGCAAAAGAAAAAATAATAAACAGAGACAAAAGAATAGGGACAGGACCAGCACCTGTGAGAGGGAGCTGTGAAGGAGAAAAGGTTTCCACACTCTAGGAAGCCCCTTCGCGGGCGGAGACTGAGGGTGGCGGAGGGGGAAGCTTTGGAGACATGGGGGAGAGCGCAGCAACAGGGGTGTAGAGGGCAAAGCGGAGAGACTCCCGCACAGAGGAATGGTGCCGACCAGCACTCACCAGCCCGAGAGGTTTGTCTGCTCACCCGCCGCAGCGGGCGGGGGCTGGCAGCTGAGGCTCGGGCTTCAGAGGTCAGATCCCAGGGAGAGGACTGGGGTTGGTGGCGTGAACACAGCCTGAAGGGGCTAGTGCGCCACAGCTAGCCGGGAGGGAGTCCGGGATAAAGTCTGGAGCTGCCGCAGAGGCAAGAGACCATTGTTTTGGGGTGAGGGAGGAAAGGGGATTCCTTCCCTGCCTGCCCACAGAAGGCAGAGCACTGCCTAAACGATCTCCAGAGACAGATGTGAGCTGTGGCTATCATCTCGGACACCAGAGACGGGCATGAAATGCTAATGCTGCTGCTGCGGCCACCAAGAATCCTATGTACAAGCACAGGTCACTATTCACACACGCCCTGGGATCCTGTGCAGTCCACCACTGCCAGGGTCCCATGATCCAGGGACAACTTCCCCAGGAGAACGCACGGCGCGCCACAGGCTGCTGCAACGTCACGCTGGCCTCTGCCGCTGCAGGCTCACCGTACATCCGTACCCTTCCCTCCCCCCGGCCTGAGTGAGTCAGAGCCCCCTCATCAGCTGCTACTTTAACCCCATCCTGTCTAGGCGGGGAACAGACGCCCTCAGGCAACCTACGTGCAGTGGCGGGGCCAAATCCAAAGCTGAACCCCAGGATCTGTGCAAACAAAGAAGAGAAAGGGAAATTTCTCCCAGCAACCTCAGGAGCAGCATATTAAATCTCTACAGTCAACTTTATGTCCCATGCATCTGTGGAATACCTGAATAGACAACAAATCATCCCAAAATTGAGGCGGTGAACTTTGGGAGCAACTGTAGACTTGGGGTTTGCTTTCTGCATCAAATTTGTTTCTGGTTTTATGTTTATCTTAGTTTAGTATTTAGAACTTATTATCACTGGTAGATTTGTTCATTGATTTGGTTACTCTTTTCCTTTATATATATATTTTTTTTCTTTTCCTCTTTTTGTGAGTGTGTATGTATATGCTTTGTGTGATGTTGTCTGTATAACTTTGCTTTTACCATTTGTCCTAGGAGTCTGTCTGCCATTTTTTTTTTTTTTGTATAGTTTTTAGCACTTGTTATCACTGGTGGATTTATTTTTTCATTTGGTTGCTCTCTTCTTATTACTTTTTAATATTTTTTAAATTTTTTATTTTAATAACTTCATTTATTTTTTTTTTCTTTCTTTTTTTTTCTCTGTCTTGTCTTCTGAGCTGTGTGGCTGATAGGATCTTGGTGCTCCAGCTGGGTGTCAGGCCTGAGCCTCTTAGGTGTGATAGCCAAGTTCAGGACATTGGTCCACCAGAGACCTCCCACCCCCACGTAATATCAAATGGCAAAAGGTCTCCCAGAGACCTCCTTCTCAATCCTAAGACCCAGCTCCACTCAACGACCAGCAAGCTACAGAGTTGTACACCCCATGCCAAACAACTAGCAAGACAGGAACACAACCCCTCCCATTAGCAGAGAAGCTGGCTAAAATCATACTAAGTTCACAGACACACCAAAACACACCACGGGGCGTGGCACTTCCCACCAAAAAGACAAGATCCAGCCCCACCCACCAGAACACAGGCACCAGTCCCCTCCATCAGGAGACCTGCACAAGGCATATAACTATATGCCGATAAAATGGACAACCTGGAAGAAATGGACAAATTCTTAGAAAAGTATAACCTTCCGAGACTGAACCAGGAAGAAATAGAAAATATAAACAGACCAATAACAAGCCCTGAAATTGAGACTGTGATTAAAAATCTTCCAACAAACAAAAGCCCAGGACTAGATGGCCTCACAGGCAAATTCTATCAAACATTTAGAGAAGAGCTAACACCTATCGTTCTCAAACCTTGCAAAATATAGCAGAGGGAGGAACACTCCCAAACTCATTCTACGAGACCACCATCACCCTGATACCAAAACCAGACAAGGATGTCACAAAGAAAGAAAACTACAGGCCAATATCACTGATGAACATAGATGCAAAAATCCTCAACAAAATACTAGCAAGTAGAATGCAACAGCACATTAAAAGGATCATACACCATTATCAAGTGGGGTTTATCCTAGGAATGCAGGGATTCTTCAATATATACAAAACAATCAATGTGATACACCATATTAACAAAGTGAAGGAGAAAAACCATATGATCATCTCAATAGATGCAGAAAAAGCTTTTGACAAAATTCAACACCCATTTATGATAAAAGTCTCTGGAAAGTAAGCAAGAGGGAACCTACCACAACATAACAAAGAGCATATATGACAAATCCACAGCCAATATTGTTCTCAGTGGTGAAAAACTGAAAGCATTTCCAGTAAGATCAGAAACAAGACAAGGTGGCCCACTCTCATCACTATTATTCAACATAGTTTTGGAAGTTTTAGCAATATTAATCAGAGAAGAAAAAGAAATAAAAGGAATCCAAATTGGAAAAGAAGTAAAACTGCCACTGTTTGCCAGTGACATGTTCCATGAATAGAGAATCCTAAAGATGCTAACAAAAAACTGGAGCTAATCAATGAATTTGGTAAAGTAGCAGGATACAAAATTAAGGCACTGAAATATCTTGCATTCCTATATACTAATGATGAAAAATCTGAAAGAGAAATTAAGGAAACACTTCTGTTTACCATTGCAACAAAAAGAATAATATCCCTAGGGATAAACCTACTTAGGGAGACAAAAGATATATATGCAGAAAACTATAAGACACTGATGAAAGAAATTAAAGATGATACAACAGATGGAGAGGTATACCATGTTCTTGGATTGGAAGAATCAACATTGTGAAAATGACTCTGCTACCCAAAGCAATCTACAGATTCAGTGTAATCCCTATCAAACTACCAATGTCATTTTTCACAGAACTAAAACAAAAAATTTCACAATTTGTATGGAAATACAAAAGACACCGAATAGCCAAAGCCAACTTGAGAAAGAAAAACAGAGCTGGAGGAATCAGGCTCCCTGACTTCAGACTATACTACAAAGCTACAGTAGTCAAGACAGTATGGTACTGGCACAAAAACAGAATATAGATCAATGGAACAGGAGAGAAAGCCCAGAGATAAACCCACGCACATATGGTCACCTTATTTTTGATAAAGGAAGCAAGAATATACAATGGAAAAAAGATAGCCTCTTCAATAAGTGGTGCTGGGAAAACTGAACAGCTACATATAAAAGAATGAAATCAGAATTCTCCCTAACAGTGTACACAAAAATAAACTCAAAATGGATTAAAGACCTAAATGTAAGGCCAGACACCATCAAACTCTTAGAGGAAAACATAGGCAGAACACTCTATGACATACATCACAACAAGATCCCTTTTGACCCACCTCCTAGAGAAATAGAAATAAAAACAAAAATAAACAAATGGGACCTAATGAAACTTAAAAGCCTTTGCACAGCAAAGGAATCCATAAACAAAATGAAAGACAACCCTCAGAATAGTAGGAAAATTTGCAAATGAAGCAACTGACAAAGGATTAATCTCCAAAATATAGAAGCAGCTCATGCAGCTCAGTGTCAAAAAACAAACAACCCAATCCAAAACTGGGTGGAAGACCTAAACAGACCTTTCTCTAAAGAAGATATATAGATTGCCAACAAACACATGAAAGGCTGTTCAACATCACTAATCATTAGAGAAATGCAAATCAAAACCACATTGTGGTATCACCTCACACCAGACAGAATGGCCATCATCAAAAATCTACTAACAAGGGGCTTCCCTGGTGGCACAACGGTTGAGAATCTGCCTGCCAATGCAGGGGACGCGGGTTCGAGCCCTGGTCTGGGAGGATCCCACATGCTGCGGAGCAGCTGGGCCTGTGAGCCACAATTACTGAGCTTGCGCGTCTGGAGCCTGTGCTCTGCAACAAGAGAGGCTGCAATAGTGAGAGGCCTGCACACCGCGATGAAAAGTGGCCCCCACTTGCCACAACTGGAGAGAGCCCTTGCACAGAAATGAAGACCCAACACAGCCATAAATTAATTAATTAATTAATTTAAAATCTACAAACAATAAATGCTGGAAATGGTATGGAGAAAAGGGAATCCTCTTGCACTGTTTTTGGGGATGTAAATGGATACAGCCATTATGGAGAACAGTATGGAGGGTCCTTAAAAAGCTAGAGATAGAGCTACCACATGACCCAGCATCCCACTACTGGGCATATACCCTGAGAAAACCATAATTCAAAAAGTGACATGTCCTACAATATTCGTTGCAGCACAGGTAACATAGCCAAGACTTGGAAGCAACCTAAGTTTCCATCGGTGGATGAATGGATAAAGAAGATATGGCACATATATACAATGGAATATTTCTCAGCTATGAAAAGAAATGAAACTGAGTTATTTGTAGTGAGGTGGATGGACCTAGAGTCTGTCATGTAGAGTGAAGTAAGTCAGAAAGGGAAAAAGAAATACCATATGCTAACACATATATATGGAATCTAAAAAAAAATATTGTTCTGATGAACGTAGGGGTAGGACAGGAATAAAGACGCAGGCATAGAGAATGGACTTGAGGACATGTGGAGGGGGAAGGGAAAGCTGGGGCGAATTGATAGAGTGGCATGGACATATATCCACTACCAAATATAAAACAGGTAGCTAGTGGGAAGCAGCCGCGTAGCACAGGGAGATCAGCTCAGTGCTTTGTGACCACCTAGAGGGGTGGGATAGCGATGGTGGGAGGGAGACACAAGAGGAAGGAGATATGGGATATATGCATACGTATAGCTGATTCACTTGGTTATACAGCAGAAACTAACACACCATTGTAAAGCAATTGTAGTCCAATAAAGATGTTAAAAAAAAAAGAAGAATTAGTCTTTTTGGCTTCCTTTTAATCATAATTCCCTCTGAGCTGGCTCCTTTATACTTATCAGTGCAATGATAATTGATGTCTGTAATAAACCCAAAGTCCTGTGAAATTTTCAATTGCCTTTTCAACAGCCAAAAGAAAATTATTTAATTAAATATGTTTTTAAGGTTAAGTGTATTTTATTCTTTCAGTTTCTTTACACATTGGTATTGTATACAAATGAGAACTTCGCCCATTCTTTGACCAAGGATAAGGCAGAGGTACTATTAAATCCCTTTTAGTATGACCAAATTATTTAATGACGTTAAGGTTCAAGCTTAAGTTATCCTGTAATTGGTATTTGTTATTTATTTCTTAATTTCACATACCACACTATAGAAGATATTTTTAAGCCCTAGTTCACACACACTTCTGTATTATCTTGTTTAGGAATTAGTTACAAGTAAGGAAACACAGAGCCTTTGACTTTGAAAAGATTATAAAATAGAATTGTAGCACAGAGCTATGTTGCATACCTCGAAATGGGGCTCAGGACTTCATGTAATCTACTGGAGTTTGTAGGCCATTTCAGTTCCATGATGGATCTTTCAGAAATTCCTAAGAAACTCAATCCTGTTGATGTACTTGTCATATAATGAGTTTTCATCATTTCAAATGCCTGCTACATCCTAAATTATAACATTTGTTCATTGAGCACAGAAAGTACTGGGAAGAGAAAAACAAACACATCATAGTGATTAAAAAATAGGGTATCTATATTGTTCAGGAGAAATAAAAGCAAATATTGAGGTAATAAATTTTGGGTAGATACTTAAATTTTCTTACTAATAAATGAATCAAAATAAAGTCAAATAATTACTATTAGAAAAGTAAGTTCTGTATCAGGTTTTTATGTCTTTCCTGATAGGAATTGTGACTATTTATGACTATTTCTGGCTGATTTGTTCTGTGTGTCTGAGTATTTCTAAAATATGTATCTAACAGGATAGCAATGGTGAAAAGATTTTGATGATGTCCTAGTTAGACTGGTAACGGGGAGACCCAGCATGTGACCTTTTGGTAGAGTACTGAATGAAATTAGCCGTACATGACAAATTCTGATGATCTGAAGTTCTGACTCTAGTGCCTCAAGCAGAGAAGTATCAGAAAGTAAATGCCCTAAGGCAAGATGGAACTTGACTTGTGCCAGGAACAACTGACCAGCATGGTTAGGGCACATAAGTGAATGAATGAGGAGATCAGTTAAAAAATGGGCAAAATATTTGAATAGGCATTTTTCTTCTATATATTTGAATTATCACTTGGTATCATATTCTTGCTCAAATATAACTTCATTCCCTCCTCCTTTCTTTGTGCTGTTAATATCATATAGATGACATCTATTAAATTTAACAATATAATTTTTTAATAATAGTTTTATAGATTTTTTTTGTAATTAAAAATCAAGAGAAAATGGAGAACAAAATATGTAACTGTAATGGATTTAAAAATTTCTCTTATAATTACATTTACTGGCACTTTTTATTTCATCAGGTGGATTTGAATTATCATCTGGAATCAATTCCATTCAGACTGAGTATTTCTTGTAAGGTAGGTCTGCTAGCAACAGATTCTCTCAGTCTTTGTTTATCTGGTTATACCATTACTTTGCCTTCATTTTTGAAAGATAGTTTGCTGGATTCTTGGTTGACAGTTATTTTTTTTGTTTTGGTTTGTTTCTCTGTCATCATTTCAAACACCATCCTGACCACTGCCTTCTTGCCTCTATTGTTTCTGATGAGAAGTCATCTGTTAATCTGAATGGGATTTTCTAGTGCATAATGACTTATTTTCTCCTGATGTTTTCATGGGTTTTTTTTGGCCTTATCTTTCCAACTGTTTGGCTGTGATGTGTCTAGATGTAGCTCTCTTTATGCTTATCTTTTTGGTGTTTGTTAAGGTTCTTAGGTGTGTAAAGTTTTCATTTAAGTCAGATACTTTTTAGCAATTATTTCCTTGAACAATTTTTCTGCCCCTTTCTCCCTCTCTTCTCATTTTGGTACTATTATTATACATATGTCAGTTTGCTTAATTGTGTCCCATAGATCTCTGAGGCTCTATTCATTTTATTTCTTTTTCTTTTTGTATCTCAGATTGGAATACCTCTATTGATTTACCTTCAAATTCACTGATTCTTTTTTGTGATCGTATCTATTGTTGAGTCCCTCTCATAAATTTTTTATTTCAATTATTTTGTTTTCCACTCAAGAATGTCTATTTGCTGCTTTTTTCATAATTTCTATTTCCTTATCAATATTCTTTATTTGCTAGGTTATTATCATGCCTTCCTTTTATTCTTTAAACATAACTTCTTTTATTGCTTTGAATATATTTATAAAACCAGATTTGAAGTATTTGTCTACTAACCCAACGCCTGGGTACCTCCAAAGACATTTTTTATTGCCCACATGTTTTCACTATATGGTTCGTACATACTTTTATGTGCATATTTCATAATTTTTGAGACATTTTACAATTGTAAAATATATAGTAATTCTGAACTGTGATCCTCATCCCCCAGAATTGGCTGTCACTGCTGCTTTATATTTGCTTGTGTAGTGACTTATTTTTATAAATTCCGTGAAGTCTCTTTTCTTTATAGTATGCAGCTTCTGATATCATCGCTCACATTTTTGTTAAAAAAAGAATACGTATGGGCTTCCCTGGTGGCGCAGTGGTTGAGAGTCCGCCTGCCGATGCAGGGGACACAGGTTCGTGCCCCGGTCCGGGAAGATCCCACATGCCGTGGAGCGGCTGGGCCCATGAGCCATGGCCACTGAGCCTGCGTGTCCGGAGCCTGTGCTCCTCAACGGGAGAGGCCGCAACAGTGAGAGGCCCACGTACAGCAAAAAAAAAAAAAAAAAGAATACTTAAGTCTGGATTCCTAAATCACTAGAGCTTAGTAGTCAGCCAGTGGTTGGTCAGAAATTGTGCTTAAGCCCCCTGAGGCCATAAGGCTTCCACGCACTGCCAGTGGATCTGTGTGTGTCTTGGGGGTCCTTCAGAAGTTCAGAATGTTTGCAGATCTGTTGTACATTCAGCCAGGATCTAGGGGCTCACAAATCTTCTCTTCCATTGCTCTTGTGTGGGCATAATTTTGTGTAGGTACTCAGCTTTCCAGTCCACCAGCCATGAGTGTAATCTTAGCAGGGTCGTTTTGACTATCTCTGTCTCTGGGTCTCCCTGTTAAATTTCTCTCTGGTCTGCTGTTTTGTTTATTTCTACTCCTACAGTAGGGTTGTTAGTCTTCCCTAGATAATGACCACTATGATCTCTCTTTTGGGTTTTAACAGGCTTTGTGGGGTTTTGTTTGTTTGTTTGTTTTTTCATTTTATGCTGCAAGTAAAGTCAGCCCCCTCAGACAAGGACACTTAGCTGACCATTTCACATAGCCTGCCATGCCTACCCTGGGCAGAACTTCTGCAATACAGAGTTGGAGCTTTCAAGATGATGGGAGTCATTTGTCCTCACAGGCTGCCCTGGGAATGCTGGGAGTGGAACTTGTACATTCTGAAGTTGGAAAGAGAGTACAGGAGCTGCCCTACTTGTCCAGTATAAAACTTCTGTAACACAGAGCAGGGGTGGTGAGGATATGGCAGCCCTTTCTATAAATACTACAGACTCCTATATTTCTTACAGAAGTTCAATAGATTCTCTTAAATAAATGCTTCCAGTTTTTATACCTTTTTAAAAATCAATTTCCAGAGATTAAAAATGGTTGTTTTTGACAGTTTTGTCCAGTTTCTCATTTTCTATGAAGAGAGGATTTGTCAAGCTCCATACAGCCATTCTGGAACATTTTGATTTAATTTAATACAGGTAATTAATGTATGTAGAAGCAAAATGGCAGAATGGATTTGGTGATCCATAAGGTCCCTTTAAATCCTTACTTGTTTATAATTCTCTGAAGCATAATACACATGGTAGAAACAGTCTTTCACCCCTTACCTCCATGGATTAAAACTTCTTTTGCTGATCTCAATATTTCTTCCATCAAAGAAATTGACCATATACATGAATTAAATTACCTCTGAGTTAGTGATTTACTTAAGTTGACCAAAAGTTGAGTTTTGTCTTGAAATTTAAATAAATATGAACATGTTAAAATGCTCACCTTCCTCTCCTGTGCCTTTACCCAGATTTTACTCTACCAAAATATTCTACATTATTTGATCATGGAATCACTGTTTCCTTTCATTCTTCCAATGAAACCAACTTCAGTCATACAAACAATTCAATTCAGATAGTAAAGAGAAAACTATCAAAATTTGTGTTTCAAAGGCCAAATGGCACCTTTAAGACATGCACCTTACAGAGGTTCAATTAAAATGGCAGCCATCAAGGAGAAAGTGCTATGGTAGAGCTCAGTTAATTTATAAAAGTTTTCTTTCTTTCTTTCTTTCTTTTTTAATACTCTTTGTGGAGTACTTTTATTTTTTTTAATTTATTATTATTTTTTCTTTATTTTTGGCTGCATTGGGTCTTTTTTGCTGCACGTGGGCTTTCTCTAGTTGCGAGGGCTACTCTTGGTTGCGGTGTGCGGGCTTCTCATTGTGGTGGCTTCTCTTGTTGCAGAGCACGGGCTCTAAGCGTGTGGGCTTCAGTAGTTGTTTTTTGTGGGCTCTAGAGCACAGGCTCAGTAGTTGTGGTGCAAGGGCTTAGTTGCTCTGCAGCATGTGGGGTCTTCCCGGACTACGGATCAAACCCGTGTCCCCTGCATTGGCAAGCAGATTCTTAACCACTGTGCCACCAGGAAAGTCCCTATAGCAGCTTTCTTTTATATTAAACTTTTTAAAATTTCTTCCCTCTTCCCTCAACCTTTAACCTCTTCTTTAATCTCAGTGTTTTCCTATTTCCTATGTATGGCATATCTAACATACCTCTTCTAGGTTTCCATTACTTCTCAGCTGTTACATGTTGCTAAGTATGATGTAATACGCAAGAAATTCTGTGATAGGACTGATTAACAAGTTTTTAAAATTAAAGGACCCACCAAACACTGGTGATTTATAATGAATTTTAAAAGGCAATCTAACATAATTCATCAGGAGGAAAATTAACAGGCAAATACTTTCTGAAATTCAGTTTATGGATAAAACTAAAATGTATGAGTTGAAAGTAATAAGGAGAGTATATTCTCTCCGATATACAACTCGGTGCTCAGAGTAGTCTCAGTAATGATGATATGGCTAACCTTAAAAAAGAAAAAAAAAAGCCTCTCATTATTTGGCAGACAGCCAAAGGAATATTGGCATATATAAGTAGTCCCTGAAAAGTATACAAGTTGTAGGAATTAATTATCCTAAACTAGTTAATTGTTTCTTTTCACTCAGGGCATGAACCTATTTTTGATAACTGTTATTAATTAATTTCAGGGGAAAAATCCATATTAAAAGTCTCAAGAAATCTTCCTTGAATGCATTATGGTGAAAAAAAGAAAAAAGGCAACACTTCCTGCCAGTATTATAAAACATTCCAAAACATTCCAAGTTGTGCCTACCTGGTTGCTGCCACAGAGTCAGAATTTGAAATATTGACTATATACAGGTCTAAAAAATATATAGCTGGAGTAGTTTTTTAATGTGGTACCCAAATCCATACTATGAAAGAACTATATGTCATTAGCAGTAGAGTTAATTTAAACCTAACATACAGTTTTCTGGAAATAATATCCATTGGGATTCACCAGAGCCTCTCTCTTAGGTTCCTGGAAGACTCTTAGCTTAATTTTGCTGAAAGAATAACTTTTATAATATTGAATCTGGATTTCTCTTTTCGTTGGCCAGTTTATGGATACTCTTCTTGCTCTACACTAACTTACGCCAGAGTATATATTTCCTTATGTCAGTATCCTTATTACTGATTGCAGATAGTTGGCCTCTGCAGTATCTCAAGTGTAAAATCTTAGATTTGGTCTTTATTCAAGTGCATTTAAAGATGGTCTTTACAGAGCACTTAGTTTTAATTCCTTACTGTCTGTGCTAGGCTGCGGTTCCACCCTGTCTTCATGGGAGTTTCACTTGGTTGCCACACTGTATTCTCTATGACCTGTACATTCAGTGTTTTGTAGGATCTGCACTTGATTGTAAGGCTGAGGCATGTTTCTTTTTGTTTTTATTTCTATCTCCATGAATTTTTGGTAGAGCTAATAAATTCTAAATATTATTTTAATTGCATATAAATCATCTACTGGAGGATTTATGTAGAGCTCTGTGTTTTCCTAATCGGCACCTTTGCCTGCAGAGTAAAGGATTTTAATGCCCTACGATTTCATGCCTTGATGTGTGGGCAACAGTTCCTAGAATTCAAATGTGTATCTTATTTAAATTTTATTCTGAAAAGAGAGGCCAGAATCAACTAGACAACTTATTTTGGGGGAGTCAAAGAGTCAGAGATATTCCTAATGCTGGTAAAGAATCTGTGACTTACTGAAGTACTTTGAATTTCTTCTTGAAGTATGGTAGCAGTAGGACAGAAAATTAGGTTGTTCTAAATATATTTCTAATACCTTCACTTCTTTTGCTTATTAAAACAATATGTAAACATTGTGTCCAGTATCTGGCAGAGAATTTAACCTAGAATAATATCACAAAAATAATTATGTAAATGAATACATCCTAAAACTACACTTACACAGTCAAATGACCATTTCTGTGGCAAGAGAAAAACTAGAAAAGGCACATAGTAGATAAACTTTAAGGAGAATTAAGGAATATTAGTGACTCCAGAAGACAAGAACTTAAGTGGGTAATACTTCACTGATCATTGAAACATGGGTCTAAAAGCAAGGGTTTGCTATAAAACTAGGGAAAGAACATATAAGACAGATTGTTTCACAGGTGTAACAAGGGGATATTCAAGACCACTTTTACATTATATTAAATATTCTATTTCTTTCAATAAGATTATATTTTCTGTATTACCAGATTTGCAATTTGAAATGTTGACCAATTCCTCTTATTCATTGTGCATATTTAGTAGGACAACAAATTCTGTGTTACTCTGGTGGTTTTATTCTTATTGGTACCAGACTGAACAAAACAGGATCCCTTCAGTAGCCTTTTAAAATATTCTCCTTGACTCAACTAAACCATCATTTCTACATGTCATGCAACTGTTCTTTAAAAGTTCTTTTCTTCTAAAAAAATTCACGAATTTAATCTTTCCAAAAACATGAATTACTTTCTAATCAAGTTTAAAATTCTCTGTCTAGTTTCAAATGATTAAAAATATCTGAGCACATGCTACCTTTTTAACTATGTCTGCCTAACAGACATTTCTACCTTCATCAGATTATTTTCTTTTCTCTTCCACAAAAAACACTCTTCTATCTCCATGAACTCTATGCTCATTTTTATCCTCACATGAATATAAAATTTTACCTATTCAGAACCTAAAAATTCAAGTTAAATGAAAAATTTTATTTTCCATGAGAGATTTATTGACTGACCCTTTATTAATCTCTTCTTTGAAAGCCTGTAGTGTTTTTAGTACATCATACAATTTAGTCCTTGACTTTGTATACTGTTTTGTATTGATTCTTTATCACCATGTTATATTACTCTTACCACTCAGTTTGGAGGGCCAGCTAAAGGAAATTTTCAATTATCAGTAGCTAGTTACCTGTCTTAAAGTTTATGGCATCATTAGTGTGGATTTGATTTGTTGAATAGCCATTAATCCTTCTATTCAGAGATTGAATTTTTAAAAGTAGTTTCAGTCACTTGAGTGTCATAAGAGATCTGTCTAACTGACTTAATATTATATTTTGAGACTACTAAGTCGCATTTGGATCTCCATTTCTTATCAAAATTTATTTATTGATTCTAACAAATAAAAGAGAGGGTTCTTACCTTTATTCTGTCGTTTCAAAGAACCTTGTAGTCAACTAGGAAGTCCTGAATGAAGAATTATTAAACACGGTTCCTCCCATTTTTACAATACCATCTGATTGAGGAGCTTGAAAGGAAAAGTGGGGCTTAATAGGCAGGGTAATATTGTGTAAATGTGCTAATGTTATCACACTCTTTGCCATAAGAACACGTTTGATTGATGTGTATCTGCTTTTCTCCAGTGATGTATGGCTTGATCATTGTGTTGGACAGAGTTAACTGCCAGACACTGCAACTGGAGAGTCAAGATGAGGCTGTTTATATCTAATTTCCATTTCCTTTTTCAGTATATTTTATTTGTTTTTATAGAACAGTTAACACAGTTATCAGTAATAAATTGGACTATGCTAAATATGAATTTTTTTTTTTAAAGATTACCTCTTAATGTTAGGAAGTGTTTTATTTATTTATTTATTTATTTATGGCTGTGTTGGGTCTTCGTTTCTGTGCAAGGGCTTTCTCTTGTTGCGGCAAGCACGGGCCACTCTTCATCGCGGTACGCGGGCCTCTCACTGTCGCAGCCTCTCTTGTTGCAGAGCACGGGCTCCAGACGTGCAGGCTCAGTAGTTGTGGCACATGGGCCTAGTTGCTCCGCGGCATGTGGGATCTTCCCAGACCAGGGCTCAAACCCGTGTCCCCTGCATTGGCAGGCAGATTCTCAACCATTGCACCACTAGGGGAGCCCCTAAATATGAATTTGAAACCAATTAATTCCAGAGATTCTTTTCTAATCCCCTATTTCGCCCCACACAGCCAGGAAAAAAAAAAAAAAAAAAGAGTGAAGGAGCTTCCTCTTTCTTAATTTATCTTTTTCATTATATGTGTAACAAGAAAAAAAAGGTTTTGCAGTGTGAGCTTAATTAAAGTAAATGGAGAGTTTAAAAGATTGAAGAATCATGTTGTTTCTTAATTGCGTTGTTGATTTAACATACAATGATTCTTTCCAATTCATCCCATATAACACCATCACCATCTATTTTGATACAAGTTCATGAAGAAAAAAAAATATCCTCCTTCACTGTTTATTTCAGAACTAAACCCATAATCTATGGGTGAAAATCACCTGTGTGCTATTCTTTAGGAATTTATTGATCTCTGGTTGTAGCCATGTGAGAAGTAATTCAATAAAACCACATTTTTTTCATTTAACTTGAGATCATCTTTAGCTTACTTCAGTCTGGCTCAAAAGATAATTTAAATAAGTTATTTCATAATTAGACACTTGATTTACATTTTTTTTCTAATAGTAAACCCTGTTTAATGGTTGAAATGTTGTAAAAATATAAAAAAGAATGGATAGTGCATGGGAAAACTGTGTCTCAAGATTGAGAAGCTGTGCAAAAGAAAGAATGCAATAGAAAACAAATTTCTCAACATCATTAAGAACAGAACTGAAAAATAGTTTAATCAAAGTAGAATTTAATTAAGTGAAGTGAATATTCCAAGTAAAATTAAATTCTTCCAACTACTCTGGCATCAGCATTGACTAGCATTCCTACTTCCTATCTTTACTAAAGATATTTCTTTTTTTTTTTTTACATGAATCTATTCTTTTCCAAATTATTTTTCCATTTTGGTTATTACAGAGTATTGAGCAGAGTTCCCTGTGCTGTACAGTAGGTCCTTGTTGGTTATCTATTTTACATATAGCAGTGTGTGGATGTCAGTCCCAAGCAATGAACAAAGCTACATCCAGGTTAAATGCTCAGGAAAACTGTCAGAGTGAAACCCATTCTTTCAGCTCTGTTTAGGGGAAGAATCACACTGACGTTTAAATGCAGTTTGAGTGGAAAATAAAAAGTGTTCTCGTATGAGGGAAGGGCTTAGGTGTAGGAAGGACTGAGTCTACATGCTTTAGAATGTGTTGGGCAAATAAATGTCTGTCCTTTCCCCATGTGGTGTAAAAATAGCAAAATGTTCCACAAATCTACCTTGGGAAAACAAAATCAACATTACTAACAAAGAAGTCAGCATTACTAACAAAGCTTTAGAAATCATGCTGACTGACAAAATCAGATATTTATTCAATAAATATTATTGTCTGTCATCTTACATCAGGCACTGTGATGATTGGTGATTGGTGAGACCAATAAGTTAAACCAGTGATTATAGTAGATAATGTTGCTTTATATGTCTATATCTATATATCTCAAGAATACTGAAAGGAGCATGGAAGAGAATTTGGGTGAAGAGGAATCTAATCAACTTAATAAGCTAGAGTAATGCCAACTCCAAATTTAACTTTCTGTCTTAAAGTCTTTGATTTTTGCATTAAGGACCACCTTTATGCTGATAGGCACATTATTGTATTTCCATATCAATTATAATCTACATGAATTTTAGTGAAAGAATAGTAGTGGGCATATTGGTCTTGTTTTAGGGGGTTATATTGAATTACTTAAATGCTTATGAAAATTAGTAAAGATGTTATAAAAGAGAAGGTAAGATACATAATCGTATTTTTCTACTCTCTAATATTTAGTAGAAATTTATTCAAAGACTCATATACTATATAGATTTAAGATCACTCTGGGTTATAACTTGCTTTCAAAAAATAACAGTTCTTTTACAACAATCTAAATTTAAATTTTTCATAATCACAATAAGCATTCCACTAAACTAATGTTATAATCAGAGTCATTTTATAATTATTTCTGGGAAAGAGTAATTTTGAGTGGTAACTGTTTTTCATGATACTGAAAATGCAGTCAATTTTTAGAATTCAAAAGGCTCATCCACTTGGAGGATGAAGTGCTTTTAGCATAGGTTCTAAAACTGTTCATTTCCCCTCCCCCTAACACAATGATGATTTAAAATAAACTAAATTCTTCATCTAAGGCAGAACATATGCACAAAAAAATTATTGCTTCAAAGAATATGAAGTCTTAAACCTATTTCCCAAGATGTGATTTGCAGCAGTAGGACTGTTGTTTTGGAATATGAAAGGGAGATATAACTGATGGTTCTGATTAAAGATCATTTTGAATTCTCTCTTTTTTAATGGAGATGAACAAAGCACATTTTGTATGGAGTTTTGTTTTGACTCAGCCTGCCATGAAGCTGTTTAAATCAAGTCTTACACCCACATTATTTCAATTGCCAAAAACATCAAAACAGCAACAAAGAAAAAGCTAACCTTGAATTTTCAGCTTGTATTTCAGCCCTTGTAAACAAGTTACCATGGAGATGATACCCAAGTGAGCTACAGGCTTGACTCAAAACAGCCACTGTGTGTGGACCATCAGCACACTATAACATGGCATTGGCGTTATTCATGATAAAACCTGCATACATCCTGTGATACTTAAAAGTTCTTTTGCAGAATGCCAGGTGCAAAAGGCAGCAAAATCAGGGAGAAACTGAAAATTATATGTTTGAATATTATACAGTTGGTGACCAATTTAAATTTTTTGAAGATAATGATTTGAGGTTGTATTTTCTGAGCCTTTTAAAGATGTAGGCCTAGAAGAAATATTGACTATAGCTTTAAATTATTTCCTTGGAGTAACTCATTTCTAGGAAGGCTAAGTTAAGTCTGACAAAAATAGCAAAATATGCCCTGTCATTATAGACCAAGATTTCTGTCTTCCATTCTTTGTATAGGCTGCAGTTGTACAGAAACCCCTAACAAAGTAAAAAACAAACACAGATTTTAAAGGTTTATGTATTATCCTCAAAAAATTTCAAAAGATGTGCAGTTGATGTCTACCTCTTCTTTCTCTTTTTTAAAATCAAGGTATATAAAAATGTGTTATAAAAAACTTAATATCTATCAGCAGGTGAATGGCATATCCTTCTATGAAATGCAGTGGAGTAATTCAAAAAGATTCAGTGGTTCAATATATCCTGTTATGTTCCAAGATGTAATAGATGTAACTAATTTATATGTACATAAAATCATATCCAATTATAGAAAAAAATTTTATATAATTATATTCCAAAATGTAATTTCGAGTGAAAAAGTAAGTTGTATCATGATACAGGCACCATTCTAATATTTAGCAAAATTTTTAAATATTAAAAAATAAAATTGTGTATAGGTACGTGTGTATGTATATAAATGCACAGAATGGAAGACTATAAACCAAACTGATAACATTAAGGAGAAAGAAAAATATTGAAATATGAAGAAGAAAGGACTGGGTTGTGGGTCATAATAAATTATCAAAGAGGGTCTTTGGCCTTATTTATATTTTTTTTACAATTAGAATTTATTCAGATATTACAGCATAAATTAAATAATTTTTAAATTAAGCAAAAGAAATTAAAATAATTCTAAATAATTAAATGAAAATGAATGTATGAGAGCTATTTGAAAGAACCCTAATCTTCCCCATGAAATTGTTGTATTATTTAAAAAAATTTATATACGTGATTTGCCTTTAGAATGGCATTGTTTTATTCAGTATGTATTAAGAAAAGAACAGTTCCAGTGCCTTGCCATTCAAAGTATGGCCCTCAGTTGTGAACAATAAGCATCATCTGGCCACTTATTAGAAATGCTGAGTATGTGTCCCCAACTTTAGACTGGCTGATTCAGTATCTATATTTAAAAAAAAAAAAAATCCCAGTTGATTCGTTGGCATATAAAGTTTCAGAAACAACATTCTGCGAAACTGTCTGGCATGAGATTGGTCTGATACTCAATTCAAAATGGTCATTTGCTCTCCACCTCATGTCATATTTAGTCCTGAAAATGAAGTTAAATATTTTATTGATCATCTTGGAACATCTACATCAGGGACCTTCTGAAACACCACTTGTCCTTCTTTTGTAGTCTTTCCATTTAAAAAGATACATACTTTATCATACTTGTTTACTCTGGGATGCAATTGATTACAGTAACTTGAATTTGAGGTTAGAGGCACACAGAACTCTTGCTATATCTCTACCAACCAGTGATCAGTGATTGCTTATTGAGTAGAAGTGACCCTCACAGTAATTCATGTATAATGTTGTTTGTATCAGTGCAAGGCCACGGATGGTTTTTCCTGACTTGAGATTCAAATGGGCATTTAGGCAAGTTAAAGTGCTTTGAAATCAAACATCAACCAGAAACCTGGTTCACTTACCATTCTGAAAGAATTTATTAATTTCATAGATCAGAGTTTCTCCATCTCAGCACCATTGACATTTGGGGTCAGATAATTCTTTGTTGTGGAGCTGTCCTATGCATTGTAGGATGGTTAGCAGAGCATCCCTGACCTCTACGCACTAAATGTTAGTAGCACCCCGCACACACACATACTTCAGTTGTAAAAACCAAAAATGTCCCCTGGTAGACAACAATATCCCTTATTGAAAACAACGGCCATAGGTAAATGTTATTTTATCTTTTGTCATCATACTGATATCACCAGGCTTTACATGTATAACTTGGAATTGACTTCCTCATTTTAAACAAATAGAACTTGAAAAAAGGTGTAATATGTATGTGTGTGTGTGTGTGTGTCTGTGTGTGTGTGTGTAAACAATGCCTTTCAAATTCTACTTACTAACTGATTTCGTAGGATTCTAAAATTTAGTTGCATCTAAAATACTTCTGCCATTCATATTCACTCTTTATCTGTTTCCTTACTTTCCCACATACTCTCCCCTCTATTTTAATTTTCCCATTTACCTTTGCCCTCTCACTACATTTCCTGCTCTCCTTTCCTTTCTCTTCTTCATATGTCCTAATTTCCCTTTTGTAATAGTCATAGTAAAAAGTTACATTTAATGGATTTTTATCAATATTATGTAGGTATTATGATTTAGTCTTCTAATTGGCATTTTTAGAAATAGTAATATCTGCCTCTACTGACTAACAGAACAAAGAATGACAGCCCATCAACATTGGAGATGGCAGAAGGAGAAGCTGGTACAACTAAACTCCCCTAGAATACAATAAAATAAGCATATCTGAAAAGGATTAGAAATAATACGTTTCAGAACAATTTCAAATACTGTTTCACACTTTTGAATTAAAGATAATGGGGTGAGAAATGGAATATCTACTCAAGGAGATACCAAATTCTTCTGTTAGACTTGCCACATTTTCTTTTGCAAAATAAAGTGTATAAAGCAAGCATTTTTATAGGTTATCGGTAGCATTAATGTGAAAAGTATCTTTATTGCTAACCATTTGAGATGCAAGGGAGCTCTCTCTGCCACAGAAATTGGATGACCATGTGGGCTGACAGCTCCCTTGTGTTATAAAATAATGCAAACAATATTTTTTCACCCCAAATAAAATTGGTTAGAATTACATTTTCCTAAGTCATATGGAAATGCACTAATTTGTAACTTTCTAAAGCCAACACATTTATGCTTCAGAGATACATAATTTAGTAACAAACAGCAGCCTGAATTTTGATCAGGTTTTAAAAATGGGTACAATAGCCTTCTCAGACTTCAAATGAGCTCAGAAAACTCTCTTGGTATTCTCTCCCTCATGAAATTGTAAGGGTAACATTCCCTTGAAGTTTGTCAGCAATATGCAGTAAGAAGTGAAAAGGTCTTGCATATTTGTATAATATGTAAAGGCTCCAATGATTAAAACAGCCTTCAGACTTAACAGCAAGCATTTTACTTTAAAGGTAATAATTCTCTAAGAACCTGGAGGAAAACCACATTATTATGCTTTTCTTTTTTGGAATTGATGGCTACATTATATAAGGTAGGTAAGGTAAAGCATGATAGCAAGCAGTTCTGATAGCAAAACATCAATGGAATTTTTTCTTCCTTATGTTTTTAAGAAGAAAATACCTGTATTCTCAGCAGTAAGAAACAAGAAGACCATCACTTAATGTGCCAGTCCTCCAACTAACAGGAAATATACACATTGATTTTAATAGCAAAGACAACATTGATAGAGAATTTTTTGTCTTCTTTCTAAATTATTTTATGAGGTACAAACAGATTAACAAGTCAGGGATCAGCTATGCCACAAGATATTATTATTAACATGATTCAAATAACCGACAGGAATAAAACAACTACTTGAGAATATTCCTCTGAGTTCTGGGCACCTGTTTTCCTCTATTAATTTTCCTTATGAACTTTGTTTATCATTTATTGCACTTAATATTGAATAATTAAAGCATATTTTGACAAAATTTATTACTTTAGTTTTTTTCTGCCAGTTAATTTTTTAAAGTTTTATAATGACTCTTCTAACTATGGGGGGGCAAAACTATAGGTCAGAAAGAGTAAATTCATACTCTATGGAACCATGTATTTTATATTTAGACTTCATAAGTCTTGGAGTTTTCTTTCCTTAAGTAATATGAAAAAGGACCAAATTGAGCAAATCCTATAAAATAATTTTTATTTTCATTATTGCTTATGAGACTTCAGCTGGATCTGGACTGTTTCATTTAATTATTAATGGGTGAAGAGTGATTGCAGGGATCCCACATGAATTGTCTTTCATCCTTCCTCCCTGATTCTCATTTCAATTGTGTAAACCTATTTAATGACAGGGTTGCAATATTGGTTAACTGTGATTTTGATTCAGTAATTGTGCAGAAAATCTTATTTGCATAGCTTTTCAAAAAGCCAGTTTGAAGTTCTGAGATGCTGACTGAAGTTGACCAGACTCCACATGGGAAAAAAATGTCCTGCATAAGGGTATGATGGTCTTCAGACCATTATCTATCCATTACCCATTTGTGTAACCAGCACACCTAAAGCAGCATATTTATTGGGAATAGGCATACTTTGCAATGACTGTCAAAGGAAAAATTGAGAACTTCTTATCATTTGACTTCAGTCATCAGACGTAAACATCATAAAATAATTTGTATATTTTTCTGTGTATAGTATAGACATAAAATTACATATTTGAGGTATTCAGAATGCATATTGCATTTATGGTTGGCAAATTCGAAAGCTTTTTGAATGAGATAGTTTATTTTCACAATAAGTCTATTAATCAGGTCAGTAACAGAAACTGCCTCAAATGTGGCCTAAGCAAAAAAAAATAAAAAGAGGAGTTTTTGGTTCATCTGAAAAACTCTAAATGTTAGCTTTGGGGTTAGCTATACCCAGATCTGCACATGTCATCAGAAATCCAACCCTCTCCACCATTCAGTGTTTTTTTATTTTGTTTTGTTTATCTTTTCATTTTGGTTGCATTCTAAGACAGAGACTTAACTCCAAGTTTGTCAACAACCAACTCAAAGCTTGAATCTGGTAGACTAAAAAACACTGCTTTCTTGGAAGTCCTGATATACGTCCTGATTGGTCCCAAATAAGCCCACATGCCAAACCATGACACTGTGAGTTGGTTCTCAAATTGTGGGGTGGTAGAAAGTGTAGTTTTGGCAATCTCTAGGGACATTTAGTTGCTAAAACAGGGGAAAGATTGCCACTAGCTTCTGGTTAGTAGAGTTCAGAGATGCTGAAAAATATCCTACAATACACAAAACAGGCCCACACCTCAAAACAAAGAATTATCCAACCCAAAATATTAGTAGTGTCAGGTTGTGAAACTGGAAGTTGTATCACTTCCTGCTGATCCACGGTGGATTGTAGAGAAAAGTAGGAGACACTGACGCTAGAAAACTGTACTGTAATTAGAAGAATTAAATGCTGTAAATGCTGATTAGTTGCTGTAAATGCAATTCCTATCAACAAGAGGAAGTATTTTTTACCTCTAAGCTATGAGTAGGAAAATGCAAAAACATGTAAGAATTGTTGAAAATTTTAACAATGAATTTTTACCTTAAATGTAATCGGTAAAGTTGATTTTTCGTTTTTTTTTTTTTAAACTCATAATTTATCCTTGCTCCTGGTTGAGTTCCTTGGTGTTAGATAAATAATTTGCATTTTGCTATGTTGACTTGAGTCAGAAATTCTGTACTATTAGCACATTAACTAGTACCCTGATTTTTATATTTTGAACCAAATAGAAAGTATTTTTGAATTATTCTGTTTATAGCTATTTTATTGTCAGCTCAGATATTTTAGCTGAAAATAATTTTATAATCAGAGGGAAATTATTACTCAAGTGATAAAGTCTAATTGCCTTTTTCCTCATTTTTTCATCATGTAACTTGAGGATGGCATGCCAATTTATTTTGTTCTTTTATTAATTAAATTGAAAATGTTCTTATGTTCATAAAATAGCTTATTGGAATTAATAAGACATGAGAAAACTTTATAGCATTTCAGATTTATTTGTTTAAAGGGCCTTAGGTGGTTTATTTTGCAGTTATTTTTTGCCTTGAAATATTTCTAACCAAATATTTAAAAAATAATATTTTTCTTTCCTCAGGTCCACTAATAATTGTTTAAAATATTTTCTTTAAAAAAAAACAAAACACTAATGCTGAAGGTTGTTTGAAGTGTTTCTTCTGTGTGTGTGTGTGTGTGTGTGTGTGTGTGTGTGTGTGTGTGTGTGTGTTCCAGAAAATCATTAAGCAGTTTTATATAGCAGGAAAGGTTTGATCCCAAGAATTAGGAACAAAGCAGAGAGAACACACCCTCCAAAAGTAAATGCTGAATTACTATATGTTTTATGGTCAGATATATGCTCACATACATGTGTGCACACATCTGACCATCAGTCAGACTCTCAAGCTCACCTCTAGGAAAGTTGAAAGAGTGCATCTCACGGGAGAGGAAAATGCATTTAAAATTAGTGCAGCCATAAAATAAACTGACATAACCCAAAGCAACAAATAATGGAGGGAAAAAGAATCCTTCTGGGGCTCTGTCTCTCTTTCAGCAAAGATTTTGACTTTCTGTTTTTATTTCTTGTCAGTGATCCTGGGTGTGTTTAAAATGACATAAAATGCATTCATTATGCCCCCAGATTCCAACTGCTTCAGCCTTTCTTGTACATTTCTCAAGAAAATGAGGACTTCTGGAATAGAGAGCAAATGTAGAAGCAAAATGACAGCCCTTGTGGGATCCTTGGTGGCCTAAAAAAAAGGCTCCAAGCAATTTTCTCTATTGCATCATGCCTGAAAAGCAGCTTAATTCCTCTGTTATGATTAAAGTTGATTGACTGAATTGATCTGTGATGTATCCTGTTTCCCTAGTTTACAAAGATGCTCAGGAAGAGTGAGGAAGCTGTCTGAACAGGTTCCAAGTGCTTAATATATGCTGAGGTCCCACTTAACATTTATTATCTGTTATCGAAGGTAGGAAAAAAGCATGTAAATTATATGGATGTCTCTGATTCAAGGAAAGGGAAAGATAAATACTTATGCAGACACTCAGTGATTTTCATCAACCATTTTCTAAAACATACCCCATCTTCTTTTAGATTTATCAGTAACTTTGTAAGGAGCTTTTCCATTGCTGGGAAGTTAACCTGTTTTTACCTTACTGTCGCTTACATTAGTACAGAGATCTGAAAAACTTCAAATATGACTCTTAAGGTTGCTTAATAAATATAATTTGCATTAAAATTAAAATTTAGCACACTCAGGAACCTAGGATACTTTTAAATTTTTGTCTTCATGAGTTTTTTCCCAAAGGGATGTTAAAAAGAATATGAAGAAGAGAATCATTAGCAGATATTTCATCAAATTTTGGGTCGGTGTGAACATGAGGCAAGGCTATAATCTTCAGTGCCTACTAGACATATATGCTTAAATACACCAACATTTTGATAAGTGCACAGTTTTTAATATGCAGGAAAAAAGTGTTAGATTAAAGCTTAACTATGAATTGGCAAATTACAGCTTAACCTACTTTAAAAAGACATCTTCGCCTTAACCAACTTAGAGATCCATTGCCAATTTTTGGACTAACTTTTTGCAATTATGATATTTTATTCATATGGAGGACTAACACAAAATAGAATTAGCAATAAACTTGTAAAGGACAAGGATGTCCTTTACAAAAATTTTCAAAATTTCTTTACTGTTAGGAAGCTCTTTAAGGAGCTGACTTTGTAGAGTCATATATCTGCATACTTGCTTTTTCTTCTTTTTACAGAACCCAACACCTTTGTTAAAAAGACATCCAAACCTCCAGATTTTAGTTTCAGTCAGTCACAGCTATTACACCTACAAACCCGATATAGGTATAATATAGTAATAATACTAATTAAAATAATTATAACAACTACAAAAAGAATATCACATCAATACAACAGCTAACAACTTTGAGCTTTTTATGTGCCAATCAGTGTTTTAAGCCCATTATAATTGTTATCTTATTTAATCTCATAACCACCTATAAGGCCAGTATCATCCACATTTCATTTTATAGATGAGGAAAGTAAGGCACAAAGAGGTTAACTAATTTTCTAATTCTCACAGAGCTGGCTACCATTTTCTCTCTCTGTGTCAGGTTTGAATTGGAACGTTGCTTGACTTCCACAGCATGTGGGATATTATAATACTCATGCCAAAGAGACATTTTGGGGTGGCAAATTTTGTTCCCTTATACCAGGAACTTTCTGCTGTATTTTGTCGTTTCTAACTCAAGTTCGAAAGTTTCAGATTCAGAATTAAAGAATTAAATTAATCTTTAAACAAAAGAGACCACAATTTTTCTGCAACCTGCTACTGTTGCACTGTGAGAGGAAATAACAGGAAAAAAAAATAGAAAAAGCATTTAGGGTTGCCAGTTATAATATAGGACATCCTGTTAAATTTAAATTTCAAAGAAACAATTAAAAAATTTTAAATATGCCCTATGCAGTATTTTGTACATAATTACACTATAATTTTTTATGTATCTGAAATTCAAATTTAATCATCCATCTCATACGTTTAATTGTTACTTAATTGTATTTTAAATACTAACTGGCAACACTAATAGCATTACAAGTTTCCATTTCAGGGACATACATTTTCATTATCATTGATATACTCTATTTGCATTTCTTTACATCACACTTCTAGAATTGTGTTATTTAAATATGATAGGTAATAGCCTAACCCCATCTAATACATGAACTCTTCTTCCTTTCTTCCTGCCTGCCTGCCTTTATTTCTTCCTCTTTCCCAATTTTAACACATTCCTCTATTCTTCACAATACAGCTTTGCATTCCATCTAAGTTTTTTTTAGGAGTTAAACATTCCCAATTCTCCCCCCCTCCAAAAAAATGTAAAATCTATTTAATATTTTACTTTTGTTACATCTGTCTTAAGTTTCCTCAGCTTTCTTAAGTATTACACAGTATTAAAAGTCTCAGTAATTTCTTCCTTATTTTTGAAAGGGAGATTAAGGAACACTTGACTTACTCTTTTTTTTTAGGGCATAATTGGGAAGGTTTGCCCATCATGAGCAAAAGTCACTGCTTTTACCCTAGATACATGTCTATGTGTCAGTATTATACAAGCATTTTATAGATAAACCAGCTTCTTTGTCAAAAAACTGGATCAGCAAATGCTAATAGATGGTCAGATTCTGCTACTGACACCTGTGGAAGTTATCAATGATCAAGTACCATCCTATTTTCCTAAAAGCAACTTTGATATCTTTCTGAGTATGTTGTCTGAAAGTTACTACCATTTAGATGTCTGTACTCAAAATGACATTCTGTTGCTTTCCTCAAATGAGAAAGAGCTTTCAGCAAGTTGAACTTATCAGAATGAAATATCTAGGGATCCTTTTGTGGTATAACTACAAGTTAAGACAGTTGATAAGAACTTATCCATTGAGACAAACCACTAAGCAGATGATCATGGACTGATTATGCCCTCACAAACATGTTAAAATAGCATGTTGGAATGCTTTTATCTATAAATAAAAGAAAATCCAGACTCAGTGGGCTTAAAAATGAGAAAATGTATATATAAGAAGAAATTGAAGACTGATTAGTTTAATAGCTAAACCATATCACCAAATATCCATATATACATAGATATATATTTTTTTGTAGGAGACAAAGCACACACTGAGCTGTTTTCCCTCCACCATGCCTTTCTCTCTCTCCTCATATATATGTATTTTGTCTCTCCCATGTACAAAATTTCAACTTTAAAGTGAGAAAATATTTTTCAGAAGAGTCCCAGCAAACACCTTTTATTTGTTATAGGTCAGAAATGCTATTGTCTTGCTTCAATCAAACATTTAAGGAAATGGATTAAGTTAACTGGTTTAGATCAATCAGGACGTGGAAGGCAATTATATCTGTGGTGATTCCTTGAGAGCAGGTACCTGGAAAAACTAACATTCTCTCATCAAGAAAAAAGGGGGGATGCAATCACAAGTTTTACAGTACAGGGTGCGTGATGATAAAGAGAACATGGTTTGTTTTCTAGAAAAACTTATTGGTAATGCTGAAACAGTCCTCAAAATTGCTTGGTCTTCAGATTGTTTACCTATAGAACACAGAAGGAAAACGCCCTCTGGCTTAACTGTAAACTGGTAGGATTCCTAACAATTTTTTTTTTTAAAGAAATGCAGAGGTGGCAGTACTTCTGTGACATTTTGCTTCTAGCAGAGTAGACTATCACATGGTCAGTGAGTGCCCCATTTATTATGCAACGTAAAGTATTCTCTGTCTCCAGAAGGTGAACTTATTGCCCAGCCAGCCCAAGGGCTTTGGACTAAATTCCACCACTCTTGTTTTGCACAAACTTAAAATCCTTACTTGGCCATTATTCTATATCAAGAATTTTTTTTCTTCTTCTTCCCAAATCAGAGACATTTTATTAACATCAAATAGGAGCTATTGTAAATATTGCAGCTCTTAAAATAGTGCAGTACTGAAGCCATTAGATACTGTTGGACTGTCAAAAGTATTTCAGTTAAAACAAATGAAACAAGTGTTGTTGGTCATTTAAAATTATTTTTAATGAAAGAATTAGAACTGTCTTAAGATTGATTTTTGCCCTTTTGCTATTTCTTCCCTGCCTCGCTGTTCTAACGGTATATAGGAGTTAAACCATTTCTATGCTCTATTTTCATTCTTTTAATGTGGTTCTTCAGTGTACACTTATCGTTAGTGAAATGTGGAATCCTGGATCCCTGTATAATTATTGTTTCTATTGTCATTATTTCCTTCTGTCTCTTGGTGGGGTGGGAGGGCTTCTAATGTGACTTTCAAGGCAGTGAATTTGAAACTCTTGTGGAATCCATATTGTAATTTAATAACTCCCTTTAATTCTATAGCACCCTTTTCTTTCATGTTATAATATTTAAGATTTGCATATCTCAGACACAAAAGGTTTGGCTTTTTTTCTTGGTCAGCTTTATCGAGATATAATTCACATACCATACAATTCACCCATTTAAATTGTAAAAATAAATCATTTTTAGTATATTCACAGAGTTGTGTAACTATAACCACAATACATTTTAGAACATTTTTATCACCATCAAAAGTAATTCCTTAGTACCCATGAGGAGCCTTGTTCCATTTGTCTCCAGCAGCCCAAGTCCTAGGCAGCTATTATTCTACTTTCTGGCTCTACAGATTATACTAGTCTGGACACTTCATATAATGAAATCATACAAACTATGGTCTTTTGTGACTGCCTTTTTTCATGCAGCATAATGTTTTCAAGATTATTTCATGGTATAACATTTTTCAATACTTCATTCTTTTTATTGCCAAATAATATTCCATTGTATAGATAGCATTTGGCTCTTTTTAACACATGCCTTTTCAAAGTGATTTAATTATACTTGAATATCACAATGCAAATTTAAAATGAAGATTGGAAATCTTGAAATAATTTGTGCAATCTAGATTGACATCTACCCACTCTACATATCCCACCTCACTGAATAAAATGAGGCTGGAAAAAGTATGCCGGAAATAGGAAACATATAGATACAACATAATGGTATTATACTTCATCTCATTGAAATTATTGTCAGCCATTTTTTATTCTATTACTTGCTAATCTACTGATATATATTTATCACAGCTATTTTTAACAGAATGTATTTCACTCTCAAGTCCCTAAAGTTCCATTCTCATAGAAAATAGTTTATCAGTGCCTTAGTCTTTTGTAGCTATCCAGGCTAATATATCCATAGGGCCATGTCCTTATAATAAATATACTTATTAAAGATATATGCTTGAGCAATGGTATCTCGGTTGTTGAAAAAAATTCTGTAGATAATCAAGTAATTAATTTTTCTTTCCACTGTCATATATATGTATGTAATATATGTAGCCATCTACCATCTTCTCTTTCTCTCCAAATGTATGAATATATATATATATTCTTATATGCATATCTCTCAATAATTTACATATAATTTTAATATACCTCAATAATCTAAACATACAGAAATGACATATATATACATATATATATGCATGAGTGTGTTTGTATGACTATATCTGAAATTATGTCAGAACATATGGTTGATTTGAAAAGTTTTTCAGCTCTTATTTCATCTTTAAGTGAAACACTAGTAACTCACTCAATATACTAAAAATATAGCGAGAGCATCCTGACCCTCTCTGCATCCTGACCCTCTCTGCATCATGACCCTCTCTGCATCAGCCAAGACAGAAAGCAGAAGTTAAGAGACATATGTAGTCTTTGGTAAAGTTATAGATTTTATTCTTTGGAAAATGTTTATTCTTAAATTGAGAGTAGAATAAAGGTGGAAAGGTGTAAAAAGTACAAACTGTGAACTAATAAGGTATTTTAGAGAAGCTCTAAGTAATAGGAATAGATAGGTAGATAAGATGCATACATACATAGATAAAAAGATTAGAGCAGAGCATTGCCCAATATTGAGGGATGAGAATCCTCAGATAATATACAATTTCAGAAATCAAGAAAAATATAAGTAAATGCATACCTAGAAGCTTTCTAGTAAAAGCTGTTCAACTGTAGTCCATACTATATTAAATGATGATGCAGAGAAAAGAAACTAAAAATACATAGTAAATATGTTTAAATATAGAAAAAAATGTGAAATGACAAAGTTGCCCAATGCTACTGTAGTAGAGCATGACAATATTTATATCAAGTTTTAGAACAGAAAAATACATATGTATTCCTTGTTAAAGTATAAAAATATGGCATCAGGATTATAAACAATAAATTATTAATAGAAGTTATTCCTGGGGAGAAATAAAGGATAATTGGATTATGGAGTAGTTCATAGAGGACTTTAACTTCATCTGTAATACTCTCATTCTTTAAAAAGCATTAGCAAATTATGAAAGTATGTGAAATCTTGGTGGTTCCGTATAGGGGTCCATCATTCTCTATCATATTCTGTGTTTAAAAATTTCATTAGGAACAAAATTCTAGAAAAAATTGTATGGAGTTTGGAGTGGTCCTTCCAAATTGTGGCTTCTTAGATCAGTTACTTAATCCTTCTGTGGTCCTGGTTCCTTACGTATAAAATGATCATACTAATTGTACATACGTGACAAGAGCACTGTGAGGGTTACTGTGTTACAACACATAGTAAGAAACATTTAATAAATATTAGTCAGACTCGTCCTTCATAAGAATGAAACTATTTATTATGCATGTAGCACCAGAGAAGCACAACCAACCAATCAACAAGTAGGAAGCAAGGCTTTCCCTGAAAATCATATAAGGAGTCAGATGAGTGGGGCAAGACTTACATGAACATATAGTTAAATAAAAAATGAGACGATAAACAATATTTGTCAAAGCATAACATTATATTGGGTATATTATATGCTATAGGCTGAATGTGTCTGGCCAAAATTTATATGTTAAATCCGAATCCCTAATATGAGGGTATTAGGGGTGGAGCCTTTGGGAAGTGATTAGATCATGAGGGTAGAGTCCTCATGAATGTGATTAGTGCCCTTATAATAGAGACCCAGAGAACTCCCTTGCCCCTTCTACTCTGTGAAAACACAGTGAGAGATGGCCATATGAACTGGGAAGGGGAGGCTTACTAGACATTGAACTTGCTGGCTCCTTCATCTTAGATTTCCCAGGTTCCAGAAATGTGAGTGGTATGTTTCTATTGTTAATAAGCCATCTAGTCTATGGTATTCTGTTATAATAGCCTGAATGGATTAAGGCATTATGTGAACAAGATGGATCTCTCTTTTTTCCCTGTTTAGTTAAAAACAAACCAAACAAAAACTTTTGTATTTTTCTATGGATTAAATACCTACATTCTTTTTTCTGATGACTTATGAAATGTGAAGAGAAAAGATATAGGATGCCTATCACATCTATTGTATTTATTGCATATGTCATTTAATCGTAGTTTTTTTGAATCATTGTTCTCACTCCTTGGGACTATATTTCACAAACGTAGCTTAGAACACAAAATCCTGCAGCATTTGTTCATCATGAACAAATGCCTACTTATGAATTCTTGTCTCAGAAGCTAATTTAATTGGTGAACTCCAACTACTATTGCTTATTTCACACTTCAGTAGGTAAAGATGCATTAATAATCGAAGTTTCAAACTGTAATTAACATTAGCTTTAGGCTCCTGACAATGAAATGATTACATTTTAATATATGGGTTGATAAACAAAGTTAATCTAACATATGAATAAACAAAAATAACTTACATTTACTCTTTCTCTGCAAATTGATACATGCATTTGCATGTTATAAAACATGGGAAATAAGTGAATGTCAAAGAAAAAGTGTACAGACTGCCAATACAGCACCTGAACTTAATCAGTTCAGTGCAATACAATGGATTTGAAATATTTCAACAAAAACCTTATTTTTCTAATAAAAAACTTAAAAGATATTTTTCACCTGGCTTGATTTCCTTTCACGGTTTTCTGTATTATTTAGTTACAATTTTATCTTACTTTACTCTTGTTCTTAACTGAATTGATTACTTTATAAAGCTCCCTAAATGATGAATTTGTATGCTGACATCTTAGCAGACAGTATTGTCTGAATGCATTTGCCTGGTATTAGTATATTACCTTTATGTTGAGAAAAATTGTATTCATGATATAATGTCAACTGAATGAGGAAAACTGTATTCTTGACTTCATCCTTTATTGAATGATATTTTGTGGAATTTTCCATAATATTTTTAAAAATTACAGTTTTTAGAAAGGTGTAAAATATAAATAACTGAGGTTGCTAATTGTGGTACTTTAACATCCTCTAACACTTCACATCTTCAGGTGCATAAGAACAGGGAAACAGCATAGCTCCTTTTCCAGGTAGGATTGATTGCTCAGACTCTAGGATGCATCAGTTGTTTTGATATGTCCAAATGTGTACACGTTATAGTTATTAAAGACTGGGATGGTCTTTGAAACAAACTCACAGAAATAGAACGAGGTAGACAAAAATATGGATTAAATACCTACTCTGATCTCAGGTGTCAGATTACAGAGCTAAGAAAAGAGGCTTTTTATTTCTCATACCAAAGTTTAGTCATTATGAGACCAAGTTCAGAGTTACCTACAGTTTTCAAAATCTGTGTTCTTTGCCGTCTGGCCATGGCTAGAATTCTATATCGAATTGAGACTTAAAGAAGAAACTAATTAGGCACCTAATAGTTACCAGAAACTTGATGGGGACTTGAGCAAAGGTAATTTTATTTAATCCTAATAATTCACTTGTAAAATAAATAATACCTTATATTCCAACTAAAAAAACTAAGTTTCAGAGAAGTTAAGTGATTTGCCCCCATGACAGAGGCAGGATCCGAAGGTATTTTCTGATTTTAAATCAAGTGTTGTTTGTATGCTTAAAGAAATTACATGTGGTATATAAAGATATATATAGTACTATATGCCCAGTACTCTTCTAAATGCATTATGTGGACAGTCATATCTTTAAAATGAGAACTGCAAGGTCCAGAGAAGTTAAATTACTCACCCAGCTCTGACAGCTTGAGATCTTGAGTATTTGACTCCAGGTATATGTTGTTCTAACCACATATCCTAACCTTCTACCTGTAAAGCATTTGGAACAGGTACACATCTCACTTTTATTTAAATATATGATTATTGTTATATCTAATGTCATGATTGAGATAATAATAAGGGTCTCTCTTCCTCATCCCAAGATGACAGTAAATGTGCACTACAACTGACTAAGATGGTTTCCTTCTTTTAGTTTTTTTTTGCATTATTCTAGTTATGTTGATTGCATAATATCAGTGTTCCAGCATTACACTCTTTCATATTTATTATTTGTTAAGTGTCAGATGGATCTCTTTTGTTAACTTTTAAGATAATCTGACCAGCTGGCATTAAGAATACATTAATTAAATTAGGAGTTACAATAAAGATATACAATATTTTTTATCCCCAGGAAAGCTTAACATTTCATTCCCTTTCTTCTATTTGTGTTCAGTAATCCCAAATGTCATGAATAATTACATGCAGTTATTTAAAAAAAAAAAACCCAGTTGAGATAGAAATTCTACCAGATGCTATTATAATCACTGTTTCTTGCAGTTTAAATTTTAGGCAATTGTTTGGAGACAAATTAAAAGAAAATAGACATTTGTTTCATTGAAGCTACTTGTTATGTGTTATATTTGTGTTCACATATGTGCCAATTGTTTTTCTTCAATCTTCATACATGGTAACTAGCAATAATTTTAAACAAAATCAATCTTGGTTGTTAGTCTTAATGACTAACGAAAAACGTATGAAATTTTTGATGAGACTGTGGCTTGAAAAATACCATGGTCCTGTCACAGTAAAACTATTCTTTAACAGCTGAAATAATATATTAATTTCACAAACAAAACAGTCAGACTAATGCATCAAGTGACATCCCTACCTTAACCTTTCTTACCTAGGTTTTAAGATTGCCATAATGACAATGGCCAAGTGCTATTTCTCCAACCTTGCTCCAGAGATCCTTACACTTCAAACATGTAGCAGCTGGCCAAGGAGAAAAAGCATCAGGCCAGGGAGCAGCTCATCACAGAGTGCATGGCCAAGGTGCCACAGATGACTGAGAATCATCAGGCTCACCTGCAGATGGTGTTAAAAAATAAAACCTCACAGACCTCACTCCCAGAGACTCTAAATTAATAGGACCCATACTTTTCAACAAGCACCCCCTTTTCCTGATCCCAGTGTTTTTGCTAATGCAGGTAATGCATAACTCTTGCTTTGAGAAATACCACGTAGGATCGTGAGGCAAGCAGTGCCTCAGAATTACACGGGGAATAATTTGAGCATCTGCAGGCCCAAGCACATGAGTACCTTCATAGAATTCCACGTCAGATTTCTGCAGTTTATCTCTGAATGAGAACCACTGATCCACACAGTTGAAGTCACTCATGACCATCATCAGAGAGACAAACCCTTTATCCATTCCTTCCCCCTTCTCCTCTCTTTCTACTCTCTGTTTCTCTCTCTCTCTGCCTCCCTGTCTCTCTCCATCTCTTTCTCTTGTTGTTGTTTTTTCCTTTTTTTAGGATCGTCTTGTGTAACAGTGCCTCAGTGCTGCTGGTTTTTTGTTTTGTTTTATTTCTGCATGAGGTCCTGGAGAACACACTAACATCCCCATGTTTATATAAACAGTGACTGATGGTAGAATTGACAGGATTTTGATTTTGCCACTTTTGTTGTTGTTCTTTTCGGATTTGGCCCAATTCTTGTAGAAGACAAGTGGCCTTTATCACCATTCATTCAGAGTATACTCAGTACAGTATTAATATTCTGGATAGTTGATACATGGAATGGATTTTTCAGGCATCAAAGATTATAACAAAATTATGAATCCAATCTCCAACTCCTACACTCCCCACTACAATACAAATGGAAATCATATTCTCATTATGATCTTTAGACTGTCATCATCAGGGCTAATTTTAATGTTAGACTATAGATGATGAATAGTTGAAATCCAATTTGAATGCATAATACTGCATTTAATTTACAGTACTACCTGTCAATAAAAAATAGACTGAGGCATATCTTCCAAGATATACATAGGGAATATTCAATTATAATTAACCTTCTTATTCTTGTTAAATCTTTGTCCTGAAATAGATTATTTGTGCCATTTCTTATTCTTACAACAATTTGTCACTGAAAAGAATTTGAATTTTAATATAATATTCTCTGAGAAATACAATAGAGGATGTTTCTTTTAATCTCCTCAGTACTACTATTGCTTTTCTATTTCATTTCTTTTTCATAGGTTAATTATAACTAAGGTTGTAATCTTCGTGCAGGTGTAGGATACTTTGGCAGACTGTGGAAAATGATTTTCCACAAACCATATTGTGTACAATATGTGGCAAATGGGACGTTTCATTTTTTCAAACTTAATGAAAAGAAAAAGAATAATTTTAGTTCAAATGATGCAGCTGAGAGCATATGAATTCATGCTTTCCTGTGGATAACTTTATAAAACTACTTTCAAGCAGTAATTGTTATACATAACCTAAAAAAATTAAAATAATTTATGTGTTACCTCTAAACAATATAAAATTAAGAAGATAGCTTTTGCAGAAAATTAGGCACTAGATTTAGGAATGTATCTTTTATTAAGTCAATTTATTGACAGTTGAAAATGTTACTTATTTTTCTTCTCTCTCTTTTCTATCACAGTTGGTAAAATTAATGAGACTACAGCACTTTCCTAGCCTGAATATTTTAGAGATACCCACGAGTTTATCATGGCTCTTTACTCATGACGGAACAAGGGCTGAAAGAGCAGAGGCTTTGCTTACATCTTAACAGGCACTCTCTTCATAAGTACAGTGCTGGAGTTGGGTGTCAGTCAGTTCTTTGGCAGGCAGTAGGCTGGGTTTTGCAAGCAGTCAGGTTTTGCAGACACGGCATGATCGTATCCTTGCTCTGGAACTGTGTACACTTGAGCAAGCTACTAGATATTTCTGAGGCTTAGTTGTGCTGATTTCTTTCCTACTTTCAAAGTAAAGTAGGAATAGTAATACCAAGCAGAGAGAATGGTGTGAGGTTTAAATGGGATTATGGATCTAGCACCAAGGAAACACTCAAAATAGGCAGCTAATATTTTACTTCTATCGTACAAATATTTTAATTCTAATTTTGTAAAATGATTGGATTAGATCTTTTAATTGTTCTTGAAGGGAAAGAAGAAGAGAAAGAGACATTTGAAATTTTCTCCTCTTCTGATTTTTAGTGAGCTATGCATATTCTTCTTTATTTTTTAAAATCTCATTAAATCCACACAATCTAAAGAGAGAAAGTATAGCTTAAACCTGATTAAGAAGAAATATAGAATTTATTCTATATCAGGAAGTATAGAATTGACCACCAAAAATAATTGGTGCTATTTATGTATTTAAAAATAAAACGAGTTATTTAAAAAAAATCACTAAAACAGCACCTAGAACATAGTATACAACCAATCAGTGTTAGCTTGATGTGATTATTTTTAAATATAGTTTTGATAAGGTGAGTCTTTAAAGTGCAAGTTTAATTCTGTTTAGGGAAAAAATATGCCTAACTATAAACAATGAGCTAACTGATGATATCTGTTTTCTTCTCAAAAGGAAAGGGAGTATTATTATACTTTTTTTTTTTTTTTTTGCGGTACGCGGGCCTCTCACTGTTGTGGCGTCTCCCATTGCGGAGCACAGGCTCCAGACGCGCAGGCCCAGCGGCCATGGCTCACGGGCCCAGCCGCTCTGCGGCATGTGGGATCTTCCCGGACCGGGGCACGAACCTGTGGCCCCTGCATCGGCAGGCGGACTCTCAACCACTGCGCCACCAGGGAAGACCTATCATACTTTTATAGTTAATTGCTTTGAATGTGTACTTATTCAAAGAAGAATTTGAATGATGCAGTACTTTTATAGAAATGCATACATACATACATATATACATGACTTATGATACTCAAATGACAAAGTCTGTTAAGTAAAAATCAAAGTTTTGTAACACTTAAAAAGAGACAGAGTAGCAGAATGTGTGGTTTCAGTGTGTGATGGCCGCCAGCTGGCTTGGGTTTGCCTGCTGGCTCTGCTTCTTACAGAGGTTAACTCCCTGTGCCTTAGTTTTGTGATCTATAAAATGTGAAAAAACTACTTCTTTATGCATAGGTTTGTTATGAGTTCTTACTTGTAAAACATTTAAAGTAGCAGCTGGTACATAATGAATGCTATGTTAGTAACTATTAAATAAAAGAAATATACTCACCTTTATATTGTATTTTCCTTCAACTGAAACAAAATAATCTTTCCCCCCATGATACAAACCTGTCTCTTGTTACTCAAAGTACAAAAATCATCATTTGACTTGTTATTTCAAGAAATAACAAATCACCACTTGGGACCCTATATGTAATTTATCTTTTAATCTTCATGAAAATTCTATAAGGTATATACTCTTATCCCCATTTTACAGATGAAGAATGACTGATGGTTAGATGTTCTGTTTTAAACATTTCCTTGTAATCATGGTCAAACATGGTATCATCTTTTGCCCTGAGGCCAAGTTATTATAAGTACAGATAAATTTCTACCCCCAGATTCACAATCTTGAGGATTAAGTTCATAAAAGGGAGCTTCAATTCCATAGAAGTTAATTCACCTGATATGTCTCTATAATGGCGTGTGACTTCACCCCGCTACCTGCAACAGCTGTAATGGCCACACAGAATCTTTTTCAATGTCCTTATTCCCCTGGAACCTCAAACTACAGTTTCCACATTATACTCATATAAGAAGTGTGAAATATAAGACAGTTCAGATGTTAGATATGTATATTAAATCAATAAAAGACACACATCAATTTTCTGCCAATAACAGTCAAAGGAGATAGAAATGAAAGATGCCTTCTGTTTACTGGGAGCTTTTTCAGTTACTTGTTAGGACTTGAATTTGATTCTTTTTTTTTTAATCTTGGGAAGAGGTTTGAAGTTTTCCCTTTTTTATAGTGAATTTTTGTCACATATCTTAACCTTCCTTCTTCAATCAGAGTGCTTCTTTAAGGAAGCATGTGCTTTTTCGTTTTGAGTGGCTAATTTATTTATCAGTATTACCTGTAGATAACTTGTGGCAGAGACAAACTTCACATGGAAGGAAGCAAACCCTTCTGTTCCCAAGGTGATTCATATTTACTGAAGCTAACCTGTTTCTATCTATATTCACTTTGTTCAATCTCCACCCAGCAAAAGAAGACGTCCTATTTTCTTTTCACCACTTCTTCTTCTTCCTCCTCCTCTTCTTTTTTTCTACTTCTTCTCCTTCTCCTTCTTCTCCTTCTCCTTCTCCTTCTTCTTTTTCTTCTTCTTCTTCTTCCTCCTCCTCCTCCTCCCCTCCCCCTCCCCCTCCCCCTCCTCCCCTCCACTCCCCTCCCCCTCCCCTCCCCGCCCCTCCCCTCCTCCTCCTCCTCCTCCTCCTCCTCCTCTTCTTCTTTTCTTTATGATTAGTAAGAATATTTCAACTTCTTCATCAGAAACAAAAACAAATATACTGACAAAATATGTTTCTTGATAAAGTAAGTTAGCAATATAGGAAAATCAAATATACATTCTACACATAGAATGCAGATTTTAGAACAATTTAAATCAGTTATTCTAAAGCTAATAAGTCAAAATATATTTTAATATTTACTACATAACATGCAATATGCATTTAAAGAATTAAAGATTGATAATAATGAAGGATGTAATAACAAATGTGAATTAAGTTTCATAACCATTGCATATTATTAACTTCATTTTCAGGAACTTAATTTTATGTGTTACTGTTGGATGAATGCAATGTTTATAAAGATTAAAATTTGGAAATAAATATTGTATATCTATTTAAACTCATTTACACATTTTATATGAAAAGCTCACTTTTTTGAGATTTATAGAATTTATCTGTAATCTGCTCTTAAAGAAGTTCCATCTTTATATTACTTTTCATGCAGTTCATCTTTGCTTGTGAACATAGGTAAAACTTTAACTTTTAAATATTCAATAATTTTAAACAAATATATCTATATCAGATAAGTTTTTAAAGGAAATTCTTTAAGTACCTTAATTATTAGAAAAATTGATTTTGTCATCTTTTCCTACAATTCAGTGGAGGTTCCAAGTGAATATTTGTTATAGAATATCCAGCATAATTTATATAGTTCTAAAACTGGGAAATCAAAAGGAAAGAATACTGAATTATTGTGTGATAATGGTGATAGGAAATTACTTCCAACACTACATAATTCAGTAACTTCCTAGTCACCTCTTCAGTACTGCTTCAGGGTGAAAGTTGATCACATGCAGACCTACTAGAGAATGGACTTGAGGATACGGGGAGGGGGAAGGGTAAGCTGGGACAAAGCGAGAGAGTGGCATGGACATATACACACTACCAAACATAAAATAGATAGCTAGTGGGAAGTAGCCGCATAGAACAGGGAGATCAGCTCAGTGCTTTGTGACCACCTAGGGAGGGTGTGAGGGAGGGAGATGCAAGAGGGAAGAGATATGGGGACATATGTACATGTATAACTGATTCACTTTGTTATAAAGCAGAAACTAACACACCATTGTAAAGCAATTATCCTCCAATAAAGATGTTAAAAAAAAAAAGTTTATCACAAACAGAACCAGATTCTATATTGACAGGAATCTTTCCTATAAATCTGATCCATTAATCAGATCACTTCAATTGTAAACAATAGGACAGTTCTATTAGAGGGTTATACATGGGCTCATAATATTTTAAACCTAATATGACATTTTGTATACAAAATAGAATTTTAATTTTTAGCCCTCAACTTAACAAATCTGTCTGTCTCCCAGCCTTTTCATTGTGGAAAATTGCATCAGTATTTGCCCTTTTGCTTAGGGCAAAAATATAGATTATCCTTGATTTCTCTCACCCTCATACTATCATTATGCTCTACAGATTCTACTTTCAAAATATATGCTAGATCTGACTATCAATACTTCCCACCATATCCACAATAATGCTAAGTTCAACCCATCACCTCTTGCAGGCAATATTGCAGTAACACCCAAACTTATCTTCCTACTTTTAATCTTAACTCTTAACGTCTTTTTTTTTCCCCCATAGAACAGCTAGAATGAGCCTTAAAATAATGAAAACAAATCATGTTCTTCCCTACTCAAAACCTACCCTATAGATGTTTATTATAGTTACAAGGTAGACTCCTTATCATGGCCTACATTATATAACCTCTCCTAGATCTCTGGATATGTTTTACCTTACTCTTTACACTATATCCACATTTTAAGCTATTGATTTCTTTCTCATTCTTTCTCAGGTCTTCTGCATTCACAGTTCCAGCCTGCCTGTAATGTCCTTCCGCATCATCTTTGCATAGCTTACTTCAGTACCTTCAAGTCTCTGTTCAAAAAATCATCTCTAGGAAGGGACTTTCCTTGCCTATCATTTCCAAAGGTATGCTGGTAAATTGGCTCTCAGACAAGGGGTGGGAGCTATGATTTATAGCCCTTGCCAATTTCCATGAGATGACTTAAAAACCTACTTGTAAAAGTTCTGAATATTTCACAGTAAACTCTCTTGAGCTAATATGAGCTACATCAGAAATAGCCAGCTCCCCTACCTCGAGTAAGTTCAGGTGAAAGCTCTTTGTTATACAGGTAAAATCACCCTAACTTAAAATATATATATTTACATATGGTTGAAACACTGCTAAAAAATCTTGGTGTTCAGACTTGTGTGATATAACCCAGTTTTCATTACTTAAAGTCTATCAAGGGTTCACACTTGCTCACTTAAATCTGATGATGATTAGCTTATTATGTCCAAAAGCATCATCTCTGTAATAGTTACATAGAATCTCCTTAACAAAATAAAGGACATTTTGAAATCATTTTCTGCAAAGCCAACCCTAGTTTGACAATAAGTTTTATTGCCTTTGAATAACTTCTCCCGTAATAAAGCCAAATGGATTTTCCATTATTGCAGACTATGCACGTAATATCAGCAGGGTAAAATGGTGATTCTAAAGAGAGAGTAAATAGTCAGTGACTCAGTGTCCCCATTTAAGTTAAGAAGTAAAACAATTATGTTTCCCTGTCTCCCTCCTGAGGCCAGGGAATAATCTATTTGGAATTGCTTGTAGGTAATGAAAAAAATTCTCTGAGTATCTGAGATTTCCAGCCTCGTTTCATTAAGCACCTCCTGTTTGAAAGAGTTTTTGGCAGTTTACCTTCATGAATTGCCAACTTTGAGACCTGAAGAATTCTGTTCTGAAACGTGCTCTTTAGTGACATTAAAACATTCAGCTATATGTGTTCACCCTGCCTCAAAACTGTGACCTTTCCAGGGGTATTTGAAATTTGTCTAGTTTTTAATTATGCTAGGCATTTTGAAGTTGGCAAGGACATTAAACTGTTACCCAGATTCTTTTTTCCTCACTGTCCATAAACAATAAAGTTGGCACAGCATTTTATTCTCAAGACAATTATCTAACAGTGTTTCCTTAGTCCCAATTTTGCTGTTGCCTTAATAACATTATCACTAAAAGAATTTTCTGGTTGTTCTATAAATACAGAAGAGTAAATCCTCTTTTCAACTACTAATTTTGGATTGTTTAGAAAAGTGTGCTGTTGAGTGCTTTTTTTTTCATGAAAAATAACTGATTTGAGCCTCAATTTATACATTTTAGAAATGAGCATGTCCACCCTCTACCACAAATATTCTTTGACATGTTAATAGTCACATTTTGGAGCCTATAATGATTCACAGAGAAGGTCACAAGATAAATCTCTTCACATTTCTATCTGCCAAGAAGAGAGTTCTGTTTATAAGGTCTCATCATGGAAACTCAGGGTAAATCCAGCTTCAAACAGAGGATAATGTTTGCTTCACGACAGGGATTCAGAAGCTGCTACTTCCACATTTACACAAAACAAACTACAGACAAGTCAGAACTGCAGTCCAAGCAGTGACCTCTATCTGAGCCCCCATAAAACAGATAATTCACCTCTGCCCCAAGCAGATGACTGACTTTGGAGATATGTGATGCTGACTGCCTGCAGATCTTCTCAGCAAATCTACTCGTAGCTATGACTTTCCTCTCTGGAAAGAGAAATGCTCAGTGGAAATTTAAACATACCCATTTTGGATTTCCTGAAAGATCAGTTTGCTTTATAGAACTATCTGCTCACATGACAGTTTTTAAATGTTGGTGCTCAAATCAAGGTTTCCTGGCTAGAGATTGAAAGCTGATATTCATACCTAGGTCTAAAGGTGTTACGGTAATTTTTTGTTTTTCCCCCTAATGAGTTGAAAACATATTTACGTGTCAAAATATTTCGAATCAATAAATACTGTTTTAATTGTATGATGTACTAGCAAAGATAACTACTTCCAAGCAGCATTTGGATAAGTCAATAGTGGAATTATGAACGAGATAATGGTTTCTGTATAAAAACTTGGCATATGACTTCTCCACATATGCATACTCCAGCCACAAAGAAATGGTTATATTTCAGCATTGTACCAATACTTCTCTTTCATAAAAAAGTTTTCATATTTACTAAGCAGTGTAAATTACTGCAATCTTTGTGCTTCTTTTGTTTATAAATTTAGAGATGCTTGGCTTTTTTAAGTAAGAAGGCTATAAAATAATTTTGAGTTATAATTTATAGATAGAAGTGAATGCCACCCAAGTTGAATGTAAAGGGAGGATTCACTAGACTGTAAATCCTTTGAGGGGAGTAACCATGTCTTTATGACACTTATGAACTGTTTTCCTCTCTGTTCTTCTGCCTACTGGGCACAGTACAAGCAAAAGGCTGTATACTCAATGAATTTTTGAGGAATGAATGGAAGGTTATGGTTTATTGTGACCTACATCTGAAATTTGATCAACCTTGTAAGTTTGGATTCCATGTAATGGTGCTAGAAATATCCTGCCAACTTGGAAGTCAAATAAAATGAATAAGTATCAGTTGATAAAGTGGATAAATCCTTCACAGATTAAAGTGGGACTGTTACTAAAACCAGATGAGTGAACACTGAATACACATATGTATAGCAGAAGCCAACTGGAACTTGAAGTTAAATGTCTTACAACCAGCTTGGCCAATGTGGTTAAAGCAGACCATCAATCCAAAATGATCAGTGCCAGATCCAGTTAGCTTTAAGTGAATCATGCCACTCAGTAATGTGAAAAATATCTCACTGGTAAATTTAATTCTACCTAAATTTTATCTACTGCTTCATCAAATTTAAATATTATTTTAAGTAATATAAATATAATTGTTTAAATATAGTGATTATTGATATTTTCCCAGTGACAACATTCACATGGATCTTGTTAAGCTGTAGTGCATAGCTGAAATACTACAGGTCTGAATAATTTTTAGTTCAGTATACGAAAGTTTGCAGCACAATCTCTGGGCCCAATATAGACATGTCTTAAGGGAAATGTCTGCCCAGAAGTGAAATATTTGATGTACTCCCTTGATAGGGCTTATGTGCTTTATGGGAAATGACTGCTTATATTTTTGAAGGGGAAAAATATGTTTAGTAGATATTTGAGGTTCAAGAAACATTGAGATTTCTTAAAAATAAGTGCACCGATATTTCTGTAAATGTGGATATATGTCTAAAATATATATACATATATATAGCTACTTATTTAAAATTGAGTAGTTTAGATGACTACCTAAAATTGGAAATAAGAGCAAGGCTTACTTTGAAAAATCCAAGCTAAGGGATAATTGCAAAGTTTGTGATTATGTCTGTCAGATTTGGTCTTGAGAGATTAATATGCTCTTTTACAAAACAAAGTGAAGTGAAATATTGGAGCAATTATCAATATATAGATCAATAGTGAGGGAAAAGACAAAACTGGTGGAGGAAGTTCTATGTCAGCATTCAAGTCATCTGTAGAGCTTTTCCAAAGGATTTATATCCCTGGGCTTTTCTCCTTCAGATATGACTCAGAAAATTTTGGTTGGGCCTGAAGAGAGATATTGTTAAAAAGTGATTCTGAAAATTTCCTTCCACCTTCAACTTAAGTAACAAACCCTGATCTAAAGGATGATAATAGTAGTTAATACAATAATTAAAAAATGACAACTGATTGATGTAAACTGCTTCTGATTTTGTTTATTCAGATAATTTTTCTATAATAACATTTTCCAAACTAACAACATAAAATAATGTTCCAAAGGATATAAATATAACTATCTCAAAAATAAGGAGAGACATAAAGAGATAAAGTACCATATTCAAATCAGTTTTGGTAATATATAATAAACAAAATTAACTAGCTTTTTTTGGGTACTTCTCAGAACCTTTAATATGCAAATGTGTATTGTGAAATTCTCAAGCAGAAAAATAGTAAACAACATATGCTAAAACTATGTGACCAGAACATATTTTTTATCTACCCTCATCTTCATCATTATTATCTTTCAGAATAATGTAAATTGGGATAGTTTGAACATATGTTCAGCATATTTATTTAACATATATTGTCTCAGCATGTATACTTATATCCTGGCATTCAATCTTTTGCTATCCAGAGTGTGAAAATAAGATTAATGTTTCATTCCTGTGTACTGCATAGTATTGTAAGCCTTCAAAGGTGGTTGCCTGGTGTTTGAAAAAAAAGGTTCTAATGTTTGAGTGTAAAAGATAGGTGTACTTTTAGAAATCATTTCTTGATTTCAAAGAATGACCAGTCTGGAAAAAAAATAGGACAGCTAGAGGCAAGAAGCAAAGTATTTGATAACTGGAGCAGAAACAAGCAAGTAGTAAAATTATTACAAATTACGGCTCATTCTTGGAGTAGTAAAATTATTGCAAATTACGGGTCATTCTTGGAGTTAGCTTCTCCGAAGCTTGTAGCCAAATTGTGTAACCCATCTCTGGCCACAAGGTAAGACTTTTTATTAGACATTTGTTTTACCAATATACCTCAGCTTTATCTGAATAATTTCATATGTATAATTTAGATAGAGGTGCAGAATCAGAAGAGACTGAGATGGAGGTGCTTGTGAGCTAGGTGGAAAACTAGCATGAGGGGATCTGAGAAGGTGAGAGAGTAAAAAGTAGAGGAAAGTAACCATTTTCTATAAGAACATGGAGACAGAGGTCACCTGTGACTTGACTAAAATATCTCAATGCACTGGGAGAGACTGAAACCAGATTGGAACAAGAGGAAGTGGAAACTGCAAAACTGCTTTTTATTTTTTTAAGAATTCTCTTTAAATACGTCTGTGCTTAAACAGTTCAGTGATATTAATTATGTGGGGATTTTAGAGGCAGATAGGAAGGAGCCACCAAAACGTTGGGGACAACTCTTTCAGTATTCTGGTTTACTCAGAGAAATATTTTAAAAGTATAAAATGGACTTTGGGCAATATTCCATAACTCTTATTCATTAGAAATACATATATTATATATATAATATATATATAAATACTATATATATATTATATATATGTGTGTGTGTGTGCACACTAAAATATTATGCTCCCAAAATATATTTTTGACACCTTTGTTGTAACACCACTTTTATGAGAACGGTGATTCTTGTAGAAATGCAGTGAACCATGATTAAGGCAGAAGGCAGTGAAGAAGAAAGATAAAGAATATTGTATGAATTGAATCAAGGTGGGCCAGGAACCCTCTGTCACTCAATTTCTTCATCTATCAAATGAGGATAATACTAGTTCCCAATTCATAGGGTTCTTATGACAAGTCTATGTGCTAATACCCGTAAAGTCCTTGGATAGCTTCTGGCTTATAATAAGTGCTCAATAAATCTTAGTTACTATTAAATGCTATTAAATATTATTATTATTGGTGCTTTTCTTATAACTGTCTGATATCAGTGACAAACATGTAAACAAATATGTAAATAAATAGTTTCAGAAAAAGATAAGAATCATTAAAATATACAACTGTAAAGAGATAGAATGGTGACAGGCTACTTTAGTGAAGGTGATGTGGTCAGGAAATGATCTCAAATGATTTGTAACAGAATTATTATTTTTCTGTTGAAGTATAGTTGATTTACAATATTTTGTTAGTTTCAGGTGTACAGCAAAATGATTTGGTTATATGTATATATATGTATACATCTGTATTTTCTTTTCCACTATAGTTTATTACAAGAACTGGCTACACAGTAGGTCCTTGTTTTTATCTATTTTATATATTGTAGTTTGCATCTGTTAATCCCATACTCCCAGTTTGTCCCCTCCCCTCCCCCTTTGGTAACCATAAGTTTGTTTTCTATGTCTATAAGTTTGTTTCTGTTTTGTAAATAAGTTTGTTTATACTACTTTTTAGATTCCACATATAAGTGATATCATATAATATTTGTCTTTTTCTATCTGACTTACTCCACTGAGTATGATAATTTCTAGGTCCATCCATGTTGCTGCAAATGGCATTATTTTATTCTTTTTTATGGCTGAGTAATAGTCCATTGTATATAAGTACCACATCTCCTTTATCCATTCATCTGTCGATGGACACTTAGGTTGCTTCTGTGTCTTGGCTATTGTAAATAGTGCTGCTATGAACATAGGTATGCATATATCTTTTCAAATTAGAGCTTTTGTTTTTTCCGGATGTATGCCCAGGAGTAGAATTGCTGGATCATATGGTAACACTATTTTCAGTTTTTTTAAGGAACCTCCATACTGTTCTCCACAGTGGCTGAACCAGTTTACATTCCCACCAATGGTGTAAGAGGGTTCCCTTTTCTCCACACACTCTCTAGCCTTTACTATTTGTAGACTTTTTGATAATGGCCGTTCTGACCAGTGTGAGGTGATACCTCATTGCAGTTTTGACTTGCATTTCTCTAATAATTCGTGATGTTGAGCATCTTTTCATGTTCCTGTTGCCTATCTCTATGTGTTCTTTAGAGGAATGTTTGTTTTGGTCTTCTGCCGATTTTTCGATTGTGTTGTTTGTTTTTTTGTTATTGAGTTGTATGTGCTGTTTGTATTTTTTAGAAATTAAACCCTTGTCGGTCGCATTATTTGCAAATATCTTCTCCAATTCTGTAGGTTGTCTTTTCATTTTGTTTAAGGTTTCCTTTGCTGTGCAAAAGGTTATAAGCTTGATTAAGTCCCATTTGTTTATTTTTGCTTTTTCTATGTAGCAGACTTATTTTAATACACATGATATCAAGAATTGCCTACTGGACTAAAGTTTAAACAGACTTTAAAGTCTGGTCTAAAATTTAAACAGAATTAGAAAATAGGTGTTATTCTCAATGTGTTTACTATTTGTATATTTAAATGGTATTCTAATATGTCCTTGGATATAGTTGGTACAGATATTGAATAGTAATCTCAAGAGCAATTATAATGTTGAAGAGTTTAAAATGAATATGTTAGCTGTCCATAGAAGTGTGGAGACATCAATTTTGTTTCAATTTTATTATAATGTGGATGAAAAGGGAACAGTTAAGCCAGCTATGGGATTAAAGCGTTTAGTGCACTAGTTGTAAAGCCATGGAAGGAGCTCACCATTTTATCATACCATTAGGTACAAATGAACAAGATATTTACTATTTCATAGTCTAGCATGTTTCAGATAGACTCAGCCTAAATTTGTGTTTACTCAGTAAAAAGTTCAGTTAAATTCCTCACTTTCAGATATTTTGGGGCCAAATACACAGCAAATAATATTCATGCTTTTTAAATATTTTGAGGTTTGAATTCACTGGTTTTGTTTTCCATATTCATCACATTAATTATTTTTTAAAAACGAATATAGTTAACTTAGAGTTAGGGAGATTCATTCTGAATAGTCAATAAGTAACATATAAACCACAACCTCTTTTTAATATTTGGGAAATGTGAGCATGATAATAATGAACATACTTATCTGTAGAATAGTCTAAGAAATCTATTCTACAAAGAGCAGGATTCATAATTACTTAGAAATACAAATGTTAAGTTGGAATAAAAATGTCTCAGCAGTTTAATTTGGAAATGCGTATATATAAGTTCTTTCTTGTTTTTATAAATAACTGACTATTTTGATGGTTTCAAGACACGGTTGCGTAATAATTGCATGTCTATCATGATTGAAAGCATGAGTAAAACAAAATCTGTGCAAGAAGGGGCACACCCCAACCCCTCAGAATAATTGCACATTCTGTCATGTCTGATTGCTTAAGTAGTACAAAAAGACAAGAGCAAAAATAGACTCCACAAGTCAGTCATACTCAGAAAAATTTGAAATTAAATAACAGTAATTGAATACTATTAGAATACTCTCATATTTTTCATGGGTTAAAAAGAATTAACAATGCATATATGCTTGCTTTACTTATTAACTAGTATTATGACTGATACGTTACTAAAATTCAAAAGAGTTTCCAATCAATAAATCTTAACACTGCACTGTAAATTTTTGCTATGAAGAAATTTAAGAGATAGTCTCTAACTTTAAGGAGTTTATAGTTAATTTAAAATACAATTTTAGTCTTCAGTATTATGTGAATCCTTTTTAAATTAACAGAGTGTTACATTAGGCTAATTAAAAAGTAATTATTATGACTGAATTCTTAGAAACTATAGCAACAGGTGTTTCAGAAATGGAAGGGAAAATGTCCATACACATATGTATACGAGCATAAACTTATGTTATTGGAACACTACTGATATTTAGAGTTGAAGCCCAAAGATAAAATAGGGTATTTGGACTATGTTTAAAACATCTCTCTTCTATTTTGATGATTAGAGAAATGCAGTCATAAAGTATAATCTTGTTTTGTTTTTAAAAGCACATAAAGGAAGAAAATACTGCTAATACTGTCACCCGAATAAGTTCAGTTTTGTGAAACAACATTGATGTTTTCTAGTAAAGAAATTGCCACCCATTGTGTTTTCAGAAGCAGAAACAATATTTATTTGGCTTTAACTTTTCTTATATAAACTTGCCACATGTGAACATATTCTAACTTTATACCCCAGTAGTGGAACCTGCATGACAGAGTATTGCAAAAAGAAATGTGCAATATTAAGTGAATAAGAGCAAAATGAAAATCTCCTTCTGTGCTTTCCTTGATCCTTTGCTAAAAGAGAGTCTACCATCTATCTCAACTATCAGTAGACTTCTGTCACTTCTGTATTGGGATGGAGCCAATTCATAGTGTTTACCTTGACAAGATAGAGTAATGGGTCTAAAGTATAGTAGAAGACCCAAATCATGATTTAAAAGAGTCTATAAAATATAACTAGGAAGAAAGAGAGCATTCACTTAAAACTGGAACACCCAAATATCAAGTAAGAAGTGTACCCTAAGCGCACTTGGGCCAAGAGAGAACAGGAAGCTGAGTAGAGGTCTTCACAGAAGATCTTCTAGATATGGCTAGATTTTAGCTGCCTTTTAAAACAGGAAGCCACCTGAGTTCACATGGGATTAAGGTTCCCTAGAATCCAGGCCAAGGAAAAATTGTATTCAAACATATGGATATAGAAGTGAAGCAAGCAGTTTGCATAAAGGATAGCAAGCTAATTAGAGTTGCTGCTAAGGGGCATTGTAGAGAAGAGAAATATGAATCCAGAAACGAGAAATGTAAAGCAATTTGAAGAACTCTGAGAATATAAATAATAGTAACAATAGCAAGGGTTTAGCTCTTTGACATGTGGGAACATGTTCACATGCATTGTCTGATTTCATACACATACAAACTTCTGAGACAGAAATGTGACTACCATTTCACTTTTCAAAGAGCTCTAATGCTCCTTCCTCTTCCATGAAATGGAAATAACATGGTACCTGTCTCTCTGGACTGCTGTAAAAATTAAATGAGATTATTCATGTAAACAGCATATCAGGGTGCTTGGTATATTTCAGGTGTTCAATAAATAATTCTGATATTAAAAGGAATAAAGTAGAAGGAGTTTAAAGGTATTTTCCCAGTGGTGCATAGCTAAAAAGTAATAAGACTAAGACTGTATTAAAGCCTTTGACTCCACATTGATTTTTTTTCTTATATACTGCACTTCTATTTTTATATGAAAGATCCCAGGCTTACAAAATGAGGTTTAGTTTGGATAATATGAATTTCTCAATTTGTAAATTTTATTAAAAGAAAAGAGAACCTTCTTGCTCTTGTTTTCAAAAAACATCTCAAGTTAATCTCTATTATAAGCAAGATGCAAATCAACCCAAAGGAAAATAGCATCATCTTTGTGAATTTTGGATTATCCAGTCAATTAAGAGTCTTCTCAACCATGATGGGACCCCTCCCTCTCCATTTCTACCTGGTTGAGTCTCAGGTCTACGAGGCATATCTATTGCCATGGCAACATTGGAAAGAGGTATGAGGTACTTGGTGGTCATTGTTCAGCTGTTTCCTCTGAACTCCTTGTACCCCTATCTGATGAGCAGTCCACAGTGGTGACTGTAATCTCCAGTTAGTGATCCTGGGGATTGTGCTGGACTACAGGTTTTTTTCTCAGCTGCTGCCAAGCACCTCCTAGAGAAGCATGGGAACATCTTAATGCTCTGTTGGAGGCACAGAAAGTCTTTAAAGTATCTTCGCATAGGCGTGCTTCTACACCATCCATCACACCACTAAGTCACACCACTGTCTCTGTTCACCACTGTAAATCTTTATGCTAATTTTTTAACTGCTGAGTGAAACACGATTTCTCTCTGCGGTTATGTTCCTGAAACTGCCTGTGGTTTCTGTTTTTGCCCCATCTCACTGGCTAAGTAAGACGAGGAGTAGGTAAAGGCACACAGGGCCCCTTCTAGAGAAGCACAGTGGGGTGTCTCATGCTTCTGAAATGAAGCACAATACAGAGTCCAGAAACAAACCTATAATAAAATGCTCAATTGCTTTTTGAGAAAGATACCAAAACAATTTAATGGTGGAAAATGCAGCCTTTTCAATAAATCATGCTAAAACTAGGTATATGTATAAAACATAAATAACTTCAACCCCTATTTTACTCCATAAACAAAAATTAATTTGAGATGTATTATAGACCCAAACATAAAAGAAAATATCTTTTCTTTTGAAAACTATTTTTGAGACTGGAAAAAATTTCTTAGATGAACACAAAAAGTACTAACCATTAAAAGATGCCTAAAAATGAATTTTTTTACCAAAATTTAAAGAATTTGCTTATAAAAACAATAAGACAATGAAAAGGCAATTTATATACTGATAAAAAAGCATTGGCAATGAATGTATCTGACAAAAAAGGTATTTAGAATATACAGTGGCAATTCATAACTGAATAATAAAAGGCAACAACCCAATTAAACTGAACAAAAGATTTGAAGAGACAATTAGTACGAAAAAAATGCACAAGACAAGATTCTTAACAGCCTTACTCATTGGTGAAATGCAAATTAAAATTACAGTGAGACACTGCTACATATATAACAGAATGGATAAAACTGAGGAGACTAATGCCAAATGTATCTGTGGATGTGGAACAACTGGAATTCTCATACAGTATTGGTGTATGTGTAACAGAGAAAAAAACACTTTGGAAAACAGTTTAGAGTCAGTCCTTGGGATACTTCTGGCCTGCTGGAAACACTAACAATGAAGACTCCCACCAGGATACTGAAGTTTACTGGGAAGCATACCTCTGGGCTGCCACTGAAACGTATTGGGAGACTTCCCAACAGTATGCTGGAGAAACTCACTGGAGACTGCACACCACTGGATGTCCTGCTCAACTCCATTTGTTGGAAAGAAAGCAGCACATTAGGTGCAAGAAAGGAAGAGAAGCCCCTTCATTTTGCAGTGCCTCTTCAGTATTATCTATTAGTCTAACATTGTGCCAGATACTAAAGGAGAGATGTTTACAGGATCCAACTTCAGTTGCACAGAGTTGTGCAAAGAAGAGTAGATGTGGAGCTAAGCTAAGCAGCAATAAGTTAACTGATACATGTCGTTTTTGCCTTACCAATCTCTTCCCCTCCTGTGGTCAAACAGCATGGAAAGTTGAATCATACCTTAAAAACAATTTACTAAAAAAAAAAAAAAAAATTTACTGATTTGATTTAAGACCTCACTGTCATAGGCCAAAAAATACTCAAATCCCATGAAATACCAGCACCATTACTACTTCTAGTAATAGTAACAACAGCTACTATTTTTAATATATGCCGATCTTTGGACTAAATGCTTTATTTAATATTTAAAACAACTTTATGACCAGCTAAATTTATTAACCCCATATTAATGATTAGTAAACTTAGATGTAAAGGGCTTGAGGTCAGGGAATAAAAGAGCTGAGATTCAAATCTAGGGCTGTCCATGTACTGCGCATACACGCCCTGTAGACAACTCTCCATGAGAATCCCTCGATTGCTTTGTGAGCTTGGAGTCAAAAACATGGAACATGATGAACTAAATGTTAAATAGCATTTAATGCAGAAAGCCTAGACAGTTTTTTCATCCCATGTGTAATGAATGGTCTTGTAGGAAGAGTATGGAACACAACACATCAGGTGTTACAAAGCTAAATGCCTACAGGAGCCAGGAAGTGATACTATCATAAATTGTTAGCCGTTCCTGGAGATTGGAGAGTGCATGTCCATATCTGAAAGATCAGTGGCTCCTTAGTCTTATTGAATGACGACACCAGAAAATAAAACCAAGTCATCCTGATTTTTCAGGAGAGGTGTTTTTAAAAAAGTATGTTTATATGGAATAATCTATTTTTTAAATGTTGGTGACTAATTAAAACATTTTTTTTTAAAAGACCCTATCAGATCAAATAAGTAATGGCCTGTGGTCAACCTGTTTGATGCCTCAGTCCTTTAGGCATCTCAGCATAGAAACCATCTTGTCACTGGGGCAAGAAATATTCAGAGTTCAATGTTGAAGACTTCCTGCCATCTTAATAATGCTTGGATGGTCATGACCAGTGTTTGCCTCTGTGAATCCTTTTAACTCTCTGACCTTACATAAGAGTGCCATGTTCTTTATATCTGATAATCCAACCCATCAGCATATAGAGAACTCTGGCTGGCCTGGAAACTATTCAGCCTTCTTCTAGTGAATTTGTAAAACTTCACACTGATTCATTGTATATTGCTCTTTCAGCTTAGCTAGCACCTTTTCTTATTAAAGTGTTAAAAGAAAAAAAAAAAAAAAAACTAGATCAACTTCTCTATACTCATTACCTAGACTCAGAATTATCAAGAATTTATCACATTAGCTTCATGTATTATCTTTCACTTTTACTGAAACATTTTAAAATAAATTCCAAATATCATGATATTTAAACCTTATATATTTTAATATACATCTCTAAAAAGGAGTATATTTTTATAAAATTCATTGTCCCAGTGCCATTAGCCCATCTATCAAAGTTAACAATATTTCATTCATCCCATGTTCTCCTTTTTTCTCTTTGCTTCCTTGTGGTGTTATTTACTGTGTTCTCTTTCCCTTGTATTTCTTGTTAATGGATGTTAGCTCTAGAAACATGGTTGGGTTCAGTGTTTAGTAAGAATACTTCAAGGAGGTTCTGTGTGCAGTTTCGCTTTCTGACAGCAATCTTGTTGCTCTCATCTTTGTGGCACAGCAGTTCAGGGTATCCCCCAATTACCAACAACCATTTTATATTCTTACAACCCTGAGAGTGTCTTATTTGAAACTACAAGCAAACAAAGCAAATTCACAGTGGGCAGTTTGCGTTTGATGTATCCTTCCTCCTCCACTGTGCCCTTTTTTCAGTTTTCTTCTAGGACTTATTCTCATCCTCCCTTCTAAAGGTTTTTGAAAATTTTCTTTCTCCTTTCCCACATAACAGGTGCCTTAGAAGTAGATGTAACACAGAAATGCATCTAGAAAGGAATATAATTCTAAAAGACTAAGCTCCTCAAAGTAAATCAGTACCTGTCCATCTGCTTTATCTATAATTACTTATACTTTTTAAATTGCTAGTATCCAGGACAGAAACGTTGTAGAGTCCTTCCTTTTACTTTCGTCTAAATGTCGTCTATTGGAGAGAAAATTACAGGAGAAGGATCTGAGTGTTTTAACAGCTGGGTTAATATTCATATGTAGATACTAGCTGATTCTCAGTAGTCTATAGTGAGATTGAATATTGGTACCCATCAATTACTATGGAGGAGTGTTATCCTAGCTATATTAGGTTCAAGCTAAGAATTATAGTACAACTGCTTTGGAGAATTATTTTAGGCCATTATCTCAAATAGATAATTATTATAATTTTTCCTAATTGTTCTCCATTCTCCATCTTTTGATTCCTAAATTACTAATTTGAACACTATTATAAACTGTGTTTAATAAAAGAGTTCCTCTCTCTCTCTGTCATGCCCCTGAGGATATCTGTTCTTTCTGCTAATCTATGTGTAAAGTCTGAGAAAGGTAAAGAAGGTGCCCAAGGGATATGAGAAAAGAGATGACACCCTGTATTAGTTTTCTAGGTCTGCCATAACAAAATACTACAGACTAGGTGGCTTAAGCAACGTAAATTTATTTTCACATTGTTCTGGATGCTGCAAGTCCAAGATCAAGGTGTTAGCATGTCAGGTTTTCCCTGAGGCCCCTCTCCTTGGTTTACAGATGGCCACCTTTCTCACTGTGCCCTCACGTGGTCATTTCACTGAGGTTTCTTTCTCTTCTTTTAAGGACACCAGTCATATTGGATTAGGACCCTATGCTTGCAACCTCATTTCATAAGTACCTTTTGTAGGCCCTATCTCCAAAATACAGTCACATTAGGGGTTAAGGCTTCAAACGTATGAGTTTGGAAGAACCCAGTTCAGTTCATAGCATGCCCTGAGAGGACTTATTCTGTTCTATAACTTTATATAAAATAAACCATCTAAACTATGTTGGCTCTACATTTCAAGTATGCATGCCAAAGTCTGAATGTATATTTATTAGCAGACTTGGCTCTCTGCCTAATAGTTTGCAACTGAATCATATTTACATTTGATCATAGTTGACTAGGGAAATAATTCAGGTGTTTGTTCTGTTTTGTGTGTGTGTGTGTGTGTGTGTGTGTGTAGTCATTTAATTATTTCTGTTTTTGATAATTCAATGAAGTGATGCTCTCTACGCTGTTACAGTCACCCTTCACAAAGAATGAGCACAACAGATATATGGATCTGTCTTTATGTCTGAAAATCCACTCTTTTATTTTTTTTAAATGACACTACTCCTGTGAAGGATAGCACTTTTTTAGCTACTTGTCTCCATGTATAAATTGTAAATCCTTTTCTTAGTGCATGTATGATGAGTTAGAAAAAGTTTTTAGTAGTTTTAGTAGTTCCTTGAGATTCAATCCAAGGGGAGTCTCAAATATAAGCAAGGTATTAAATTGGAGAAAGAAAGAAAGATTGGCAATAACAAATAAAATAGGACTGTGACTTGCATATAAAAGTCTGAATGAAAAATGAGTGAATTGGTGATTGAGTTTTACCAAAGTTAGGTCCATTCAATATGGAAGTAATATTCTTAATTGAAAAAGTGGGCTAGAAGACTCTTTTACAATAATAGTCCTGGAGAATTTTTTTTTAATATTGTAATACAGGCTATGTATAACAAAATTTTCAGTACTGGCTGTGTAAAAATCGCTATGTTTAGGGTCAAAACTGTGTTTTTGAAAAAGTTTTTATTCTTAAAAAAAAAAAAACTCTTGCTAAAGAAAGCTCATATTCATAAGTTCTGGTGATTTGTTCCTAGTCTTGCAACTTAAGACAAACTAAATCCTAAACTGTCTCCTGTCTACCACAGGCTAAGACAATTAACAACAATTTAGAGTAATGAAATTAGACACTACTCAGGATAAATGCATGTCTTTGGTTTGCATGATAAACTGTGGCTCTGTGATGAGTGTGAAAGTTTATGTGCCAGACAGAAGGAATTGTCACCTTGATTTTTTTCTTTTCTTTTTTGAAGTCTGTCCCAGACCAGTTCAACTGTTAAATTTCAATTAAACTAAATGTGGCCAGAAAAACAACACACAAAAAAGGTTGGAAATGTAAGTATATTTCTTTTATCTAACCTGAGCTGTTGGCAAATAAACTGGCTTTTCCATACTTGGCATTTATTAATAATATTTTGAATACCATTGTGCTTTTTAAGCTGAGTGTGGTGGAATTCTCTTGTGGGATTATTAAATGAGTCGATTTGCATTCTAATGAGAACAAATGTTTGGGATTGCATTGTTAAAATGCTAAAACGGTGTGTGTATAATTATTTTGCAGCTTAGATTCGCAGAACTCATTTCCCCAAACTCCTCTTTTTAAATAACTGAAGAGTCAGAGCCTACTGACGGCTGGAGGGGAGGTGATTAGGGTAATTTAAACTGTTCACAAATGACTTTGCCACGGAATGAAAGCATTTCTTTGGCTTTGGCTGGCTCCTTTCATTATCTTTAAGCGGCCGCAGTGTTGAGTCCCATAAGAAGTCTCACCAAGCTCTCTTTCCTTGTACAGTTTCTCATTTGTATTGATTAATCATTTTGTAATTCCATTCTAGGTTGACTTGCTCATCTTTAAGGCATTTGCTGCTTTTTCTTTGCTTGTCTATCCTGTAACGGTTATGTTGTCTGTTCTAATACCTTAGCTTTATCACTGCAAGTCAAGCTTTAAAACATTAATCCCTTCACGCTTTAATTTCATATTCTATTACCAGAATGAATGCAAATACTGTTTCCTTTTTCTCCTTTTTAATCATCTTTACTACAGCTTTTGCCTATGGGCCAATAGTAAAGTAAGCTTTTATTATTTAGAGTATAACTCTTTTTAAAATAGTTTTTCAACTCTCTTTCATTAGTTTTAAATTCTGTGGCCAAAATACACGTTTACCGAAAATATCTTTACCCTTAAAACTTAATTTGTTGTTGCCAATTTTTAATAAACTATACATATTGCAAATTAGCAGTCTTAAGGTTCTAATGGTAACAGTAGAAATGTTTTATTATCACATTTTTAAGTATTTTGATTATTAACCTTGACCTGAGGAGTTCATTCCGGTGACAAAATTTTTGGAACGACAATGATTTCCAAAATTTTGGAACAACACCTTACATTATGCAGTTTGAAGTTGGGAGATAAACTAAAGAGAATATAGTCTACCCTACTCTTTTTGTAGATAATGATTGAGAATCCAGAAAAGTTAAGTGATTTTCTTACAAACAAGAAATATTTTCATGCATATTTATTTTTTACAAGTAATAAAACTAAGTCCTGTTTGTAACTTTATATTGTGATGACCAATGCTTTATTAACTAAATGATACTTTATTGCATAAAGTACTTGTTTACATATATATACATATATATACACACAAGTACATTATACACACAAATTGTATATTATATACAAATATAGCTGTGTTGAAAATATTGACAGGGATAATACTTTGAAAAACACAAAAGTGTGAAAATCATTCAGTAAAACATTATTTTATGACAGATGCTAATTAATACAATGGAAGTCGGTGGCTTCAATTAAAACAAATGTTAAAAATTGATACCATACTAATATTTTTTAAATGTCAGTTAATTAATATGCTGATGGTTATTCTTTGAGACATTAATTAAAAGCTTATGATAATTGATGTCAAGACATTTTGTAATCTAAAAATTGGTTATTTAGTTCAAAGTCAATTTTTGATTATTTCAAGAACTTAAAAATTGTTAGAATGTGGCATGTTTTAACATAGTATAGTTACAAAGATGGGAAGGTCTACAGTCATCGATGACCCTAATTTACCTATTGTTGGAGGCTTCCACTGAGAGTTCATTTAAGATTCATTTGTTTGCAGCATGTAACCAGAAACACAACCAGACTAATTTATACAGAACAGTGAAATATTTTTAGAGCAAATAGATGAAAAGAATAGATGTGGAACTGGCCTCAGCTATGCTAGTAGTCTATGGTCTATGTTAGTGGTCTCATTCCAAGACAACTTCTTTGGATCATATTGTTTTCTAAAGATAATCAGTAGCTTCTGGGAGGGACAGGGAATGGATGCTAGCAAGGAAGCCCCCAAATATCCACTATATGGAATTATCAGTAAATGTTTCTAGATTATAGTATACTATCCAAATTACCAGACTCTGCAGCCTCCACTTTCTCATTTTCTCTGTCTTTGTCTCTGTCTCACTATTTTTTCCACATGTGCTTTCATCATGTGATTCATAGGATGCGTGAAGGAAATGGTACCTGATAGAATGAATTTAAGTGAATGCAAATTATTCCATATTCGCTTCATCTTATTTTCATACTTAAGATACATTACAGATATATGCATCACAACAACACCTTCTCTTGTATACAGAAAAATTACAAACTTTGTTCTCTAAAACTTTGAATCCTTTAATCTTCTTGTGGATGAATTGCTCCCTCCTCCTGCCCTCCAAAGCATTAGTCTGTCATGACCTTTCATACCTGTTTTGTCTTTAGAAACAGCTTTGTAAATGTCACAAGCTTAGGATTCTTTTTAGAGGCTTTCGGTTTCAGCTCTATAACCACTGAGTAATCAAATTCAGGTTGGTTGTGGTTCATGATATTTATTGACTGCTAGTTTGGCTTTAGGACCCTAATGCCATAGGTTGAAGTGCCATATTGTCCTATTATCAAGGAAAAGTCTATGGGTCTTGTTAGTTCTCTTTTTATCTATATATTTTAAACATTTCTACAACCTTAATAATTTTAACTTGATAATTTTTCTTCTGTTGATATGCAAGAAAACCAAAAGAAACACAAGCTATGACCAAGTTGCTCCTAGATAATATCATCCAAAGATCGGACTAAGGAATGATGAACAAAACTAGGTCTTCAGATGAAATTGGCAGGAGGAAAATATAACTAGACATTTATGAAGGCATATGAAAAACTCTTAAATTACAGAGTTCATGAGCAAAGACAAAACTGGAAATTGAAGGACTATTGATTGCAAAAATGCAGTATTATGGATGATGTTGATATTTCAGAATGGCTTAGAAAAATTATCATTCTCAAGAGCGTTAACCTAATTTTTGAAATACAATAAATTAAGATCAAACCTTTAATAGTACTGATAATCCAGGTAATTGCATAAAGTTTACAAAAAGCCTCATGGTGAGAAATTTTACTCAAGAGACAGAGCCTGTTCATACCTGGTACAAACCACAATTAGACTGGAGCAAACACTATTGGAGTTGATTAAGCAGCTCACCCATTGTATGAATGCAGTGAAATGTGTTAACCCCTCCTGTTTTGCTGGTGCTTTCTAATTGAGCATGTGTGCTGTTTAAAGGGTGTTCATAAGTGGATTTTAGTGTGTATGTGTGTGTGTGTGTGTCTGTCTGTATGAATCCTATTTCAGATTTACCAAATGGCTCTCAATATTTTTGTTTAAAAATAAGCATAAAACAGATAAACCTTGTAGTATTTAGATGAAAATCTGTTTTTGTTACTTATACACCTGAAAAAATAGAGAAGCTTCTTTGTCTTAAAAAAAAAAATGTACCCTTATTTTTCCTTTGCTTTGGCACTTTAAAAAAAAATTGTAATTTTTCCAATGCAGTGCTAATCAATTTACCAAAATATTAAAATGAATTTAGAACTCTGACAATATTGATTTGCAATGAGTGTTAATCTTGGCAAAGCTTATTCCTTTAGCTGTAATAAGTCCAGTTACTCAAAAGTATTTTATTGTGCTTTTCTCTTTTTTAAAAAAAATATCTTTGCTTCTTTCTACCCAGCATTAAAATGCTTAGGAAAACTATAAAGGTATTTAGCTAGCTTTAGGAATCTCCTACTAGTCTGTAAGACATGGAAAAATAAAGCTTCAGTGTAGACAATTAAATTAGTATACTTAAGAAAAATTAATTCCAAGTGGTTTTATAAGTTACTGGACTCAAAACTATAAATTATGAGCTGTGAGGGGATTTTAAAAGCCATTGTGAACCACTGGCATGATGTTCTACTTTAGTCAAAGGCCAAAAAAAAATTAGCTTATTGAAAGCAAAACAAAAATAGCATAACCACATATTCGTTGCATTGTTTTTGTGCTTTACAACTTAGAAAATGCTTTGACATACATTTTTAAACTGTGCTCACAAAATCCTAATCTGGCAGGAAATTTATGAATAGTTATCTTCATTTTACAGATTAAGAAATGCAGGTATAATGAGATTAAGTTACTACCTGAAATCAGATTATCATCAGTGGATCTAAGACTTGGATATATGTATATTTGTGTTACTTCTGTTATGCTGAGCTGTTTCCCAGGTCATAATGATCATGAGAGACCAGGTAATATGCATAGTAGATCTACAGAAAGTTTAGACAATACAATGAAAAGATCGGGAATTAACAAGGGATATAGTAAAAGTCTAGCATCAGATACTAGGCAAGTGATAAATGTGTATTACACACTGCATTATGCATGGTATAGGGAAATAAACAAATAAGTAAATAAGGACATAGGCTTGCCTTAAGATAATACATATATAATCGGAAAAAAAAATATGCATGCACAAGAGAAAAATCATTCAAGATGATTGGGTATAACATTTTAGAGGTAGGACCTTGAAGAAGAGAAACTGATTTGTATAACATCGAGTCAGGGTATCCAACACAGTAGTCGCTAGTCACACATGGTCACTGAACACTTGAAATGTGGCTAATGCAAATTGAGATGTACTGTTAAGTGTTAAATGTAGAGAGGATTTTGAAGATTTAGTATGAAAAATTGTAAAATATTTTATTAAATCTTTATATTGATTAAAGAATAATATTTTGATGCATTGGGTTAAATAAAATATATTATTAGGGCTTCGCTGGTGGCGCAGTGGTTGAGAGTCCGCCTGCCGATGCAGGGGACACGGATTCGTGCCCCGGTCTGGGAGGATCCCACATGCCGCGGAACGTCTGGGTCCGTGAGCCATGGCCGCTGAGCCTGCGCGTCCAGAGCCTGTGCTCCGCAACGGGAGAGGCCACAACAGTTAGAGGCCCGCGTACTGCAAAAAAAAAAAAATATATATATATATATATATATATATATATATAATTAAAATCATTTTCACCCCCTTTTCAGAGTTTTTTAACAGAGCTACTAGAAAATTTTAAATTGCATATATGGCTCATGTTTTAATATTATTGGAGTGGGACTGATATAGAGAGAAGATGAGATGAGGAGCAGATATGCAAAGAGGAGAAAGACAGAGTTGGTGAAATAGTAAGAGACTTTTGGTGACACCTTCCATTGCTCTAAATCTTCAATCCAGACTACAAATTCTAAACCTTTCTTGTAAACTTTTCTTATGAAGAGGCCCAGTTTTGCATGCAAGAGAAAGGAAGGTAACTTTTCACTGTTACCTAAAGACATAGGGACGTATGATTGAGGGGTATAGGAGAGTGTAACTTTATCCCTACTCACATCTTGAATTAATTGAACTAGTAGAAAAGCTGTGGACTTCATCAGACTGTAAAATCAAAGTTTACTTAGCTTTCCCAAAGATGAGAGAACCATTCTGTAGCGTCTGGGTTAAAAATACATTCTTAAGAAATATAAAAAACATTCTAAATACTAGATTAATCAATCCATTCAATAATATTTAGTGTATTCTTACCAATTATTTTGTGCAATGGTGAAAACAGAAATGAACCTTACATCAGTGTCATGGCAGCTGAATGAATATCTACACTAAGTAAATGAGCAGAAATTGATAATGAAATAGAGAAAGTCAGACTCACATCTATTACTGTAACATAAGGAGAAAGTAGTCAGTGTTATGAGGGCTTAATGGAGAAAGAAAGAATTTCCATCTGGGGATATGATACAACTTCATAGAGAAGATGGCATTAAAACTGATTCTTAAGGAAGGATTTAGACATAGGTATGTATAAATTTTTGAAGAGTGCATTCTGTCTATAATTAACAAAGTTAATGTTGAAGAGAAAGCTTAATAGGAATGGATAGTTGAAGTTGATTAGAGTGAAGAGATTTTACGTTAGTGTACAACATGGAAAAATAAATTGGGACATATCTTGAAAAGCCTACAATAGTGAGGCCATGAGTTTCAATGAGGAGATAATATCATATAGCAGCAAAGTTAAAATAATAATATTAGTAACAGTAATGGTAATAATGGTTTATTACATGTAAAAATGAGTCAACAATGTGAACTTGTTCTGTGATTGCTAGACTAACTTAATAAAATGACAATAATAGCAAAATAACAACAACAAATATAAGTTAACCTGCTAATGCTTCATCTAGTTTTAGGTAATTCCAAAAGAATTACATTTATGAACGTGGCCTTTGCCAGTGGTTTCTCAGATTTCCTTCTCCATATTAATTGGTCTAATCCATGCAGAATCATTCCTACACTTTTGTACTCAGTTGAAATATTATATAACAAGTCCTGAGATCTGACTTCTTATGCAGCCACTGGGGAGCTAGATGAAACAACCTGGAAATGGAAAGGCCAGTGAGAGACAGGAGACTGAAGGAATCCAAACAGGTACATTTTCCTTTTCTTCCCTCTGTCTGCAATTTCTAGGTTCTCCCTGCAGTGAACCTTCCACTGAATTCCCACATGACAAGCAAACTCATTTGCTCTGTGACTTTTGATTTCTCTTTGCAGGTCATGGGGAAGCAGTAGACATAACAGTAACACAATTCATGCTTCTTGCCTCACTCACCTCACTTGAGGCTTATATCTTTCAAGTAAATTATCACATTTTAATTTTTGCCTGTCAGTTTTTGTTTTTGTTTTTTTAAGAAGACTCGGGCTAAGAAAGGGATATTGACAAATGTAATTAAGTCAAAAGGAGGGCAGAAACACTAACATTTTTAAAGTGTTTTTATGTTTCAGAAATTCTTTTTTGGTACTTTCACAAATTATCTCTGATAGTACTTCACGGCAACTCCATTATTTCCATGTACAGATGAGGAAATAGGGGTTCAGAAATGGAAAATGTATTACTCAAGGTTAAACAGATCGTAGGGGATACAACAAAGGCTCAGAGAGTTTGGATAAATTGCTTGCGGTCTTAGATGTGGCAGAAGAAATAAAAGCTCAGAGAGGTGAAATAACCAGTTTGATCCACACATAAGTCAATGGGGGTAGAGAAGAATTTCACAGTCTGACATGACTAACTCTATGAATTGAGATACCAACTTCTTTGTCTCACTCGTTCTCCCAGAGCAAAGAAGGAAGATGAGGAAATCTTACAAAAGATTAAAATGATAAAGATGCCTACGCAGAAGGAAAGATAACTTCAAGGGACAAAGGAATTTTAGAATATGTGAAGTGTTTTCTTCTGAAAAAGACATTTTAGACTTTGTCTATATAACTCCAATAGCAAAAGAGAGAAATAGCAGAAGAGCCCATTTTGACTCATAACAGGGACAAAACTTTCTGCAAATTGAAACTACTTAAAAATGCCAAAGGCTTGTGATTTTTCCCATCATTGATAGGGAGTGGGAGGGGTCAAACTGGGTCTGAAAAATTTTAGAAAGACCATGCTGTGGAGAAAGTGTTAGACTAAATTATCTTTATAGTAATTCTTTCTAACGCAGAGATTACATGATTTTGAAATCTTTTAGTTTGACTGATGTTTGAATGCACTGAAATTTTAAAAGCAAGACATTATAAATAGTTACTATGAATAGATACTACGACCATTTGACCCCAAATTTCAGCTAGGCAAAGATTTCCTTTTAATCATGCAAATGAATACTGGAAAATAGGCATCTCATTCACAGTGTCATGAGTTTTTAACCTTAAACTAATACAGTGCCCATATCATTGTATGACTATTTTGGAAAGCATTAATTCTTCATTTCATAAGAATAATTGTATAAAGGTCAAGGTAAGGTTTTCATGCTTGATAAAGAATGTGTTGGTGTCAACTTTAACCCAATAATTGCCCTCTGTTATCAAGAGTTATTATACATAAAACTTCAGTGACAAGTGGAACATATATCAACTTTGAGTAAGTGTTAAACATACCCAGAGAGCAAAAGTAGCTTTTGAGATATAGGTTGTATGAAAATATCTAATTATTTCAAACATGATCTTTAAAACTAGATTTTCAATCTGTTTTATTATGAAACTTAATTTATAATAATAAAGAATTCATGATTATCATTAATATCAACAAATCTTTTATATACCCCCCTGAATAAATTAAAGTCTGTTCAATGATAATTATTTCACATGTCATGTAAAAACATGAAATTTTGTAAAGTTAGCTATTCTTAGAGAAGCAGAATTCTTACAAAGAGATGTTCCAAGAAGTTTACCCACTAGGAGAAAAGGAGTCTGAATTGGAAATAGCTTCTCACTACAAATAAAGAAACTGATTTGGTTGAACATTTATCATAAGCTTTGAGCAAAGAACAAATGCATTTATTTAAGTTGTGGATTTTCCTTAGCATATCTTAGGAAGCATGGCCTTCCATACTCAGAAAGAAGAATGTCTTACAGACTGCCTGATGCATATAATTTAAACTTTCAATGTAACCATCTTTCTTTGATAACTCTGGAGAAGCAATAAAGACAAGTGTAGCCTCACCTAAAGTTTGCACAGGTCTCCCCTGCTTTTTAAACTGAGTCTCATGTATATAATGAAAGGGTCAGAGTTTTTATTTTTCTCCCTCCAAAGGGGTTACACTAAATGAATTTTTAGTGTTTCTTTTCAACCCCTCCCCTCCAAACATCTATTATTGATTAATACTTGCTCAAGCTGGAATGCTTTTCCTCAAACCTTCACTTTCAGTTAACAGTGCATCATATTCTACCACCTTCTCTCCCTTTCCCATGGATGTGATTCCCAGAATGATATCCTGGTCTTAAGGTTTCCTCCTTGAGTTTCTCAAAGTATATTGTTGCAGTAGCTGCTTTACTATCTACCTATCTATCTATCTATTATTTTGTCATAGAAAAATAATTTCAGTGGGTGGATCTTATTTTGGAATGTGTCAGACTTGCTGTGTAAGCCAGGTTATGATTGTGAGTTACTGAAGGAAGTTTCTGAGTAGTTTTTGCTCTCTCGGAGATTTCTCTATTTAGAGATGGTATCCCCATGAAATGTAATAGAGAAAGCTATAGGCTGATGAACTCGATTCTACAGTGAGTTATCTTGTTGTACAGTCAAATTTTATAAAATGTATATAGGCCTTCAGGTAATAAATGTTTCTATAGTGCAAGGCTTTGAATTCAGTAGAATACAGATCACAGAGAAATTCTTTCATCCTGATTTTGTCCCTAGAAATCAGTAAGTAAGACGTGACCCTTCTCACGGTGACATCACAGTCTATTTGAAATAGATTTAAGATTTTATTATTCAAAGATTGTAAGAATGGATATTCTTATGTGGTTCCAGAGCACATGTTTAATATTGTAGGGGAGAATAGAAGTGAACAGAAATGGGTTTGTTGGACTAGGTGAGCTGAGCGTAATATAATACTGATAAAACTAAAATTTTGGAAACTCAGAAAATAAAATTTATAAATAAATAAAATTTATAAATAAAATTTCTACTTAGGAAAGTTAGAACTTTTCCTTTTGAGTAATTGACAATATTATGAAAAAAAAAGATGATAACTTAAAGATAAGAGTATAATACTCCCTATGGTAGATAGGATTGTGGTTTCTATGGTCTTCTCCCTTGCCCCCATCCCTACCCCTCACATTACTTCTGTGTTACCCTCTATGGCAAAAGGACTTTGCAGACCATATAAATGTTATGCATCTTAATATAGGGAGGCTGTCCTAGATTATCCAGGACAAGTCATTGTTAGCGCAAGTTTGTGTTCCCAACGCACAGTGAGGCCAAACAAACCGAAACGTTGGAGTTTGGAGCAGAGAAAGGTTTACTGCAGGGCCATGCAAGGAGATGGGTGGCTCCTGCTCTAAAAAATCCTCGAGCTCCCCAAACGGTTTCTTGAGGCAAAGCACTTTTAAAAGCCAGCTGGGGGTGGGGAGGTTGCAGGGTATGTGAACAGCTCCTGCACAATTCTTTGGCTGATGGTGAGGTAACAGGGCGGTGTCACAGGGTTCAACACTATCTCCTTAGGCTCCATTAGGCCTAGGGTTATGTGCTCATGGTCATCAATAGTTAACATCTTCCATTTGATGGGGAGTTTTCACATCTGTAAAACAACTCAAGAAATGTGCATCAAATACTGTTATCTAGGTAGTTCAGAGAGGAGCTGAAGCAGAGAATGCAGGGGAAGGGCCTGTCCCTGGAAGGCCCCATAAGGGCCTGCTCGGTTACATAATCACATGGACCTGTAAGAGAGTAAGAGGGAGGCAGAAGTGTCAGAATGAGAAATGAGTGTGTTGGAGAAATTTGCCATGAGGAAGAGTCAACCTGCTGTTACTGGCTTTGGAGATGGAGAAAGGAGGCCATGAGCCAGGGAATGTGGGAGGCCTCTAAAACTGGGAATGGCCCTTGGCTGACAGCCAGCAAGGAACTGGGACCTACAGCTGCATGAAACAGAATTCCGCCAACAACCTAAATGAAGACGGACACGGATTCTCTCCTGGAGCCTCCAGAAAGGATCACAGCCCTGCAGACACCTTGATTTCTGCTTTTAGACTCTAAAGAGACACGCTGCTGAGCCAAACTCCTGACCTACAACAACTATGAGATAATAATGGGTGTTGTTTTAAGCTGCTAAATTTGTGATTATTTGTTAAGATAACAGTAAAAAACAAACACACTTCCCTACAGTTTTAGGCAGCCCCATCACTACTTCTATATTTAAACTCGTGTGTGTGTGTGTGTGTGTGTGTGTGTGTGTGTGTGTTAGAATTTCAGTGCACTCAGATGTTGTGGTCCCATTTCTTCAGTGTGCACCTGGGACTGGAGAAATAATTTCTCTGACTTCCTTTACAATTTATAATACAACTGGCAACTTATTCTCCTACTTAAAATTTTTTGTGAGCCTATTTTAGAGATGGAAATGAACAATAATATTATCTACTTCATGGTGGCCTGATGTCACAGTTCATGATTTTTCAAAAATTAAGCAGATGCATCTAAATTGTCAGTATTTTATTTCATAGTAGCAGGACAATAGCAAGGCACGGGACAAAAAAATGTTCCTATTTCCTTTTATCCAGACTTGCTGCTCACACATTTACTCAGTCATTATTTTGGAGGTTTGGATGTAGTGTCATGAAATTATTAGCCATGCATAAAAAGTTGTAGATCTTGTTAGAATTTGCTGAGATTTTCACTATTAGCCAACCACTGTGGAAGACAATTGTCTTAAGAATATTAGTATTGGGCTTCCCCAACCACGGCGCAGTGGTTGAGAATCCGCCTGCCGATGCAGGGGACACGGGTTCGTGCCCCAGTCCGGGAGGATCCCACATGCCGCGGAGTGGTTGGGCCCGTGAGCCATGGCCACTGAGTCTTTGCGTCCAGAGCCTGTGCTCCGCAATGGGAGAGACCACAACAGTGAGAGGCCCGCATACCGCAAAAAAAAAAAAAAAAAAAAAAAAGAATATTAGTATTGTTAATGCAAAGTGCTGTGTCTATCTTTGCCAAAAATTTGTGTGTGTCTTTTACATAAATTTCCCACTGGAGGTCTGTAAATTTAAAAACAGCAGGAAAATCATATATGTTATGAAGCTGCACTTTGTTTAGCTCTAGTACTATGAGCCAGGAATCTCGTGATATCTTTTTTACATATTCTCAGCCTGTTTCCTGAGAATTTCTTACTACCCTTAAGGAGAGAAAGGTATTTCTTTCTCATCTTTTGGGAGATTCTGGGAGTCTTTCTTAAGGTCTCGTTTTGCACGGCGTGATGCCCTTCCCACATTGATAACTCACCAAGGGCTCCAGATTTTATAATTCAGTCTGATTAGGCTGTAGTCTACCACATCATTACGTAAAATAGTGTTATAACAGTACACATTCAAGTAAAACACTAACACAATTAAGATTAAAGAACGGGTTAAGTAGAAATGGGGGAAAAACACATTTTTTCCCCCTGCTCTGTAAATAGCAGGTTGACTCAGACATCTTCCTCATTTAGTAAGCTACCTAAAAACAATAGGCTATAATGAGGTAAGTTGTCAGCTTCACATTACAGCATAGCTTGGGGGGGTGTGTTCTTTCGGTAAAGGAGTGTATTTTTGTAGAAAAAAAAAAGTAAGTGTATCAGTGTATCAAGTTAAAATCTCAGTGACAAACCAGTGCTAACTAGCACATGTCTGCATGTCACCAGAGGTGGCTGTGCGTGACATTTCCTGGAGGACAGCCTATAGTTAAGTGGTATTGAAAGGCACCACAGGCATTATAGCAAATGTATAGGGGACAATGAACAACAATGGGGTAAAATCAAGCTATTTGAGCTAATGGCTGAAGCTGTGTTCAGTGTATTATACTGGTGCCATTCACTGTGGCTAAGGTTATGTCAGGGTTTTCATAATAGAGCTACTATTTTAGAGTTTTATAACCTGGCAATAAAAATTGGCTTCTGGCAAAAACTTGACATACAAGACAAGACCTCAGCAAGAAAGTGATTTTTGAGAAATCATATTTTGTTGCGGGGAGAGGGTATGGAATATGTTTTGTTGTTTTAGATGTCCATTTGAGTTTCTGAAACTCAAAATAGAGGTCAGATTGGAAAATGGCATTTTGTAAGTTATTCAGCTACAAGGAGGAATCAAATTTGCGAAAGCCTGGTCAAACAATACTTATTGTTACAGGCTTGGCTGAAAACATTTTTATCTTTCAAAATGTTCTTTCCAGACTTTTCAAAGTGGGAGTATGTGTGATGACTCACAGTCTTTTATTTTGATATATAGAAAGGCATGGTTGTGTGAAGATCAAGCAGTTAAAAGGGGTTTTATTTTCAGAAGGTAATATATTATGATACGTTGCTTGTTTTTTGAAGTTAAACTCCTTAATAACACGTAATTCATTAATCCTATTATTAGGTGTCATAGATTCATTGCATCTAAATATTGGGGAAAAATCCAACTTCCAAAAGAGCTGGAAGATATATCTCTGTTATCATTACCATTATCATCCACTATTCATTGTATCTTGAGTCTGTGCCTAGTAGTGTACTGGTGTCTTGGGTACACTGATGTAACATGCAGTATTTGACCTCATGGATCTTTGATTCACATGTTGTCATAGAGAGAGATATACACAAAGAAGGAATAAGGTAAAAGGGAATAAAGTGTACACATATATATGCTGTTGTACACTAAAAATATTAATGATAGTTTTCAGAATAGAAATTTTAAAACCTTTATTTTAAACATTTGCAGTAGGCATGGGGCTTATCGGGTTATAGAACTGAGTTGCAGAGAAGGAGAGAAGAGAAAGTTGAGAGATTTGGAAAAGGAATGATGCCAAAAGGGTAGAGGGGAGGACATTAGCAGAGCAGTGATTCCTGACTACAGAAGATGTAAATGGTGATTTTGATATTATTAATAGCTATTAATATATTGTTAACAATAAATAGTATTAATATTATTAGTGGGCTTCCCTGGTGGTGCGCTGGTTGAGAGTCCTCCTGCCGATGCAGGGGACACGGGTTCGTGCCCCAGTCCGGGAAGATCCCACATGCCGCGGAGCGGCTGGGCCCATGAGCCATGGCCGCTGAGCCTGCGCGTCTGGAGCCTGTGCTCCGCAACGGGGGGGGCCACAACAGTGAGGGGCCCGCATACCGCAAAAAATATATATATATTATTAGTAACTATTTTTGCTGATGACCAGTTGGTATTAGGCATTAAGCTGTTTCACAAGCATGACAGGACAGCAGTTTTCTTACAAACAATATTATTTATATTTCTCCTTAGACAATGTCTGTCATGCTTCAGAGTACAGAATAGCAATAAATCTATTAAGTTAAAGGTGCATATCCATGCTTTTGAACTACCTATGAATTTTCCAAAGGAAATGAAGGAACTGGAGTGGCTTTCAGAAAGCCAGACCCCCGACTTTTTAGTTGACTAATGGATGTTGTCATATAGTCCTCATAAAGCACATATTCTCTGTTGTATGGCAGGGTGTCATTGTCGACACCTTGGCTCAATTGGTTTAAATAATGGACATTTATTATTCCAGCTTATGTTAACATAAAATGGAAAAAATAATAAAATCTTTCAAATGCAGGATTGAAGAATTGAGATAGAACTGAAAAAAAATTAATTTGACCCCCTTTCATATTTATCCTGAGTTGTAACAGACCTGACTAAATTAGAGAAAGCCCATTTGTAAATTATTTTCATGAAAGAGACAGAATCATATCTGAGGTTATAGAATTTTTTCTCTTAGTTAATGAGAGGCATGTCTTGCCTTACTTTAAACTTTTCTACTTGTGTAAGTCTTTCAATGTGACTCTTTGTTTAACGCTGAATCTCACATCAGAGACTTGACAAGTTGAGAGGTGAGTTATCTGGAGCAAAAATATTAAGCTTGTCAGAAGCAGTCCTCCCACACAGAATTAAGATAAGATCTCAAATTCTTAAGTTCTCAAGATAATAGTTCTAAGGAGATATTTTTATCCATACCACCAATACTAAGTAGATTGTAGGAAAAATAGTTTTTCTTTCCCATGTTTGAAAGTCACTGTTTCTACAGAGATTCTGTTTTTTTTGTTGTTGTTGTTGAATTTGTCCCAAAGAGAGATATATACTGCTGAGATTCACAGTTACTGGAAAGTAGGAGGCTATGGAAAACACATATTTTTTAAATTTTTTTAACCATCACTTAGTAGTACCCAAGAAGTAAAATGATGTATATATTATAACAGGAATTGAGAGGAGCATAGGAGATTTATTTAAAATGTATTCAGTTGCACGTGGAAAGGTGCAATTCAAGAGGTAAGAAAAAACAGTGAAAGGTAATCTCCAAATGCCAGAAATGAGAAGGAAACACAAACCCATGGTAGTAAACTAGAATTAAAGCTGAAAGAGCAAGAATCAGTCACTGATTTAGAAACTGGGCTCTCAGTACCCACTTGGAAACCTGAGCAGAGAAAATAGTCAGTGTACATAGCAAAAGCTGGAACGAGGCTTCCTGCATAAAGGCTGACGCCCTATAGGAGTTATCCTTTCTGTGAAACAAGAAGTAAAAAAATTCCAGCACTAGCAGTGGGACTGGCCACAAAAGCAAGTCACCCATCCTGGGTCTTTGGTAGTGCTGAAATGGCCTATGAGGTTTTAGTAAACCTCAAGCCTTCCAGTGTGAGCATTACAAATGAAAACTGACCATGTACTAGTAAAACCCTAGATAGCCCAACCATGGCAAAAATGAAACCACTCCAACAAAGAAGCCTCTACAATCCATGGCAAAGAAGGGAAAATGTTAGGGTGCATGGAAACCCAGTAACCATAGTGTATGTTAAAAAGTATATAAAAGACTCTTAGGTGAGCAATTAATCTGTATCATAGATCCTTCTTTTCTATTCCCAGAATTCACTTTTAAAGACCAAGAGTATAAATAGGAATAATGCCAACATCAACTCTGGTTATGAGGAAAAGCTGTCATGTATGTGCTGGAGATTTTGATGAAGAACTGCCATATAAAGACAGTATAAGATTAAGTGAAATACTAACTTCTTTAAAAGTCATAAACTACCAAATATCACTAAACAAGAAATAGATAACCTGAGTAGTTCTACAACCATAAGTGTATTGAAGCTTTAGTTAAAAACATTAAGCCTGTATACACACAAATAAACAAACAAATTAAAAATATATATATTACAGGCCCAGATGGATTCACTGGTGCTTTCTCCCAAACATTTAAAGGAGAAATAAACACACTCTAGCAAAACTCTTCCAAAAAAATTAAAGAATAGGGTATCTTCCCTAAATCATTCTGTAAGGACTAAATTACACTGACACCAAACACAAACAAGAATATCACAGGAAAACTACAGAGAATTTATCTGTACAAGCATAGATGCAAAAATCTAAACAAAAATTTACAAAATAAATTCTAACAAAAAATGCAAAGGGTAATACATCATGACTAAATCAAATATAGCAAATGAATGCAAAGCTGGTTTAACACTGGAAAAACAATCAATGTAATTCTGAATAAAAATTTTAAAAAAAATCTATGTGATCTCTATGTGATCTTCTGAGTATATGTAGAGAAAGCATTTGAAAAAAATCAAATATTCTTAATTAAGAAAAAACTAATAAAAATTCTCAGCATATGAGAAAGAAAAGGGAAATTATTCAACCTGAAAAAAAGATCATCTAAGAAGAACCTACAGCTAAAATCATAATAATTGAAAAACAGACAGTTTCCCTCTAAAATCAGTAGCAAGGGAAAGATGTCTGTTCTCATCACTTCTATTCAACTTTACACATTCTATCCAGTGAAGTAAAGCAACAAAGATCATTAAAGATAATAAGGCAATAGAGATCTACAAAAAATACCCATATTAGAAAAGAAGAATAAACTTTTATTGAAGATGACTTGATCATCTATGCCAGTAGATCCTACAGAATGTAGCAAAAAACTATTAACACTATTAAGTGAGTTTAGTAAAGTTGTAGGATACAAGATCATTATTAAAAAAAATTAGTTGAATTTCTGTATACTAGACAAAAACTATTGGAAATTAAAATTTTAAGTAGAATTAAATATATGAAATACAGAGAGTAATAAAAATGAAGTGTAAAATCTGTACTCTTAAAACTATAAAACTGATGAAGAAATTAAAGAAAAAACTAAATAAAAAGAAAGATGCATTATAATTATGGATCAGAAGACTCACTATTATTGAGATGTCAACTCTCTCTAAATACATCTGTAGATTTACTCCAGGTCAAAATTTCCAAAGTTTTCTTTTTTTTTGGCAGAAATTGACAAACTGATTCTGAAATGTTTATGGAAACACAAAAGACTTTCCCAGAACATTGAAAAAGAAAAATAGTGGAGAACTTAACCTCATTTTAAGTCTCATTATAGACCTACAGTAATCAAGATGGTGTACTATTGATATAAAGGTGGACAAATAGATGTTGAGAACAGAATAGATCCACACATATATGGTTAATGAATTTCAGCAGAAATACCAAGTAATTCAAGGGGAAAGAATAAGCTTTGTAATAAATGATGCTGAAAATTTATTATCCATATATAAAAAGAACAAAGAGAAACAAAAAAACTCAACTCATGCATATGCAGACTTAACTCCCAGTGGATCATATACCTGTGCATTAAACCAAACCTAATATACACCTAAATGTGGTATACACACAAAAAATATACATACATATGTAATTCCTATCTAATAAGAAATAATGGAAATAATTGGAAAAAATTATAAACTGAAATATAAATTTTACATATATTTCAAACAAATGTTTGATAATATAAAGTTTCTATTTTTTACTTTAAGATAAAACACAATACTACCAGTAGACTAATGGACAAAGTAAATTATAAATGGCTAAGAAGTCAATGAAAACAAGTTCAGTCTCTTTTCAGCAATAGTTCACTCCTAGATATTTTTAAAAAATAGGCATGTGCATAGATTTGTGAGAATGGAAGTAATCATAACGTAATGGTGGAAAGTTAGATACAAATTAAACATCTAATCTTACAAGATTGGTTAAACAAATTATAGAGCTTCTATTCTCCAATGGTCTTGGGTTACTTTTTTAATAAAAAGTAAAAGAAAAGTAGATATGGGGAATAGAAACAAAAGACTTTAGAAGTTAACAAGTGCCAGCTTATGGTATTTCTTTGATTCTGTAAGCAACGGAGAATAATAGAAAGGAACAAAGAAGAAAATTGTTTTTTCATAACTTATTGTCTAATTCTATATGTGACCTTATATGCTGCATATATGTGACTCTTTTCAGGACAATAATGAGGTCTTTAAGCATTGAGGATTTCTCATATACCCACAGAAAGTTATATAGAGTCAATGGCCAGTATATACAACAATTTCCATATTAAAAAATCAAGAATTTTGAGGAAAATGACCATATATCTGCATTTTTCAGGTATTGTCCAGTCTAATATTTGAAACAATTTAAAATTGACTTACCAGAAGGGTAACTTTGAAAGAATATTATGAAACTAATGAGGCTATAATTTTTGGTTATCTTACATTGCGATGATTATAATATTTTTCTAATTAGTAAGCATTTTTTATCTATATTGGCAATTCAAAATGGATATATGATCATGAAGCATGTGGCAAGAGATGTGTAATACTGGGGTTAATTGGGTGGAAAGTTCAATGACAAAACAAAATGAAATAAAACCTGAAAGGGCATGAGACCAAACTAAAAAAGGTACAGTAGATGACATCTAGGAAAACTGTGAAATTTTTCAAAACAGTAAGTTAAAAGCATTTGGATGAATGCAGAGGGTAGGAGGAGAAGGAGAGGGATATACAATATACCAGAAAAGAATCCGTCTCTCTGAGTAGAATATTCTGAGAACTTTCTAGAGAGTAATTTTCCCAAGGAAGTCAAATATTATAATCATGGACTTCCAACCAAGCATAGAATATTCTTGTGGTTTATCTCACCACATCATACGCATTAGGTTTAAAATGCACAATCTCAACAAATCAAGTCTTTCTCAGCACTCCTGTGTAGTCAGGTGACTGAAGTTAAATGTGTGGGAGACAGCAAGATGCTACAGTGTAGCATATTCATTAGTAACTTATAAGGATCTTCAGAGGAAGCAGAAAGTACTGAAGTTAATTTGCAAAAGTTATTTGTTTTATAGACAAAAATGTGGCAAATATGTGTAATTATCTTAAACATAGGAAAGGTGACTTATAAAAATTTTGAGTTATTTACACATAAAGTACAAATAAAATGATTATTCATATGTAATCTGTTCTCAAATTTTGGTTTTACTCAAAATTAGAAGTACTGTGAATACTAAGGTATCACATGGTATTTAATAATATTAATAGATAGCATTCTCTACTCTTTTATAATACCTGATGTCTGTTCTTTAATTCAGCAGACATTTATTATGCAGTGATGGCATAGTCAGCATTTTATTAGGTGCTGTGGAATATGTAAATAGCAGACAATACAAGATTTGTCGTAAGTCAGGTTTCTGAGAAGCAAAGCCTAAAAGTGATTTGAGTGAGGGAGTGTTTCTTAGGAAAACCCTAGAAGCAGGGGAGTGAAACCAGATTGGGTAGGAAAGGGGAACTGAGCAAGGATGTGGTCTCAGGTAAAGTGTAGCTCTGGTCTGATCCACAGATGAAAACCATAGAACGTGCACTGTACTTTAGAATCGTTCCCTCCTGGAGGCAAAAGGGCTGGTTCTCTGTTTCCTGTATGAGAGTCAATTACTGGCTATGAGGAGGCCTTGGGAGGGCTCACCTTCCGAGTGAGGTGATTCTATCCAACCTAGGGATATTCTTCAAGGAGGAGGCAGCTGCAAGCCATGAGGAGCTGGGAGAGAGAGCACCCAGCCTGCCAGAGGGAAAAGGCATGAAGTAACTAGTGCAAGACTTTTCCTTGGCTGTTTAGTCTCTTATCACCCCGATAATCCCAACAGACATGTTTTTAAAAACCATGATATCATTTCCATGTTTCTCACCTACATTTTAATATTGCTCCGTGAACTCTAGTGGTACCTTCGACTTTCTTCACTGCATTTGTGACACTTAGGCTAATGTGATTGTTGAATGGAGTCAGGGTCGCTCAGAGTAGTTAACTTCACTAACCAAAACCTTCCAATGACCTCCCGGATCCTTGAGCATGGCCTATCGTACCCTAAAACTCTGGATCTCTAGTACTTTACTGATATTCTTTCCTGTCGCTCACTACTATGCCCAATACACCCATTCAACTCCAGTCACCTTAGCCTCTTGCTGATTTTCAAACATGTTAAACACGCTCCTGCTCAAGGTCATTGCAATTGCTGGGCACTCTACCTGGAACATTGTCCTTGTCCAGTAAGTTTACTCACTTCCTGCCTGTAGGTCCCTAATCAAATGTCATTTTGCCAGTTGGACTTTTCTGATCACACAATCTAAAATAGCTCTCCACTTAAACACATTTATCACTACCTGAAATATTATATACTTTTTGATTGGCCGATTGGTTGTCTGTCTAATCAAACTAGAATATTAAGCATATGCATGAGAGTAAGAACACTGTTCCATTCACCACTGGTTCCCTTACACCTAGAACAACGTCAAGACCATAGCAGATACTCAGTGAATATCTGGTTAATGAATAAATAGGTGTTGAAGGAGCAAAAGAGAGAAAATACTCTGCAATTGTCACAGAAAGCCATGCTGAAATGACTTTTGTGCTGAGACTTTACAGGTAAGTACAAGATTTACAGGTAGGAAAGTAGATGAGAACTTTCCAAGCAGAGAAAGGAGCCAATGCCTCTGAAGCAACAAAGCACAAATGTCTCTGCAATTCTTTGCTCATGCTCACTACTTTGGAGAGTCCATCAGTAATCTCAGTAGTGTTCATGAGGATACCTCTCAGATCTATATTCTACTTTCTATTACAAGGCAGCTTGCTGGATATTTGCAGTTACATGGTCTTTTGTCATCTTAAAATAACACTTTCTAGATTTATTCCTGTCTTTGTGGCTAAGGTATTAAAATGATCAGAGACACCTCATTGTCGCTCGTCCTCTTGTCCTATCAGTTAATAACTTTTATTGATTTTTTTCCTTATAATATCCTTTATTCTTTTCATACCTACTGCCATATCCATATCCTAATATGTCATGCTATCGACTGGTTTGTCTGACTCTAGACTCTTCTTTTAATTCATCCTGCCCAATAGTGCAACATGAACAACTCTAAATTATACTTTCACAGCCTGTCACACAATAAACTCCTGGGGTTATCTACAGTGTTTACTTCCAAAGTCATAGCCTAATAGTCAAGGCCATCCAGGACTTGGCACCAACCAACTTCCTACTTTGTCCTCTTTCTTCTTCTTTCCTTGAAATCTCAATTTTTTTCACATACACTTATCTACTCTTGTGCTTTTGCCCAGTTTCCCGTCATCCTGGAATGCTATCCCATTCCTACAGTATAAATTTAACCTATTCTTTCTTTGAAACCTGGCTCAATCTTCCCCCTACACACAAGTGCCCTGACCAGTCCATTGAAAAGGATCTTCTGTGTATTTTGAACATCTGAAAATTTCATCTCTATGATTCATTTGGAAAGTAATCATGTATTTCCATGGAATATATTTCCTTTCTTTTATAGTAAAGCATTATTTAAGTTTATTATTTTCATTTGTCATTTTGCCTTTTAATTTCCTGTTTTGCAAGAAGATTTTAAGTTCTCTTTGGGTCAGGGATTAAATCAAGGTGCAGGATGGAACCTACTGCCTAGTCTCAGCAGGCCTAGGTCATCTTGTACAATATTGTGAAATTAACCTCCCTAAATAGGTTCTCCCACCCACAGGATCATAAGATTTAACTTCAGTAAATATTTATACATGTTACCCTTTCTGACTAAAAGTTTATTTACTACTGTTTTACATATAAAATTCCCACTTAGCCTTTAAAGATTCACTCAAGGAACAGAATCATTTCAAGTAAGATGTAACTAACCTTTCTGTGTTAACCTTGTGTTAACCTCTGCTTCTACTTCTGTTGGCTCAGCACCAGGAGGTTACTTTTGTTACAGCTATGACTTTATGTATGAACAAAGATTTTGAATTGCAGGAATTAAGAACATAGGCTTCAGATTTCGACCTGGATTTAAACTTGACTCTGCCTCTTTATTGCCTTTATGACCCAAAACAATTAGATGTGATCATGTGTTGTGCTCACTTCAGTTCCTAAAAATAACTTTGTGGGTGAATGAAACCAACATGTCTTGTTTTTGTCATCCTGTAGCTTCACAAAAGCAAAGTGGATAGATCCTTTGGTGTTCTCTTTAAGTTTAAAGGGTGTATGTAACCATATAGAAACTCAGAAGGAAATGGATGGAGAGGGTGTTGCAGATTGGGATAGCTACTCTAATTCTTCAGGGAAAACACTCTCACTTTTGTTTTACATAATTTTGGTCTGCTTAATTTGCATAGCTGTTCTCTTGTCTTTCACTTGCTTATCTGATAGCAGTGTGTGGTGGTTTTCTTTGCCTTTTGAGAGCTCTGGATGATATCTTCTTTCATTACAAAACTTCCTTGACAAAAATAGTATCAAAATACGTATTCATATTTAATATTAGAAGAACAAAAACTGGAATAGTGTTACTCACCTGGCAGTTACCTTGCACTTACACATTTATTCTCCTAGAATATGTCAACATAGATAATGTTATTACGTTTTATTTTTTTGTCATATGATTTCTTTATCTTTTGAGGAATGAACGGCCAGCTTCTGTTATCCTAGGTAATACCCGTTTCTTCTAACGGTGTACAGCTCTAAAAATATTTAACAATGCAGTAAATATTGTTAACTGAAAAAAGGAATACTTCATTCAGCAAATTTAGTTTGAAAGACTTTATTTATATTTGTCGTTTAGAACGCTTCTGCCTTTCCATAACAAAATCCCTGACTCAAAATGACAAATGACAAGGAAACAGTATTGTCACTGTAATAGGAAGGCTTCATTCATGATGAGTGTCAGGCTTGGTTGATTTTTTTTTGGCACAACAGTATGATCAACTCTACCAGTTCTTTTTATTTCTGGTCTCTGCCATCATAAACATTTGCTTCCTTCAGGACGGATGCAACATTTCCAGCCATCAAATCCAGAAGGAATAACAAAAGGAAACAAAGAGATCATTTATTCCTTCATTCTCTCCTAAGAAATAGCAAAATTGCCAGAAACCCACTGACCAAACTATTTCTCCCCCCACCCCCACCCCGTGCCTCATTGGTGAGATTTTGGCCTCATAACCATTGCTGGGCCAATCAAGTTCACTCCTTGGAATGCAACGGGACAGATTTCCAAGGCCAATCTCATAGTCATGCAGTCTATGCAGTAGCACAAGAACCTGGGCTTGGAAGAGTTCCATTCTTAGTTTAGTATACTGCTAGTATCATCTTGAAAGTCTTAATCATTTTTAAACAAGGGACCTGCGTTTTCATTTTACACTGGACCTCACAACATTATATGGCTGATTGTCCATATTCCCCTGAGGTCATTAGCTATATGAGGCAGGGATGGCTAGTACTTGTACGTCTCCAAGAAAAGAGAATGGAGGGGCGGGGGTGCTGGGTAAACAGCCAGCAGGTTTTAACTCCACTCATTATTTGACTTTAGAATGGTTTTAGTCCAATCTAAATCACCGAGAGAAACAACAGTGAAATGACCAGTGCTACACATATTAGAAAATTAATTCCTCAGGTTAAAGAAGCCACTGAGTACAAACTAGAAATTGGTGTTGTAGTGGAGGATTTAAAGGGAAGTGATTAAGAGTTAAGGCATGTCTTCTTACATTGTTGCTCCTGATATCACCCCAAAATCATAATTGACCCGATGAAACTGATTCTCCTCCATCGATGCCTACTTCCCAAACTTAACACATTACCTTCTTTGTCCTCATGCACACACAAACACACACATTAAAAATTTTCAATGCGCCCAGACCAGCAGAGGCAGCAGCCGGAGCAGCTGCAGCCTGCGCCCTCTGCTGCCCGCCCGCCCGCGGGGGGGCGGGCCCCCCTCGCCTTCCCGCCCGCCCCTATTGTTCCGCCCCGGCCTCCCGCCCTTCGCCTTCCCGCCCGCTCTCCTTTTCCCCTCAGTTACCTCGCGCCTGCAGTTTTTGGCTTTCACCCCCACCAGTGACCAAAGACCTGACCACTCAGAGTCCAGCTCCTCAGAACACTGCTCAACATGGACACCGGTGTGATTGAAGGTGGATTAAATGTCACTCTCACCATCCGGCTACTTATGCATGGAAAGGAAGTTGGCAGTATCATCGGGAAGAAAGGAGAATCAGTTAAGAAGATGCATGAGGAGAGTGGTGCATGTATCAACATCTCAGAAGGGAATTATCCTGAGAGGATTATCACTTTGGTTGGACCCACTAATGCCATCTTCAAAGGCTTTGCTATGGAAGAGGACATCAGCAGCTCTATGACCAATAGCACAGCTGCCAGTAGACCCCCAGTCACCCTGAGGCTGGTGATCCCTGCTAGTCAGTGTGGCTCTCTCATTGGGAAAGGTGGTTGCAAGATCAAGGAAATACGTGAGAGTACAGGGGCTCAGGTCCAGGTGGCAGGAGATATGCTCCCCAACTCGAGGGGCCATCACTATTGCTGGCATTCCGCAGTCCATCATTGAGTGTGTGAAACAGATCTGCGTGGTCATGTTGGAGACTCTCTCCCAGTCCACCCCGAAGGGTGTGACCATCCCGTACCAGCGCAAGCCGTCCAGTTCTCCAGTCATCTTTGATGACTGCAGGTGGTCAGGACAGGTACAGCACAGGTAGCGACAGTGCGAGCTTTCCCCACACCACCCCATCCATGTGCCTCAACTCTGACCTGGAGGGACCACCTCTAGAAGCCTATACCATTCAAGGACAGTATGCCATTCCACAGCCAGATTTGACCAAGCTGCACCAGTTGGCAATGCAACAGTCTCATTTTCCCATGATGCATGGCAAGACTGCATTCAGTGCAGGTTTGGATGCATCTGCTCAGACTACTTCTCATGAACTCACCATTCCAAACAATTTGATTGGCTGCATACTCGGGTGTCAAGGCGCCAAAATCAATGAGATCCGTCAGATGTCTGGGGCACAGATCAAAATTGCGAACCCAGTGGAAGGATCTACTGATAGGCAGATTACCATCACTGGATCTGCTGCCAGCATTAGCCTGGCTCAATATCTAATCAATGTCAGGCTTTCCTCGGAGACGGGTGGCATGGGAGCAGCTAGAACAATGCAGACTCATCCATAATCCCTTTCTGCTGTTCACCACCACCCATGATCCATCTGTGTAGTTTCTGAACAGTCAGTGATTCCAGGTTTTAAATAGTTTGTAAATTTTCAGTTTCTACACACTTTATCATCCACTCGTGATTTTTTAATTAAAGCGTTTTAATTCCTTTCTCTGTTCAGCTGTTAATGCTGAGATCCATATTTAGTTTTATAAGCTTCTCCCTGTTTTGTCTTTGTTTTGTTTTGTTTTTTGGGGGGGGATTTTTGGCTCATGAAATTTTTTTGTTTGTCATGGAAATGTAAGAGTGGAATATTAATACATTTCAGTTTAGTTCTGTAATGTCAGGAATTTTTCAAAAAAATTAAAAGATGGACTGGAGCTTTTTCTTTGTGAATAGAAAAAAAAAAAATTTTCAATGCCTCTTATTACAAAAGAAAAGCGGAAAATCCTTAACCAATATTACAAGGGCCAACATGATTTTGCCCTCTACATCTACATTATGTAGCACTTCTTGCTACTTCAGACTCTCAGCTCTGGCCAGCTGGGCTTTTCAATTTCTTTTGAGCTCCATGTTGTCTGCAGCTTAGGAATCTTTGTCATGCTATTTTGCCTGCTTCCACTTCCCTCCTGTCCCGTTTATCACAACAAACTTTTATTCATACTTAAGATCAAATTTGGAGTCATTTCCTCAGAAAACTTTCGCTGCACCCAATTCCAGATCCAGTTATTTTGTAATGGAGCCTATAGAATTATATTGCTTCCTTTCAAAACTGGTATCTCAGTTCATATGCACACTTTTATCAGTATCTGCAATTTGTAGATTAATAGCAAGAACGCTTAAGCCCAGGAGATCAAGGATAGCAATAAAAAGCAGTTTCATGAAGCTTTTTCAAAACTTGACTCAAATCCTCTTAGAACCACTAATGGGTAATATGCAAAGATAGAATTGTGTCACATGCCTAACTAGAGATTTTGTTTGGTGAGGATGTGAGTTAGTTAACTAAGCTTCATAATTACATTTAATTGGTATGTCTGTTATTCACTCAAACATACAGCTTTTAAGTCACTTATTTTTTTATTTGAACATATATAATTGCCTGTATTGATTTAAACAGGAAAGCAACAAAACAATTTGAATACCCTGATTCAGTGACAGATCTATATTCTTTTGTTTAAATGATTTCTAAGGTACCTTGAGGATTCTTTTAAACTCTAACCTTTAACCTGACTATTTAATTAAATGCTTTCCAGTCATTTCATTGTTTTTTGAATCTTCTTGCATTGCTTCCCAAACTTAAACACTGAAGTACTTATGAATCTGATGGGCTTGAGATGCTTCCTAATGAAGTCTGGAGGGCAGATTTTTATTCCTCTCTTGACTTTTTGTCCTTCATTAAAGACAACTTTGAATTTATATTTTCATTAGGCCTCTTTCCAAGTGTTATCAATTGGTTGGTGATCTGATTACTAATTAAAGATCTGGAGTTCAAAATAGAGCTGCAGATCTTAAAATGTAGTGTGTGTGTGAGTGTGTGTGCATATGTGTCTGTATCTGTGTCTATCCATATAATATATACATAAGCACACACATTGGTGACTACATTGTTTTTTAGAACTCAGTGTATCAAATGCATCCATCCATCCATTCATTCATTCATTCACTAAATAATTATTGAGTATCTGCTATGAGCCCAGGTACTCATTTAAACCAGCAGTCCCCAACCGTTTTTGGCACCAGGGACCGATTTCATGGAAGACAAGTTTTCCATGGACTGGGATGGGGATGGTTCCGGCAGTAATGCGAGCGATGGGGAGCGGCAGATGAACCTTTGCTCGCTTGCTCACTCGCCACTCATCTCCTACACAGTTTCAATCCCCTCTTTTCTTTGATGTTCTTCAGTCTTGAGGAGGAATGGGTGTGGAACAAGGAAATAAAGTTTTAGATTGAGAGGTTAATCATAAACTTGACAGAGGAACTCAGTTTTAGTTCTGTTTCTGTTTCAGTAACACTGTCATTTAATTTACGTTCTAGTAATGGAGACAGATAATGACAAGAAAATAAAATATGTGCTCATAACAGTATATGTATAAGTGTATAACAGATAATGTATAAGTGTGATAGTTATACAACAGAGAACGATTGAGATAAGGAAGAGAGTTGCTACTTTATGTAGGGGGTCAGGGAAAATCTATCAGAAAATGTGATATTTGAATCAGACAACGACATTAAAGCTGTTATTATAACTATTTCCCATATGTTCAAAAGGTTGAATAAAGGCAAACACGATATAAAAAGACTCAAATTGAACTCTAGTATTAAACTACAATTTTTGAGGTGAAAAAATAATCAGATTAGGCAGCTTAGACTTTGCAGAAGGAAAGATTAGTTAACTTGAAGACATCACAGTACAAACTATCTGAAATAAAACACATCGATAAAAAAGAAATTTAAAAAATAAAAAGCAAAGTGCATCAGTAAGCTGTGGGGCAACTTCAAACAGCCTAATAGATGTGTAGTTGAAGGCCCTGAATGGAGAAAGGGGAAAACTAAAAAAAAAAAAAAAAAACATGATATTTGAGTTGTGACCAAAATAATTAGAAGGAATGAGCAAGAAGACAATTTCAGAAAAAAAATTAGCTCAAAGTAAACTTAATTTAGCTTTGAGGTAGGAATTGAGTCCACCTTTATATAGGTAGAAACTTTAATTGGTTGGGAAATATTTTCTAAATCCAAAAATCTTGGGCTTGTTCTATTTTTATTTCCTGCTTTGTGACTGCATGAAAGGGCAACACCTGGCTATTACTCATGAAGTCAAGGACTCTTCATACTTCTCAGATGAAATTTTTGTCCTGCTTGCCTCTGATTGACTATGCCATCTTGTTCAAATTACTTAACTTCTTGGATGCTGTTTTAAAAATTACTTAAAAGGTTTTTTTTTTTTTTTTTTTTAAGAGAACAATCATTCTTGTCCTGTTATCTTGCCAGAGGGTAAATTTGTAAGAGAAACTGTGTAGAGTCATATTTAAGGAGAAGTTTTGGGAACTGGATTTGTAAAACTGGATTTGCTTGTGAGAGCTTAAGCAAATTACTTAGCATTTCTGAATCTCAGTTTCTAATCTGTAAATTATGGGATAATGGAATCCACATCAGAGCTATTGTGAGAATTAAAGGAGATAATTTATGAAAGTATCTGGCACATAGGAAGTACTCTCAATAAATCTTAGGTATTATTACTATTAGTCAGAAAAAGTAGTGACCGTGAAAGTTCTTTGCAAGTGAAAGAAACTCTATAAACAGAGGCTATAATTACGTGTTTGGTAAGTAGTCACACAGTAATTATTGGGTAGTGGCTTTAAGCATTTTGCTAAAGAATAGTCTTTATTTTTTTCTTAATTTGTGACATATTTTGAGTAGAGAATTGGACTGTTTTAGAAACATTATAATCTACCATAATTCACCACTGTTTTTCAAAATTTTCTGTCCAGAAATAGCTTTTTCACTTGAGATATTAGACATGTAATAAGTCACCATATTTGTTATCTCCAGGGAGGTAAGTATTCCTTATCCTCTTATGGAGGGATGAATGTTTTCATCTGGCACTCTAATCTTAAAGAGACAAAGAAGTATTCCCTTCCTTAAGCACTGTGTACAAGGTGAACGAAGATAAATAGCAAGGCCACAGTGAATAATTATATACTAAACGAAATGTGCAATTATTAGTGGTACTGTTTTACTTTTAGCAATTTAATTGTCTACCAGAAGACCATCCAAATATACTACATTATATTCTCTGGTTTTCTACTTCTTTGCCTACTGAAGCTTTTATAATGATTTACATTAGTAATGGCCTTTCTCCAGTTCACTTAATTTAATCATCCTCAGTTTATTCTTCCTTTGATGGAAAGCAATTAAAGAGAGTGTAGAGTTCCCCCAAATGACAGCCCTCACCTCAGTAGACCCAGGTGTATGATAGTATATACTTCTCAGCTGTGCAGTTGCTCTAGAAGTTCTGTCCATAAGGTAGGAACGATAGATTATAGCCCTACCTTAAGGCAGGAAAACAATCTTGTCCTGCGACAATAAGAAAACTAATGCAATAACAGTAATAGCAGACATTTCTCGGACACTCACTATGTGCCACATACTCTGCTAATCTATGTGGATTTCCTCACTTAATCCTGATTTCCAAACTATGAGAAAGGAATGTGTATGGTCCTTTTTATATAAATGGGGAAACAGGCCCAGAGAGCTAAGGTAACTTGCCATGACCATGTAGCCAGGGTCTGTTGGTACATATCCAGACTCAGGAGTCTAGTCTGACCTTAGAAGCTGTGCTCTTAACCACCACTGATCCGTATAAGCCAAATGATGTTATTCTCCCATGCACAACTCTCCGGAACTTTCTCTTAAGACTTCACAACTACTGGCCTCAATGTCCGAAACCCTCTTTTTCCCAGGTATTCATATATTTTACTTCCTCATTTCATTCAGGTCTGTGCTCAACATGCCATCTAAAAAAAGCAGGGCTTCCCTGGTGGCGCAGTAGTTGAGAGTCCGCCTGCCGATGCGGGGGACACGGGTTCGTGCCCCGGTCCGGGAAGATCCCATGTGCCGCGGAGCGGCTGGGTCCGTGAGCCATGGCCGCTGAGCCTGCGCGTCCGGCGCCTGTGCTCCGCAATGGGAGAGGCCACGGCAGTGAGAGGCCCGCATACCACAAAAAAAAAAAAAAAAAGCAGCCCCTGCCACTCTATCTTTTAGCCTGCCTTTTTTTTCCTTCATAGGTCTTTTCATTACTGGACACCATATATTATCTGTTTAGTTAATATTCTTTCACTGCACCATAAGGATCTTGAAGACAGAGAATTTTTTTGTGCTACAACACTGTAGGATCTCAGTAAATGTTGACTGGAGAAATGTATGAATAGATATTAAATAATAAGCCGATGAGTAACAATATTAAGTACAGTGTCTGGCACAAAGAAAGCATTCAGTAGAGGTTGGTTCATTTTTTATAATAAAAAATATAGTAATAATTATCATTATCAAAAGTGATGAGATGAAATAGAGTATAAAGAAAAACGCACTATTTTGAAATCCTCTGAAGAGACCTAAACAGCTGAGGTAGAGCCAATGATAGAGATAATTTTGCTAAAGAAAAGAAATAGCCCCTTATTTTCCAGGAAAAGGAAGAAAAAATATTCCAAATTGAATCTATTTTTTTTTAAATTATCAATAATTAACAGTCACTTCCAAATTCACATCATAAACTCTAGGCACAGAAGGAAACTTAACACATATAACATGTTTTTCCCGGGAGTGGAATTTTAAAATTTGAAGTATATCAGCCCTAGTTAAAAAATATATTACACACTTTATTTTGAAGCAAGTATACATCCATGTCATATGGTTTAGGTAAGATAAAATAATGTAAACTAGAATTTGGCATTATTTATATGTATTTGTTATATATTTTCTTGAACAGAGAGCAGAATTATTCTCAATATTCCTATATTCTTGAAGAACGGATTATTAAACTTACAGTAAACACAGAGAAAGGCAGCTAACTTATTGAATTACTAAAAATGATGTTCACATTCTATAGTTTATGATAACCACACTAAGTTTACTTTATGCATTACTTTTTAAGGATCTTTTGCTAAACACAATGCCAATTGGTTGTGCAGCATTGTTTTCCATAGCTCTCCTAAAGTGAACCATGGATATTAGGTTATCACAATTCTCTAAACGATTCATATAAAACTAGTAGATTTTCTTAATCACAGAAATGTCACTTTCTATTTCCTCAGCTTAGAAATAAAGATGCATTATCTAGAGAAGTTGACTGGAATGTCTCTGACGATACTGTAAATTGTGAGAAACAATTATATAACTAACTTCTAGACTCTGGAGATGTAGTGGTAAACAATGCCAACATAGTCCTTCCAGTTGTGTAGTATTCATTATTTATAGTAGACATGAATGGATGTGGCTGCCTGGCTGATAATTCAATGGGAACAGAGAAAGTTTCCAGTTGCCAAATTTCTGCTATATTATTCTTAATTCTCTCATAACTGATACTTCTAAAAATGGATTCTGAGAGTCAATCCCTGTAATTTTTTATTATGTTTTTTAAAATCTGAGACTAAGAGTCCTCCCTCTGTCCTCGTTGATGGTAATAGCTAAGGCATGTGAAGCTTGTTAGCTGTTGACAGCTACATTTCCTTCTATACAGATAAAGCAAAGCCATAGTGTGAGAGAATAAAGTCAAGGTACATACAAAATGAGCAGTGAAGGCAACCCAGACTTATGGATGCCCTGTGTTCAGTTAAATTTGAAGCCCAGATGAACTCTGTATTTCTAGTGGTTTAATTATATGAGATAATCTAGTATATTTTAAATCAATATCCTTCTTTCTGCCTAAACTAATTTGAGTTATGTTTTTATCACTTACAACCAAATTAGTTGTAACTAATATTATTAGACCTACTATTTACCTGCTCACATCCAAATGCACAGTTATAAGCATCATCAATAAAGGAATTTGAAGTGAAAAGAAAGAAAACCAATTTTCCTCTGAATTTATCAAGAGAAAGCTTCTCATTTTATTCATGTTTTAAATCTTTATTGTCTAGTACATAGTAGGTATTTAAAATATTATTGCATGTGTGAATTAAATATATGTGAGCAAAAATTAGTGAATATTAAATACAGTGAAATGAAATGAAAACGATTATTGACATTTTGGGCATGAGAACTGAGAGAATGGTTGGGGATGGTAGATAATATAAATATCATGTTGGAAAATATTTAGTTTGAGATGCAATAGGAAATCTAGCCCAGAAAATCTAGCCCAGAATCATTTTTCCTCTATCCCCTGTGGTTCAGTTGCATCATGAAATAATTCGTCTCTGTAATTTTATTTGTGTGATTCATTCACCTGGAATAACCCTACTTTTTCATCTCTTTTTTTTCTTTTTTCCTCAAAGTCCTATTTGTCCTTCAAGACCCTATTCAGATTCCATATCCTTCCAAACCCAATCCCAGTTCTACCCAATGGCCTGCATTTCTCCCTCATCTGGACCACTTTATATTTCAGATAGGTCTTTATGGAAGCACTTAACACAGTCTACCCTGTATTATGTTTACGTATACATGTTCTCTCTTCTTCAGTACGTTTTGAGTCCTTGAAAAGCAGGGATAAGTTTTTAGTTCTATTTAAAATTTCTAGACTGTTTCACACAAGGGATGTATGCCATATATGTATATGTATAGCATACAATATACTATCCTAATGGTGGCTAGAAATTTAAGACTAGAGAGTACGTAAAAGCTCAGCAATGTAGGCACATTAAACACTATATCTATGTACCAGATATATTAGAATAATAGATACAATAGATAAATATGTGTGGGGATACTCAGTTTTGGAAAGTGGCCTAAGTGTCCAAACAAAATTAGTAACTATGTTGGAAGGATCAAAACTGGTAACACAGGTAATATAACTTTTAAACTATATCCATTTTTTTAATACATTTATTTATTTTGGGCTGTGTTGGGTCTTCGTTGCTGCACGCGGGCTTTCTCTAGTTGTGGTGAACGGGGGCTGCTCTTCATTGCGGTGTGCGGGCTTCTCATTGCGGTGGCTTCTCTTGTTGCGGAACATGGGCTCAGTAGTTGTGGAAGCGTGGGCTTCAGTAGTTGTGGCGCGTGGGCTTCAGTAGTTGTGGCGCGCGGGCTCAGTAGCTCCGCGGCATGTGGGATCTTCCCGGACCAGGGCTCGAACCCATGTCCCCTATATTGGCAGGTGGATTCTTAACCACTGCGCCACCAGGGAAGTCCTAAACTATATCCATTTTTAAGGTATACAGATTCAAACTTATTTTCTTCTCTGTAGCTCAGGACTTAATTCTGTATGTATATGTGCTGCTGACCAGGATCTCTGAGAAATATAAGGTTTGAAAATATCGTACATTCATGTGGTTTGCATAAATTACTTTCTAGTTTTTTGTTTTTGGCTTTTTGTTTTGTTTTTTTCCCCAAATGGTTTATCAAGCTTGGGAGAAAATATTATGCATAATTACTACACCTTAGATTGCAATATACTATACCAAACTAATCATAGATATTTATAGCCTGCATAAACTCTGTTTGCCCATCCATGACAAGCATTTAATAAAGCTAGTTCATCTGGAAAGGAAGTTAAATTAAATAATCCAAAATGAATGTGATGCATATTCACAAAAATGTGGTGTTTAGATTGAGCTAACAAAAAGGAAGTCAGGCCCCAGCAAAGACAAACAAGCTAGAATTCAGTCTTTCTCTCCATATGATACATAAAGCCTTCACCCTACCTTTTGTGACCAGTCATTTTAGACATTGTACCTTGGTCTGTTTTTATTGAATCCTCTAAAATCCAATACATCTCTATTATATACTGCATAAATATAATAAAAAAATTATCCTCCAGCTGCTGTATACAAATCTAAAAGCTATATAAGACTATTCAAATGAAATTTTCAAGGTAGATTTTACTTTCCTAACATGAGGGGAAAATTAATTTAAGTGTAAATGTAAAGCTAAAGGAAAGATGGTGAAGTAAATTCTGGTATTTTCAATCTTGATGAATGATCACACTGTTGAAATCATCTATTAAAAAGAAAAGCCCTGGGACATTTAACTGAAGATCATTTTCCACCACCATGCAAACTGAAGAAGCACCTAATAGCAGCAAACAGCAATGGTAGGCAAAGCTGTTTTGTCTCATGAACAGGCTATCAGACTCTGATGTAGTCTACAATCTCTTATGTGCAATTCTAAAATCCAAATAGCCCTAAATATTAAAAAAAAATCATTTGGTATCAAAACCTCTCTTGATCTGATAGAAGTGATGCATAGTCTTTTTGTGTGTGTGTGAATAGTCATACATTAAAGACATATTAATGGTGGTGTTATAGATGGTGCTTTTTTTCTAAATCAAAAACTTTTTGAATTCTGAAACACTTATGCCCCACTGACTCCAGATAAGGGATTTTAATTTATTTATTTATTTTTGGCTGCGTTGGGTCTTCGTTGCTGCGCGCGGGCTTTCTCTAGTTGCGGTGAGCCAGGGCTCCTCTTCATTGCGATGCGCAGGCTTCTCATTGCAGTGGCTTCTCCTGTTGCAGAGCACTGGCTCTAGGTGTGCAGACTCCAGTAGTTGTGGCACACAGGCTCAGTAGTTGTGGTGCATGGGCTTAGTTGCTCCATGGCATGTGGGATCTTCCCGGACCAGGGCTCAAACCTGTGTCCCCTGCATTGGCAGGTGGATTCTTAACCACTGCACCACCAGGGAAGTCCCGGAAAAGGGATTTTAGATGAAGTGAAATCAGTTTCCCCTCTCAAACCTGAAGCATCATCTCCCTCTTCACTCCAGACCACAAACAGACTTAAGTTTCCATTTGCATGTAATGATTTGAGACGAGTTTTGTTTAGGGACAGGATTTTGAGAAGGAAAAGGAATTAGACATTAAAAACATATTTTTGCCTCTTTTTCTACTCTGCTCAAATGAGATTTGACCACGTATGTTTAGAAGGGTATGAACCAGAAGTTGAAAAAAAATTTTTTCTGAGTTATTGAGAATTTGGGCCAAAGCAGATCCCTTTCATGATCCCTGTGATATAGTGAGGTATAGATCTGAGGAGAAGGCAAATATCCTCATCACTTCCGACTGGCACCATGAAAGCTGCAGTATTGGAAGCATAAAGAAACAAGACTCCTGACACGACCACTGGTGTTTATTTCATAAGATCCATGAGCAGTTTTAGCCACTGATTTGGAAGTGATTTGCCTTCAAATGACTTAAAGGCATTAGAAGTTAATAAATGAATTCTAGAGTAGACAAAGAATATCATGGGCATAAATTGGTGACTCTGACACTGAATTATGTGTCAAAGATATGTCTTTGGGGAATCCAAGAAATAAGTGAGGAACATTTTTAGGGAGCTAAGTTCTTGAAAATGCATGGAATTCAGAGCCATTCTAATAGGGACATAAATGTAAAAGTGGCATTGATAAGGTTATGTAACATTTGGGTTTGGTAGTTTGGGGTTTCGTTTGTTTATTTTTACCATCAATAAGCAGCTGATAAAACTATGATATGGGCAACATGCTAAGATCACCAATGCTCCTCAAAATACCACAAAACTCTCATTATCCTTATTAGCATTATTTTCTGCATTCTTCAATTAAAATTTCCAAACCTCAACATTAATTATTTGATTGTAAAAATTGGTATCTTTGCCTCTAAAGGAACACTGGTACTCGCTTCCAAATGCATTGGACATAACCCAGTAATGTCTTCTTGATTTGCCTATCATGCCTACATTAATTTCCATTGCCATATTTCAGGCGTTTATTAGTGCATACCTAATCTATGACAATAACGTCCTAACCGATGTCTGTATTTCCACTCTTTGATCCCTCCAACTCCTTCTTCTAATGTCCAAGTTTTGTTATTAAAGTCAGGTTTAATTAGTTAACTCCATTTTTAAAACTCTCTCACTGTTTTTCTTTGGGAGGAGAAATATCTCAAATTCTCATCCTAGAGGCTGTGGTCCTCATAATCTGAATCCAATACATATCCCAACTTTATTCTTCTTAAATCTTATCTTTCACCCTATGACACTAAACAGATTACTCCCACTCACCATTACTTAGATTTGCTATTTATTCCCCAGTGCCCATTGCTGTTTCCCCTGGAATGCATGTCCCAGTTTCTAGCCTCCCAGTAGAACAAGTCCAGACCAACCAGTTCATCCAGTTTACATGGATTTATTTTCTCTTTTAGGATTTTTATAAAATCAAAAGGAACTATCCCAACATAAATTCCCTTAAACAAAATGGTCCTTTTTTCTTCTTAGTAAGAAGGAGGTCATTTTCATTTTGTACTTATATTACAGATATCAGCAGAGATGGGTCTCAGTTTGACTATTAATCAGCACTTGTTCCACTATTTTTCTTGACAAGTGCTGAATAAACTTTGATGGGTTCGGCATCTGGAATGCAGTTAAATTTTGGAATGCAGTCAGGAATGGGTGTTCAGAGGCTGGGGCTCTGATGGTGAGATGTTATATGGATATGACTCTGGTGACTCCAACACTTTCTTTTTGGTCAAATTTATAACTTCTGCAGAACTGGAAGAACATTACTCACAATGATACTGGGCCATTTATAAGTTGTGCAGTTTAAACAAGTGAATCAATTGCCTCTTCATTTGCTAGCAAGCAAGGAGGGAGTGAAGAAGTCATTTATTAAATGTATTTCAGGTAACAGTGAAGATCTGGAATTGGATGTTCTCTTGAAAACATTGCTTGTTGACAGATGGAGGTATGAGGAGCATTGGGCTAAGGGTATCAAAAACATTGTTCGTTTGTTTCTATAAGAGGAGACATATATCCCAGATGTTTAACTTCTGGAAGATATGTCCAACACTATGTCTTGGATGTGAGAATGAGAGCCCATTTGCAGATTACAGAGACAGTGTGTCCATGCCATTGTAGGCATTCAGAGGCACTTAGAATGACAGATGCCAAGCTCATCTTTTGTGGGGGGTGTGTGTGTGTGTAGCATTTCTTTGTAAATATTAAATATTTGAAATAGGTTTTATGAATAATTTTCAATAACCTTCCCATTTATCTACTTTCTATTAAGTCTGTAAGTCACACCATGTTCTGTAGCCTTTTTCCACCAGTCATATGCCTCCTTCCTTTTTCCTTGGCATCTTTATGTAGCTCATTATGGTATGTGTGTGGTGAGCAGGATCATGTTATTCTTCTCCCGCTTTGCCTTTCTCTTTACAAAGTTAAACTTTTACTCTTTCAGAAGTGTTGGGAAACTAGCTTCTGTTCTTATTTTTATGCTTTGCTATTCATTTCTTCCCCAGAGAAAAGAGGTAGACTTTAACTGGTGACTTTGGGGAAGGGACAAATATGCGTAACTTATCCATTCCTGAGCTCTTGCTTACTTGACAGTTTCACTCTTCTCTTCTGTTTTCTGTGTGATAAGCAAATGTTGGTTAGAGCTAAGGGCCTGTCTTCTAGCTTAAAACCTGGGGGATCATATCTCTATCCCTGCTGTTGAGACTCCTGCAACTGGTTAATTACCTACTTTGAAAACCTGTCTCAGCAAATGTGGATCCCAAGATCAAGAGGTAGGGGAAGAATTTGAATCAGCTGCTCTTGCAGTCCCAAACTGTTCTCCAAATCATCTGTGCCAACAATAAAGTTAATTTTTATACTTAGATATATTATCATAGAGATCTAAAAAAGAGTGAACATTGTATGTATTTTCTAAGTTCTTTTATGTAGTTTCTAACTCCATTCAGTGTTTTTTTTCACATCTAAGACTGTGAATATTTTCAAAAATGAAAAAAGTAAATTATTAAAATACTTTTTACCTAAGTTTATTGGTTCAATGCCTGATTCTTTGACAGAATGTTTGGTTTATTGCTAGAAAGTACTAAACTGGTACCATTTTGAATGATTTATTATCTCCTTAAACCTTCCCCTTTTAAAATAACTTGTGATATCATATTCATTAATACATTTGTAAATGTTTAATTATATATAGTATATTATTTACATTTACTAAATCAGAGGGACACTTATTTTGAATCCACACATAGCCGTTTCAACTTCAGTAATTACCAAGACAGACATGGACATGTTTTTTGGTTTTTTTTTCATCTGCATCTGCTTCCTCTCTTCTCCTATTATTTTGAAGTAAACCCCAGAGAGCGTATTTTTTTCATCCATAAATGAGTGTGTATCTTTAAAGCGTAATTATTTTTAAAAATTAACCATAGTACCATTCTTGTACCTCAAAGGGATGATTTTTCAAATATTGTGAAATATTTAGTAGTATTGAAATTACCAATCCTCTCATAAATGTTATTTATCTTTTTTTATATGTTATTTACTTGGTCAGTATCCCAAAAAGGTTCACATGTCGTTTCATTGATATGTCACTTATGTTCCATTAGTCTTTAGGAATATTTCTCCCCCACCTCTCCCCAGCCCGTTTATATCTGAGGAGATTCCCATAGTTTAAATTTTGCTGATTACATTCCTATGGTAACTTTTCATATTTTCTTCTATCTTATTTTCCCTTAAATCACTCTCCAGTATGGTAACCACTAGATACATGTGGCTATTTAAAATTAATTTAAATATTCCCGTAACGGTAAAAAGTTCTACTGAAGAGTGCTGATCTAGAGGATTTATCAGATTCAGCTTCGATTTTTTGACAGTATTTCTTCAGAGTGGAGCTGTGTTCTTTCACCAGGAGCAATTTAATGCTTCTTCTCTGTGATGTTAGCAGCCATCACAGATCAATGTCCAGTTCCGTCATTCATTAGGGGTTGCACAATGATTATATTCTAATTCTATCATTTCTCCAATTATGGACTGAAACTGTTATATAGAAAGAAACTCATGCATATCTACCCTATAACCAGTGATAACAGTTCATATAGAAACCGTGGAATCAATGCTTGATTTTTTTCTCTTCATTGGCTAGTTTCCAAAATCATGGATTGGTAACTAGCTTACTCCAGTTGCATATTTTTGAGGGGAGAGGGGAACATTAATATCAATTTGTGAATTTTAAAATGTTTGATGTGATTCAATTCATTGAATTTTTTATTCATATTAATGTTCCAAATGTCCACTCTGGCAACTCTTCAAGTTGGCACCTGAGCCTTTTTTTTTTTTTTTTTTGCATGATCTTACAGTTCTTCATAGCTTCTTATTTTCTGGTGTGACAAAATGTTGCAGTTTATCAAGCACATTCCAGATCTAGACGTGGGCCCAACTAATTTCTTCAAGGAGCTCTGGCTATTTTTACCCAGAAGTAGTTTTGTTAGACTGTAATCTCAGTAGTAGGTGCTCATTGCTACCAGGTTTGACATGGTTTCTAGGCCTTTTTGGTGGACAGACTCAGGAATTTTTTTTTTTTAAGAGAAAGTACATTATGTACTCTTTAAAGATAAAATACATAAGCCCATTCTTCCATTTCCAATTGAATTCAGGACTACAAGGATTTTATCTAACTGTACTACCTTATATCTGTATTTCCTTTTCTCCAGGCTGAGAAACCTGGTTGGCAAAGTTGTCAATAACAGAAATTATAGAATACAGTTAGTTACTCATTTGCTTTATCCTGTGATACAACGCAACAGCTTCAAAAATCCATCTTCAAAATTATGGCCAACATTATTACTACGTAAAAGGTTTTAAGTTTTTTTTTTTTTTTGTCCTTAGAGTATATAATTTAAAGGCTGCCACCGTCACAGTCAAATTATTGTGTTTTAAAGTCACTTGGAATAATGAGCAATAGAAAAGTAGAAGATAGTGGCCATTGTTCATTGAATGCTTACTACTAGCTACATACTTCTCTGAGTGCTTTATAACACGGGTCCCCAACCCCCGGGCCATGGACTGGTACCTGTCCGCGGCCTGTTAGGAACCGGGACACATAGCAGGAGGTGAATGGCGGGTGAGCGAGCAAAGCTTCATCTGCCACTCCCCATCACTCCCCTTACTGCCTGGACCATCCCTCACATTACCGTCTGAACTATCCCCTCACGCCTGTCCATGGAAAAATTGTCTTCCACGAAACTGGTCCCTGGTGCCAAAATCGTTGGGGCCCTCTGACTTATAAGGAATAATTCATAGTTTGGAAAATAAATCTGTGAGGTCAGTGCTATTTTAGATATGATGGAACTGAGGCAAAAATTGGTTTAATAACTTACTGAAGATTATAGGGACAGAAAATGGCTGAATAGGAGTTTGAATTCCAGGAGTCTAGCTCTAGAGCTCATGCACTTAACCACTTGATACCATCTAGGATTTATTAGAGGTGGTAGAACATGAAGCCCTGTAGAGAAGGAGAAACTATTGAATTTCTAGCAACAGTTATTTTAGATCCTGTAAGGTCCATATAAAATTTTGTTTCTGAGACTATGAGAGTTTTTTTGTTGTTTTTTTTGGTTTGCTTGTTTGTTTGTTTTTGTAATGTAAGCTAACTATTTTCTTACAACCAAATGATCTTAGACTGAGACAAGTTAATGGAATAATTTATATTGTGATTGAGAGAGGTCTACATTGTATCCTAATCTTGATATAGCTAGAGTACAGCTAAGCACATTTTTTTCCCAAAAGAACTCCTGTTTAAAAATGAGACTCCTGTCCTGTCTGAAATGAGCATTACAATATTTATATCTGTTTTTGATTTTCAAAAAAACTACAAATTTTGTAAATATGATCCAGTCCATTTTTACATATAAAGCATGATACACTAATAACTATGTAGTGGTGAATATAAGTTTTGGGGCTACATGAAAACACAATCTCTCCTCTTTTGAAAGTCAAGAAAGGTTGTGTTTATTTGCTCTTTTGGGTAAACATCTAGAATGGGATGTCTTTGCCTAATATAATACATAGCATTATAGTTTACTTTCAAAATATGTAAAAGCATCTATACCAGTGATCAAGATAAATTTATTAAGTTCCAGGTTGTACATTGATAATTTTAAAATCAAGGCATTTTCAAAATTAGAATATATTCTCGTAGCAAGTGAAGGCAAAGGAAAGGAGAAAAGAACTAAGATATAAAAAACAAAACAAAACAAAAAAATCCTTAATGTTTGAAAAAAGGAGCTTCCTGAAAAAAAATCAAATACTGCATGCTTATAGTATAACAGCTATGTTCACTTGTTTTGTAGGTTACTTTATATTTAGGTAGAGGCAAGAGAAACTTTGAAGAAGAATTCAAAGAGAATACACATGTAGCAGAATGGTCTAATGGAAAGACTAGGCTCTATTATACCTCTATTTTATCTAGCATGGGAATGAAGCAAATGCTGTGTAGCTCCTCTTTCATCCCCCAGAGACCTCTCAGAGTTGGGTTTTACTTGGTGTGATTTCTCAGCGACTGATAGTTCTCTGTGAGCAGTGAATTCTCCAAGGGGACCTACTTATACTCATTGCAATATAGTAATCAGAGCAGGGGCTCTCTTGCTTAAAGGAAACTGGGAGATGGGGAGGAGGGTGTCTAAAGTCAAAATCTTATAAATCAAAGGCTTAAAAACAAACAAACAAATATTGTCAACCTACATTTCTCCTTACAGGAAGCTTTAAAAAGATAACCCACTGTGTATTACTTTACCCAAAGGCCAAAGGAAAAGTTTACTGGTTCAAAATCCCAACAAACCATATTTGCTTCATATAAAATTTATGGAAAAACACCTATAAAATTGCATAACTCCAAGTGAGGATAAGTCTTCTTTTGTGAAAAGGGCAAATATTCCTTTAACAAATGCTTCCATTGGCATATTGTTAATGGGGTTATCACGAAGGGCTTATGTGATGATCCAAGAGACAACTAAGAAATTTGGGATGCTTGTTCTTCTCTGTCAATCTGCTTTATGTTATTTCTGAGCCAAACTGTTGACCTTTTCTTACTTCTTTTGTTAAGCTGTGGCACCAAAAGGATTGCTTATCCAAACAATTTTAGAGAACCTTTTCACTGTGAGTATAGTAAGGGGGTTAAATTTATTGAATACTGCTGCATTTAACCTATTAAATAGGAACACGTTAATTAGATCTAATTGCAAAGTTGTTTTAATTGGAAACAAGCATTGCACTGATATTGGTGTGCATGATTAAACAAAGTAACTGAGGTCACCAGTAGATCGTGTAAGATTCATGCCTGTGATTGATTAAGTATGAAAGTTAATCAGTTTAATTTATGTGATTGATGTTGACTCTTTCCTTTTGAAATTGCCTGTTCGTATCTTATTTTATCAAGATACTCTGCATGGAATGTCAACTAAACTACAGTAGCTCTTCAATTTGTTTATTTTGGTATAGTGATGTGTTTATTTCTGATCTAAGTAATTTTAACATGGCTTTTGTGTCACTAATTAAGATTTTCAAGTTACTTGAGATAAAGTTAGATTTTCTATTAAGAAAATTTAATTTTCCTGGGGAAATAATTCAAGCAACATGGGAAACTTAACCTATTAGTTCCATTAGTAGTGGAGTTGATAGTTTATTGCCTTAAAACATATGCCACATAGCTCAGGAACAAAGATGTTCCTTTTTTAATCATCTCAGTGTCAATGTGCTTTGTGTTTCCCGATGACTATGATGATAATTGTAATAATAATGAGAAGATGAAGAACATTTATATAGTACTTATTATGTGCCAGGCATTGTTTTAATTTCATTAAATATAATAACCCATTTAATAACACATTATGTAAATGCATTTCCTTCTGTGAATTTTCTTTTATTAAAGTCACAGTGGTAATATCTTCTTATATATTGGATGCTGTCTCCTGCACAGTGGCAAACATACATTGTTAAGTCATAACAAGGTAACATTATTTGCCTAGGTAACATAATTAGTAGTCACTTGATAAATTTTCATATATAACATTGCCAAAAATGAACCTATTCATGTGATTGAATCTATACCTCGAATTAGTCAGGGTTCTCTAGGGAAACAGAACCAAAAGGAGATATCTATATCTGTATATCTTATCTTTCTATATCTCTATCGATCTGCCTATGTATCTATCTATCTATAGAGATAATTCTTTTAAGAATTTCTTTTAAGAATTAGCTCCTGAGATTTGGGTGGAGAGCCAGCAAGTCTGAAATTTGTAGGGCAGGCTGGCAGGCTGAACACTCGGGCAGGACATGATGCTGTAATTCTGAGTCTGAAATCGTGGGTTAGGCCACCAGGCTGGAAACTCAGGCAAGAGTTGATGCTGCAGTCTTGGAAAATTTCTTCTTCTCCAGGAAAACTTAAGTTTTGTTCTTAAGGACTTTAACTGATTAGATGAGGCCCACCCACAATATTGAGAGTAATCTACTTTACTTAAAGGCAACTGTTTCTAGATGTTGACCACATCTACAAAACACCTTTACAGAAAAACCTAGATAAGTGTTTGATTAAATAACTTGGTACTATAGCCTAGCTGAGTTGATACATAAAATTCACCATCACATACTTTGAATTTATATGAATGGTGTATAAAGATGAGCAGGAGTCTTGGGAATAAATATATAATTAAATATAGTGAAACATCAATGTAGTATTGTTCCACAGCTACATAACAGTACTAATAACTTGTGACAAACATTGAAGTTTGGTTCACTGAACAACTTTTCTAAACTATTTTCTTCCTTTCCTTCTAATTTCCCAAACTCCCTCATAGCCTGGGGGCCATGGAAATCAGTTCTGTTGCAGAAGACATAAGTACAGGTCTGCTAAGGGAGGGATATTGTCATGTGGAAATTTTATTTTATTTTTTCTAAATAAAACAAACACTGCTGCATAGATTTTCCTCTTCCCTTTCTTCTTACCCAAGCTACAGAAATAAAGCCTACTAGAGCAGCAATGACTAGCAGCCATGAGGACAAAAGCCAACACGCTAAAGATGACCAACCTTTGAGATAGGAAGAACCAGCTTCCTGGAGGATAGTGCTGAGTTCTTACTCTAGGCTAATAGTCTCTGTCACTGGATTTCTTGTTACATAGGAAAAAAAGAAAAAAAAAAAGAGAAAAAAAAAACACTCCTCTTTAAGCTATTGCAAGATGTTTTCCTTGTAATTGTTTGTTGGTTTGTTTGTTTTTGTTTTTTGTTGGTCTCTGGACACGATCCTAACTGAAAGTTTTTCCTATTTTTATTAGTAAAGGGAGAATTAGTTTTTATCTATTGGTTATACAGAACAAACCATGACATAAAATTGAGCAGTCATCTTTCACAACCACTGTCTCTTTATCAGGAGAGACAACTCTAAAAGAATCTTGAAGCATTACAAACTTTATAAAACAAAATTAAGGGTTCCTACAAGAATATGCAACGTTGACTACAAGGGTTTATGAAATCATCTACATACTGTTCTTTTCTGAACTGTGTTACTCTCCTTATTCCTTAGTCACTGATATTACTTAATGTCTAATGTAAAGGATAAAAATAGGGCCTATTTTTCTATGGATTCTTGGAGGGGAACACTCTAAGAAAGGAAAAGAAGGGAGATATAGGCAAATGTAAGTGTGAGAGTTGTGTAAGAATCTTTAGAATTAATGCTATACTTTTTTACAACTATGTATGAGATTAGCTTCTCCCCTCCCCAGGGATGAGAGGAAATGGTAGTGGTACCAAAAATATAGTTTTACCTTTGTTTTGTTCTCATATAACATTTAGTATCTGGTACACATTCATGAAGAAATATATATTGGGTCACTGAATAAAGGACAAGCAAACTAATTAAATGTCCAACTACCAGAGATATTCATGTCAGAAGTACTTAAAGAAGAACAGACAAAAATAACAAGAGCTTAGGCTGAGAAGGAAGTTTCAAGAGGATGACTTCTGTGAAATCTTGAAGTATGTAAACAAGAGGAATATCAGTTTACTTAGTAAAACCAAGACTATAACAGTAAGGGACACTTCTTGTAATTTTAAGTTAAAAATATTTTATAGGGATATTTTTTGCAGTTTAAAAATTTTAATACATGCATGTATGTGTGTTTGTATATATATATGTGTGTGTGTATATATATATATGACGTAAAATAAGGAGTCTATTCCAAGGGTTTTAACAATCTTGAGGCATAAATACAGGCAGATCTTGGCGTTTCCATGTGTTACTTTGTTTGTTTACAATAGCTTCCTCCCTTGTTCAGAAGACCATGACTTCAGTGTCAGGCAAGTGGCATGTAAACATCCACTTCTATGTGTAGTGGAAAAGCTGCTTACAAACAGTAGTCAACACCTATAAATTTGGTGATTTTACATAAGATTTCCTATTTCTCAGTTCTCTTGAATATTAGGGAAAACGTGACAGCACTGAACCTGCTTTCCAAGATGGCATCCAAGATGGCTGGTGACAACAAATGCATATCCTAATAGGTTAAGGCATACAATCAGAATTCATTCCAGGTCCCAGTATGCCCTATTTTCTCCCCAACAATGAGACATTTATTCAGGTATTATTAATCAAGAAACCTGAATTACTGTTTGGGTATAGAAAAATACAGAAATATATATTTATAACAATACCTTTATCTAAAAGGGAAGACAAAGTACAGGCCAGAAGGGCTTCTTAGTTCAAGGAAAATGTGATAATGCATATTTCAATTAGAGATTAAAGAATATTACACGTTTAATAGTAAATTGAGGGCTTCCCTGGTGGCGCAGTGGTTGAGAGTCCGCCTGCCGATGCAGGGGACACGGGTTTGTGCCCCGGTCCGGGAAGATCCCACATGCCGTGGAGCGGAAGTAAATTGACAGTATATCTATAACTATACTGCCCAATGTGGTAGCAACTAGCCTTTTGCAGCTATTGAACTCTTCAAATGTAGCTAGTCCAAGTCAAATATGAGCTATAAGTTGAAATATACACTGAGTTTTGAATACTTAGTGAAAAAGAATTTATAACATTTCTTTAGCAACTTTTTAATTGATTATATGTTGAAATAAAATATTTTGATATAATGAATTATATAAATTGTACTATTAAAATTAATTTCATTCATTTTGTTTTTATTTTATTAATATGATTACTATAAAATTAAAAATTCTATAAATGGTTTGCAAATGCCACTTGACTTATAAAATATTATACTTTTATTGGACTGTGCTATCCAGAGGATACATCTAGCCTATCTTTCCAGCTTCACTCATTTTTGTTACCTGTCTGGCACCTATAAACATATAAGATTTTAGCCCCCTGTATAGGATTAAAATTTGCAGCATTTCTATTTCATATAAAATATTTCATATCCATATGGAAAGCAAATATTTCAGTTCTACATAAATGAGAATTTTTGAGATATTTAAAAGCACTGTAAATAAGTAAATCCAACAAACTGTTCCATTGTACTTCGTTGTCATGATTTAGAAAACTGGTTTTACTCTTATAGAGTAAGGATGTCTTTGAGATAGTATTAAATAGTTATACACTATTTATAATATAAATCAGGATATCAATTTATGTACAAGTATTTTAAGCTGTGTAGACCAGTGTTAAGATGATACATTACAGATTCACAAATCATTAAGTGCATTGGATTTCAGAAATTATGTATTTTTATAAAGGTTATTACATTTCTGTACATTATTATATGTTATATCCACAACAAAATCTAGAGTAGCACTCTGTAATAAAAAAACATTACTATATCTCCTGTGAAATGTATGAACAATCACAGTGAATGTGTTTAATGAAATTGATAAGTCATATCTCATTGGTTCAAGTTTAGAATTTGTGAAAAGTTAAGTTCATGTCAGGACAGGTTTTGCCACCAAATGAGATATGAAAAAAACTTTTGTTGAGCACCACAAAAGTGCCCACTGGGATTATTTGGATTCATGATGCTATAAGACTAAGAATCAAAGAATACTTATATAGCTAGCAGGATTAGTACTTTAGGTACTTGAAGACTTACCTGTTAATTTTATTATTTCATTTTTTCTGTCACTCAAATAGACTTAGTTCTTCAAGGTCTTTAAATGCCATTGTCTCTGGAACTTAGAAAAGGTGGAAAGAAATAAAAGTGATAGAAGTCTGCAACTTAAACTTAAGCAACAGAAAAGCTTTTCAGTAGGAATTATCCATTTTCATATTACGGTTTTAAAATGTCAGAAATTATATCTTTTGTTTCCTAAATTTAAGAACCAAACTTTTTTTTTTAATCTCCTGAAAATCATTGAGTTGTTTTATTACTTGCAGAAAGTGATGCAGAAAAATAATGTTGAATTATCTGGTATCTCTTCTTTAGCATTTAAATACTTGCTTTGCATTTCCATCCCTCTTTCCATGGTCCTAATTGAATCTTCTGGCAAAATTATTGCTTTAGCCTCTTTTAAAATACCATATCTCCATATTTTTCCCATTTGGAATCTACTAGACTCTATACTGCCTTCAGGCTATGCTTCTCAACAGACCCCTGGTTAGGCAGTTTAGATCTATTTTTTCTCATTGAATTCTTAAAACAAAATTTGGATTATAAAATGGCATTAGGTAGCTCAGATTTTAAGAAACTTGTCCAAATTCAGGAATTTGGTAAGAGTTACAGTTAGGATTATAATTGTAGCTTGAAGAAATAATTTTTGAATTTGTTTCCTCAGTGTCATTCTCTTTCAGGGGAAATCATCACAGGTTAACTAAATCATTTTCTATAACTTCTAGAGAATGCTCTAGAGAACTCACCATGAATTCAAACATATTTCAATATAATAATTTATATAATCATGCTACAGGCTTTAAAACTACAAAGGCTATACAGGTGTTGTTTTTTGTTGTTGGTTGTGTGTTTGTTTTTAATTATCAGCACTAATAAATTAATATCCAATTTGCATGCCTTTTTTTTTTTTTTCTTGCTTAATTTATCTGGCTGGAACCCCCAGTTCAGGTTGAATGTTAAATAGAAGCCATGAAGTGGATATCTTTACCTTATTTCTTATCTGACAGGAAAAACTTACAGTGTTTCAGCATTAAGTATGATGTTAGCTGTAGGTTTTCTATAGATGACCTTTATCAGGTTGAAAACATTCCTTTCTGTTCCTGGTTTGTTGAGAATTTTTATCAGGAATGGACAGTGGATTTTCTCAAAGGCTTTTTCTATATTTATTGAAATGATCATATGTTTTCCTTTTTTCAGTTTGTTAATATGGTGATTTATATTACTTTTTGAATGTTTAAACCAGCCTTGCATTCCTAGGATAAACCCCATTTGGTCATGATTTATATTCCTGTTTATATATTGCTAGACTTGCTAAAATTATGTTAAATTTTCTTTTTTGCACTTATGTTTAAGAGGAATATTGGTGCATAGTTTACTTTCTTTATATAGTTTTTATCAGATTTTGTATTGAGATAATGCTAGCCTTAAAGATTGAGTTAGGATGTATTCCCTTCCTTACAGTATTCAAGAAAAGTTTGTGTAGAAGTGGATTTTTTCCCTTTTAGATGCTTCATGGAAATCACCTGTGAAGACATTGAGACTTAGTGTTGTCTTTGTGCAAAGGTTATTAACTACAACTTGAATTTATTTAATAGATGTAGGATTATTCAGATTCTGTATTTCTACTTGAGTGAACTTTGGTAGTTTGTGTCTTTTAAAGATTTTTTTCCTTTCCATCTAAGCATGGACTTTATTGGCATAACATTTTTCATAGTACTCCTTGTTATGTTTTTAATTTCTTGTAAAAATCTGTAGTAATGCCACTTCTCTCATTCCTGAGATTGCTAATTTGTGTCAGCTCACCCTTTCTTCCTGGTTGGTCTGGGGAAAGGGTGGGTAATTTTATTAATCTTCTCAAATAATCAGCTTTTGGTTTCTTTGGTTTTTTAGGTTTTCAGTATTTTATATAATCAATGTTTATTCTAAGTTGGGTTTCATTTCCTATTATTTTTCTAGTGTCTTATGGTGGATGCTGAGGTCATTGATTTGACTTTCTTTTCTAACATAGGTGTTTAACACTATAAAATTCCCCTAAGTTTTGCTTTGTCAACATCTGACAAAGCAAAGTTTAATAAGTTATATTTATTTTAATAAATAATAAGTTTAATTTAATAAACTTGTTTAATAAGTTATATTTTTAATAAGTTATATTTTCATTTTTATTCATTACAAAATACTACTTTTCCTTTTGAATTATTTTTTGGTTCATGGATTATTTAAGGGTGTGTTACCTACTTTCCAAATGTTTGAACTTCTTTCCAGAGATCTTTCTGTTTTTAGTTTCTAATTTCACGTCATTATGGTCAGAGAACAAACTCTGTATACCTAAAATCATTTTAAATTTAATGAGACTTGTTTTATGGCTCCATTTATGGTTATATTGGTAAATGTTTGGTGTGTACTTCAGAAGAATGTGTATTCTGCTGTTGTTGGGCAGAGTGTTCTATAATGTCAATTATAAAATGTTGGTTGATTTTGTTGTTTAAATCTTCTACAACCTTACTGATTTTTCTGTCTACCTTTTGTATCAATTGTTGGAATATGGAAATCTTTCATTCTTATTATAAATGTATCCCTGAAGTTTTTATTAGTTTATGCTCCATGTATTTTGAAACTCTGGTATTAGGGGCATAAGAACTAAGTATTGTTACATCCTCCTGATTAATCAATCATTTATCATTCTTATAAAGAACTTCTTTATATCCCTGGTAACATTACGTGATCTGAAATTGTCTTGTCGGATACTGCTATAGCAATTCCAGCTTATTTTTGATTAGTATTGGCATGGTATGTTGTTTTCTTTTCTTTTACTTTTAATGTACTTGTGTTTTTATATTTAAGGCATGTTTCTTGTAGGTGTATATAGGTGGATTTTGTTTTCTTTTCCAATTTGATAGTCAGTGCTCTTTAATTGGTGATATCTAGACTATTTTTAATGTAATTATTGACATGTTTAGGTTAAAATGTATCATCATACTATTTATTTTCTGTTAGTACCGCTGGTTCTTTGTTCCTTTTTTCTCCTTTCAGCCTTTTATGGATTAACTCAGTATTTTTTATGATTCTATTTTGTCCCTCCTTTTTAAAAGAATTCCTTAGCTATAACTCTGTTTTATTATTTTAGTACAGTAAGAATATCTTTAAACATAAGGAAAAGTTGAGTGCCTGCTCCCAGCACTTGCATTCAACATTTTACTGAAGGTCCTAGCCAGACAGTAATTCATGAAATAAAATAAATTATAAAAGAATTATAAAGGAAGAAAGAAAACTGGAATTGTCTTCAGATGACTGCTTATCTCAAGTGCCCAAAAGAATCAATAAATAACGCAGTCCTTCAAGTGATGGCAGTTGCAGTTGTGGGTCTTACTGTTCCTCCCTTACCCTAGAGTATCTTCTCTTTTTCACCCTTTCTGCCATTCCAGCAAGCTGCAAAACCTGTGAAAAAAATGCCTCTGCACCTCTAGCTCTCGCAGAGGTTGGCGTCTTCAGAGGAGTCTCCTATTGCAGGGGGACCTTCAAGATGGCAGAGGCATAAGACATAGAGATCACATTCCTCTCCACAAATACATCAAAAATACATCTACATGTGGAGCACCTCCTACAGAACACCTACTGAACGCTGGCAGAAGACCTCAGACTTACCAAAAGGCAAGAAAATACACATATACCTGGCCGTGTGGCTGTCAGGGTCTTGGTGCTTTGGCCTGGTGTCAGGCCTGAGCCTCCGAGGAGGGAGAGCAGAGTTCAGGACATTGGGCCACAAGAGACCTCCCGGTCCCACATAATATCAGTCGGCGAGAGCTCTCCCAGAGATCTCCGTCTCACTGCTAAGACCCAGCTCCACCCAATGGCCAGGAAGCTCTGGTCCTGGATGCCCCATGCCAAACAAATAGCAAGACAGTAACACAACACCACCAATTAGCAGAGGCTGCCTAAAATCATAATAAGTTCACAGACATCCCACAACACACCACCAGATGTGGCCCTGCCCACCAGAAAGACAAGATCCAGCCCTACCCACCAGAACACAGGCACCAGTCCCCTGCACCAGGAACCCTACACAACCCACTGAACCAACCTAACCCACAGGGGGCAGATACCAAAAACAATGGGAACTACGAACTTGCAGGCTGCAAAAAGGAGACCCAAAATACAGTATGTTAAGCAAAATGAGAAGGCAAAGAAATATGAAGCAGATGAAGGAGCAAGGCAAAAACTCACCAGACAAACAAATGAAGAGGAAATAGGCAGTCTACCTGAAAAAGAATTCAGAGTAATGATAGTAAAGATGATCCAAAATCTTGGAAATAGAATGAAGAAAATACAAGAAACTTTAACAAGGACCTAGAAGAACTAAAGAGCAAACAAACAATGATGAACAACACAATAAATGAAATTGAAAATTCTCCAGAAGGAATCAATAGCAGAAAAATTGAGACAGAAGAACGAATAAGTGACCTGGAAGATAAAAGTGTGGGAATAACTACTGCAGAGCAGAATAAAGAAAAAAGAATGAAAAGAATTGAGAAACGTTTCAGAGACCTCGGGGACAAAATTAAATGCACCAACATTCGAATTATAGGTGTCCCAGAAGATGAAGAGAAAAAGAAAGGGACTGAGAAAATATTTGAAGAGATTATAGTTGAAAACTTCCCTAACATGGGAAAGGAAATAGTCAATCAAGTCAAGGAAGTGCAGAGAGTCCCATACAGGATAAATCCAAGAGGAAACATGCTAAGACACATATTAATCAAACTATCAAAAATTAAATACAAACAAAAAATATTAAAAGCCGCAAGGGAAAATAACAAATAACATATAAGGGAATCCTCATAAGGTTAACAGCTGATCTTTCAACACAAACTCTGCAAGCCAGAAGGGAATGGCAGGACATATTTAAAATGATGAAAGGGAGAAACGTACAACCAAGATTACTCTACCCAGGAGGATCTCATTCAGATTTGATGGAGAAATTAAAACCTTTACAGACAAGCAAAAGTTAAGAGAATTCAGCACCACCAAACCAACAAATGCTAAAGGAGCTTCTCTAGGGAGGAAACACAAGAGAAGGAAAAGACCTACAATAACAAACCCCAAACAATTAAGAAACTGATAATAGGAACATACATATCGATAATTACCTTAAATGCAAATGGATTAAATGCCCCATCCTAAAGACATAGACTGGCTGATGGATACAAAAACACCACCTGTATATATGCTGTCTACAAGAGACCCACTTCAGACCTAGGGACACATACAGACTGAAAATGAAGGGATGGAAAAAGATATTCCATGCAAAAGGAAATCAAAAGAAAACTGGAGTAGCAATTCTCATATCAAACAAAATAGGGTTTAAAATAACAGCTATTACAAGAGACACTACATAATGATCAAAGGATCAATCCAAGAAGATATAACAATTGTAAATATTTATGCACCCAACATAGGAGCACCTCAATACATAAGGCAAATGCTAATAGCCATAAAAGGGGAAATAGACAGTAACACATTCATAGTAGGGGACTTTAACACCCCACTTTCACCAATGGACAGATCATCCAAAATGAAAATAAATAAGGAAACACAAGCTTTAAATGACACATTATACAAGATGGACTTAATTGATATTTATGGGACATTTCATCCAAAAACAACAGAATACACTTTCTTCTCAAGTGCTCATGGAACACTCTCCAGGGTAGATCATATCTTGGGTCACAAATCAAGCCTTGGTAAATTTAAGAAAATTGAAATTGTATCAAGTATCTTTTCTGACCACAACACTATGAAACTAGATATCAATTACAGGAAAAAATAAAAATGTAAAAATTAGAAACACATGGAGGCTAAACAATACTCTTCTAAATAACCAAGAGATCACTGAAGAAATCAAAGAGGAAATGAAAAAATACCTAGAAACAAATGACAATGAAAACATGATGACCCAAAACCTATGGGATGCAGCAAAAGCAGTTCTAAGAGGGAAGTTTATAGCAATAAAATCCTACCTCAAGAAACAAGAAAAATCTCAAACAACCTAACCTTACAACTAAAGCAGTCAGAAAAAGAAGAACAGGAACAACCCCAAAGTTAGCAGAAGGGAAGAAATCATAAAGATCAGATCAGAAATCAATGAAAAACAAATGAAGGAAACAATAGTAAAGATCAATAAAACTAAAAGCTGGTTCTTGGAGAAGACAGACAAAATTGATAAACCATTAGCCAGACTCATCAAGAAAAAAAGGGAGAAGACTCAAATCAACAGAATGAGAAATGAAAAAGGAAAACTAACAACTGACACTGAAGAAATACAAAGGATCATGAGAGATTACTGCAAGCAACTATATGCCAATAAAATGGACAACCTGGAAGAAATGGCCAAATTCTTAGAAAAGCACAGCCTTCCAAGACTGAACCAGGAAGAAATAGAAAATATAAACAGACCAATCACAAGCACTGAAATTGAGTCTGTGATTAAAAATCTTCCAACAAACAAAAGCCCAGGACCAGATGGCTTCACAGGGGAATTCTATCAAACATTTAGAGAAGAGCTAACACCCATCCTTCTCAAACTCTTCCAAAATATAGCAGAGGGAGGAACACTCCCAAACTCATTCTATGAGGCCACCATCACCCTGATACCAAAACCAGACAAAGATGTCACAAAAAAAAAAAAACTACAGTCTAATATCACTGATGAACATAGATGCAAAAATCCTCGACAAAGTACTAGCAATCAGAATCCAACAACACATTAAAAGGATCATACACCATGATGAAATGGGGTGCTTTGTGACCACCTAGAGGGGTGGGATAGGGAGGGTGGGAGGGGGACGTAAGAGGGAGGGGATATGGAGATATATGTATACATATACCTGATTCACTTTGCTATACAGCAGAAACTAACACAACATTGTAAAGCAATTATACTCCAATAAAAATGTAAAAAAATAAAAGTGCACTTCTGATGATTTGCATGTCTTTATTTTTCCTTTTTTAAAATTTGATAATAGATTTAGAGCTCAAAAAAAAGTGACCCAAATAATTTTTCTCAAAATAAGAACACTTTTGGCAGGCATTGGGACAATATCAACTTAACTCCTTCACACAATACTGTTTTCACAATTCAGCTCCTTAAATGTGATTACTTTTCTAGCTGCAGGTGCTGCTCTTAAATATATGATGCCTACTGTGTTGTTAGATGAGTAGCAGATCTGAAGTATGCAAAATTTGAATGAGAGGTACAGCCAGGTGCATAGAGTTTGTGAAGGCCAGATTCAATCCTGATGCGATACAGTGTTAACTTGAAAGGATTGTTAGCCATAAAAAAGTAGCCCACTATGTACTCAGCTACACGTGAATTCAGCTGGTTAATGCAGGCTCCATTTCTTTGCTTGAGGTGAAATTCACATGAATAAATGCTTGATCAAGAGTATTTCTCTGACTTTGCCTGGCCAGGGAGGCCCATGGAGAGAAAAGCCCTAGGCCAGGAGCATCCTGCTGGCCAATTGTTTCCAGTCTACCACTCAGAAATGAGGAAAGAAATAGGGTATCATTAGGCTGCATGGAGAATTTAGGCTTTTTGACATTTCAGTTCCCAACCTCTCAATAATGTTGGTTATTGCCCATTCACTTCCTGCTCTAAAACAAAACAAAAAAACTTCCAACCTGGAGATAGAGATCTTCTTTTTCTGTTTTCCATTTGAAACCACTAATGTCAAGTCTCAGGAAATGCTGAAATTGGTCTGATTATTTGCAGTGCCAGGACCAAAGGCATCAGCCTCTTCTTATAAGAAGGGTTACAGTCTGGGTTGGAACTGGAACTGTAGAAGAATAATTAAGGATAGACTTAAGAAAGAGCTAGAGGGCTTCCCTGGTGGTGCAGTGGTTGACAGTCCGCCTGCCGATGCAGGGGACACGGGTTCGTGCCCCGGTCCGGGAAGATCCCACATGCCGCGGAGCGGCTGGGCCCGTGAGCCATGGCCGCTGAGCCTGCACGTCCGGAGCCTGTGCTCCGCAACGGGAGAGGCCACAACAGTAAGAGGCCCGCGTACCGCAAAAGAAAGAAAGAGCTAGAGACCTGGATCTGGATAAGTGGAAGTAGAAGAGGATGGTGTAGTTGTACAAAGACAGAACCACCCAGTGAAACTAAACATGGCATTTTGGGAAGACTTTAAAATTAGAGAGGTAGAGAATTTCCCTCAAGATCACATACCAAGGAGACATCACTAAATATAAAGGCTGATGGCTTTTTCTGCCTTTCTTCATAAAATGGGAGATAAAGCATAAAAGATTACAGGTCAAGCAAAAGAGAAGGATGGTTCAGAACAAGACAAATATGGTGACAATGGTGTATTGGATGGGTAGCTTAGAATGTTTTATTCCTTCAACAAGTATTTATCGAACCACTATTTTTTGATCCAGGCACCATGAAAAGAGCTGGGGGTAGTACAATGTATAAAACCAGGCACAGTCTCAGGAATCTTCACTTCAGTAGAAAAAGAATGACACACGTAAATTTAAAATTATGTTAAAACTGCGTTATTGCTGGAAAGGAGAGTGACGTGATGGAGATTATGATAAGGAAACCACACTAATATACAGATTGTTCTTCCTTGAGAAAGTGAGTTTTGAACTGAGATAGGAGGAGAACAATAGCAGTTTGTCAAACGAAGAAGGATGGGTGGGGAGGAAGTAAGGTCTGGGCAGAGAAAACTGCATGCTAAAGACCCGATGTCTGGAGTGTATTTGTTGTGAGTGATTAAGAATACGGAGCTAGAGAATGAAAACGAGCGTAGAAAAATGAGGACCCCAGATCTGATTATTCAGGGTCTTGTAAGCCATGTAAAGAAAACTTGTCTCTATCTTAAGAGAACTGGAAGCCAAACTTCAGTGTGAACAAGGGACTTGCAATCAGTAAGAGGCAGATGTAGGCTGAGTGGTAAGGAGGCTACTTTTAGGAATGGAGAGGAGTGATGATGACAGATTGGTCCAGGGTGCTCATGGAAAGGATTAAGAGAAGGGAAAAATATGAGATATATTTGGGGGAAGAATTCAGTATGCAGTAAGAACCAGCAAATGCAGGTAATACCCGCCATCCCCAAACAGCAACATTTGTCAGAGCCTGTTCACCGTGCTAGGGCCAGTACGTCTGCAGGATGAATGCCACCCTCTGGGCCAGGTTCACAACTTTTAAGTGGTTCTTATCGTGATAAGAATAAATCTTAGCATAGAAAGTGTTGGTGCAAACAGGTAATTGAAAGTACTTGAGTAAAGAAAAACGTGTGCCTGTGGGCAGGGGAGAGCAAAAGCTTTAGAAGACAATTATGATACTTCTTAATATTTTTTCCTTAAGTTCATATAAATAACATTCCCTGCCCAAGCTTTATGTGATATGGAGATACAGAATGAAGGACCATGTAGAATGGAGGGAAAAAAATGTAGAAAACTAACACATCCTAGAATCCTGCCACTCATGTTGTTTCCTCTTTCAGGAGGCTTCTAAGAAATGCAGAATCTCAGATTGAAACTCAATTCTACTAGATCAGAATCTGCATTTTAACAGATCTCTGGGTGATTTGGATGCACTCTCAAGTTGGAGAATCGCTATTTAAAAAATATATACAATAAGCATCTCAGAGATGGGGTGGGGCACTGTGCTAGTACACATTAGTTGCAAATTGCGGCCCTTTTGCTACTCAGCCTCCTTCAGCATACACAGTCACACAACATGACGTGAAGTTTATTTTTGTATGTTGTACATATGCTCAAACATTGCATTAGCCATAGGTCTATCTAATGCTATTCAGAATTGAAATAAAAGAAAAGCACACCAACTTCTGTAAATGACAATGAATGAAAGTAAAGTCGATAGCAATGACAGATGAGAAAGAAAAGCCTAAGTCAGAGCTCACATTTAATAAAAAGCAAGTTCCACCGGAGAGTTTGAGAAAGATTGTATTGCTAACAGCAAAATTAAGTCAGAAGATCAAAGTTCTTCTTGCAGGCTGTCTGCCTATGGATTTCTTACCATTTTCCCTCTTTTCTTTCAAAAACAAACTGCCTACCATTCTAGTTATCTACTGTTGCATAACAAATCACCCCAATATTTACTGGCTTAAGACAACAATGTATTATTACCTCTCATGGATCTGCAAATTGAGCAGGCTCATCTGAGTGGTTCTAGTTTCAGGTCTTTTTAGTCAAATGGAGTCTGAGTTTGGGGACATTTGAAGGCTCGATTGTGTCCTGTGTCTAAGGTTGTTCATTATGTGACCGACAGCTAGGGCCAGCTGTCCCCTGGTAGCTGAGCTGGTATGTTTATTTGAATGGCTATACATGGTTTCTCCACGTACTTGTCTTCTCATTGCAGAGAGAGACAGAGAGAGGAGAAAAGAAGAGAGGAGAGGAAGAGGAAGAGGAGAGAGGAGAGGGGAAGAGAGAGGAGGGAGAGAGAGAGGAAAAGAAATATTTTTAAAGAACACTAGACAAACGAGCAGAATTTGCACAGGTAGGACAGAATATATAATCACTACAAATTAGATGCTGTTTTCACCCCTCCCTAAATATAGATTTCATTTGCATCATCATCTCATCTACTAAATGTCATTTTAAAATGTGAATTTTTAAATGTCAGCTAACAAGGAAGTTTGACTACTCAATCTCTCTTGTTATTCTGACTCCGCCAGTCTATTATTAGGGACATTTTAGCAGTTGATTGCTGATATTCCTAATTAAGTATTGCTTGGTGTAAATTGATTGAAGGGGACATAATTTTTAAAAAATCATGTGGTATAGAATCTGCTGGATAGTTATAGTTCAGTTGCATGTCCCTTTCTTGGCCAAAATGCATCAAGTAGATTTGCACAAAGATAGATAAAATTGTAATATAATTGTTAAAACTCCCACTGAGCCACAAATTACACGCTCTTAAAGTCCACTACTCAGGGGTTTCATTGAAGAAATTTCTGTTTCAGATGGAAGAAGGGACAAGAAGCCTACACAAACTAGAAAACCTTTAAAATCTTTTTCACTTGATAACCCTATAATTCTTGTGTCCCTTCTACATTTAACTTGGGTACATCATGGTGGGTTTTCTCCTCAACTTAAGCCCCTTAGATGCTTTCTGAAAGAGACTCAATTAATTGCTGCTGCCATTGTCACAATGAAATTACCTATCTTGTGAAAAACCTGACTCTAATTAATGTTGTAGCATATGCGCATTAATCTGTCTGCTCCTCCAGTTCTCTAATGAGACACAAACTCACTACAAGATCTTTCTTAAAAAATAATAAACTGATTGACTTGGCATGACACCATCACCTAATTAATAAAATGGTGACAATTTTGAAATCCCTGTACTGTGATTTTCTTTAAAGAAAACTGTTTTGCAGATTTGTAAAGGGACCCAAGAAAGGATGTAAATTTAGCAGTTAACAACCTTTGACTAAAGAAACAAGGGCTTAGATGGAATCAATATTGCCAGAAAGAATTTCCCCCAAACAGTCCAAGAAACCTGGAAATGCAAGAAAATAAATCTGCATCAGAGAAAATGGTCTGTTTATAGTGACATCTAGTGGTATTCATTTTCATGCTTACCCATTCCTAAATGAATTCCCAGGGAAGATGACAAATACAGAAAACTTACTATTTATTTTTTTTATCAGTACAAATATGTAATGGATGTAACATGTAATTGGAGTAACAAAAATTAGTGTTTCACAAAACTTCATGAATTAGTATCATCAGGTGATTTGAAGAAACTGGTGTGGGTAAATGGATTATGATGGGGATGATAAGCACAACAAGGGGAGTAATGTCTGCCTTTATGTATAAATAGATATATTTCTTGATTTTGAAACATGAGACCCGTATTTTTTTTTCATATCTTTATTTCGGGTGAATGAAACCAACTAATCAGGAGATTCATAGTGTAAATACCTTTGTGAAAAATGAATCATCTTGTGGCAAATCTATCTTAAACTAAGATTACTAAAAGGACTACATTTCCAAAGGGTTTCTGATAATTTACACAAGTACAGTTTGACTCACTGTACTAAAAATACCTGTGTGCAGGGGTTGGGCAGGGGGCAGAGTGAGATGTGGAAGCAGAATATAATCCTAAATTTTCCTGACAATTATGTTAGACCTTTTGTTTAGAACACATTTTTTAAATGTTGGAGATTAAAAGAAGAGTAAAATGTTGAAATAAAACAAACGACAGTACTTCAAAATAGTAAGCAACAGCTAATAAAAGTTGTAGGCTTGTTACAGTTTAAGGGGCTTATGAAGTTGCTAAATTTGCTTCAGCTACTTCAGAAGAGAAGAAATTTTGACAAGCAACACTTTTTCAGAGGAAGTTTTTGCTTTGCACCAGTTCTGACACTTGTCCTTCTGGGAGAGCCCACAGAGAAATCCATCTTATGCATTACTGTTATCATACCTTCTGGATCATTTTAGGGCAGACCTTATCCATTATAGACAGATGCCTTAACTCAACACTTCATTCAACTAATATTAATGGCCACCCATGTGTCAAACTGTGAATGAGTCTGAACCAGTACAAGCTCTTAATCCTTGAAAGTCCATGTCTTCACTTCTTTACTGAAAAGCTTCCCTGGTGTGACACAATTTTTATCTCTAGCACTGTCCCATTTTCAGCAGTTTTCATCAATATTCTATGATATTAAAGTTTCAGAGTGTCCTTGAAGTTTATGTCTGTCCACTTGTACCCTCTGTACTTCAAGGCACATAGAAACTGCTTTGACCTTTGAGACCATCTTTTCTCTTCGCAAGATGAATCCCACACAGCTTGACACAGTAAGCATTACTTCAAAAGCGTACCATTCTACTTTATTCTCCCATGTGATAACCATTTTGCCTGCAAGTGTCATGGGTGAGTATTTTGAAAGACCAAATGTGACAATAATACCTCCAAGTTCTACTCAGAGCATTTTGTAAAACACCTTCTCCTTAGAATATATAATAAAGTTGACTTGACTTTTTCATGAATTAAAATTTATCATTGAGGCATAAGTTAGTTATACAGTGGCATGATTTAAATACCATTTCTTACCCACAGAAGGGAATTACGGTAAACAGATTCATAGAATTTCTAGCCTAAAAATTTGTCTGGGTGTTCTAGGGCATAGCCACAGGCAGATTTCAGAAGCTTTTTAAACATGGGAATTGAAAATGCTTCATACATGTACCTAAGGATAAGGAGAAAAAATTTTACTTTTAACATCTATCCACAGGCTTGAATTTGACTGACCAAATCTTCCTAAAGGAACATATTAAGATTCAGCAGAAATATTTAGTGATGCAACATGTCAAGGACTCAGTGTACGTTTGCAACTTTAAGAATATACAATACCTTTCCATCACCTTTGGTTTTACTATGTGCTGAAAAATGTAGCCACTGCCTGGCAAAGTGTCATCTGTCCTGGTGTAAGACAAAATATCAATGAATTTTTGTTATTTTGACAGTGGCCAGAATCTCTGCAATATTTTGCAAAAGGCATTTTGATGGTAGCATACAGTCAATAGCCCCTAGAGGTGTATACATGTACATATTGAAATTTATCAGTGATAATTTAAAATAAGTAATGGGATATTAATCTTAACTATCATGCCACCAAATGTGTCACATATTCTTCCATTAGCGATTGTAATAAATATCACAAGTGTTTTATTGCTTTACTCAGAATAATCAGCCATATGTAACTCTCCTATCTCTCCTTTTTCTGTCTTACTCTGCTTTTATTTCATCTGGCTGGGTGCCTCACGACTCATAAGTTAAATCTAAACTTCAGTCAGTTGATATTCATCTTTGTAGGGCTGACCCAGCTTTCAAGTTCAGAGTGAATTCCATCTTCTACAAGAATGAGTCTTTGGTTACTCTGGCCTGGCAACTCTCAGATCAGCTTACTTATTAGAATCACCAGGGAATGAAAAAAAAAATGTATATACACACACACACACACACACACACACACACACACACACACACACACACACACGTAAATATCAGACCCCCAACTCAGATATTCTGTACTATGGCTTAACGTCCTTGTGATTTTAATTGTATAGCCATGATTGATAATTCTGGCATCTGGTTTCTGCTCCACCAGTAATTCTCATTTTTCTTTTTTTGGTGAGATGGGGAGAGAGGATGGGTGATATAAGCCAATGATACAAAATTCAAAAGATAGGAAACATATATATATAAATAAAAAAAAAAACCCTCCATTTACCCTAATTCTCAGCCACTCAGCTGTCTTCCCCAGAGGCAACTACTATTATATCTCATATCTCCTTTAGAAATAATGTATTCACAAATAGACATGATTTTTCCTTCAACAACTTCTCTCTGCTTCCCCCTTGCTATACAAAAGATAAGATACTATACTAACTTATATGAATATTGCTTTTTAAAATACTTGATAGTGCATATTAAAACCTTTCTGTATCAGAACATGTAATTTTGCTTCCTTCTCTTTAACAACAGCACAATATTTCATTCTGTGAAGAGGGCATACTTCATGTAACTGGTCCCCTTTGTAATGTTTCAGTCTGTGTATTTGCCTGTTCACCACTATGTCCACATGTGTGAGAATATCTGTAGAGTAAATATTTGAAGTGGATGTGCTAAATCCAAGATATAGTACATCTCTCATTTTGATAATTAATACCAGGTCACCCTCCAGAGTGAGGATGACTTGACACTCTCACGGACAACATGCAAGTCCTTTTTTTCTCTCTTGCCAACACAGCATATTAGCAACATTTTAATAACTATCAATGTTGACAGGTGAAAAAAAAAGTATTACATTGTGGTACTAAACGTCCCTCCTTCCTGAGGGTTTAGGTTGAATACCTTTTCTTATGCTTAAGAGCCATTTGTATTTCATCTTTTGTGTACTGTTTGCTCCTGTCCTTTACGCAGTTCCCTATTGGGTTGTTAGTTTTAACCTACTGGTTTCAAAGTTTATTTTATATATTAACAAAATCATTCTTTCATCTTGAGTTCCATATGGTGTTTTTTCCATATATAGAAATTTTTTTATTCTTCTATGAGATAATTTCTTAATTTGCTTTTTAAAAAAAAATTCTTTTCCATTATGGTTTATTACAAGATATTGAATATAGTTACCTGTGTTATACAGTAGGACCTTATTGTTTATCCATTCTATTTATAATAGTTTACATCTGCTAATCCCAAACTCCCAATCCAACCCTCCTGCATTCTGCTCCCCCTTGACAACCATAAGTCTGTTCTCTATGTCTGTGAATCTGTTTCTGTTTCATAGATAAGTTCATTTGTGACATATTTTAGATTCTACATATAAATGATATCATATGGTAATTGTCTTCCTCTTTCTCACTTACTTTGCTTACTATGATAATCTCTTGGTCCATGCATGCTGCTGCAAATGGCATCATTTCATTATTTTTTAAGGCTGACAGTATTCCATTGTATATATATACTGCATCTTCTTTATCCATTCATCTGTCAATGGACATTTAGGTTGTTTCTGTGTCTTGGCTATTGTGAATAGTGTGCTATGAACATAAGGGTGCATGTATCTTTTCAAATTATAGTTTTGTCTGGATATATGCCCGAGAGTGGGATTGCTGGAATATATGGCAACTCTATTTTTAGTTTTTTGAGGGACCTCCATACTGTTCTCCATAGTGGCTGTACCAATTTATATTCCCACCAACAGTGTACTAGGGTTCCCTTTTCTCCACACCCTCTCCAGCATTTGTTATTTATAGACTTTTTAATGATGGCCTTTATTTTGCTTTTAATTTTTGTGGCACAATAGAAAGGATCTCTGTACTCTGAAACTTTTTAAATACCATAAAAGCCTGTATTTTTATAGTTTCACTTTTATATCTAAATATTTGATCAATCTAAATTTTATTATAAATTTATAGTGTTCATTAGTATTTATTTTTTTATATTTTAATATTTATTAGATTTAAGTTGACATACAAATATTAATATGCTATAATACATGAAATAAGTTTAAAAATAATGAAAACAATGAAGAAAAAAATTGGTCCAAGTAAAGCAGGGATGTATGTGAGTTTAATATATAAATTACATGTAGCAAAGAAAAATATTCCATTTAATAATGGACCACAAATTTGGCCATAAACTGTCTGATAGACAATGTGAGAAGGAAATATGTGATAATATAATCAGTTGTTAACTTTATATGATCATTAAAGTTAACACACCCATGCACACACACACAAATACACACATACCCCTTATTTATCAAGACAATCAAAATATCTCCTAACACTAAAAATAAAAATAAATTTCTTCCCTGCATTTTCAGGAAAATATCCTTAAACAATGAGCAGACTCCATTAATCTGTTTATAGTACAAGGCTAGCAGCATCAAATCAACCACAGTTTAGTAAACCAGTGCTACATATATGGGTCCCCAGAATGATTTGATTGAGGCATAAGATATGTTTGATATGTGTCAAGGAAGTTTTTTTTTAATTTAGAGAAATGATGGACTACATATCTTTCAGATATTCTCTAAAAAGTTAGTTTCTTCAACTGAGCTTTAAAAAGTACATTGTAGACACAGATTTCAAAAATATACTTTTTGAAAGTATACCTATTCTAATTTTCCAATTAAAAGCAGTACACAATCATTAATGTTTACTCTCTGACTTACCTTATAAGTCATTCTTTACATTATGAGATCTCAAAGGCAGAGATACATTTATGATTATATTTATACTTATACATTTATACTTAACTCTGCATAATATATGACTTTAGGAAGTTGGTTGGTTCTCAGTAAAATCTTATTGAGTCACATGAAAATGGTTCTGTTTTCATGAAAGTGTTTAGAGATAGGAAGTGATACGATTTTTTAAAAACCAAAATAGCACAGGGAATTCTACTCAAAACTCTGTAATGGCCCATATGGGAAAAGAAGCTAAAAAAGAGTGGAGATATATATATGTATAACTCATTTGCTTTGCTGTATACCTGAAACTAACACAACATTGTAAATCAACTATATTCCAATAAAAAAATTTTAAAAATTAAAAAAAATAAAAACCCAAATTGTAGTATTTTGCTAATACACAATTATCTTAACCTTATGCATAACCAAAAAGTAAGTTTTGGTTTATTTTAGTTTGATTTGTACAAGTGTGTTTTCTGATAAGCAGACTAAGAGCAAATAATAACTTTTGTTATTATAGATAACAACAGACATTATAGATAACAACAGACATCTGTTGTTAAATCTGACATCAGATTTCATTTGTATCGCCTTTGTAGGTTCTATCAGTTGAAGGAGCTTGTCTGTCTTGTTCACCCTTGTACTTCCAGCATTGAGAACAGTGCCTACAATATTAAGCATTTCTCGAATTAATGAATGAATAAGAACTTATGTTAGTTTTTGACATGAAGTAGCTTAATAGGCTAGAGACACACGATTATACATCCCTCAAAAAGAATAAAGTATACATAAAGTATATACTTTAAAGTATAATGTTCTAGTATGAATAACCATGTGGTAGCTAAGTAGAGTTTTCTAGAAAGTGGCAGAATACTATTACTGTAAGCTAATTGCTAATCGTATTTTATAAAATTGCTTAGTCTCGCTGATTCTTTGGTAAATAGAAGTAAAAAAATACTTGATTGTGTTAGCATTATATTTCTGTGTGACAGAAAATACCATTCCTCTTAAATTTTTCATGTGGTCTTGTCCCAATATCTTATACTGATTGAATTCAGAACCCTTACTTGACTCTCCGTTATTTAAACTTTAGCTGTTTATAAATGTATTGCCTCTTCTCCCAGATAAATGATAATACTAATATAATTACTATTTATAACTATAGTTTATTTTTCTATCTTATTGCATATTTCAGTACATTACACTTTCTGATTTTTTTCTTTTCTGCTTTTACTGGGTTTGTCATGTATTGATTTAGAAGTTACAAACACGGTGATTGTTCTGCCGATGGTTGTCCTGTACACCTATTTCCACATATATTTTCTTCTGTCGATTTGTTAGATGTATCAAATCTATAAAGTGCTTTTCTCCAATACTTAAAAAATGTTTATTCCTTTTTTTTCTGTGTCCAGTGCTAATATTGAAAATTCTAATGCCAATTAGATGGTCTTTCTGTATGAGGGTTTTTAGAGTTATTCTGTCTTTGATATTCTTTATTGTCACTTAAATGTGTCTATATATGGGTTTTATATTCTCTCTCCTAATTAGTTCTCTGTCAGTGGTTTATGTCTGAGATCTGTGATCACTCTATTATACTAGTGTATTAATCAGCTCGGGCTGCTCAAGCCAAATACCACAGACTGGGTGACTTAAAGAACAGAAAATTTTTTTACTATTCTGGAGGCTAGAAGTCTAAGATGAAGATCTGGCTGACTCAGCTTCTGATGAGAGCTGTCTTCCAGGCCTGTTGAAGGTCACTTTTCACTCTGCCCTCACATTGCCTTTTTTTGCATTGTGTGATTCTGATACTGCAAGTCTAGAGATTACATATTGTGAATCATGGCCTTAAATATGTCATTTCACCCGGGCTCCAATCTTGCCCATCTTCATCCAAAACACACACATTCTCTTTCACAATGGCTTTCTTTCCACCTAGTGATATCTTATATTTATTTACTTTTGTTCATTTTAATTTTTAATTACTTTTATATTGTTTTGGTTATTAATTCCTATGATCCATGCTTTTCTCTTACTTTTGTAGATTTCTTAGGGTTGACTTTTGAGGAGGGGACCTGGTGCCCATCTTATTTGCACTCTTAATAAAAACAAGAAGCCCCTTCATGGTTCCGTATTATAATTTTAAATGTTGTTATGCTTTTCTGAATATATATATTATAGAAAATATATATAATACAAACATTTGAAAACCAAATTTATCTTTAATTCCTCAAAACTAAGATAACAATCCTTAACTTTTTGGTCTAAATTCTTCTAGTCTCTTTCTTTTTTAAAAAAACTTACATAGATAAATTGTTGATGATTTATATTGTGGATTAGTTTTGGCCTGGATGTACATAGGTGACTTTTTATTTCCTGTATCAAGTGTTAAAATTAAATGCTGAATGGAGATATTCTTTTTAGAGCTAAATGTTCCCTTGATATCTTTGACTGTTGTAATGTAAATTTTCACAGTCTCCACATCTTTTACTTGAACTTACCCTTGTCAATTATAGGAGAACTCACATCTGCATTCCTTAGGTGGGAAAAAAATTATAAGATGTATGCCTGAAGAGTACTTGTTACTATCATGATTATTGGTAATAATAATGCCATACTCCTGAAATACTTATCAGAATCCACTCTGCTTATATTGCTAATAAGTGATCACTGAAAGCTTAGAGATGGCATAACTACATAGCTACATAGAGCATAACTACATAGCTTGAAGCAGTAGAAAGGATATTATTTAATGATTTTGTTTACCTTTCCCCTTTGCCATCTGTCTTCTTTCATAGTGTACCAACCTTTGGCATAAACACTACATGGAAGTTATAGCTAAGGCCAGGAACCCACCAATACATTAACTCATGGCTTATGTCAAAAGACAGAGACTTACTTTAAAAAAACACAAGGTACACAGTCCTGGATGCTAAATAATAATGACGATGTCAACTGGTAACATTTATGAAACAGTGTTCTATTAGGATCACTGCAATGTGTGATTTCTTTGGTTTATCTTGTTTAATTCTCACAACATAATAAGGTAGGCCTGTTACTAAGGTAAAGGTCATGTGTTTGAGTCAGCCCATTATTTGTTTATTCAGCAATTATTTATTTAGAGCCTATAGTTTGCTAGGCAATGTGTGTGGAGCTGAGGATCTAGGAGCCTATGTACCAGAAGAAAATACAGAAACAAACAAAAAACAAAAACAAAACCCCTGCTAATGCAAAGTGCTTTGAAGAAAATAAATAGGGTGATATGAATATGATCGGATGACTAGGGAGGGGCAGTTAGGGAGGACTTCTTCTAAGAGATGATACTTGGTGAGACAGTCACATGCTCACCAGTGTTCCAGATAAGCCACCAAGTTTAAATGCCTTGAAATTAGAATGATCATTCTATACTGTCCATTTCTTCCCTGGTAGTCTTCCTTGCTTTGAAGTCTACATTGTCTAATATTAGTATATAATTACTCCAACTGTCTTTTGATTAGTGGTCGCATAGCATTATTTTTGCAATCCCTTTACCTTTACCACAATTATATAATTACATATGAAATAGGATTGTTGTGGATACATAAATATTTTTTAATCCATTCTGACAAATTCTGTCTTTTAATTGGTGAGTTTAAATCACTACATTTAATAAAATTATTGATATGTTTGGATTTAGGGCTGCCGTTTTACTATTTGTTTTCTGAATTTTCCCTCTAATTTTCATTCTTCTGTTTCCCCTTTCTTGCTTCCTTTTGAATTATTGAGTTTTTGATTATATCACTTTGTATAGTTTTTTAGTGGTTTTTTGGGGGGGTGATTATGGCACATATACTTATTTTTATTTTTCATTTTACAGAGACTTAATATTTTACCACTTCAAATGGTAAGCAGAAACCTTTCCACAGTGTAGGTCCTTTTACTCTCCTCCTTGTAGTTCTCAGATATTACAACTACATATATTGAATAACCCATTAGAAAATGTCATAATTTTTATTTTCAATCATCATGCATATTTTAAAGAACTAAAAAGGAAAATAGTCTGTTTTGTGTATCCAGATGTTTACCATTTCTGTTACTCTTCCTTTATTCCTTATGTTATAGGTTTCCTACTAATGATGCATCCTCTTAGTTTTGTTTCATCTGAGAATATCCTTATTTCACCTTCATTTCTAAAGAATATTTTCACTGGTTATAGAATTCTAATATAGAATTTTTCTGCAGCACTTTAAAAATATTATTTCACTTCCTTCTGACTGTCATGGTTTCTGATATCAAATATAGTCATTTGAGTTAGTATCTCCATATGTAATGAGCCCTGGGCTGCAGTCAAGATTTTTGTATGTGTCTTTAATTTCAGAAGTTTGATTATGATGTCTCTGCAATGTGAGTTTCTTGAGTTTATTGTGCTTGGAATTTCCTGAGCCTCCCTCTTGCATCTGTAAGTTTGTCACTTTCACCAAATTAGAGAAGTTTTCAGTTATTTTTCTTCAAACACGTTTTTCTCTATCACATACTCTTTTTCTCTTTCTGTGACTCAGATGACACCAGTGTTAGACCTTTTGATATTGTCCCACAGGATATTGAGGCTGTTTTTATTATTATTATTTTTTAATCTCTTTTCCTCTCTCTTTTTCAGAATGCTTAATTTCTCATGATCCACCTTGAAGTTATCTGCTTCTTTACCATTATCCTATTTAGGCCATCTAGTGAATTTTCTATTTTGATTATTCGTCAGTCAAACAATTCCATTTCATTTATCTTTGTATATTCTAACTCTTTGCTGAGACTTTGGATCTTTCTGTTCATGACATGAGTGTTTGCATTTGCCTATTAAAGCATGGTTATAATAGCTCTTCTAATGTCTTTATCTGATAAGTATAACAACTCTGTTATCTTGGTTTTGCTATCTGTTGATTGTTTTAAGTGTTAAGATTTCCTTGATTCTTCACATGCCAAGCAATTTTGGATTGTATCCTGAACATTTTGAGTATTGTGTTACGAGACTCTCTTATTTAAATCATAAGAAGATGGCTCTTCTTTCAGGTTTAAGCTAAAAGCTCTGATCTACTTTTTTAGATTGTGGTTTCAATGTCTGTGCAGTTTTTAAAGTGTTTGCAGTGCTATTTGGATCACTTGGTGTGTTCACTTTCTAGCAGCCATTCTGTGCCTGGTCTATATTGTAGTCAGTTTTAAAGCCTTTGATATCCTATTTTGGGTCAGATCCCCACATGTTCAGTTCAGAGGTGAGCACAGGAGTTCATACACAATTTTATGGGATTGATCTCTCTCTCTTGAGCTCCCTCCTCTCTGAAAACTCCCTGATACTTCCCAGTCCCCTGCAGCTTCCTTTCCAGATCCTCTGGTCAGAGAGCTTGGGCTTTAGTTAACCTGCTTTTGCATGCACTTCCCACAACTGGGACTGAATTTGGAAGAAAGTGGTAAAAATAGAACAAGAAAAAGAGGCAACAAGCAACAGATTCATCCCCCTGCTCTTGAGATCATGGCTCCTCTGTTAAGAAAGTTTCCCTCCCTCAGAGTTTTAGGTGCCTGCTCAACCACCAGGGCTGCAGCTTCAGCTCTAGAGTTTCCCAGAGGCTAGAGAGTGCAAGAGAGAACGGAAAAGAGAAAGAAAAAGAACCACAGGGAATTCTCACACTTTCTCTGCATTTCAAGAGTCCTCTTTACAGTACTTTGGAACTCCTGAAGCTCTTTCTGTCTTTAGTATGCAGTTTTGTGCTCCTTTGAGTCGGGGCCAGGCCAAGCAATACAGGAAGCGGGGAGAAATAGTAAATTCACTACCAGTTTAGTGGTACGTTGAATTCTGCTCTCATTTCCCAGTCCACCTGCTACCATTTGTTTTTCTGAGTCCTCAGATATTTATATTCCTTCCAAGATGTAAACTTGCATTCAGTGGGAGAGACCTCTATAACTGGAACCTCCCTGTCTTGGCTGTTTAAAAGCAGAATTTAAAAAGGTATCTGGAGAAGAATAAGTGATGGAAATTGGAGGAGGGGTACAGTTAGGGCAATATTGTAAGTGGTAAGATGCTTGGATTTTATTCTAATAATAATGAGAAATCCCTGAGGATTTTAATCAAGATATATATATATAATCTGATTTACACTTCAAACAGAATACTTAGGTAGCTATATGGAAAATGAATTGTGGGAATTTAAGATATTTGTTGATACGTTAAACAATATCTGTTGCATACAGAAAAAAAAAACATTTTAAAGTTAGGATCAAAATGATTTACCAATGGATAGAAGATAGGGAAACGTGAAAACAAAGGGATAAGGATGTTGGTATTTTTGGCTTGAACAGTTGGGTAAGTGACACTGACATTTACTGAGATTTGAAAGACTGTGGAAAACAAGGCTTGAGGCTAAATATTGATATAAGATATAAGAGGGTTTTTTGTTTGTTTTTTCTCTCCTTTGGTCATGCCACATTTGGCATGTCTGTTAAATATCCAAGCAGAGCTGCCAACTACTGGATACACTCTAGTCCATTGTCACAGATCCTACTGATGGTGAACCATCCTGGATATATATGACATAGGTCCTTAAAAACAACTCCTTTAAGAGTACTCGTAAAATACTCAAGAATATTTCTCATAAATACAATGTCCCAGTAATGCTATGTTACTTTATGCAAAACTCATTTTCTATTTACCTTAAAACTTTTCAGGAATGCATTTGGTGGCTTGATTGGAGGTCATTGCATAATAAGCCCAAAGTGCTTATATTTCATTATATTTTTATCATATTACAAATGTAAACAAGTACTTGTTTCTTTGATCTCTTTTATAATCAGAGTGCAATATATTGCACTACATTTCCCAATGTCTGAGTTATTCAATCTGGAATAACATCTTGCAAGGTCTTTATTTTATAGCTTACAGTGTTCTTTTCTCATTCCAAGTCACTTTGATGTCTCTCTGACTATGTGTAATGTCATCTGCTCTTCTGGTCTCTAGTGAACACCTAATGTTCAGAACACCCACTTAATGAAAACGGTTCAGTGCCTTCTGGATCTTTTTATCATCTGAAATTTAAAACTTAAAGACAACCTGGGTTTCTACTTTCTCACAAATCATGATAGTCTTTCAACAACTCACTTCATGAGAATTTTTATCCTGAAAACAGACAGCACACATCAGGAATGATGAACACATACATACACACATATGCTGTTCACATACATACACTGTACATACACACATTGTTCACATACATACACTGTAAACATACATATTTTTACATATACACAGACTGTATTCACACACACACATACACAGCAATGTTGGAGTGACCTATGTTTTCTACATCCTATCTGTAGCGTTCTCTCCAGAGGTGGGAAGTAACAGGAGCTGTGTTTCTGCAGAAAATAAGAGACAGAAGCAAAGTGGTATCTAATTAAAATGTTTACAACATTTCCCATGAGATATAAGCTACTGACATTTTCTGGACTGTAAGCCAAGAAACGCTTAGGATTATACAGATGTACTTTGCAAAATACAATTGCCATGCAGTGAAAACATAGCTTAGACACAGTTCAGGAAATATGGATTGGATAACCTTTCTTTGTAACTCAGAAATTAAAAGTTAGGTCCTATGAGAACTTATAGTAAGTTGAGCCGTTCATCTCTTCTCAAAGTAAATCAAAAATCCATTTCCTCTGCTTCATAGGCCTTCCTCCTCTAGAATGGTTTCCAACATCTGTATCTGAGTCTGCCAAAATCAGTGTTGCTTTGTTGTACCTCCTTCTCCTCCCAACTGCTTTTATCTCTACCAGAACACTGTTCTTTCCCCTAGTTGTCACACTCTTGTCCTCCAGCATTATAATATTTCTAAGATGTGAATGATGATACTGACCTCAGCTCCTCTTAATTGCCCTGTTCCTTAATTCCTCATAGTATAACTTATTCGTACATTCACATGACATATGTTTATTGAGCAACTACTTTGTTCAAGTACCCTTTGAGGGAAGAGGATGTATCAACAATCAGTGTAGACAGAACTCCTGTTCTCATAAAGCTCATATTTTAGTTCAGGGAGAGGACAAAGAATGAACGAGAAATAAGCAATCAATAGTTCTTTTTTTTTTTGTATAGTGATGAATACCTTGAAGAAAATAAAACAAACAAAAGGAAAAGATAATGGTAAGGGAGAGGGTCATTTGGGCTTTTGCATTCAATCCCTCAGAATGCAAATCTTCACTTCTTTCCTTCAAGGATTTGTATTGCCGTAGAGTTGTTTTTTTCACCCACACAGGCATTTATGAGGCCACCAAATCTTCATTTTATTTCCCATAGTTCATTTTTATTAGTCTAAAATAACTATTTTTAGGAGAATAATGCAAAGTGCACTTTTTCACTTCAAGCTTAATTTCCTATTAGTGATAGATATAGGTCTTTGCATTATTATGTAGAACATCATCAGTTCCTCTTTTCTCACTCTCCTACCTCCAGACCATGCCCAGAGGTTCTTTTCTAATAGAAATATCTATCTAATTTTTTCTACTAATAATTTTTTCCAAAAAAAAAAATACACAGAATCTTTGTGAGGAAAGGAAATATTCCTATACTATTGAGCCAGAATAGATTCTTATGCAAACTTCTTTCTTTAAATAATCACTATGTGTGAAAAAGTGACAGCACACAAATATTCTTCCCTTGAACAAAGCAATGGATTACAGTGGAATGGGGGAGGGAAGAAATTTAATTATTTCAATAACATCACTTAGGAGAGTATCTTAATGCTTTGGAACTAAGGAAAGCATTCCAAATTAAGATTTCTACTAAACCAAATTTTACCTAGAAAATCTGCAGACACATTGAGGAGCTAAGCATGAAGTTGGGTAAAAAATGAGTATAACAAACCATTTTTACCTATTAATGAACCTGTATGAATTAACCACTATACCAAAAGCTATATGCTAACAATGACTCCTGAGTGACTACTACTTTTTTTTTCCTACTACTTTTATAAGGAATATTTTCTAGCACTCTTAAACTTTGTATTCTTACATCCTCTTCAAAAGGATTCTTTGAGCAAAGGTTCCATTTTCTTTACTTACTGATAATCACCACTTATCTAATGCACAATATCCACTTTGGTGGACTTTCCACATGTCCTTTGCATAGCAATAAATATGCATAAAAAGCAGAATGTAACTGAAATCATCTTGACATGCATGCTTTTAATAGATCTAAGCAGAAAGTTATATACAACATACTGCTTCGTAAGTATCAGTTATAGGGTGAATATATGGAGTTGCTTTTTTTTTTTTTTTTTTTTGTCAGGGTGAGGAGAGCAGCATGATTGGTCTTATGTCTGTTACTGGAGAGTAGGTTCTTGTTCCATTGCAGAAAGAATTCAGAGACACAGAGACCAAAAGAGCAAAACCATGATTTATTAAGCAACAGTACACTCTCGGGAGGGCGAGCAGGCAGGCTCAGGTGAGCAGCTGCCCTGAGTTTCTTTGGCAAGCTGGTTATATGGACTGTGAAAATGATTGGGTGGCATATTCATTGCAGAGGGAGGGGTCTTGGGTTGTATTTCCTGATTTTTATCCCATCTGCACCTTCCCAAGAGGAGGAGGGATTTTTGTCCTTATTTAGTTAGTCTTGATCAGAAGTATCATGGTGTTGGTGCATGATGAGCACTTCTTATCAGCAAGACTAATTTTATTGTAATGAGACCATAATGAGCAAAAGGTTACATTCAGAAGCCGGAGATTCCCACCTTTTCCTACCTTGCTTTGTCTGCCTCTAGGACCCCTGTCGGCCCGAGATGTATGGTTTCCTGCCATGTGACCCATGCCTTCCTTCTCTGCTTGTATCTGGCTAACTGCCTGCTCTAACGTGTCCAATGGAATATATTAGCCAAATGGCAAAAAGTGGTCACATATACAGTCTGAATTCAAGGATACCAAAAGATAATAAGAAGTTTGCAAACTATTTCAGAACAATGGAATTCCATTAATTTTATTTTTCTCTAAAAATTAACATGTTTATTGATATGAATTAGAAATTATAAATAAATAATTTAAAAATACCTAGCACTGTTTAAACCTCAGGAAATTTTCTTTCAAAATTTTTTAAACAGAAAATGTGATATTTTATATTATCTTTGATAATCTGATCCCTTTTCCTTTATACCAGGTACTGTGCTAGGTTTAATAGTGAGCACATCAGATAAAGTTTCTGCTCTCGCCGTCTACTGCGTAAAGTATCTTGCCATGTTGATAAATATTCACTATCATATAAATGCCTAAATCTGTATTCTGTATATTATTTAACCTTGCTCTATAACGAGACATTTAGTTTGTTCTCTACCTTTTTCTGTTATTCACAGTAACTCACCACCTGTGGAAGCCCTGAGATCAAATATCCCCTCCATCCCACCCAGTTGAACTTGACCTCCCATCCTGTCTCGTCTAGTTCAGAGCAAGCTGTTGATCTGATTGGATTAAAGTCATTCACACTACTGTAAGGAATACTTTCCATGCAGAAAAGTTTAATCCAGAATATTTAGTGGCCTTTGACACTATTAAATGCCGCCAACATCAATTTGCTAAAAGCCCATTCAGTGAAAATCAGCTTGCCAAATATTGAATTTATGGAATGACTAATTTTAGATACCTAGCATTTCCTCATTTCTGAACATTTTCCAAGAAAGAGTGAACTTTTCCGTAAACATAAATTTTCCTCTTTAGTTTTGAGAACACCCAGGCCACTTCACCTTTCTCTGCCCCTAGCTCTGTCCTCCTATCCCTTTGCCCTTGCATTTACACTCGCATGTCCTCCTGCCTCCTACCTGTCTTTGCCCCTGCTCGTGCCCCTGGCAATAAACAGCTATAACACATTAACCTGGATTGGATTTAACATATTTTTTGATAGCTTTATGAGATTTGGTCATTTCACAGATTGGCTTCAGTCAAATTGTTTACCTTCCTCCACCTCAACGAACCATTGCTGAAAACATGGCTTTTACTTGGGGCTTTCAGAAGGTAATAATACTTGCTTATTGACAGTCAAACCACCTTCATTATCTATCCTAACAAGGATTTCTATACATGGATCAGAACAATAACTTCACAACATTCACCTTCCTTTCTCATCAGGTCAGGGGTGTTATGATAGTTTGAAGAAAGTAAATGATACATATAAATATTTCTCATTTTATATACATGAATAAAGAGGATTTGCTAGGTTTGATTTATAAGTGATTATACCTGACATCTTTAGCCTATGTTATTTTTCAAAAAGATGAATTTTGCCTGCAAAGCATGGGTACAACAAGCTGAGTCATCATCTCTAATTTTTCATAAAACCTTCATAGGCTGAATTCAAGCACAGGTACTGGAAATGGGTTTTAGAAAGTTTTCCCTCATCCTAATACACTTGAAAATCCACAGTCACAGCTGGACTTCAGGTGGTTACAGACCCACACAGCTGCTTGGTGAGCCTCATGACTCTGCCTTGGTAAACAGGAGTTCCTTGAAATTGTGAAAATCCAGAAATGAAATCCTCATTTCACATAATAGGAATATAAATCAGAATCTCTTGTGTGCATTGCATTTACGTCAAGGTTGATGCTAAATTTTGGTCTTCTTCTATCATTTCATCCTTTTATCTATTCACTCTCCAGCACGTGAAAGCTACAGGCAGCCTACATGTGCAGATATTTACTATGGTTGGGAATAAGAGGAACAAAACAGAGTTCAATGAAGTAAATGCATTGCACTTTATAGAATTTAAAGTAAACGTTATATAAAGAGGACACGATTCATCCTTTGTTTTCGTACTTGATTAGATAAATCATATAGCAAACCATAATGTAAGATATAGTACTTACCATACATTTAGCGTAATGGCTTAAGCACATTTTCTCTGTAGGAAGTATTCCTGTGATAATAGGACAATATGAAAAATTGCCTGTGATAAAAATAAAACATGACCACAAAAGATAGCTCAGCATCTGATACCCCAAATACAATATCATAACAAATGTACATCTATTTATATATTTATACACACTGTGAAATCTTATTAAGTAAATATCAGTATGTAATTCCATATAGTTCCTAGGATAATTTTCTAAAATATTAAACGCAACATTCAGTAAATTCAAAAAGTTTTGCCCCACTCTAGTAGTGTCTCAGGTTTTATATTGAAAAGCCTTTACATTTTATAATGCCAACATGCAAATAAGCACTAGCCTAGCCATTAAAACACATTAATCAAGTATTTATTTTATCTGAACTCATCTAGGCCATGCAGATGTTAACTCTTTTCTGACTATGTGTGAAATTATGGCAAAGGAAGTTTATATTAACCAAAATGTTCAGGTAAGAAACTACTCACCTGTAAGAATTATGTTTCTTGCTTTGACATTCTACCTTGCAAGTAAAGGTGGTCTTAAGGGTCACTTAAAGTTAATGAGCCTAAAGGGGAAGTCTTTTGGGGGAAGTGGAATGTTTTGGGGTTTTTTTGGTAAATCAGTACAGACATAGGTGCTCCTCTATCCCATTGCCCACTTCCTGCTGTGAACATGGCCATGGTATTTGGATTTGCAGGAGGAAGCAATTATGAGAAAGAATGCGATCATGCAACAAACACAAATAAATAAAAAGTAAAATCCATTCCTAACCTACAGTTAGCTTGGTTTACTTGAAAGGGTAAGGGCTTTCTGACTGACAAGGACATTTCCTAGTACCTGTTCCTGAACTAAATTCGATGTCTTTAAGCTACACAAGAGACTTCCTTAGCAAAACAAAATTTTTAGGGAAAAACTACTATGACTCAGATCTCCATATCTATATTTCAGGAATAAAAATTTTAAACTCTTAACCTATTCCAGGTTTTCATTATGTTAGAGCTGTTCACTTAGTTTTGTCACTCTTTTTATTTTTCTGTCCCAATTTTTTCTCTCTCTTATTCTCCCCCGAATAGAAGCTAAAAATACCAGAGTCTGTGACCCAGAGACGTTGAAAATATTAGGAGAAGACTAAAGGGAAATCCACTTTTCAGGATATTTTAGGAATTCCTGCATAACTGATTCAATATCTGTAACAATTACTTTGCAGTTGTGTCAAAGTAGACATCCACACGATGTACTGTAACACCAGACAATAAACACAATAGTCTTGCACTAATTAGGAATTACCTTCAAACATCTGATCACTAATGCCATTCTTGTTAGCCAGCTGACCTACTGCATTGAAGTCCTTAGACAGTTCCCAGACTATGATATTGTACAGATATTGTAAGATGCTTTTGACTAAAGATACTAGAATACACAACAGAAAGTGGCTAATGTAATGGGTTACTTTTAAGCTCACATAAGTCCAGAGACTACTGATTCCAGGGTTTGTGCGGTGGCTTATGCAAGTACCCAAGTTCATTCTGCTTCTAATAACTACTCATTGTGTTGGTGATGTCTTACCACATGGTTACAAGACATCTGCAATACTCCACAGACAATTTCTGTAGCAGAAGGTAAGCAGGTGGAGAAAAACACATCTTTTCTTATTGTACCTGCCAGTCTCTTTTCTTAGGAGGAAAACCCATTTCCAGAAGACTCTTAGCAGATTCCCCCTGTGAGTCATTGGCCAGAGTTGGATCACACTGGCTTTTTTAGATCAGTGAGGGGCAACTTAGAATAGGATTACCATGACTAGACTGAAAGAGAGACCCAACCTCCTTGTATATAAGCCATCCAAATTATATCTAAACAAAATTAAGTTGCAGCAAGTAATGACTGTCAGGTTCTCTAATTTTTAAGCTCTTTTATTTCTTTCTTGAAGATTTTGGAGTAACTGGCTATTTTAATTTCCTAGGACTGAGATAACAAAGTATCACAAACTGGGTGACTTTAAAACAACAGAAATTTATTCTTTCTTATTTCTGGAGGCTAGATATCTGAAATCTAGGTGTCTAAGTCTCTAGGGGAGAATCTATTCTAAGCCCCTTTCTTAGCTTCCGATGTTGCAGGCAATTGTTGGCTTGTAGGCCCATCACTCCAATTTCTGCTTCTGTCATCATAAGGCTTATTGACTCTGTGTTTGTCTCTGTGTCTCTTCTCCTATTCTTATAATGACAATAGTCCTTTTGGATTAGGGCCCACCTTAATGACCTCCATCTTAATTTGATTACATCTGCAAAGATCCTTTTTCCAAATAAGGTCACATTCACAGGTACTGTGAATTAGGACTTCAACATATATTTTTGGAGCTCACAAGTCAACTGATAACACTGACACAATTGATGGAGTACCTGGGGGTGTGGAGTAAGGGAAATGACCCTCAGGAAGTATGAAAACAGCTACACTTAAGAATGCAGATGATAAAAACTAATAAATAATATTGTCAGAGTGTTGCCAGTGAGCCAAACTGTTTAGTTACTTAATTATTAATTTATTTTTAGCTTTTCTGTTTCTTTGCTCAAGATTCAAATTTCTAAGAGTGGCAACTAAATGGGTTATGTTTGAACAGCATGCCTACGCATTGGCAGGGCACTAGGAAAGTCAACAGAGCACTTTGATTGTAGTCCTACCTATCACCCAGTGTCAAAGGGGGAGTTCCCTAGATGAAAACTAGGTGTGTTTATCAGAAGAAAAGAAAGTGCTATGCAAGTAAAAGTAAAAAACATGTACCACATGATTTAGTCAATCCTGTCCTGTCTGCCCTGGTGGTTGGCAACTGTCCCCTTGACTGCCACACTGACCATGAGAAATAGAATAGTCTTGTTTTCCCTTGGACACCCTGATCATGGGGTTCTGTATGAGACACGGGGGTGCGATAGAAAATGATATGGCACACACATTGGACAATAAGAATTGAAAGCATATATAAACGGTCTGTTCATATCAGCATGCACTGGATGAACATCAGCTCTGAATATAGGTACAAATAAAATGTAATATTGACTGCTATATTTGTGAATATTTTATAAACAGATTATGTGACACCCTTAGCATTGGAAAGGAGTTATAGCAGGGAGAATTTGAAGTAGAAGAAAAGGAGAAGTAAGAAAAATATGAATATAAATTTCATCTGTCACTAACAAGATGTATAACAAACTAATTTGACTCATTGTATAGTTTAACATTCTGGATTCAGCCCAGAGTTTTGGAAGACAAAAAAGAATAGAAGTTAAAGAGACCAAGCTTCAGATAGATCTGGATTGAAATCTCTGTTCTGATCACTGTTGTGTTTATAAGCCTAGTGCAAGTAAGGCATATGGTGATGGTTTTATTTATGCATGCTTAGCAATAGGTGTTTGTTAAGTGAATGAATAAATCAACTGTGAGTCATTTAACCTGATAGTAGCTCATGATGACTCTCAATATGTTTCTAAACAAAATACTGGGACAAGAAATACACATACACAACTAAAACTCCTTTTTGACTGTAAAGTAAACAACACTATACATAAAATATGAAACAAGAATCATCCTTGACTAACTATGGTGATACACTGTGCATAATCTCATATACTCATTCAGCACCTCTCTGGGTAAGGCACTGGGCTTGGTATTTGGAACTAAAGTCACAAAGCCTTTGCCCTTGAAAAATAAGACAGATAGAAATTAGTCAATAGAGGTTTGAATAGTCCAGTGAGAGAAAACAGAGAAACACTTGATTTATCTGACTGGTAAGGCCAGGAAAGTCTTTGCCATTAAGATAAAATTTGAAATTGTGTACTGAAACTATTAGCAAGATATGGTTGTTGTTGTTGTTGTTGTTGTTTTTCCTGGTAAAACGAGATGTTAGGAGAATAAAATGCTATATGTTACTAGTCAATAGGAATTGGAAGTCAAACAGCTTTGGGTCCTTGCCTAAGTGATTTTTTTTTTTCTTATGCATTGGATTTACCTCACCATTGACTCACACACTCCCTAAAGCTAAGATTCTTTTCACTTTTTAAAGAGTTGCCCCTTAATTATCTAAGAAGATATTATGAGGAATAAAAAAAAAAAGTGAAGTCTAAAGCTGTTATAAAGCATCATGTAAATAAACAGCCTCAACTCAAATGTTGGAGAGGAAAGCATGGATATTGTTTGTGGTAGCTCCTGAGATATAGCTTTGCAAGGACAAGTAGGGGCAGTTTTGCTGTGGCTATCTATTGCATTGGATTCATTTGTACCTTTGCACCATGTCCGCTTACTTAGCTCTGATCCTCCGTCTTTCATTTAGATAAGGATGAGCAGTCTGTATGTGGGGTTGGAGGGGATTAGTTTAGCGTACTTAACCACTTACTTCCCTGAACCATTTGTCAACACGTATTCCAGAAAAATGGTAAGGTAAAAACTGAAGGGCAAGGAAAAAGTAACACTTTTAAAAAGCGTAACTGAGTTTGTGTTGAAGGGTACTTAGGCTGATATATGGCAGTTTTCTGAAAAATAAATAGATATCTCACTTCAGTACAATACCCACAGCCTTCTACTTACCAATTCCCTTGTGTTTAGTTAGGAGTTCAAATATTTTTGAAGGCATTCCAGTATAAATTAGAATAGTCTCCAGATGTTTTGGCACTGTAAATGGCCAGGCTAAAATTCACTTTTAATGAACCGTATTTTAATGTCAGTCTCTCCTGTCTTCGTAAATGACAAAGAACTCATCTGACTTTGTAATGAATGCTCAACTGTTCCATTACCAATTCTGCCATTTATTGCAGGTATCTTCCTGTGAATTCATGGTGATTTTAAGTGTGTCGAGTAAGAGAAAGGTTAAGATTAAGGAAGAGAGTAAACCTAGAATCAGTAGGATATGGACTCTCTGGGTAGAATACATAAACCTAGCTGTGACAATTTCCTTACTGAAAACTGAAGGTTTGGAGGCCAGAGAAAACATAAATAAATATAGAGGATGTTGAACAGAATAAATAACCTGAGACTGCAAGCTCAGAATCTATGACTCTGAGTCAACTGTAATCCCTGTGTCACTTTCTTGATGTTTAAAACCTAAGGTTTGAGGAGAATTGTATCCAGAGATTTCATAGAACTCAGCTTCAGGATTATTCGGATCAGAGTATTTGGAATTGCTTTTGCTTTGTAAACTTACATACGTATGATGTTTTTCTCTATTGTTCTACAAATTACAACTCTTGACGTTATGAGTAGATGGAGTGGAAGGTTATATAACTTTCTATATGTTTCTCCTTTCACGCTTACGTGGAATTTGAGTGCTAAAACTGGGAAAGTCTTAGGCAAATCATGGAGTTGGTCACTTTAAATGCCTGGAAGACCCCTATCAAAGAAAGAAAGAAAACGTTCCAAGATTGTTATCAATAAAATGGATGCATAAAAAAGTGTAATTTATTGCATGTTTTCTTCCAGGTAATAAAAAGTGATGTGATTTTAGAAAAATCAATGTATAGAACTATATGTTGACATCATCAAATTTACAAATAAGCAAAATCATACATAGAGTGATGTGACTCACAGAGTTTATCTGTTACTTATGGACTCTAGGCCCTGTGATGAATATTATAGGACTAATTTGTCGAACTAATTTGACAAGTATAATCACCAAGTAAGTAAATTCAAAAAAGAATGATTTTATTGAATCACATTATTTTTCCAATTCCACAGTAGGAAAGGAGATATTTTAGATTAAAAATGCATGTTAGAATTTAGGAGAGACAGATGTACGCTTTCATTAGAAAAATAAGTCTTTACTTATGATATGTTAAGCATTTAACGAACTTGACGTATTTCCTCATGAACATACTTTTCAGCCCTATTCCCTGAAGCTCACTGTTAAAGTGGATAAAGCTGCCACTCTGTAGTCATAAACTACCCAAGAATATTATGCTGAAAGATGATACCTTTAAGACATCTCTTATTTCTTTCATTAATTCTATTATTTAATTTGAATTTATGAATATCAAAAGAAGATTTGAAAACAGACTGGAAAAGCTTCAAATCAGTGGGCTCTTTGAAATGCACTTGGTTTTACTGTATTGCTACTTCATTTGCTTCCTACATTATACCACTATTTTGTTAAATTTTGCATTTGAAATGTAATTGCCTATTCAGTAATTCCTAGCATTAGTCAGATTTCCTGGATGACATAAATATTGATTTACTTTGACTGATAAAAAGAATCACTATCACTGAAGCATGTTAAAAAAAACCTCAGTTGAGAAGTCTATTCAAAATGCTTTCATTTGAGCAATCTGTGTTTATAATTTTTAAATATGTCAACTTTATTACAAAAGAAAAATCAACTTGAGTCACTTGAGTAAAATTTGGAAAGATTGTTTTTGTGGATCTTTGGCTGTCGGTCCTAGAGGCACTATAAGGAGGACGGCTATCAGTATCACCACCATGAAGATAATAATAAGAGTCAATTGGGGGACTTCCCTGGTGGCACAGTGGTTAAGAATCCGGCTGCCAGTGCAGGTGACGTAGGTTCGAGCCCTGGTCCAGGAAGATCCCACATGCCGAGGAGCAGCTAAGCCCGTGCGCCACAGCTACGGAGCCTGCGCTCTAGAGCCCACGAGCCACACAACTACTGAGCCTGCGTGCCACAACTACTGAAGCCCACACGCCTAGAGCCTGTGCTCCACAACAAGAGAAGCCACCGCAATGAGAAATGCACGCACCGCAATGAAGAGTAACCCCCGCTCGCCACAACTAGAGAAAGCCCGGGTGCAACAGCGGAGACCCAAAGCAGCCAAAAATAAAATAAATAAATTTAAAAAAAAATAGAACTTCATTAAAAAAAAAAGTCAACTGGAGTCTTTTTATATTTGATTATAATGAGTACCTATTAAATTATACTGTATGTTAGTTAGGAATTTGATTTAATATTCTAGTATATTCATTTTATGCATAAGGTTGCAAGATGCCAGGTCTCTAAAACCATAAGGGTGGATGGAGCAGGATGTGACCAAATAATCTGCAGAGATTCTGTAATTCTATACTGTAGTCTAATTAGATCTCTTTCACATTCAAGGCAATGAATGTGAAGAGATGGATTCTCTTCAGTCCATTTATTTCCTGGGTATAAACCAGGGTTTCTCAACCTTGGCACTATTGACATTTTGGGCTGGATAATTCTTTGTTGGCGGGAGTGGGGATAGGGCTTGTCTTGTACAGTGTAGAGTATTTAGCAGCATCCTTGGCCTCTACCCACTAGAAGCCAGTAGCACCTCCCTGATTGTGACAATAAAAAATGTTTTCAGACATTGCCAACTGTCCTCTAGGGGTCAACATTTCCCCAGTTTTGAACTACTGGTGTCAACTGTAGTGTCTTCTTCCAACACTTAAGCATATCATTTTTCAAATTCGGGTTACCTATGAAAATAAACTGTACTTATACAACTGGTTTAGCTTCTGCAAGAGGAAGAAAGATATATAGGAAAGAATCGAAAAGAAACTTGAGGGAAGGCTAGGTCAGACACTCTGTCCTTTACCTCCGAGAATGGTAGGAGGTATGTCACCGTTTTACATGACATCTGCCCGTTACTATCACCTACTGTACTTTATTTGCACGTATTCAGCCAACAGCTGAGGACTTCATGAGCTCGGCTCACTGAAGGGTCAGACTATCATGCCTGTGAATTGTTCTTAAACAAATTCTCCATTGCATTAGTCACGAATAAGCTTTTCTTTAATGTCAGGTATGCCTATCATCTTATTCCTCTTCATTTTCTTCTCAAATATGTGTGGACACTAAAAAGGCAATTCTGCCTTATGGATTTGGTTCCTGTAATGCACCTTCTGTATACTAGATTCAATACCTCTTTCACATAGTTGGGTTTTGTTTTTTTTTAAGGTTAGAGTACCTGTGCAGTGTTTATATTAACTGATAAACAAAATGATCTTAAAACTAAATTTTACAACAATGTTTAAAGCAGTGGTTCCTAAACTGTAGTCTGATTAGTAGCATCATCCTCACCTGGGAACTTGTTTAAAATGCAAATTGTCGCATGCCAGCCTAGACTTCCTGAGTCAGAAGCTCTGGGGGTGCTTTAACACACCCTCCAATGATTCTAACATACACTAAAGTTTGGGATCCACTGGTTTATAGGTCTCATTTTGGGGGAAGTTACAGTTTATCCACAAACTGGTTTGTGAACACCAAATGGCCTTTAATATTTCCCTTTCAGCTGTCAGTGTGATAGCAGATTTTTATAAGGCAGAGCTTTAGAAAATTAACTAATGGCAAAGCAAAATATGCATATTGATAGCATCTCCTAAACTCACATTCACTCCACTTTTTTTCTTTCTTTTCTTTCTCTCTTCTAAAGAGGCCATAAAGTTTATTCCCTTAGCCCTGTAAATTGTCAGTAATTGACAGCCTGACTGAGAGTTGGGCTATAATTCCAAGTTTGAAAGAGCCAGGGACACGAACTCTTGCTTCACCTCTTAAGATGGATGTTAGGTCAGGAGCAAGGAGCAATGGGGCAAAGGGTTCCCTAGGAGGCTGGACTCAAGGCTATTGCCTGCAGCCTTTGCTTTTAGTACCTTGAGTTCAGCACGAGGGTTGCCAAATGTATATACCTCTCACCAGCACTGCAGTCATTTTTCTTTTTAACCTACACCTACATCTGAATGGCCTAGAAAGGGTTATACCCAATGACAAATTTATCCATGCTGACTGAAAAGCTCCAAGGGTTCCATCACCCTAAAGAAAACAGTGTAAGAGACACTAAGCCGTGCTGGTGTTCCATTTAGCAAATGGCAAATAATAACATCATCCTGACAATTACAAGCTGTTTCATGCTACTGACATGTCAACAGCATCTATACATTGAATGTATAAAACTTCCAATACTATCAGGTCTCAATCTACACTTCAGTCTGTCAACAAATGCCTCTTGAGCATCTATTTTGTCCAGGAACAGTCTATGGAAAATTAACTACCATAATCCTTGGCATCCAGGTGATCACAGTCTCATCAAGAAAATCATAAACTTATAGATATTTAAGAGCTAAATGCTATGATCAAGCATGTGCTAAGTGCTAAATAAATTTATAACTGAGTTTTTAAAGACAGTATGATATTTCATGTTTAATCCTCATGACCTCTTGCTTAATGTTTTACTTCTCAAGTCATGTATATTTCCCAATTTTTGGCCCAGAGGATATGTAAAATAAAGTGTCTATGGATTTCATTTTAAGTCTGAATTTCCACCAATTCTTGTATAGTCTTTTCATAGCAAACTATTTGCTGAAATACATGAAGGAACTTGGACATTTTTTGGTAAGCAGAAGAGAGTCATTTTGTTTACAAGTACAGGAGTAATCCAAGCACTTGCATGTTTTAGGACATCCAGCAAATTTTGTAGGAATGGCTGGAGTGGTGAGAAATTACCCAGGAGAGAAGAAAAAGTTACCCTTAATGGTATTTGGGCAGCAGTCTAACTGGAGGCTGAAGAATAGTGAAATTTAAAGCAAAGGGTATGAATCATTCCTTCATAGAGAAAAGTGTCATAGCTGTCTTTCATAGGGGTTATATTAAAAAAATAGAACAATGGGTTGTTGCAGAAACATGCTATTTAGATCGCTAAAGATAGTAATAATAAGAGAGCAATGTCTATAAAATCATTTAAAGATACTTATCCAATAAAAAGAGTTCTTTTCTTTTTTAACATCTTTATTGGAGTATAATTGCTTTACAGTGTTGTGTTAGTTTCTGCTGTATAACAAAGTAAAGCAGTTATATGTATACATATATCCCCATATCCCCTCCCTCTTGCGTCTCCCTTCCACCCTCCCTATCCCACCCCTCTAGGTGGTCACAAAGCACCGAGCTGATCTCCCTGTGCTATGTGGCTGCTTCCCACTAGCTATCTATTTTACATTTGGTAGTGTATATATGTCAATGTTACTCTCTTACTTCATCCCAACTTACCCTTCCCCCTCCCTGTGTCCTCAAGTCCATTCTCTACATCTACGTCTTTATTCCTGTCCTTCCCCTAGGTTCATCAGAACCTTTTTTTTTTTTAGATTCCATATATATGTATTAGCATATTGTATTTGTTTTTCTCTTTCTGACTTACTTCACTCTGTATGACAGACTCTAGGTTCATCCACCTCACTACAAATAACTCAATTTCATTTCTTTTTATGGCTGAGTAATATTCCATTGTACATATGTGCCACATCTTCTTTATCCATTCATTTGTCAATGGACACTTAGGTTGCTTCCATGTCCTGGCTATTGTAAATAGTGTTTCAATGAACATTGTGGTACATGACTCTTTTTGAATTATGGTCTTCTCAGGGTATGTGTCCAGTAGTGGGATTGCTGGGTCATATGGGAGTTCTATTTTCAGTTTTTTTTTGCTCTACGCGGGCCTCTCACTGCCGTGGCCCCTCCCGCTGCGGAGCACAGGCTCCGGACGCGCAGGCTCAGTGGCCATGGCTCACGGGCCTAGCCACTCCGCGGCATGTGGGATCTTCCCAGACCGGGGCACAAACCCGTGTCCCCTGCATCGGCAGGCGGACTGTCAACCTCTGCGCCACCAGGGAAGTCCCTATTTTCAGTTTTTTAAGGAACCTCCATACTGTTCTCCATAGTGGCTGTATCAATTTACATTCCCACCAACAGTGCAAGAGGGTTCCCTTTTCTCCACACCCTCTCCAGCATTTATTGTTTGTAGATTTTTTGATGATGGCCATTCTGACCAGTGTGAGGTGATACCTCATTGTAGTTTTGATTTGCATTTCTCTAATGATACATGAAGTTGAGCATCCTTTCATGTGTTTGTTGGCAATTTGTGTATCTTTTTTGAAGAAATGGCTATTAAGATCTTCTGCCCATTTTTGGATTACGTTGTTTGTTTTTTTGATATTGAGCTGCATGAGCTGCTTGTATGTTTTGGAGATTAATCCTTTGTGGGTTGCTTCATTTGCAAATATTTTCTCCCATTCTGATGGTTGTATTTTCATCTTGTTTATGGTTTCCTTTGTTGTGCAAAAGCTTTTCAGTTTCATTAGGTCCCATTTGTTTATTTTTATTTCCATTTCTCTAGGAGAGTTCTTTTTTTAAAAATATCTGAGCATTTATCAAAATGGCCCTCCCATAATATTCTAGGGTATTCCAGAATATTGGGGTATTCTTCTAGACTCTCAGACTTGAAAAGTATAGATATTCATAAAAAAAAAGCAAATAAATGAAATTCATGCTCCAGGGAGCAATAGAAAGAAAGTCAAAAAGTTTGCTTTTGATTAAGTCTCTTACCAACACTATCACCACTGCCAAAATATGTTCCTTTTCTGTATAGTCTTTTTTTTCTGTTTGCAGAAACTTCATCTCCTCTATTGCTTAATCCAGAAACCTGAGGATCTTCCTTAACCTCTTTCTCATACTTTTCATTTACAACCAGGTTCTGTGAATTCTACCACTAAAATCATAACTCTACTGATACACCATCCTAGTCAGAGACACCACTGCTCAGCCCCTGAATGTGCTACAAACTGCAAATTTCTTTTCTCATCTCCACTTTTGCCTCAGAAGTCAGACAATCTTTTAAAAGGGTAAGTAGAAATTCTCCTTCTTAAAACACTTTAGTGGTTTCCCACTAAAGAATGAAACTCAAACAACAGCACTCTAAGGTAGCTATTACTATTATGCCTAGGTTGAGGGAACCAGTGCTTTTAAAACTTAATTTTATTGAGAACACATGATTGGCAAGTGGCTCTGCCCAGCCAGTCTAAACCCAAAGAACTGATCTGCTGCAAATTTGCTGCCCTCTGATGTGCTAGGTTTATAGTATCACTGAATAGACATGACAAGATGCATAAAGCAAAATGTGAGACAATCATGCCAAGAACTCTCAGATTAAAGTACTAATAATGATAATCATAAAATCAACAACTAAGATTTGCCAAGCACACACTCTGAAGACCCATAAACTTGAGGCTCCGTGCAATGTTATATTTGTACCTAACAACAAAGCTCATTAATTTATAAATTTAATGATAGTAAAATTCTATTAATTTACTCTGAACAGCAATGCAGCCTTTTGAACATAAATGAGCAGGATATGGAATTAAATATCTTGTATTCGAAGTGTCCTGTCATTTACTTGTTATGTGATTTGGAAGAAAATAAACGATGTAAGCCTCAGTTTCCTTAATCTGTAAAATAATCTTACTAATAATAATTTCACGTAATTGTGTTAAGCACAGGAAAGGAGATATTACTATGAAATATGTGCTTTTAAAACAGTGACAGCATTATTTGAAATATATTTGCATATGATTATATGTTTAGATATTTTTGCTAAACTGGCTTAAGTTAGTTCAAGTCACTGATAAATTCAATCATGCTTTTCAAATAAGTAGATCTGTATTGACAAAATGAGACATTGTAGAGGTAGTGAAATGTAATCATGTTGGCCAAGTAATACACACTTTTGTTTTCTTTAATATTACCAGTTTCATAGGAATATTTCATGAGGGTACTTTAATTACAATTTATTTATAGTCTATTTGTATCAGTCAGAGTTCAATCAGAGAAACAGAACCACTGGAGATAGATGGATGGATTGATAGATGATAGATAGATAGATAGATAGATAGATAGATAGGAACAGATAGATATATATAGGTACATGTATATATCTATTACAAGGATTTGACCATATGCAATTGTGGGAGTTGGTAAAGCAGTTTCTGCATAGCTGTGATCTTTGCTTCTAATGCTGGAACTAGAAGTCCACAGGGAAGACAGTTGGGACGAAAGATGGATACAGAGTAGGGGAGATTAAAAACAACCTAGACAACAAGCTAGAGCCCTAGGAGGAAGAACTGAAATGTATACCATTTCTTGTTTCCTCTGACCTTGGTGATGTGAAAGCCCTGCAGAGGGTGGGGTCCTTTACCACAGAGCTAAATTAAAGCACTTGGCCCAAGAGTGCATCCAACCAAAATTTGCAGATGCATATAAAATAGTGTAGTATTTGCATTGTGAGTAGGTTCCCTCAAACACTCTCGTATACTTTAAATCATCTCTAGATTACTTATAATACTTAATACAATGTAAATGCTAGATAAATAGCCACCAGTACATGGAAAATTCAAGCTTTGCTTTTTTGAACTTTCTGGTAAAACTTTTTTCTTTATGAATATTTTTGGATTGCGGTTGGTTGAATTTGTGGGTGTGATGTGGAACCAGAGGGTATAGAGGGCTGACTGTATACAGGAAAAGGGATTCTGGGAAATGTAGTTCAGCATAGTCAAGTCAACGTGTTGTAGAGCCTATAATACATTCCTTATCAACTTGGCACCTGTAAACATCTTAAATCATACTTTGCCTCCAAGTAAAGATAATGACAAAGTTAAACTTCCATCCAACATGCTATATCTATCTTAAATATAACTGAAAATAAGCTCACTTCTTCCTCCTAAGAGGATAGAAGTCCTTCTTTTGTCTTTGGATGATTTTCATTCTTCTCCTAATTCACACTTCAAGTTGAATATCTTGTACTTTAAATACTGACTTATAAATTTAACTACTATTAACGTATCTTATATTTGATAAGGAGATGAGTGAGAGGAAGAAAAGAAAAATTGGGGGTTGATAAACAAACATGGTCATATCAAAATAATGAATAAATATTCCTAACTATCACAGTCCTTCTTTTTACAACTGGCCGTATGGTCATAGCTGGTATTTATAGCTATTTCTTCTACTCATTTCCTACCCCCTTTTCCTCAGTTAGCATCTCAGCTGGTATTAGTTTCTTACCTGTGACACAGTCTTTCTTCCTGAAGGTTCTGGGTCCTTAGCAGGCCTGCCTGACTTGAGTCGTTTTAGTTTTCCATCAACTTTAATCACAGAACATAGGAGTACTAAGGAACACCTGGAGGATCTTCTGCATTACAGATGTGTTCCTCTTACCTCATTGTGCAGTAGCAACCCAGCTTCTCCTTGATGGTCAAGATCAGTAATCCCAGTTAGTCCAGTAACTGTCTTCTTCGCCTGTTGATTTAGATTACTTCAGTAATCCCAAAATGGCCAGGTAGCAGGCTCCATTTATAGTTTAATGGAATCATTTTGTGTTTCCTGAAGTTAGTCTGCAGTTCAGCAACATTTGTGAGATACAAAAAGGTTGATGTTTCACTTCCTTTCTCTAAATCTCATAGAAGAATTTCCTTGTGGTCCACTCTAACCAGAAACATAGACGAAAGGGATTTCTGGAGAATGTAGTTCAAACTAGCCAATAAATAAGTAATCAAGCTACTTTAAAATTGTGAGAATTTTTAATTCCCTTGAGATTGAAATCTCCATATATATTTGGTTTGGGGAACTTTGTTTATGTGGACGCATTCTTCCTTTGGAACTAAGAGCTCTAGACCAGCAGAACCTAAAGTTATATGGACAGAAAGTAAACATTTTGGTTGTGGAATACTAGGAGTAATATTGTGAGGAGCTACTCTTATTTGTATCCTTTGATTCCTGGTTAGCAGACAAACAGCATCATATACCAGATCATGTATATACTTTATGCTGGAGGATTGTTCAGCAGCCCTGCAAGCCCTTCAGCATATAGAGAACATGATATGACTAGTATGGATAAGATATCCAGTAAATCTATGGACAATACTTTGGGAGATGCACTGCAAGCAGAGAGGGCGAATCTATATCCAGGATATTGTCTGTTCCAATAAGAACACAGTACTGTGCCTACCATGTTGGAAGAGGTCCAATATAATCAACCTGGCACCAGGCAGCTGACTGATTTTTCAGGAAATGGTGCCATAATGGGGGTACAGTGTTGGTTTCTGCTGTTGGCAAAAGGGGCATCTAGAGGTGGCTACAGCATGATTGTCCTGGGTTAGTGTGGAAACCCAGGTTGCTGACCCTGTGAAAAACTTCCATCCATATTGCAATGGCCACTTTATTCATGAACCTATGGTGTAATGACAGGAGTGGCTGGGAAGACAATTGGGAATGGAAGATAAAGTAAAAAGATTAAGGATAAGCTAGAACCTCATGAGAACAAGATAGAAAACTGTGACAGTTCTTAATGCTTCTGAAATTTTTGGCATGGGAACTCTAAGAAACCAGAGTATTTTTGGCATAACTAAACACACACACCTGGACTAGGAGTCAGAGAAGCTGAAGGAGGATCCAAGGAAGTGTAGTGCAATTGCAGACCCAGTTATAGATTCACAGTAATGAGGTTAGCAAACCAATCAGCGGCAACGTATGTGAACTACAAAACACTTGCTTTCTTACTTCCCTTCTCAAAGTCTCATAGAAGAATCTCCTTGTAGCCCACCCTAACCAGAAACATACAAGAAAGGAATTTTGAAAAATATAGTTCAGTCTCACCAAGATGAATATTACAAAGCCACTTTAAAATTGTAAGAAATTTTAGATCCCTAGATGATTCAAATCACCACATATTTTGGTTTGGGAAACCTTATCATAGACATAGTAGGAAGAGTTCAGAATTGGGATTCTGGGGACTGGGAGTTTCTGTCATGGTTCCATCATTACCTGGACACAAAAACTTGGTTAGTCATTTATTCCCACCTGGCCTTCATTTCTTCAACTGTGAAAGAAAGGGAATACACTACATGATCTTCTGGAGGCTTTTTTGCATAATGGATAAAATGATTTATTTTCAGGCTGCTGTGAATCAAATTCTAGTCAATTGTGTGATATTGTGCAGGATCCTGGAATCCTGTAATTCAGTCTCTTTATCTGTAAATAAAGATAATACTGAATCAGAGGTGTTGTGAGAATTGAATGAGTTAAAATATCTAAAGCTCTTAAACCATGAGGGGCATGCAGTGAGCACACATTAAATGTTAGTAGTAGTAGCAATTTACCTGTGAATTTTATGATTGCTTGTTTATTGTAGAGGTTTAAAAACCATATTGATTGCTTCAAAAATGTGTGCTGTGGCTTAGAGAATTAAAAGGAAATTACTACAGGTCTCTGTACGTCTGTTTTACCATTTGTAAATCATGATTTTTTTCCTCTTTGTTAATACCAAAGCTATTAATAAGGATGCATTAAATATACATAATGAGGTGGACATTGTATAAATATGCAAATGAAGCAGTTATTTAGTAGCCTTAATAAAGGGTGAATATAATGGTTGGAGGGTTATTACTTGTATAAAAATGCTGACAAAGGAGCTTTTGCTCTTTAATGTTAACAGTGACCAAAGAAGTGGGCTTACGGTTTAAATTCTGATGTGCATTTTCCAGATTTGGAGAACTACAAACAATTTTATTTTATAGACACAAAGTCTGATTCTAGTAGAATTCTTGCTTTTATTTCTCACCAATATCCTAATTTACTTCAGTAATTCCAAACATTATGTAAGTATGTGTTGAGAAACCCACTCACCCCATCTTTCCTAAATATCTACTGCTTTTGTACTTGTGAGCTAATTCAACTCATTTTCTGCCCTCACTCCCTGTTCTTATTGAGAGTATATGAGGGAGACCAGGCTGAAACAGAATCGCTATATACAAGTCACTCTTTTGATTGTAAGAGACAGGAATTCAACTAAAATCAGCTTAATGAAATAAAACAAAACAAGAAAAGAAGGATGGAAAGGAAAGGAAAAAGGAAAGGGGATTTATTATTTCACATCACTAAGAAATCTGTGGTATCACTGGCTTCTGACATTATTGGATCCAGAATTTCAAACAGTGAATCAACTCTTTGTCTCTGTCCCTGTCTCTCTGTCTCTACTCCCTCTCTCCTCCCCAGTCTCTGTGTTGCCATCACTCAGTTTTGATGTATGTATTAGCAGGCTTTTTATAACACTGTATCAGGTATAGAGACTTCTAGAAGCTCCAAGATTTTGTCCTTAGAGCTAATGATCCCAGAAAAAAGAGAACTGCTGTGTCTCCCTCAATGTCCATGCACTCTAATACAGTCTACCTGGAGTGCAATAGACATGCCCGTGTGTATCTGTCTGTTTGGCTGTGATAACAGAATACCTAGAGGTGGCTTAAACAATAGGAAAAAATACGGGACAAACAAACATGATATAAAATGGATACTACAATAATATACATATTAAGATGCTCTTGCTTAGGTGATGTCATCAAAATGATGACATAGGTCATTCCTGACTTCAGTCTCCCTCATAAGAAGACAAACTAGCAACCATTTATGGAGAAGACACCACTGTGAAAATCCCAAATTCCAGAGCTGAGGCTTAACACCCCTCTGGACCACAGAGACTGAGAAGAATCAACATCAGAAAGGTAAGAGGAGCAGCTACATTCTGACTGCATTGCCCCTCGCCCAGGGCAGGGGCAGCACTGCACCAAAAGTGCCCCTTTGGACCTATGATTTCTCCAGTGTGAAAAGGAAAGCACAAGGTGGATATCCAGCTCCCTCAGAAGGCCCTTCCTGGGAGGTCCGCCTGTGTCTTGTCCCACACAGTTCACTAGGGGAATCTGCAGGACTTGACCACTGGAGATCAGGTAGAAACAGAGACGTTGAGCAGGGGAGCTTACAGCAACCAACACTCATATCTTGGCTAACCATATTTCTCCTTGCAGCTGCAAGTGAGCAGAGATCTCAGCCACGGGCTCTGCCCATCTGCAGAACTAAATCCGTAAGCCCTATCTGGCTAAGGAGCTCTGTTGAGTACAAGCTATGCTGGCCATGGAGCCTGTTCTATGATCCCACCCTGGCAGGGGAAGGAAAAAAATTGATGCCCTGCCCAACTACGGATTATAGCTTCTAGACCCTCCAGGCCAGAGAAGCCAGGCAGCTGCTGATCCCATCCTATAGACAATCTTAGGCAGAAAGCCAAGCCAACAATACTGCCCAATTACTGAGTATAGCCTCTAGCCCGACATAACCAGGGAGCCTGAACAGTGACCTTGGACAGCCTCAGAACTCAGCCTGCAGTCCCACCCAGCTAGGGAGCTAGGACATCAAACCTGCCCTACCCTGGAGCACAGTCCTAGCCTCATGGAACTCTGAGATACAGATCCTCCCAACCAAAAAGCCCCACTACAGACTTTGTTGAACAGCCAAGCACAGTTAGTGACCTACCTGATCTAAAATCCCAGCCGTCAACTTCGGAACACAGTTTGCTTCCCCACCTGATCAAAGAGCACAGGCTGAGTTCTTGTCTAACAAATTGGATAACTTAGAAGAAATTAATAAATTCCTAGAAACATACAAACTACCAAGACTGAATTATGAAGAAATCGAAAATAACAACAGACCAATAACAAGTAAAGAGATTGAGTCTGTCATTAAAAACCTCCCAACAAAATCCAGAACCAGATGGTTTCACTGGTGAACTGTTTCTTGTTGTTTTGTTTTTGTTTTTTGTTGTTTTCAGTTTAAATAAATTGAATAAAATTTTTAAAAATAAATCAATAGAAGTAAAAATAAACAGAACCTTGGTTATCATTTAAGGTCTACTTAAAAAATTTCCAGCATGTTTTTCCTAACACAAAAGTTATATAGGAGATTGCTCCAACTGATTACTATTATATAGAACACCAGTGTCATTCATTTATCATTTGTACATGTTCTTTTCTCCTGAGTTCTACATTAGTTTTTTTTCCCCAGTATGGAAGCATCAAAAAGACATGGTCTAGCAATTTGTTCATTATTAATAGCATTGATTACCAAACATATTCTGCTATAGGTAAAACACAAAATCCCTGACTAAAAAGCTGAACTATAAAGACATCAAATGTTTGCTTGCATTTTCTCTTATTCTGAGTTTTGCTTTCTCATTTGATTTTTTAAAGATTTCTACTGTCAACTATGGTGAGAAAGTCCACATGAAAAATTTTATATCTCGCACAAAAAAGAAAGCAGTTTTCCAAGTGATTGGCATTCTATGGATAATAAAGTTATTACATTATTCTATACTTGGGATATGGGGAGGTTTAAAAAAATGAGGAATTAATCTAAAATTACAGTGTTTACAAAACGGATTTCTCATTAACATACTTTTTGTGAACAAATCCTGCAGTAATATACAAGCAGCAATATAGGAACAAAAATAAATTTAAAATTTAAAGACATTGCATAACAATTTAACCATTGTGAGAAATCTGTGAAATTTGAATCAAATTGTTGGCATTATATAAAATTAGCACAAGGCTAGGTTAAAAAAAAAAGGAAGAAAATACATCAGGCTGTAAATGCTTTTAGTGCTAGATCATAATTCATAATTTAATCGCTTTTATATCATTAGGGATAAGCAGAGTATTTGGTGCAAAACAGAATGTTAATATAGGAATACTTTAAAATCTCCTATTCTTTTTTCTACATATTTTTAAAAATGATCACCATTTCTATATAGTGTTTATTTTATCTACACTAAATAGAACTGTACTAGTGATAATATTTTATAAAGTAACATTTCAGCAGATTTTCAAATTCATATTGGTGAAATTGAAAGGCATTGGGGTAGTCAAAAGAAAAGTCTAGACACTAACAGGCAGATATTTATAAACAACAGCAATATCTACAAATGTTACTTATTGTTAATGATAGCCTTTAACAGAGATAGATAAATTGGTCAAGATAGATTTCTTCTGACAGTGGCTGACCATGATTCATACTGTTGCTAATAAGAGTATATATCTTTTTAAAGACAAAGAAGAATTAACACCAATCCTTCTCAGCCTCTTTCAAAAAACTGAACAAGAAGGAACGCTTCCAGACTTATTTTATGAGGCCAGCATTACCTTGATACCAAAGCTAGAAAAGAACACTACAAGATAAGAAAACTCTAGGCCAATATCCCTGATGGATATAGATGCAAATTTCTCAACACACAAAAAATTAGCAAGCTGAATTTAACATCATACTAAAGAAGAAAACTTAGGGGAAAAATTATTTGACATTGGTCTTGACAATGATTGTATGGATTTGACACCAAAGCACAAGCAACAAAAGAAAAACTAAAGTACAGCTACATCAAACCAAAAAGTTTCTGCTCAGCAAAATAAATAGTCAACAAAATGAGAAGGCAACCTATGAAATGAGAGAAAATATTTGGAAACCACAAATCTGCTAAGGACTTAATGTCTAAAAATACATGAGGAACTCATACAACTCAATCCAATTAAGAAATGGGCAAAGGACCTGAATAAACATTCTTCCAAAGAAAATCTTCAAATGGCCGACAGGTACATTAAAAGGTACTAATCATAGGGGAAATGAAAATCAAAACCACAGTGAGATATTGCCTCACACCTGTTAGAATGGCTGTCATCAAAAACACAAGAAAGGGCTTCCCTGGTGGTGCAGTGGTTGAGAGTCCGCCTGCCGATGCAGGGGACATGGGTTCATGCCCCAGTCCGGGAAGATCCCACATGCCATGGAGCGGCTGGGCCCGTGAACCATGGCCGCTGAGCCTGCACATCCGGAGCCTGTGCTCCGCAACGGGAGAGGCCACAACAGTGAGAGGCCAGCGTACCGCAAAACAACAACAACAACAACAAAAAAAAAAACACAAGAAAACAAGTGCTGGCAAGGATTTGGAGAAAACGGAACCCTTGTACACTGTTGGTGGAAATGTAAATTAACATAGCCAGTAAGGAAAATAGTGTGGAAGTTCCTCAAAAAGTAAGCAATAGAACTGCCATACAATCCAGCATCCCACGTCTGAGAATATATCTGAAGGCAATGAAATCACTGTCTCAAAGATATATCTGCACTCTCATGTTCATTCCAGCAGTTTTTACAATAGTCAAGACATGGAAACAACCTAAGTGTCCATCAACAGGTGAATGCATAAAGAAAATGTGGTGTGTATATACCACATTATGGAGGAAGGGTACCTGGAAAAAACAAAATCACTGTTCCCCATTTTGAAACAAAACTGAAATTTGAAATTTAAAATGTTCAGTAAAAATGGGAGAGAATTCCAACGTCCCTAGCCACAAGGGAGCAGTTCTACTGAGACGTGAACAGTGGGGACTAAAAATTTTGAAAACATTTGGGGAGAGGGAAAATTGGTTTTCTGTTAATTGACAAATGTTCCAGTAGGGCTCTATTTTTGTTGGAATGTGTAATATTGTTATATTACACACATATATTGACCAGAGTCTCTGCTGAGTTTATAAAGTTCAGAAAAGATGGCTGGTAAAATTTTGGTTTTTATTAATTTATCTCAGTAAAAGCCCACTGCAACTCTAAAAACAAATAAACAACTTCAGACAGTCATAATGATTGAAGAAACATTAACCTAAAGACTGATAGAGAGCATTAAATATATAACTTTAAGATTAAATTTCATCATTTAAGATTAAATGAAGATTAAAAAGGTGAGATTATAATATATAATGGCTTTATAATCTGACAATGTGAAAATACTACAATCACAAAAAATAGGCTATAATAGGAATAGCACATGCAAAAATATGTTTTCAGTTCTTTCTAAATAGAATATTTCATGGTGGAAGTATTGCAATTCTGAGATTGTTGTATGTGATATGTATAATAAAGCAAATAAGTAATTATGATCTGTTCTAGTTCTATCAGATCCTATATTCTTGAGAACCTGAATTCTCAGTGTAGAAGAAAGGAAATACTGATATAGAAGTGGTAAATTAACACTGTATTTCTGAATTTAAACTGGAAATATAAGCATGAACTCTCAAGATATGTTGGCTTTGTCCACTAAGAAGGTCTAAAAACAATGATTCGTCTAGTAACAGTAAGCATTCCTAGTACCAAGATTCTTATCTTAAAATACTATTTTCCATTAGAAGGAACCAGGTATTTTTAGAGAAATGGCTTATTCCAGGTCTTGGACAGGAAATGTAAAAGATGGGCCTGAAATATCTTTCATGCCAGATAGCAACAAATCTACCAAAAATTGCTAAGTTCATGTCAAAAAATTCAGGAGCCAATTTTAAGAGGTTCCCACTGGCCAAAGATAGGGCAAACTAAGCTCCAATATGGGTAAAAATTGCAACTGATATAAATCCATTGAATAAGTTTGAATCTGTGGGTTTATAATATATAAAAAGAGCTCTTGAATTGGTCATCTTCAGAGGATGACAGAGAACCAGTTGATTATTTTGAAAACTGAATAAATAAAAGGCACAAATTAAAAATTTACTTATCTTATTTTTCTTATATGAATGACACAAATATGAATCACATAGTATAAAAAGAGAAGTATCTCCTGGTAAAATCATTTCAGCTAACATATAAAAACAAAATGAGAGGGCTTCCCTGGTGGCACAGTGGTTTAGAGTCCGCCTGCCGATGCAGGGGACACGGGTTCATGTCCCGGTCTGGGAAGATCCCACTTGCCGCGGAGCGGCAAGGCCCATTAGCCATGGCCGCTGAGCCTGCATGTCCAGAGCCTGTGCTCTGCAATGGGAGAGGCCCGCGTACCGCAAAAAAAAAAAAAAAAAAAAAAGAGAGAATTAAAACATCCCTTTTTTTCACCTCAATGAGGCATTGAGAATCAAAGGCTGCTAGCTTTGCTAAGAGAGACAGAAAGGAGACAGAGAGAGAGAATATGAATGGGAGAGATGCCTCTTGATGGAAGAGCATATCATCCACAGTTGTACCAGAGTGAACCAGCCTGAGTCTGATCAAGCCCCTGGCTCCAGTTACCAATTTGAAGGACAAAGAAACATGTCAAATATATAATAAACAAGATTTATAGCCAGAAACTCTAGAGGCCAGTTGGTGTCGGTCCTTCAACAACAACAAAAAAGAATTGTGAGGAAAAGAAATGGATTGAGTGGGAACCTGTAGATTAAAAGATAATTAAAGCACATAGCAAGTTAAAAAGTCATGTAAAATTAAGTTAGTCTGTCTTGAGATGGAAATTTGGATGACAAAGCCATAAAGAAACATAAAGAATTGTTTACTTAAAATACAAAATATAAAATTCAGTGTGGTGGTTACTTTTGGAGGAAGGGAGAAGGGGGGCTATGATTGCGATGGGGTTTTTGAGGTGTCTGATTTAGTTCTATTTCTTGGTCTGGGTGTGGCTGCTAGGGGTTTTGCCTTATTCACATATTTTTGCTTTATGTGTTTTCAGTATCTGTATTTACCTTACAATAAAAAGGTGAAACAATGGCTGAGTCACCTGATGGCTAGTTTCTAATCTGAAACGACAGGTATGCATTCTCACTTCACTAACTAAAGCTAGCCAAATGGCCAAGGCTGAGGTTAGTAGCATGGGAACTATAATTATCTTACAAGAAAGGCGAATAATAAATGGGAATAAAAATCGGAAAAATTTATTGGGCTTCTCTGGTGGCACAGGGGTTAAGAATCCGCCTGCCAATGCACGGGACACAGATTCGAGCCCTGGTCTGGGAAGATCCCACATGCCATGGAGCAACTAAGCCCTTGCGCCACAACTACTGAGCCTGCACTGTAGAGCCCGCAAAACACAACTACTGAGCCCACGTGCCACAACTACTGAAGCCCACACACCTAGAGCCCATGCTCCGCAGCAAGAGAAGCCACTGCAATGAGAAGCCCGCGCACCACAACGAAGAGTAGCCCCCACTCGCTGCAAGTAGAGAAAACCCATGCACAGCAATGAAGACCCAATGCAGCCAAAAAAAAAAAAAAAATTTAAATGAATAAAATCTATCTTAAAAAAAAATCAATTTACCATAAATACAATGATGTAATACTAACAAAAAGTGTTGGTCACTCAAACTATGAGAATTGTAATGGGTTTGGTGAGTAGCTGGGCTCTAGGTTTATTGAACAGGTGAGATCTAGGGCAAAATGACAATTAATTCTATGTAGGTGGTGGAGTAAAAGAAAGAGTGAGAATTATTATCTAGTGTTCTGAATTGAAACACAATGTCAGTAGTGACACTATTCAATGATAGGGAACAATTGAATATGTAAAACAAACTCTGATAAAGTTTGAGTAGGAAGGAAGATTATAAGCTTGGACAAATTTCACTTGAGACACAAGTGATACGTTAAGAAAAACACTCAAGCAGCCTAATCAAACACAGCTCCACAATTCAAGGAGAAATCTCAGCTAGAAATAGATATTTGGGAATCATTAGCATGTGGATCATTACGTACTTAAGCCACTCCCTGGAGAGTGTGTAGGGTAAGAAAGAAAAAAAAAAAGTAGATTTCTGAAGATTAGCAACATTTAAAGGCTAGGTTGAGAAATAAGAGATCAAAGGGCCAAAAAAAGATTCTGAGAAGGAGAAAACAGAATGGTAAAGAATAATTCAAAATAATTTTTTTTGACAGAAAAGGAAAATGAAATATAGTTAAATATCCAGAGAGTTCAATAAGATAAATTCTGAGAGATATGTTTTTGTCTGAAACAGGAAGTTTCTCATTGGTATGTCCATGTGTTTTGATAGAGGAAGTAGGCAGAAGTCATTAGTGTTGAGGGGACGGTGAAATTGAAGTTTGGGGGGTGAAATTGAAGTTTGGGGGTTTCTTGGCCTTGGCATCAATTCAACCAGGATGATGGTTGAACATCAGGTAGAGAAAAGATCTCTCAGCTGAGACCAGAATACTCAGTGCATAGAGGGAAGGTAGTAGATGGTAGAAGAAAAATATCCCTGGTTTCTTGGCTTCCTCCTACTTCTACAGCTCTCACCTTAAGTACCACTTCTTTAGGGAATTCTCACTTGAACCTCACAAACCCTAATGACTTAGGTGTCACCTAACAGTCCCTGGAGAGTAATTTAATTAGCTCATTATAGCCCTTAACAACTCTGTAAGAAAATTGAACAGTTGGTTTTCTCTTTATGCGACTATTTGCCCCAACAACTGATTTAAAGGCTCTGCCTGTTACTTCTCATCTGTTTAGCACTGTACTTGGCTCCTAAAAGGTTCTTCAAAAGTATTTGTTGATAGAAGAGTAAATGAAAAGATAAATAAGCAAGAGGAGTAGGAGCAGATTTCAAGAAAGCAGTGGGGTCTACCCAAGACTAGAGGAGTACTGAGGAAAGACTGCAAATTCTGCTCTCACCCCATAAAAAGTTTAGCAGTACTAGGATTACTGTTGCTTCTAGAAATACTCTAGCCTAGAATTCTGAACTTCAGTGATTTCTGTGCACAGTAAATCCAGTAAAACTTCAAGTCTACAAAAAAAGTTGGTATCACTGGGAAATTCAGGATTACACATTTTTTTTTCAGGAAATATAAAATTTTCAACTCATTGACTTTTTTTTTTTTTTAGCGGTACGCGGGCTTCTCACTGTTGTGGCCTCTCCCGTTGCGGAGCACAGGCTCCGGACGCGCAGGCTCAGTGGCCATGGCTCACAGGCCCAGCCGCTCCGCGGCATGTGGGATCTTCCCAGACCAGGGCACGAACCCATGTCCCCTGCATCGGCAGGCAGACTCTCAACCACTGTGCCACCAGGGAAGCCCCTCATTGACTTTTAATATTCCAAATTTTATATGTAAAACAAGCTATCATAAATAAAACAAATAAGGAAAAAAAATATTTGACACATTAGGCAAAGGGCTTAGATTGAGGAAAGGTGGAAGAAAGTGGAAAAGTGGAAAATAATAAGGAAAATAGAAACCAGGAAAGAAAGGATATTGTTTAGTTAGTGCAATGAAATCAGATATAGCAATATTTAATGATGTTCTGTACTATACTATGTATTATAATCTGTACTTTTCCTGGGGGAAAAAATGGTTTCTTTATTTCTCGTGGCAATCCTGCAAAGTAGGCATTGTTATGGAGGAAGAAAAGATCCAGAGTATGTAATTTGTTCAAGGTCAAACAGCTAATAAATATGTGAAGCTGGGATTCATATACAGAGGACCCTACCTTGGTTTTCAGTACCTGGGTGTTACAGTGAATCTTTACCCTCAAGAATTTGAAATGAAGGGCACTGTCTGAAAATTAAACTTTATGATGACAGACTGTATATATATAAACTCACTTTAACCACAAAGATGGATTTTTTGGTCAGCAAAAATCTCACTAGATGTTGTATGTTGATACCTGTACTGAGCAGGTTTAGGATTACTATAAACAAAAGAGTTGCCCCGGCCAAGTTGGTAGCACCATTTTCAGAATTCTGTCAGGATGAAATAAATTATCACAGTAGTGGGATTGTATTTTCAGGGGCTACTCTGGAATTTTTAAAAAGGTCATAATATAATTTTAGGATATAATCTCATTATGGGCAATATTTAATCCTCTTATTTATGGAAGAAGTATGTAAGATTTCTTTCCTCTTTCCATGCTGCATATGTTAAGTGGTAATATTTTGAGGCCAATGAATTACACTAATTCTTTTTGTTTTTTGAATAGTAGCTTTTAGGATAAGTAGAAATTTCAAACTTAAATTTGAATGTACTTTGAATGAAAGTATCCTTTTTGGGATGTATAACTTTTTAGAGTAAAGATGTGTTGTTTTTGCAACTACTTGTGTAAGGAATAAAGGAGATAGGTTTAACCAATATAAAATTAAATATATAACCAAGCAGAATCTTAATTTTATTATGTAGGATATTCACTTACATCTTATTTTCAAATTTGGAATAACATTTTCATTATTTAAAGTGATAATTTTGAATGCAAATTAAATTAACCTCTAGGTAGAAACTGCTTAACAGTTTTGGAGGTTCTTGGTATCCTGGCATCATTTACTGTGTGGAGATTTCCCCTTTGATATTTAAAGAGAAGCGAGTTGACTCACTAACAGGATTGCTGGTTCTGATTTTCCATCGTGGTTTTGGAGGTCGTGAGGTTCCAGAATTTGATTTCCTTGATGTCATTCTCAGTCAATCAGTCCGCACATGGGCTAACTACTAGTTATGTTCTTCTTCTTTTTTTCTACCTTTTACTTTCTGGGAAAGAAGGAGAGATAAGCTACTCTTTTTTTTTTTTTTTTTTCTGTACGTGGGCCTCTCACTGTTGTGGCCTCTCCCGTTGTGGAGCACAGGCTCCGGACGCGCAGGCTCAGTGGCCATGGCTCATGGGCCCAGCCGCTCCGCGGCATGTGGGATCCTCCCGGACCGGGGCACGAACCCGTGTCCTCTGCATCGGCAGGCGGACTCCCAACCACTGCGCCACCAGGGAAGCCCCGCTACTCTTAAGTATGTTGGCTTAGTGAATATTTTATATGTGTTGGGAATCACGTAGCAATAACTATAATGTTTATAAAAGAATAGAAGTAAATACTAAAACATTACAGATTTTATAAGTATTATCCTATGTCATAATATTTAAACATTTATTTCAGTTTTGAATAATTTTCTTTCCATAATTAATTACATTAAGTCATAAGATTACATTAATATTTGTTTGCAGATTTACTCCTTAACTTCAACTGACTTTTGCCTACAGTGTTAAAAATATTTTATAATCGTCTCTTATATGTAATATACTGTGGCTAAGTGCACTTTGGAAATCAAGCAATATGAGCCAGGTGCATAGGATCAATTAATTCCAGTTTAGGAATCATGGAGTGAAGGAGAAAACAGATCCCCTCTTAAAGATTTAGAGGGTTTTGAAATGCAAAGAATAGGCATAGGGAACAGCAGGAGGCTATACACAGATTAGTGAACAATGTCTTGGAGATTTTTCCAGAGTCTGATGTGATTGGAATATTAAGGCAATGGGCTGGAGACAAGGATGGAAATACAGTGGAGATCATAGAAGGAAAGGGCTAAAGGCTGAGACTAAAATTGGACACATTTGTTACTAGTGAACATGTCATCTCTGCCTTGGCCCTGAATGCAACTAAATAGCAGATAACAGTCATTGATATATTCATTTAACAAACATTTACAGAGTCTGTATGTATAAGGTATTGAGCTGATTGATTAAAGAGTAAATGTAGCAAAGCAGCACATATGCATCTCAGGAGGATTGTATTTTAAACACCTTTTAAAAGATCTCTGTTGACAACTATCTTCTTTGGATCTCTACATGGAATTTTTTTCTTTGGGCGGGGGGATTGGTTTTAATTTTTAGTTTTTAATTCTATAACAAATATGAAGGTCAACTTTGTTTTTTTCCTTACCAGGTATTGAGAAATATTGAGTTGGTGATTTCAGATATTATTGGTTTGGGAAGGCCCATTCTAAACTGTAAAAATATATATAATGTTTTGCTGACACAGTTAAGTAGTTACAGTCATTGCCTCAAATTCTTTTTATTCTTCATCTGTCCTCCCATCTCTGAAGTCAGGTAGCTGATTGTGTGATTGAAATCAGAGAAACCTCAGGTAATATATATTTGAAGGCAGGTGTTTTATTTAACCCTGGATGATTCAATCTTATATGAGTTGGTTAGATGACAGTCACTGAACCATGAAATTTCATGTAACTCTGTAGTTATTGTTTTATAAATAAAATCATTGAAGAGAGTTTCATTATAGTAAGAGACAATATGTGAGATGTATCAAAAAAAATAAGTAGGTGAACCATAGGCAAATTTTATATTTAAAAAACCCTAATTTATTCTAATTTTGTTGAAGTTTCTGTTATCATGTTATAATTTAATTTTATAGAAACAAAAATTAGAACCAAATAGTCCTTTATACCACAAGCATAAATTTAAAGATATATGGAATATTTATCTCATTAGTACTTTGTGCCATGCAGCTAAACTAATAAGCTCACCTTTACTACAGGACACTTTGTTTTTAAATCTTTTGACAACAGAGGTGAAACAATAATAATTCAAAGTGATGGGCATTGGGAAAGACTGAGGTAATGTTTTAGATGGCTGTGGCTTAAAAGGGAACTAAAGGTGGAAAGACAAATTAATCTGTCATGATGTGCTGGCTAAGAAATTAAATGGAATATTGATTTTGGAAAATGTGACAATGCTCTTTTAATGAGAGATGAAAGAAAGCCTGAAAAAAAGAAAGGAAGGAAGGAAGGAGGGGAGGGAGGGAGGGAGGGAAGGGAAGGAAGGAAGGAAAGAAGGAAGGAAGGAAGGGGAAAAGGAAGGAAGGAATGAAGCAAGGAAGAGAGAAAGAAAGGAAGGAAGGAAGGAAGGAAGAAAGAAAGAAAAAGAGGAAAGGAAGAAAAGAAGGAAGAAAATAGTAAAAGAACTGATTACCTAGCAGACAGTAAGATGTAGACATCTTTACTTTTTTTTTTTTAGTGCATAATAATGGAAAAAAATAAAGCAAAAATGTGTCAGAATTGATTGGCATTATATACAGCAATACCAGAAGACTGTATAATGAGGCTGAGAACATGAACTAATGAAGAAGTATTACAACAAGAAACAAAAAGAAAGATTGATGTGGGAAACCAGAGATGAAGAATAGCCAGTGAGGAGATCAGACAATTTCTCTAACCCTCCAGGAACTAAATACACAAAGGAGCCCAATTAGAAAAAATACTAGCAAGAAGAAATATTTCTTAATGAATTGAGGATTATCAGTTTGCCTAAAGAGAATGAAATCAGAGCATTTGAGTGTCCTCGTTTCAGAACCACATGCTTTATTTTTTCAATTTAGATACAAATATTCTTGCTTTTCAAATCATAAATTTTAAAAAAAAATCATGTGTGAAACAAATTAACAACTAACCACACTTTCTGATTTTTGAGAGAATAATCATTTTCAACTGAATTATGGATACAAGGAAATTTCAGAAGCGTTTGTCCAGGTCTTTTTTTGTCAACGCCAGGTTACTGTGATGTATTCTCTGGGTTTTCACAAGTTTCCTGGGGACTTTTCATCTGTTAATTTAACCTCACAGCTTCTCCAGATATGGGTACCATATATCTAGCATATAGAATCCTGATACTTGGCTTTAATTTGACAGAATATAGATGAACATTTCAAGGTCATTTCTGGCTGCTTATATATGTTAATTGGAAACAACACAACAAAAAATGTTTTAAACAGAAAAATGGGCAATACTTAGGGCCACAATGCTTCTTTTCCAGGATCTTTTACCATATCAGTTCTGGCTGCTGGTCAGTCACTAAGTAAACCTAGGGGAAAACAAAGAATACCATCAGTGTGCAGTAACTTAGAAATTTTTATTATCCCTGTGAAATAAGTGACTCCATGAATAAGGGCAGTGTGGTTTCTTATTCTCCTCTTAAAGATATATATATTTTTTATATATACGTTATGATATGTTTATGTTTATATATATATATTGCAATAGAGGAAGTTTTTGATGACCCTCTATTCTGAAGTCAGTGGTTCTCCACGGTACCCATGGCACACAAAATGTTTAGTCCTTTCATGGCTACTTCAGATTTCCTTGAGGTAAGACTGGCATCTTACTTTTAAAGATCCCAGGTTGTCTACTCTTTACACACCAGGGGGCGACCTAGACGGGATTTGAAGAATTAGCTGCCATGTCTTAAAACCACTAACTGGACATATTTATTCATTCATTCCACAAATATTTATTGAGCATCTGGTATTTGGCTGGGTGCTTAGGGACAAAACCTCAAATGTAATACATTCTCCAGCGTCAAGGAAATCACAAGTTAGCAAATATTTACAGTAGAGTGTGATAAAGGCAAGATGAATGAACCATGAGGGAGAGACTAGTGAGTAGTTTGAAGGGAAAGGAGGAAATCAGAGTAGGATTCCTAGAAAAGTAAGAGACTTTGGAACTGAGTCTTAGAAAGCAAATAGAAAATTGAAATTAACTACTTGAATGTGAGCTTTTGGGGGAGTGGGGTAAGAATTAGTGTTTAAAGTTGAATTCCTGGAGGAGTATGTTTCATTCACTGTTTCATTTAGCAAATATGTATTAAGCAGTTATTATGTTGCTTGGCTGAACCCTGGGGAATAACAATAAACAGGATGAAAAATGTTTGATCTTGCATGAAGCTTTCATTCTTGAGGGTAGACAGGCAAAATGCAAATTATTACAATAATAGCTAACACTGGTAAAGCGCAAACTATGTGCCAGATACTGTACCCTGACCACTGATTTCAAGCTTTCAACAACCTGTTGAGAAAGTTTCTATTATTATGGAGTAAATTGGGGAATAGTCATACATAATTAGTAGAGGGATGGGCTGGGTCTTAAAGCTAGGCAGCCTGGATTTGGGGTTTATTCTTTCAAGTTCTGTAATAAAATCCCTATCAAAATAAATAAAGAATATATAACATCACTTGGGAAGTGGTAAGAAATATGATGAAAAAGAAAACTGTGTAAGCAGAGAGATTGGTGGAGGGGAAGATGCAGTTTTAGATAGCAGAGCAGACGTTGTCAGTATCTTGCACACACCTATTGGTGTTTCAGTAGGATCAGGCCAACCGCCAGTTACTATCCAACTACTAGTAGTACCTGCATGTCTTTGTGGGCTTTTTGTGAGGTCAAAGGAAGGGCAGAAGGGTCTGAAGCAGGGCAGAACTGAAGTGGAGGAGAATTAACACTCCCAGAAGAGCTATCAAGGAATAATTTTCAGGAATTGATCTACAACCATCCTCAGCCCTCATGAAGGATCACTTGGACGTGCTTTGAGCATTCTAGGATATTTTCCAGAGTTTCTTCCACAGGACTGAGCACCATTGGCCCACAATGGTGGCTGGCCTAATCACACACTCTTTATTGGTTCTGTCCTTTGCCTGTCTCACTTACTCACTCTCATAGCCGTGTTTCCCTTTACCTCCCAAATGAACATTTGTACTTGAATCCCTGTCTTGGAGTCTGCCTTTGGGAAAGCCTAAACTAAGATAGATTGGCTGGTCAGGAAATGCATCTCTGAGGGAAATTTGGGTGAAGAACATTCTAGATAGAGGGAACTATACATGCCAGGAACATGAGAAAGGCAGTAGCAAGGCCACTGTGATTGTCTGGAGTGGTGTGAGGACAGGGAGTAAGTGAAAAATGCGCTTGAGGAGCAGGTAGGGACCAGATAGCAAAGGTCTCTTTAGGCTATGGAGAGTCATTTGGAAAGTGAAGTAATAGCATACTGTTCTATATGAGACAGGAAAAATAAATAAATAGCTAGTAGAGTATTGTCTCTAAAAGCAGACTTCAGAGAAGATATAACTCTTTCGGGCTTCCCTGATGGCACAGTGGTTGAGGGTTCGCCTGCCGATGCAGGGGACACCGGTTCGAGTCCCGGTCCGGGAAGACCCCACATGCCGTGGAGCAGCTGGGCCCGTGAGCCATGGCCGCTGAGCCTGCACGTCTGGAGCCTGTGCTCCGCAACAGGAGAGGCCACAGCGGTGAGAGGCCCGCGTATCGCAAAAAAAACCCAAAAAAACAAGATATAACTCTTTCTTTTTATAAATGAGCAAAGTGAGGTCCAGGTCACCTTGCTAGAAACAGGAAGACACAGGTCTTCTACCCAAATATGAATCCCAAATTTGTCTGATTCCTAATCTACATTTAAGAGAGTTGTGTTCATCTTAGAAGCTTACCGTGAGAGTAAGCCCAACAAATCAAAGAGAAATGAATAAAAGACGGTAATATCGAGCACCTTCTCAGAATGAAGAAGCAATAGCTGTTTTTTGTTTTTGCTTTTGTTCTTGTCTTTCACTACTGCTTCTCCAAGTTCAGTGCTTCTAACTCCCACAGTGTAAGACAGAACAGCTCTTTCCACTCTCTCAAGTGAGGGGTGAGTGGCCTGAGAGGCAGGTGCTATCTATCCTGCGGAATTCCACGTGGGTGTAGTGAAGGCAGGTCTGGAAGACAGGCCAAGTTTCACACGGGCATCTGAGTACAAGAATTTGTGCTCTGTGGGCTCCCCATCTCGAACCCTGTCATTAATGTGAATTCTAACACCTGCCGGTAAATGGGTACTTGATGTCCCTGGTAACTCAATCATCAGCTAAAGTACTCCATCCAAATAATGAGATTGGTGGATTGAATCTCTGTGCAACTTTGTTTTCCAGAACTAAGCAAATGCATGGTGAATTTATTTGGTATGTTTGCTGTTTACTGCATGAGATGAGATGAATTCTAGTAATGTCAAAGGGAGGGATTGAATCATTTATTAAGTACAGTCTTGGACAGGTGTCTCAGATATCAATTCTAGGATTTAATGTAAACTAATCTTCAGAAAAGTTAGATTTCATGGAAATAAGAACCCAGAGGAATTCAAAGTGCAGGTAGCTGGATGCTTAAATCTCAAACACGTCTATTTATGACAATCTTTTAAATAAACTCTCTTATTTCTCTATTATCCTTCTGTGTTCTGAGGTAGAAAGTCTTTGAAAAACTGATATTGGCTCATGGGTAGGAAGGATTTATACAAATCAAGTTGTTTATTCTTTATTCCTAACACTGGCATATAGTCAGTTATTTGCAAATAAAGCCACAAAGTAAAATCTGATATCAGCCCACAGAGCTTTTGGCCTCTATAGGTGTCCCTGCAGAGTTATTACATATAGGGTGTACTTACAATCTGCTATGCTAGGTCATGTTTCCTGATCACAAAATATGATACCAGAAGACGGAGTTTGAAACAGATAAGGAAAACCTGCCTAAATGGCCACCAAATATCATATCTAAATATTGACAGGTCAAAAGGAACGTGGGTTAACTATCACTGAATGCAATTTGTAAAATGTATTGGCAAGGCCAAATCTGGAAACTAAGCCCTTGTATCTGTCTCCTCTTCAAGGCATTGTATGTACCTGTCTCCTATTCAAGGCACTGTATCTCCTACCAAACAACAAAAAGATCTCAATTGCAGAGATATATATATATATATATATATATATATATATATATATATATATATATATATGCTAATTTTAAAACCTTGGCTTTGAAAGCACAGAATTAAATTAAAAATTGTGCAAAACAATGCTGGAAAAGTAGAAAGGATTCATGATATGTTTTGTGAATGTATTAATCTAAATTAATTCCCCAGAGACGGTATTTGGGAGCTCTTGTTGGTAGCTCTTATAACATATTTACTTATTTACTTATCAATATTAAAGAGAAAAGGCCTGGCACAAAAACAATCGCTAATGACCTGTTCAGTGATATAAAATCTAAAGATTACTTAAAGAACTAATAATTGCCAATAAATTTAAGTAGAAACAGCATTGCTGAAGTAAATAAAGAAAGAACACAGCTCAGAACAAGGGAAGTGGGTTGAGGAGAACAAACATGAAATAAATCAGTGAAGTCTATGATGTTACTAGATAAAGTTTCCTAGGCTCTGCAGAAGTTAACAGAGACTTTTTCTTTCTTTCCTTTTTCTCTTCTTTTTTTTTTCCCTGCCTCCCTCCCTCCTTCCTCTTCCTTCCTTCTTTCCCTCCTTTCCTTCTTCCTTCCCTTCCCCTTCCCTTACCTCCCCTTCCCTTCCCCTTCCCTTACCTCCCCTGCCCTTCCCCTGCCTTTCCCCTGCCCTTCCCCTCCCCTTCCCTCCCTTCCCTTCCCTTTCTTTTTCTTTCTTTCTTTCTTCTTTCACTTTCTTTCACTTTTTTCTTATATATACATTCTGATAAAATATTTTACCTTCTAGAATTGAGGTTAATGAACTTTTTCTATAAATAACCAAATAGTAAATGTTTTCAACTTGTCAAATATGATAATCTTAGTTACAGCTCTTCATCTCTGCCATTGTATTCTGAAAGCAGCCATAGACAATAGTAAATGAATGGGTGTGTCTGTGTTTCAGTACAGCTTTATATACAAAACCAGGCAGCAGGTGAGATTGACCTGAGGGCTGCTGTTGGCCAGTTCTTGTTCTAAAAAGTGATCTGTTACAGATATTTATCCCCAATTCTACTCTTTCCATGAAAAAGTGAAGTATCACTAATATTTTCTGGTGTAATATTTGAAGAATGGACCTATTTATTATGCTCATTATGGGTGTTTAAATATGAAATGGAATTCATTATTAATGAATATTTAGTATCTTCTAGGTGCTTTTTGCAGTGTTTCGTGTATATGATCTCATCCAATACTGAGAACTGTAAAATTATCCCCATTTTAGAGAAATGCAGCAATGTTAAGAAATTTGGATGAATCTGTTTAAATTTTAAGTGTCAGTTTTGGAATTTAAAGCCTTTGCCTTTTCCAAATACTTGTACATGCTTATCTGTATAAAATTTGTACACATTTTTTGTGATGAAAATATGAGTATACCTCAAAGACCTCATAACAGTTAGAATATAAATAAGCATGCCATGAAATATACCGTGAGAATTGTTAAACCTTGATCTCAAATACTCTATGATATCCCACCTCAAGAAGAATTTATTAGTTTCTAAGTTGGTGCTTCTTCCTTCAGAATGTACCAGAATTCAAGTCTTAAAATATCCAGTGCCAGTGGTTCTTAACTGTGGACCATGTAACTACCCAGGGAATATTTGGAAAAGTGTGGGTTTGGGGTTGTAGCAATGATTGCAAAGAGGTAATGACAGTAGCACATGGTGGGTGAGCGTCAAGAATGCTAAAGATTCTGCGTTAAGAATGACTTGTCCATGCAATGAATTGTCACACCCATCATGCCAAAAGTTCGCCACCCCTCTACACTCATTAAAAAACAAAAAACAGGGCTTCCCTGGTGGCGCAGTGGTTGAGAGTCCGCCTGCCGATGCAGGGGACACGGGTTCGTGCCCCGGTCCGGGAAGATCCCACATGCCGTGGAGCGGCTGGGCCCATGAGCCATGGCCGCTGAGCCTGCGCGTCCGGAGCCTGTGCTCTGCAACGGGAGAGGCCACAACAGTGAGAGGCCCGCGTACTGCAAAAAAAACCCCACAAAACACAGACACACACACACACACACACACATATACAAAAACAGAGGTGTTGGCTTGTGGCAGACCTTGTTGATTACCTAACCAATAGCCACTTCTTGCTTCTTCCTTGCTAACGTAACTTTTATTCAGGTAACACTTAGATGCCAGTGAGCCTCTGGGAATGCTGACCCCTCCCCAGTTGCAGAGGATGAGCCATGTTTTAAATCCAATCACAGTAACCCTCATTCCACTCTGCCAGTGATTGGGTTTAGACAGGAGCGCCTGACTCTTTCCTTGCCTAATAGATATAAGAGAAAGCCTACTTAACAGCTCCTTGGAAAGGTTTCCCTCCATGGTAAAAAGAGAAAGTTGAACAGGGAAGCATCTTTCCTCACCCCTTTCTTCTTGATTCGGATGTTATCATGTGAGAATATCATGCTTGGAACAGTTGCAGATATTTCTCAACTGTGAGAGAAAAACCAAGAGAATCCCAGAGAAATTGAACCAGTGCCTGACATTACTGAGGCCCTCAATTAATCTGAGGACTGCCTATCTTAGAGATTCTGCTATATGAGGTTATCCTTAGAATGCAGACCACTTTTTAGTTAAGCATGCTTTTAGTTTCACAAAAAAGCATCCATATTGCTACATGGGAACTATGATTTACCTTTGCCCAGGACCAAATAAACTATATATATGGAGCAGAGCCCAGATATAGATTTCTCACACTTGGCTAAAAAAAAATTTAAACAGGGCTTGAGAGACTCTCTAATCCCCCACATCCAAGTTCAAATACAAAACAAAATACATATCCGTCACCCCAATTTTGGGAATAAATTTATTTTCTTGTTGAAGTGATTCAATAACCTTATGACTAGGAAAACATAACGTACAAAATACATTACATTACTTGCTTTAGAAAGCAAGGTCTCACTTTAGAAGGTAATGCTCTAATGTTAAGAAAACTGCGTCCGTTCAAAGCAAGTTAGTAAAAAGCTATTTCTGTAATCTTAATGAAAAGCAACTCTGAAGGAATATAGTATAAAATGATAAAGTTTCTTTCTAAAAATTGTTAAACTTTTACTTTTTATACTAAAATAATTAAAATTACTAAAATGTAATTTTTATAGCTAATAATTATCTGGAAATAAAATAATAAGTAATTGGAAGGCTTATAAATTTAGGTGCATGGAACCTTGTGGGGGGAAAGCAGATAGAGGGTAGAGGCGGAGGATGCCATTTGCTATAAAAAGATTGAAAAGGAAATTTGATTGGGACTAAAAATCATTCTGTTCCATGCGTTTCCACCAAAATGAATAGTCTCCTTCTTTATAGAGAGTGACATATTAACTTTGGACCTTTTTAATCCAATGATCTCTTCTATAGATTATATCTATAGAAGAAACCTAAAAACATCTATAATAAATCCATCAATCCAATAAAGGAAAGTTAATAAAATACAGGAGAGTTTGAGGGGGAAAATGAATACAGCTAGGTTGATTTTGGAGATTATCAATACCTCATCTTATTACCAAACCAAGTTTTGTATCTTCTTTAGTCCTTTTTGAATGTCAGTCCTTTCGATGGTATATGGCATCACATATTTTCTTAATGCCATTAGAGCTTTTGGGGGCATGTGGGTGTGGGAGGGACGATAAGCATTTGCAGCAGAATCTTCATCTCAGTGACTTTTCCAATACCATCTGGATTCCTGCGTATTCTCTACATGTCTATTCAGAAGAAGAATTAGATAAAAAATAGATCAAAGGATGTAAGCATGCAAAGTAAAAGGAAGTGCTCTCTCATTCAACCCTCCCAGTTGAGCTGCTTCCTGGTTAAAATACTAATACATGGCAGTTGGCCTGTGAAGTCCATGCCCCGAGGCATGAGGAGTTTGGCATGATCAAATGAGTGTATCATTTCCGCCTCCTTCTGTCAGCAGTAATAAGCAATCCAGCCTGGTGATTGGAAGAGCACATCTTCTTTGTCCTGAACATGCTGTATTTATCCTTCACGCATATCCACAAAACTCAGCAGGGATTTGGTTGAGAGAGTAGTATCGCTCCTCTCAGACAAACTGGTAATAAATCTGGGAGGCTCTGTACAAGATCTGAAAGCTGCCTTCAGAATTTGCCTGAGGCGGTGTGTATAGACAGGAGTTAAGGAGATTATGTAAACTACAGAGAAGAATGAGGGGAGTGGGTGAGGCAAAGCCCAAGTCAGAATACCCTCTGAATATTCTCTCAGCAAGAGGGAGTTAGAGGTTTAGACTATGGTCTGGGTATATAACCTTTTCCTTCTACTACTGGGAGTTAACTAGTAACTCTGGTTTGCATGCTCTGTTCTCCTTGAAATATGTAGACATTTGAAGGAAATTTTCTATCTCTGTCTTGGATAGCATGCTTTAAAGATCTGTTTCAACTTTGTACTTCTACCTTAGAATTGCTCCATTCTTCAGTGTTCTCTAAATCTTTTTTTTTTTTTTTCCTCCCAATAATTTGGAAAATATGCTTTGGAAATGGGTTCTGGGAATGAGATTTCAGGGTGCTCAGAGGAATACGTTTGTTTGCATTCACCTGGAATGCTTATTTTAAAATGTTAGAATCTGGTTACCACCCCTTCCCCTCATGAACAGAGAATTTGGTGTGGGGCACTGAAATCTGCTCTTTCAACAGATTCTCCAGTGATTCTGATACACACTAATGCTGGGACCCTGCTGTTTTAGAAAGTTGTAGGAGGATAGACTGAGAAAGAGAAAACAAGGTGACAAGCTGTGAAAATAAACCAGGGGAATTTTTTTTCACCCATTGTTTTGGCATGGCATGAACCTCACTAAATACATACCACGTTTGCTTTAGAATGCCACTTTACCCATAATATATATTCATGAGGATTTTTCTTAACAAACATCAATTTCATAAATAGGAATGAAAAGTTTCTAAATCTAATTTCACTGAGTCTGGAAAACAGAACATGAAATCACATAGGGAACATCTTTCTGTATAACCTTACAAAGAGAATCATTGTTTTCTGTTTACTTTCGTCTTTATGAAATGCCTCTTCTAATATTGCATTCTTGTAAAGCATAGATCAAGAAACTGAACCATGCCCTCGGGGAGAGAGGGAAGCTAGGCCTAGACATTCTCAAATAAAATATATTAATATAATGATTATAAAAGTGTTTTGATGAGGAGAAATACATCAGGGAGTATTTGGCTGGTAGGCTTCAATAACTTTTATTAAGTTATTTGAGAGAATATTTACCAGTAACTATAATGTTTACTCTTAAGCACACATTTCTCTCCATGGATTTCCCACGAAACATACCAACTTCATCAGACTTTTTAATCTCTTCTCATGAAACACACATTTTCAGCTATAATAAACATGGAAGTGAATACAATAGTACCTACAAGATTGGGATCTTGGCAAATTCGGAAACATTTCTCCACTTCAATTTTACATAAAAAATAAGATTCCCACTATGGATGTGGACCTCAGTCTACCAGAAATGAGGCTTCTGATAAATTTCCATTATTCATTAGCTGATTGAATTGAAAACCAAGATTTCTCTCTTGGAGAGTCTCAAGTGTAGCAATGTTTCAGTTGGAAAATGATAGGGGAAATATATTATTAGATTAATTAGATAATTAGAAAAAGTCACAGTTGTACCCTTTGACCACGCATTTAGTGTCTCTGTGTTAATGAGGCAGCCCATACATAAACTCTCCAAAAATGAAATTTATAGAAGTGTTTATTTATCTGATATTTATTGTGAAAGCTGATTAAAAAAAGGCCTTGTATTCTAAGAAACTAGGCTCTTATAGATAGTAATCAGGGCCTGTTTCTATAGTCTTGATTTCATATTTTTTGTTCATAATCATACACAAAAATATATTGTATATTTGTACTTTTACATGCATATCTTTAGTTCAGTTGCAAGATATTTGTTACTGGTTTTCATAATTGAACCACTAATGAGGTGGTAGAATTGTAGCCTTGTATCTCCACCAGGCAAAATACAATTCAAAAATCTTGTTACTCTCAAAGGGAGTTGTTATTTCCTCTTTTTTTTTCTTTTTTTTTCTTTATTAGGCCATGTGAGATTATTTTCCAAGAGACTAGATATTATTTTCAGCCATTTAAATATTCTTTCCAATATCTTCCTAATAAAGAAGGGAATATTTTCTCCTGTTGTCAAGAAAGCACAGCTGAGTTTTTCTAATTGCTCAATTAATCTAATGATACACTTTTCCTCTCATTATCAAACTAATATGTTTCAGCACCCAAGGTGTATTCTTTACTGGAGCTGTCTTGTTTGTTTTTTATAGTACATCTGAAATTGGGTACATGCTTATTATAATTAGGTAATATAAGCTCCGTATTTTACATTATAAATGAATTGGCTTTTGAACTTGGAAAAATGTTGCTTTATGCAAAACATCTCAACTCATAGTAACTTCAGCATTTTCACCTTTGTTTGAATTTCAGCTACTACTTTCTTGGAATAAACTATAGTCTAAATTTTTTTTAAAATAAGTCTAAAAGAAATGTTATCATCATAATAGTGAGCAAAAGACCAAATGGGTATAGAATACCTTTCTTGTAATTTAATAAATTATTCCCAACATTCGTACAAAGTATACTTATTTTCTAATGTAAAATAATTTGCATCAGAAAACAAATGTTTTCGTAATTGATTTTCATACATTTCTTTTTCTTTTTATGAGATTTTAGAGGAAATGGCACATAGACCTCCCTATCAGATTAACAAAACTACTTCAGAAATGGAATTGTTTCATGAATTGCCTTTTAATATTATTATATATTTTTCCTGTTTCAAATGCTAATTTTGGTGAAAATTGCTTCTTTGCTCTGGCTCAGAGATTGTCCACATGGCCCTTACAGTCACTGTTCTCTTCATTGACATCAGTTCTTACCTTAATTACCTTAATTAAGCTCTTACAACAGGAAAGGGACACTGTTGGGCCTTTTGCATGCATCATCTACTGGAACCCTCCTCTTGACCCTTTAGCATTGTTGTTGTTTGCCTTTCACAGGGAAGAGGACTGTACTTGGGGTAAGGAACTTGAAAGGACACAGAATTAGTAAATAACGAGACCAAGGTGCCAGCCTAATCTTGTTCCAGAGCCAGTGTAGTTCATCTCTATGCTATATTGCCAAGGATCATATTTGGATTTATTACCTGCAATGTTGAATTTCTGACTGATTCAATCTGTGCTCTAAAATGAACCACAGCTCTCTGCCTCTTAGTCCTAGGGAACTCTAAGCCTTATTAAAGTGAAATATCTGATCAGCTTGTTGATTTTCCTTTGAAGTTCGTTCAGAGTTGCTCTCTTGGTTCCCATGATGTCATTACAATTTGGTAAGTTTGGACCTTTTTCTCCTTATAAAGATGTGTCTTTGAGCAATTCTTCTCGGAAGATCCCATGTCTTTCTTCTATCCCCTGCATTAATAAGTAGTAAATAAGTAAATAAGCTTCTATATACCATGCTTGATTTCTACAATTGGACGTTTGAGTATAGAAGAAAAATACTTAGACTTGTCATGCCATTTTAGTGGCATGTTGGTCAATATTAAATATCCAAAACAACTAATTAAAAAATAAATATACATTTTCTCCATTATTTAAAAAATATTAAAGAAAAAAAAACTTTAAAATGCCTTTCTGAAAAAAAAAAATTTAAAAATGCCTTTCTGCCAATTTCCTCTATTATTAGAATTAGTGATTAACCTATCTTGAGTTTTTGCTGTTGTTTTCTGCTTTGTTTTAACATTGAAACTAATATTTTTAGGATGAAAAGTTTACTGGAAATATTCATTTAGTCTTTAAACCATTTTATAATTTATCCATTCATATACCTCTCATTATTTTTATTATTTCTATTTTGATCTTTATAGTATATCTAGAAGAGTAAACAGTATTCCATTATTCATGTATTCATGAATTATATATATATGTATACACACACACATACATTACATACACACAGTTAAATACTTGAAAGAGATAGAAGAGATGAACATTAAAACAAAAAAATTCATAACTTGATCCCCTGCTTCATGTCAGTGTTTGTGCAAAATGTCTGGAGAGCAAAAGGAGTATCCTGTTGAACAATATATCAGTGGTAGTTTTAGAAATCATAATCAGACTGCAGTGTATTTTATGGCCATTTTTAATATTGCAGTCAATAGGGCAGTATACCTTCAGTCTCTGATTTCAGTTGTCAAAAAAAAACCCTATTTTGCTGTATTATAGAATCATTGTTTGAAAAGAGAAATCAAAGCTAACTCAGCCAAGAAATATTAAAACTAAATGTTTTTGTATGACACATAGGCACTTATAAAAAAAAAATATTCCTTCAACTGCTTTGGGTGACATGATAGTTAAAAGCCCATCAACCTGAACTTGAAGTTATGTCTTGACCACTGTCAGTAGTTTGAGGAGGATATTATTCACATGCCATTCAAGACCTAAACATATTTTTATCATCACTGCCAACAGTCATAAATAACAAATGTCATCTGTCAAACTCTTGGTTTATATCGGAAGAATACCAGTACACAAAAAAAGCATAAAAATACAGCCTACTTTAGTTGATTTCAGAGTCTTAGACTTGGCCTGACTATTAGTAGGCTGGGTCTCTCTCGAGAAACAAAATTTTGCTTGTGTCTCAGTTTCCCAACTGAAAAATGAAGGCTTTTGGCCAAATAATATTTTGAGATTCTCAAGCTTTAAAATCCTATCATTTCCTACATTTAGCTGTTGTGTGTGAAAACTATTTTAAAAATTACCTCTGTCCTCCAAAATGATGATTTTTTTTTCTAAGCACAGATAGTAGACATGGCTCATACCAAGCTTTCTTTCTTCACATTATGTTTTGATGCAAGAAATGTTATCTTGAAAAGGCACTGCTCTGCATTCTGCATATTTGTTTTGTAGCTCATGCTCTTGCTCTTATTCAGCAAAGTAAACAAACATTCCAATGGGGTTAAGGATTAATGGCAAGGAATTGCATGACTGTACAGCATGTAACCTTGAGGGAAGAGATCAAGGGAAATGTCAGTCAAACACCTGCCCTTAGCGCAGTTGCTAATTAATTCGTGAACATTGACTCGGGTTGCAGATTTGCTAGTGTACAAGGGAATCAAGTCCCATCCTATAAATACTGCCTTGATTTAATGAGGCTTTAATAGGATTAAATGGTTTTAACTTTATGACTTCATGTTTTTGATTATGGTTGTGTAGCTCTTTTTGATATGGAGAGATATGGATTTCACTGGGTTTTAACAGTAGACTCTAAATGAAAGATAAGGGGAATAAAAAGGGGAGAATGTGTCATTAACTCAGTAACTTATTTTCTAGAATCTTAAAATAATATTAAAGGTTAAATTAGTCTCAGGCTACCTAGAAGTAAACATGATATATTATTCAGATTCTCCATCTAAAGTAATTACCATTTAGTTAAATAGACTGTTTTTTATTACTCTGAATCAGAGCTATTTTGCTATATCAAAGCCTCAAATGTAAGCAGAGCTTGATTCTAAATCATTTTTTAAATTATATTTCACTGTCTTTCGTATTTGAAGATAAACTGATGGTAACTGTTGTCATTCTATAAACCTTTTGGTATAAAATAAGAATATCATTGTGGATTTGTAATTGGTTGCTGCAGTTTTCTCTCATTAAAATTTCACTTTGACCTCTCAGAAAAACTGAAAAGTGATTTTGTTATGCTGCCATTTTAAGTGTTGGGATGGTACTGTAAAATAATCAAACCAATAAGTTTCAAGGCTCAGCTCAGACTGTTAGTATTGTTAGTATTATTATTATTATCATCATTGTCATCATCGTTATTTTTTTAGTCATGATTACTTGAAATCTACTACATAAAATATATTTATAGGCATAGACTGAGATGTTTTTAAGTTAATATCTACTGGAACATGTGGTAATTGAGCAACTCAAATTATATCATTCCCCAGTTATAAAGCAATTCAAACATTTCATATTTATCTTAGAATAAAGACCAAAAATATTAATTATGCTCTATGTTCTTGATCTAGCCCATCTTTCCAGGCACTGTAGTTACCTCAATGAAGAAAACAGACCACATCCTTGCTCTTAAAGATAAAGCTTATAGTATAATAGGGAAGACAGACAATAAATGAGTAAACCAAGGTAGATATATTGATAGATAGTCATAGGTATCATGAAGGAAATATTAACACAGCTACTTCAGAGAGAGTGACTAAAGCAGGAACGATCAGTTTAGATCCGGTGACCAGAAAATGCCTCTCCAGGTAACTACTATTTGACCTGATAACTGACAACAAAAAGAAGACAGCCTTGCAGGTTCTGGAAGCAGAATATCCCAGACAGGGAGAACAGCTAATGCATTAGGCTCCAAGGAAGGAACAGGCTTGACAGTTTCAAGGAATGGATTGGAGCAGAGTCAGGTAAGGGGAGGGAAGCACCATAAGGCGATCAAGAGCAGATCCTGTCATGTTTCCAATGTACTGAGATGGAATTGCCCCCTATTATCCAGTTTCCTTGCCCTGTTTTCAGTTTCTAAAGGGCACCATGTAGCCCTCAGGCCAAAAGCATAAAGTTTCTTTCTTTTTACTATGACCATCGTATCCCCAGCTTCTAGCAGAATGCGTAACCCATAGTAAGGGCTTAATAAATACTTATTACATAAACGAAAGAAATGTTTTCACTAATTCGTATCTCTATTGCTTAATGAGAATAGAGCAGTATTCTCCTGCTCCCACCCTCTTACTCCTTGAGATAGATGCTTTTAATTAGTTCCCAAATATTAGGTCCAATCTTTTTTTTTTCTCTTGCCCACTTTTCACTAAAGGGCTTGAAAAAGCAATATATTTACTTTGCCTGCTTTTCCTGCAGTTGAAGGTGTCAGGAGAGCCAGTTCTGATCAACAAGAGCAAAAACCAAGGAAGAAATATTTTCCTTGTCTATGAAAGGGGAGATATATAATTTTATTTCCCTGGCTACCCTTGCTTCCTGTCTTTGGACATGACTGTGAGGATAGTGTGCCTGAATGTTCAAACCACTGATATTTGAGGTTTCTATAACTTACTGCCCAGTAATATTTCCCCACCTCATTGTTCTATACATATTTTTCCAAGGACATTTCTTATTCTCACAAAGAAATCAGTTCTGACATCAGACTGGAACAATAAAAGAAGTTCCTCTTATAAAAATTGTTGTTTGTTTAGTTCTGTATCAAACTCTATAACTACAGATGGCAAGCTTATTACACAGTATCTTTCCTGATGTTGGCCATTTATCCTTTTAATTATATTTTACTTCCTGGCTTCTTTTGCCCAACTGTCTTACTCCTTATTGCTTTTGCACACACAGCAAAAAGGTATGATTTCTGTTGTGGACCCTTTCTTGCTGCATATTGGATAATTAATTAGGTAACTAATTTATTTGTATGTTCAGTGCAAGACAGTTTACCTCTTAGATAAGGAAAGGACTCCATGTTTCTAGCTTTTCCCAAATAAAGAGAAGATATATGTCATTTTTATACTTTTCTCTAATATTTTTACAATTTAGCTTCTTTAACCGAATTTGACTATTTGTATTTGAGTATATACTGTAATTCCCTAGAATGTCAGTGTTATGTGAAAAAAATAAAAATCTGCTTGAGTTTCTTGTTTATAGAGTTTTGAAAAACTTTTCAATGCCCCCCAGAATCACTGATTCTTTGTTCTATCTCAAACATATCTCAGAGGATTAATATTTTTTCCAGTTAGGGATTTCACTTTACAATATCTTCTCCAATCCCCTGCCAATTCAAAGCTTTGTCCCATTGTCATTACCAGGTTATAATAGTTAAGTTTATTAGTTACAATAGTAAAATAACAACTTTATAATTTTTTACTGAAGTATAGTTGACTTACAATATTAGCTTCAGGACATTTGAAGTTTTTATAGAATATACTCCATACAGAGTTATTATAAAATTTGACTATATTCCTTGTGCTGTACACTATATCCTTGTAACTTATTTATTTTATACCTAGTAGTTTGTACCTCGTAATTCACTTTACCTATTTTGCTTCACCCCTCACCTCTCTCCCCTCTGGTAACAACTAGATTGTTTTCTGTATCTGTCAATCTGTTTCTGTTTTGTTAAATTTGTTCATTTATTTCTTAGAGTCTACATATGAGTGAAATCATACACTATTTGTCTTTCTCTGTCTGACTTATTTCTCTAAGCATAATACCCTCCAGGTCCATTCATGTTGTCTCAAATGACAAAATTTCATTCTTTTCTATGGCTGATTAATATTCCATTGTAGATATATACCACATCTTCTTTTAACCTTATGGTGTTTGTCTTTTGAGTTATGCCCCTCAAAGTTTATCCTCTTATAGGATGATGTTGGTCATGTCTATGATTCTTCTGTGAACCATACACATTGTGTGTGTGTGTGTGTGTGTGTGTTGTTTGTTCTTATTAAAGTGCTTGCCGCATTGTCCTGCTCTTAATTATTTCCATTTGTCTCCTTCACAAGAGCATGGACTCCTCGAGGGCAGGGATCTCATTCCATTCTTCATAGTCTTCAATTCATAGAATAGAGCCTGGTGCTGAGCAAGAAAATAATAAATATTTTGTACGTCATTGATTTAATAAAGGAGTGGGTGAATGAATGAATGTGTAAGTATTACTTCCTACATCTCATACATAGGGTGACTTTATATTTCTGTGTAGCTAGGGGTCTATTTGACAAGTCTCTGAAAATCACTGACAAACTATAGCCTCTGGCATAGTTTATGACAATTTTTAATGTGATTTAGCAGTTTTGTAACTCAGTTTCCACATGAAAAGTAACAGATATCTTCTCTTATTAAAATCAAATTGAATTTATTTGATACAGTATTCTTATGCAAACCAGAATATAACCAATGTAGCTCTAGCCTTCTGTGGCCACAAATGCTGTTGATGGATGTTGGATGAGCTCCAGGGGATTTTTTTAGAAGAATCTGTATTATACCAGATTTTCTTTGGCAAATTCACAGAATAAAGATTTTGACTAAGCTTTACAAATCATGATTACAATATATTATTTCCTTTTCTATCCATTTCTTCCTTCTCAGTTGTGCTGGGTAAAAAATGAAAAGGATTTATCCAACTTAAAAACTAGAGAGGCTATGTCCTATCAAAACATTTCTTCCTAAGGGTTTTAAAAGAAAAATCTAATGGGAGAAGTTACCAGGTAGAGAGACAGCAAATAGAAGTGATCAGGAGGAGTTTTGAGACACCATAGGGTCCTCCTTTCTGGGGCACATCTCCTCTCCTCCCTTTAAATTCAACAAGAGGGATACAGACTAGAGCCTATCTTGTGGCACTTTTCAATTACATATTACCAGATAGAGTAGCCTGAATTCACAGGGGAACATGAATTTACAGGCTAAAATAACCAGATACCTAAGAAGTACAAAGAGTATTTTTTTTAAAAAAAGGTATCAAAGTGAACATCAGAAGCATAATTATTAAAACAGATGACTGAGAATATAATATTATATGATAAGCACATAAAGATGATAAGGTTAGATAATAGCAATATGAATCAAGAACAATAAATCATAAAAGGAGCCAGTAGTAAATGAACACAATTGATGAGCTATATAGCTAGAAGGGTAAACCTGAAAAGTGAATTAGTGTGTTGAAAGATCAAATTGAGGAACTTTTCCGGAAGGCGACAGTTAAGAAAAAAGAGGTTAGTTTTAAATCAGCAGAAACACTGTCCATATAAATAAGTTAAACTTTTCAATTAAAGGACTTAGAGTACATGAAAATAAATAAATAAAAACAAGATCTAACAACATATTGTCTACAAAAACATATTTAAAACAAAAAAGCACAGAAAGGTAGACAAAGATATACTAAGTAAGTACATGCCTATGGAAAACAGTAGTAAACAACTAACATGACAAAATATGATTCCAGAAAATTAACTCAAATGTCAGAGAAGGGTATGATATTCTGGTAAAAAGACTAAAAGAAAAAAAAAAAGCTATAATCAGCATAAACTTGTATGTAACCAGCAATATCACCTCAAAATATATAAAGCTTTAGCTGTCAGAACTGAAGAGAGGTATAGATAAATTTATAAGTCTAGTTCAAGATTTTAGCACCTTATTCAGAGAAAGTAATAGCTCAAACAGACAAAAGTAAATAGAAATATTGAAGGCCTGAACAATAGAATTCAAATGTTTATTTTATAGGTATTTTTTAGTGTAAAAGAAGATAAATAGATAAATGTTTGAGATTTGAACTATGTTTATGTGTGTGTATGTTTGTGTATGAGACAGAGACAGAAAGACACCTATACCCAAATTCAAATAATATATTATTATTATTTTTTTAAAGAAGATGTTGGGGGTAGGAGTTTATTAATTTATTTATTTTTGCTGTGTTGGGTCTTTGTTTCTGTGCGAGGGCTTTCTCTAGTTATGGCAAGCGGGGTCCACTCTTCATCGTGGTGCATGGGCCTCTCACTATCGCGGCCTCTCTTGTTGAGGAGCACAGGCTCCAGACGCTCAGGCTCAGTAGTTGTTACTCACGGGCCTAGTTGCTCCACGGCATGTGGGATCCTCCCAGACCAGGGCTCGAACCCGTGTCCCCTGCAATAGCAGGCAGATTCTCAACCACTGCGCCACCAGGGAAGCCCTAATATATTAGTTTTGAATATATATATACAACATTTACATAGTAGGCCGTATGTTTGACTGAAAAGATAGCCTAATAAAGAGGATTTATGCAATCCTAGCAATTTATGCAGTCCCATTTTGGAATCTTCATCACCTTAAGACTGGCATATTCTTTTTTACACAACAAAATTATGTTAGTATACAGTGATACTGGGGAAATTAAGTCGCCTAAAAAGGGAGTGAAGCTAAAGAAGAGAAGGCATTCACCATCCTACAACCCTACACACAAACAGATAGGTACTTTCTGTAGTTCTTCAGTGTTGTCTGATAATCGTATTTTATGGCACTTCTAAAAATATACCATATTGCTTTAATAATAGTAATTTATGAAGCATTACCTACATGGCACATATAGTATTAACAGTTACGTTTCAATACCTCAATAAAAGCTTCATGAAATAGGTAATAGTATGCAAATGTAATGAATGAAGAAACTAGAGCCTAAATAAATTAACTTTTCAGCAACTGAACAGAACTAGAATGTACCAGAACAGCTTGGTTCCAGATTCTGAGACTTCCCCAGAGACAAGAGTGTTACTTGAGAACAGGGCTAACTAGGCTCGTAAGAAGCATCCAGTAAATGCATGTTAAATTAAATTAAATTCTCTTCACTGTAATGAAATTCTGACCGCAAAAACAGAGGTGGATATTGATACCACTTTGGGTACATAGTTGATACAAAATAATTTTAAATAGAGCAAAATAAATCTCAGTGCCAGAATGCATGCAACTGTGTAGAGAATGACTGTCTCAGCAATGAGACCCATGTATCCTTGCAATGCACTGTTTCATGAGTGCATGTGGTAATTACAGCCATAAGATTTGAGTAAATCAATTCCTTAATGTAGTAATGGCATTGCAAGAGTAGTAATGGTAATATTAATAACAATAACCATAATCCTGTGAAAGTTTGGAAACATTAAGTCTCCTGGAGACTATGCAGCTATTTGCTAAATGACTTTTTAGGAGAAATAATTTATTTTTATTGGCTTTGACCCAACAAAATATTAATATCTTTATATCATTTTTATCTTGCTAATAAAGGAGTTCAGAATTTTTAACATATTCTTGCTAGGCAGTGATCCAAATCATGCCCTCTAGTTGGTATTACAGTATCAGTAATTGGTGTCTCATGGTAACATTTATTTAAATCTGCTGATTTAACATTTAAAAATTCTGGGGTTAATGGATCTGTATTCACAGATCCATTAACCTCAATAAAAACAAACGGAACCTCTTGTGAACTAAAATCAGTTCAGATCACTGATTTGCTTTCTCTAATACTCACATTTAGATGGTCCTGATAAAATGTCAGGTCATGAAAAGGTCTACTAATGTAGTAATATTCAAGGTGATTTTCAGTGTTTTACTATTGTTATTGTCCTATGCAACAGAAGCAAAGCTTCCCTATAAAATATGGTCCATATATAAACTATCCTCCACACATACATTTGCTGAAGCTTATGGATTTTTACAACACTCTAGAATTGTCTTCTCTCAGATTTCTGCGACTTAATAAAGTCCATTGGGTTTCCTCAGTACTTATCATAGATCCCTAAATCCCAGGGACTTCAAAATCTGGTTCTCTCTTCTGAGAAAATATAGTAAAGTAATATGAAAAAAACGTTCATGTTATAGAAACTACTGGACTCTAAACAAATGTTAAGAACTGGAGGGAAGGCACTAGAACAGTTTTTACTACTTTCTACCAATGTGAGTGTGGGCAAGTCACTGAAACTCTCTAAGTTCAAATTACTTTATAGTAATATTCAAGTACAGGAATGCTTTTATGTGTTTTTTTGTTTGTTTTTTGGTTTTGTTTTGTTGTCTGTTTTAGTATTTTGAGGCTTGAAAACAGTTTTTTTTTCCTTTCTAAATTAATCAGGTGTAATATACAGAATAATTCACACACAGCAAATGTACAACTCAAATGAAAGAATTAAAACATTCTCAACATCCTGAAAGTTCCCTAACGTTTTTTCCCAGTGAATATTCCACACTATAAAGGAAAACATTATTCTGACTTCTAACATGACTGAATGCAATCATTCAGAACGTAGTGTTTTGTATATAACTTCCTTTAATCATTGCTATGTCTGTGAGATTCATTCATGTTCCTAAGTGTAGCAACAGTGGTTCTTTTCATTGCTGTGCAATGTTATATTGTATCAGTATGCTACATTTTACTTATCCATTCTCCTGTTTTGGATATTTGGGCTATTTCCAATTTTTGACCTTTAAGAAAGATGCCTTTTTCAACTAAAAGCTTCCCGTGATTGCGGTTTGAAAGAGAAACACAAGGCTTTGCTGAATAATCTTCATACTTTAAAAGATGTTTTAGTTATCTATGGCTATATAGCAATCACCTCAGAACATTGCAGCTTAAAACATCAAAAAAAAAAATTTTATAAGAGCTTTTTGGATCAGAACTTGGTCATGGATTGGATAGCAGTTCTTGTGCTCCACAGGGTGTTGACTGGGGTCACTCATGCAACTGCTTTTAGCTAGTATCAATAGTTGAGCTGGGTTGGAAGATCCAAGGTTGCATGTGCACGTCTAATAGCTCATTTCTCCTCTCAGTGGCTTTTTCACGTGGCTAGCTTAGAATTTCTCACAGAATTGTGAACTCAGGATTATTGCTTCTACAGAATAAAAATGGAAGCTGCTGGGTTTCTCAAAGTCTAAGCTCGGAACTGAGATAAAGTCATTTCCACTGCATTTTCTTGGTCATAAGACCAGTCTGTTTCAAGGGATATAGTCTACCTCTTGATGGTCAGAGGCAGGATCATACACACGGACATGAAAAATATTGATTGTATACAACTTTGAATATTATTGCTCACAACAGTTCATATCCCTCCTACATGCAAAACAGTCTCACCCCACCTCTAAAATTCTCACCCCATTGTCACATAACCTCAAAGTTGTCTAAATAAGGTTCACGCATGGATGAGGCTTCTCGGCACAATTCCTGAGGTGCAGCTCCTCTGGTGCAGTTCTTTGAGTACAGAGACTTATGAAGTAAAAGACAAGTTACTTGCCATGCCATATACCCAACATAAAATGTTGAGAGAGAGAAAGCATAACCACAATAAAAACTACTGTTCAAATAGGTAGTGGGGAGCCATGCTCATATAGCAGTAACTGATCCATAGAAATCCTTAAATCCAACTGCTCTCAGTTTACTTGCTCTGGGGAGATGGAATGTTCCTTGTAGAGGGCCCAGTTCTTCTTCCTGGGCCCAGTTCTTCTTTTTATTACAAAATAGTGTTTATAGCTGAATATCTTTGCCTGATTCTTATCTGTACAAGGTTGGGGGTCCAGGGTTCTTATTCATTGTGAATTGTCTTTTCCTCTTTTAGTCCATGCCACTGGTGCTTTCATCAATACATTGCTCTTAAAAAGGTGGGTTCCCTGTGAATATTATAGCAGTTCACACCATTAGGCAAAAAACACATTTACATGTATCTTTGTGACAAGTCCTTCTCTACTTTGGGCTGAGAGTGAGGGTGCTGTGGCCCAATTCCCTTGAGATTCTGAGATATCTGTTTGTCTAGCTGACTCATGGTATGAATCTTTCAGAGTTTTTAGTAAAGCATCTTACAACCACGATCTTTATTTTTTGCTCTTTATCATGAGACTTGACCTTTCTTTTAGAATCCTTTGCTTTCTGAGGAGCCTCAAATAAAATTTTACTTGAAAACTGAGCTTTGACTTATTTAGTTCATGAAAGAAGTTAGTTCGCATTCCAATTACCTACATCTTCAATCTTAGGAACATTTTTTATCTTATAGGTTACCTCAAGTGACAATCTCACCAAATTCTCCACCGTATATAATGCAGGTTCCCTCTTCTGCAGTCTGCAACATCACACTACACTTCCAGCCTCCACTTGCTGTCCCCTCACATTCTTTAGCCTTCCACCCACTGCTCAGTCCCAAAGTCAGTTCCACATGTTTTGTTGTATCAGTGCCTCACTTATAGGTACTAGTTTATGATTCAGTTACACCTAAACCATCCCAACACTTTTTTATATTACTGATTTATTCTTTTACACAATTCTAGGGGTCAGACATTTGGGCAGGGTTCATTGGTGTAGTTTTTCTGCTCCATGGGGCATTATCAGTTGTCATTCACGTGTCAGCATCCCAACTGGGCTGGAAGCTATGGGAAGGCTCCTCTCTGTGTAAGGTTCCATATAGAATTTTTTACAGGCTTTTATCACAGCATTATGGTCTCAGGGTAGTTGGGCTTAAGTTAGTTAATTTACCCATCAAGCTGCCATATGTATTTAAGCTTAACTGGCACAAGCCACTCTTGCCACATTCTATTGATAAAGGGAAGTCCTGGAACTAGCATGGATTCAAGAAGGGGGAGATAGGTTCTACTTTTAGATGGTAGTGAGCACACACATTCAAAGATGGAAGAAATTGATGGTGGCCATCTTTGGAGACTACATATCACAAAAAAAAAAATTTGTATTTTTATAATCACAGCTCTGCAATTTATATAATGTTTGCTGGCTCTACTAGATTATATTCAACTTCTAAGTATATAATGTGTTATCATTAGTCCTTTATCAATGCGGTTTCCCTGACTTGAATCTTTTCTTCTTTTCCTTCCTCTCATCTTTAACAAGAATACCTCCTAGTTATGCTGTAGGATTTTTTTCAGGAAATGTATCTTTTCTAATAAGGCTTAGTTAGGTGCCCTTATTTATGTTCTTATACCAAACCATGCTTATTTTTATCATAGCATTTATCATGATCTCATTAAACTATAAGCTCCCTGGGACCAAAACTGTCTTATTCCCTGTTGTACCTGCAAGCTTTTACACTGTGCCAGGCACACAGAGCATTCACATTAAATATTTGTTGAATAAATACTCTGTCGTCAAATATATTTGAATAATTGGACATATATGCGAGAAGAATGTATCCATTCTATATATAGTAATGACAGCACCTAATATTGAGTGCACATTTACTATACACTAGATCATACATGTGCTAACTTTATATACCTGGTGTGAATTCATCCACACAAAGCTATCATTATCTTCCTTTCAGATATAAGAAAACTAAACTTTACAGAGGTGAGACCCTTGCCCAGCATGCCTCAACTTTTAAGTGACGAAGTCTGGATGTAAATCTAACTCTACTTGACTGAGCCTATGCTCCGCATTACTAGATTACTCTGCCTACATACAGAGAAACAGTTGTTCTTGTATTTATAGGATTTGTATTTCTAGGATTTTAAAAAGTAATTCTGAAGGTGCGCAGGAGGCTCCATTACACAGATTTGGACTATGGGCATAAATAATATTCATATTATAGTCACCATACTCACTTTACATAGTGGATTCAAGACATAGCTACCATATGTCTGCAGCCTGAGCACCGATTATTAATTCATTTAGGCTGTTTAATAATACATTTTGTCATGGTACATTTGTGTAGATTGCTACGAAGTCATAGGAGGCCATATTTTTCCTAAATGACATCATGTCAATTTCTTGTTCAAAATCCTTTGAAGGGTTACTTATGATTATACCTAAACTCCAAATCCTGGCACAGTAATGTCGTAGCAGTCTCCAAAACATGCCAAGTTCTTTTCTACCACAGAGGTTTTGTACTTGTTGCTACTGCTGCCTGGATTCTCTTCTCCCACATCCTAGCATCACTCATCCCATCCTTGTGATATATGCTCAAATGTCAGTTTCTCAGAGTAGACTTCCCTGGCCTCTCCATTTAAAATAGTCTGCTTGTCAGACTTCATTCCCTTTGCCAAGATCAAAGAATATTTGATCTTGATTCCTTATTCAAAATTATAATATATATTTATTTGCTTAATATGTCATATCTGTCTTCTTCAACATAGCATCATCTTCATGAGGGAAAGTAAATGGTTTCTTTTTTTCACTAGAGTGTATCTAAAAATCAATTCCTAATACTTGGGAGGTGGTTATCCCATTGTAGCTGAATGCATGAATGACGAGCTGGTCATATTTTCTGAGAAAATCCCCACCATGTGACCCACTGCTCAAGCCCCTTATTTTGTTTAGTTAGTGCACCACATTATGCTCCCCCAGTACCTTGAGCATTCTTTATTGTTACCCTTGCCTCATGTCTTATCAGTGTTGCTTTACTAATCTATGTCTTCTAGAAGACTGAGATCAGAGTTCTTGTCTTACTCATGCGTCTATCCCAGTATCTTACACATTACATGATATATTGTAGGTAATCAATAAATGTTTGCTGGATGATCATAGAATAACCTATTCTTCCACTAAAGAAGAAGTTATACCACTTAGTTTAATCTACTGTTGACACAACACAATAGTTCAACATCAGATTGGCATTTTAATTATAAAACACGCTATAATTACCAAGAAGATTGTATGTTGGGAAGTCTGGCTGAAAATGACATTGTATCTTGAATCCGCGTAATTTAATGAGCAAGATATGTTACTCTAATTAAATTCTAAAGAGTTTCTACTATTTTAGTGCCTTGTTTATAATTCGGAGAAAATATAGCCTTCAATTTGGAAAACCATTTGCGAGGCACAGTCCCCACACAAGAACTTGTGATAAGTAATCCACAGCTCAGCTGAAATTTCTTGGGTGACGTAAGAAGGTGAGTTATACATTTTCAGTTTAAATGACCCAATCTGTAAAATAGAGGTGATGTGTGTGATGGGTCAGTGGCTAAATAATGGTGGGTTTTTGAGAGTAAAATGTCCTGAGTAGTAGTATAGTGTCTACACACCTAAGGGACTTTGGCTGTCCTTTCCATCATGACTTTGCATGTGACAAATGGATGAATGGATTCAGAGGTTCACATGCCCCCTCCAGGCTTCAGGAAAATAAATCAGTTCTCGAGGAAAAAAGCAGAAATATTTAAATGTTGAAATCTTTATCTACCTTTCCTTTGACCCAATTTTGTCTCCTTCAATGAAAAGATGAACTTAAAGACCGATACAAGGCCCCATCCTGCCCTTTTAGCAGATTTTACAAAGCAGCTTTTTGTGTAGGTTTTTAAAATTTCCTTTCTAATTTTTCCCCGTCAAAGGAATACATGAACTAATTTGCCAGTGCCAGAATCCTATGAATTCAGTGTTTTTTCTACCTCCCAGGAAATCACTGGTCAGTTTATTAGTGTCTTTTTCTGTATTTAATTTTTTTGAACTGGAAAATAAGAATTTCATATGGAAACAAAAATTTCCAAGAATAGCCTGCCACAGTGCAAAATTAATATATATCAGCAAAAGAGATTAAAAAAATAGTAAACCTGAAAATTTAATACTTAACACTAAATCAAACTGCTAAAGATTTATGATAACATTTAATGATTGAAATTATACGTGATAGTATATTCCCAGAAAAGGTTTCCATTACCAGTAAGGCAGTTGCTCATGGTAAACACTAAATTGGTTTCCAGAAGCTTGAAACATGTGACCATAATTAGGCTTTCAAACATGTTCCAGAAAATCAGATGAGCAACAGACGCTGACTCTTATTAAACAGCTTTAACTACTATGAAAATAGTTGAAGACTTCAAAATCAAAGACTATTATATTATATTGTAAGTAGTATAGGCCTATTATCGTAATGTACAGTTTGGTAAATAAGGCATAGCCAAGCTTAGAAAATAGTGAAAAACTATTTAAAGTATTTCTCTATTTAGCAAAACAGACATTGTCAGTTTTCTGGTGCTGTGAGTTTGTTTCAACTCTACTTAGCATCAGCTAGATTGGATTCTCATGTTGGACACTAGAATGCATCACTGTGTGAATTGAAATGCATTACTCTGTGAATTGGAATGAATTAGGCACACTCTATTGCACTTCTCTCCTGTCATATTTCTGCTGTTCTAAAAATGATTTCTATAGGAGTTTACAATCAAATCCAGGACAACACTTTATAAACAAAATCTAATGGAAGCTTTCATCTGTTAAATTTCATTACAACTCACATTAGCTCTTTTTACATCCTAAACATGCTTATTCTGTAAGTTACACCTGTATCGCCCACAACTGTCTAGGCAATGCAATGGTTTAAGTACCTCAGGATGGAAGGAAGAGAAAGATTTTTATTTTGCATTAAATACTTATCACCCTCAATGCCTTTAAAATTAAACTCAAGTCAAAGCATAATTTTTTTCTTTTTTAAACGTGATAGTTCATTCCATTTTGGAGAAAAAATTTAGTTTTATCAGGATAATAATAATCCCAAAGCACCATTGGACTAATATTGAAGCTTATTATTTTTAATTAGAGTTTAAATATTTGGGCTTGGGGACTGAGGGATAGTCAAATGAAGTGATTGAAACAATTTTTTTAAACTAATATACTTCCAAAATTAGGCATACATTCTTGTACCAAAATGGTTCTCTTTAGATCTGTATATGCCCTTAATAATTCACCCTCAACTTTGACAAGTTGACAATGCTACCTCACTTGGTAGCATTTACAATTTTGTATGGGAATGCATTGAGGGAATTCAGAGTGTCAAAATCATGATTCCCTTTGTTCTCATTCTGTGAAAATTGAACTCACATGCAGAAACAACATGGGTCTGATTTCAGTCCTTTACGTTTCATGTGTTTGCATGCATTTTTACTTTAAAATTCATGATCTAAGAGAGTGGCACCCTGTGTGTGAATGTGTGTGAATGTGTGGATATAGGTGTGCATTAAAGACGAAGGTATTTAATTTGGCAGCAACATTTCTAATATTGGCTTTGGTTTTCTTGGTGATTTTGCCTAGAGCTCCATACTGTTCTTATTCTCATGGATTTTCCATTTTGCTCAAATAAGTCATTGATCACTAAGTTCAAGTCTTTTCCCAATTACTACATCATGCCAGGTGTCACATCTTAACAGGGGGAGGCCTCTGTGCTGTTGCTTAAAATCATTGCTTGCAAACAACTTATTTAACATGTAATTCAATAAATACACAAAGTGCACAGGAAAATTGACAAAGTACTTGTTTGAAGATAAGAATAAAACAGCATTAATATGCTAGTTTTTTGTTTGAACACGTGTAATACTGTTTGTTACATTGATATCTAAGTAGGGTTAAACAACACCATTAATCCCATTTTAAAGATGAAGAAACTATAGCTAATTTGAATATTTTTGTTCTATATATGAAAACCATATTAGCAATAAAGAACAATCTTATCTGTAGAAGTGAATGGATATAGCAATGTTTATATTAATGAAGCACTAGTAAAACTGAATTGGGAAATATATTGTTTCTTATCTTGCTTCTTAATATGTATCTACTTATTACCAAAATTAATGCCTATACTCTATTTTTGATGTTAAGTTGGTGAAGTCACATATACCTATAATTCAAGTTATATTTAGGAGACCATATATTTATGTATATGGGTTTCTGGATAAAGTATTATTCTTGCATACTAATCTAAGTTTTTCTATCGTAAAAGCTCTTGAAATTAATGAGATCTGCCTTCTGATGTTTTTCTGAAAATGGCTGGCCCTGGTGAAAATAATGAAATCATTTACCTCTACATTTCTAAGTTTTAATCTAGCTCTGACCCTTACTTGCTCTATTACCTCCAATAAATTCTTTAAATTTTCTGGACTCTTATTTTCTTACTTTATATATTGGAATGATAGTTATACAGATTTTTTATGGATACCAAATAAGGTAATATAATAAAAAATAGCCATCATAATGTCAGGAACACAGCAGGTACTTATCAAATGTCTACTCATTTCCTCCTTTCAATCCTTTCTATGCTATTCCTGGGATTCATTTTTCTCATTCTCCTCCCTAACTATTGATACTTAGGCTAATTGGTAGTTGTATCTTTGGGCTGTACCACAGACAGTGATGTGGTCACAGTGATTATTGTTTGACCCTGCCCACTATATTATTCCATTTGCTCTTTATGACTACCCAGAGAAAATGTCTTTCAGGTACAAGAAAACCTTTAGTTGTCTAAGCAACTACTTTATTCTCATTGAATAGACTCTGTTCACTTTTATAACAGGAGATCCTAAATTCATTCTTGCTCTGCCCGCTCTTAAACTCACACTACTTTTGTGACATATTTGATATATTCAGTATATGTTCACTTAACCTCAGCTCATCAGATAGACATCCTTCTTTAACCTTCTTAATCCTCATATATGTTCTTTTTTTGTATGCATCTATACATAACCCCTTGAAAAATTTACATAATGAGTAATAAAGCTGCATATAAACTCACATGTATGCACACAATTGTATTTTAAATCATGACATAACATCTCCAGTTTTTTGTTTTTTTTTGTTGAAAACATGTACAAGATACTATGGGAACGGGGATTGGAAAAAAAGAGATATCTTTGGAGGAGCTGGAAAACCACAGAGAGGGGATTATTTGTTTTATCTTTATATATAAATAATAGATAGAGTAGAAAGATAAGAAAAATAATATCCACCCGTAAAAAATGTAAAACAAAAAAAGCAGAGGAGGAGTAGAAAAGAACACATGTTATTGGAGAAAGGTGCCAAATGTGTATGGCTGTCACAGTGGTGGTTATATCACTGCTGGTTATTTATTTCAGTATGAGTTTTAATAACTTCTGCATATTTGCAAGACAACAATTTGAAAATCACCATGTCTTTAATATATCAAATACATTAAAATCTTAATCTTAGCAGATAAATATGAATACTTAGAGCACAAATGGTAATCCATTAAATTTCTTTTACTTGATTTACTGTAACACAGCCTACTTACTGATTTGAAGATTATGTACAAATTACTACAGTTATGTCCAAACTATGTTCAAGTAAGAAACTAAAGGATGATGGATGTTTATTTCTCACCATCAATATCAGTCTGTTTCAGAGTGTGCTATCATAATGTGAAAGTAAAGGCTTATCTTACTCTGCATTTGCAAAAGAGTTCTTTACATTTGCCAATTAAATTGTAGTAATAATAATAGCAATGAATACCGAGATGTCAGTATTATAACATGTTGTTCAATAGGCCTGGCACATATTGCAGAGGAACTCTGATCCTCCCTTTTTATTTTTTAATTAATTAATTAATTTTTGGCTGTGTTGGTCTTTGTTGCTGCCCATGGGCTTTCTCTAGTTGCAGGGGAGCTACTCATTTTCATGGCTTCTCTTGTTGCGGAGCATCGTCTCTAGGCGTGCAGGCTTCAGTAGTTAATGGCTCGTGGGCTCTAAAGCACAGGCTCAGTAGTTGTGGTGCACAGGCTTAGTTGCTCCGTGGCATGTGGGATCTTCCCCGACCAGGGCTTGAACCCGTGTCCCCTACATTGGCAGGCAGATTCTTAACCGCTGCGCCACCAAGGATACCCTCCTTTTTTAAACCATAACAAATAAAGTGGAACTTTATAATCTAGAAGAAAAAGCATATTTTAGGTATCCCAAAAAAGAAGATCCTCTCTTGTACTCTAGTAGGAAAGAAAGGGGGAATGGTCACAAATTCTGAATGCTTCAGTATAAACAGTTTGGGACAACTTTACAGTATTTTCCATGCCAAGCATGCAAGATTCTCTCTCTCCTTCCTTTTGTCTCTCTCTCTCTCTCATTAATTTTAGAAAGAAGCAGTTATAATAGCTTTTGATGAGATTTCATGTAGTTGGACAGATTAGTCAATGCTTTATTATGGAAGTATAAGACTCCCCAAATGACAGGAGTGTTTGATAACACAGGGGGTTCATGAAAGAGTGAACATTGAATCAGTTTTAATGGCCAACAACCATATCTCAGAAAGCCAGTGAAGGATTTCTGGTGACCGCAGTTCTGGGTATCCTGTAAGGTACAGTGTCCTTTTCACACAGGTGTAGATGTAGGAGAGAATATCAGGTTTCTATTCTACCTGAGAGATCTCCAGCATATTAATCATAACACTCTGAAGGCAGTGGGCATAATATGGCAGCTTTTACCTTAGTAAAAATATGCCTATTAAGGCAGCTGTACCTTACCATGAATCTTGTTGTAAGTAAACAAACAATTTTGAAAATTTTTTAATTAATAAAAGAACAGAAAACAAATTTGAAAATACAGAGAAAAGCAAACATTCATGATTATATACTTGAGATCATGCTGCATATACAACTTTGTATCCTGCTCTAGTGAAATCACTAAATCAAACATTGTTGTTGAAGTTATGTTTTGCTTATGAGGAGGTTTCAAAAGAGTTTCCCATGCAGCTGGTGCGCTTCATGAATGCCAGGTCCAACTTTATTTTTAACAATTAGTAAGAAGACAAGTATCAGGTCATGTTTTGCTTGGTAGTATGTGACAGTAAAACTGCTCTCATCACTTTAGGATACCCGTTTGCCTTAAGTCTGATATTTCTGCTGCTTTTGCAGGAGGCTCAAGCAATCTACAAAACTGGAGCACTAGAGCTTGATGGCTGCAGGATTTTTCATTAGAGTAGGGTGACCTAGGATGATCAAAAACTGAGCCTGCTCCTAGGGCAAGGATTTACAAGGTTTTCTGAAAAGGTACAGGTAGTACATATTTTTGGATCTGTGGGCCAAGAGACAAAATCAAGGCAAACATGTAGTCAAATTTCCACAAATTTTTTACTGATGACATTCCAAAATATGACAATTGAGTATAACCTTTTTGTAATCCAAGTCTACTATTGAGAAGAGCAACACTGGGCTTAACTGTAGTTCAAAGTTAGTGTTACTTATCATCATAGTAGTAATGTGACCTCATTCTCCCACAGAGCTTCCCCTCGCTTCTCTGAAACACAGTGATCTTCTGGATCTCAGTAAAATGTCTTATGTACATCACTCTTTCAGTACTTTTATATTATCCTCATAGTGCTGGAAAACTTTATATGCGGAACCAGGTTAAAAGGACAGGCTCTGGAGTGAAACTCCCTGGACTGGGATTCCAGCTGAACTACTCACTAGCTGTGTAGTCTTTGATTTCTTACTCAACCTATCTAGAAGCTTTTGTGTCCTTGTCTATAAAATGTAAAACAATACCTGTCACAGTTGTACTAAAATGAAATAAGTGTACTCAGGCAGAGAATTAGAGTAGTGCATGAGGTATTGCAAAGTATTGGATCCAAGTGTTATGCTTTTGATTTCCTTCAACCATTTAAAAACTTTAAACTATTTTTAGATTGTGGGGCATACAAAAAAAAAAAGGCTTCAGGTCATCATTTGCTAATCCCTGACCTAAAGTGCACACAGTGTGCTGGTCCACCTCATCCCTCACCTCAGGAATGCATACTCTTCCTCTGCCTGCTGGGATTGTTGGCTGCTGCTAGACCACTGTCCAGGAATTGAGAATTGTCCTCTTCTGAGGTGAGCTATCTTACCAAGGTCATACTCTGTCCCTGAGGGCAGGCTGCATCCAATGACTAATCAAGGGAGGGTTACAATGGCTCTGCTCTCACACGTAGGACAACTCTGACAGGCCCTCCCAGCCTCTGAGCTCCTCATGGGATCCTATGAGATCTGTGTTGCAACTTTAATGCCATATAGCTTTCCCTCTGCCCAGTCCTGCTTCCCTGCCATTAATAGGTATTCGGTTTTTTTGTTGTTTTTTTTGCGGTATGCGGGCCTCTCACTGTTGTGGCCTCTCCCATTGCGGAGCACAGGCTCCGGACGCACAGGCTCAGCAGCCATGGCTCACGGGCCCAGCTGCTCCGCGGCCTGTGGGATCTTCCTGGACCCGGGCACAAACCCATGTCCCCTGCATCGGCAGGCGGACTCTCAACCACTGCGCCACCAGGGAAGCCCTAATAGGTATTCTTGAGACAACTCGAAAGACTTCAGTTCCCCAACCTCAAACTCTATTTTAGATCATTTGTATTGCCTATCCCAGTGTACATGACTTTATACAGCTGACTTAATGTCCATCACCCTTAAGCTGCTCACATTATTTTATACCAGTCATACCTGATTTTTAGGAGCTTCATAAAGTGGTGCTTTATGAAGATGGAACTAAGTAATGCTGCGGTACTGAGTTATTCCCATATGATTCTCATGTTCCAGTAGGATTCTGTGATTCCCCCAGAAATGAAGTTGAGTGAAATAAGAAATGTGAAATATTTAAGGACCGAGTTTTACTGATATTCTCTGTAACAGGATCTTCCGAATTACAACAAAATGCTTTCTCTTTATAGGGGTTGTTTTATTCTAATCCCCACCCACTACCTTCCAATCTTGCTTCCGATTTCAAAATCTGAGAAAAGGCTTAATTTAGGAAAATATTTGTAGTCTGGTTATATAAATACAAATATAAGCTGCAAAGTTGTACCTTCTTCCATTTAATGCAATAATACCACTACTGAGCTGGTGAATAAAGTGGAATGTAGAGGGTGTTGTGATAGATTCCGATTATAAAAGATTTAAACTAGTCAGGTTTATGACCTTATATGATTATAATGAAATGTTGGCATATAACAGTACTTCCAGACTGCCATGAGTCCCCTTAGCTAATGGAAGACATAAATAGAAAATGATTTCTCTGAAAATGTAATTTTTAGGGTTAAATGAGACTTCCTCTTTCAATGTGGATCGGGTAGCTTTAGAACAAATAAAAAGAAACACTACTTAATGAAATGTGAATGGATAATTTTTTTTTATTATTTCCAGAAGTAGATAGAGGCTTATACAATAACTAGATTCAAACAGGGTTACAGAAATGTGTGATTAATGGATCCACATCAGTCTACATATTAAGCTGGACATGTTTATTTTTTTTGCCCCATATCATGAAGTTAACTTCAAAGGAGTACTATCTCCTTTAGAGATGACAGTTAAGGAGAACTACCTGAGCCATTTCTTGGATATAGTATGAAGATTCATTCTTCTGGAAGGATGAACGTTAATTTTAGTTTTATATCACAAAGAGAGTCATTTCTTCCTACAGAGGGTAACTGCCCAAATTTCCAGGATTTTCTTGGATAACCTGGATGTTGAGGTTAGCATCCTAATACAGAGCAAGACTTCAGTAATGATTGCATCTGCCGCAACCTTGTTTAAGGCACATGATTTTGTTCACTCAACGGCAATCACCATCACCTGGAAACTTGTTAGAAAGGAAGATTCTTGGGACCTACCCCACATTTACTGAATCAGAAACTCTGGGGGTGGGACCTAGTTCTCTGGATTTTAACAAGTCCTCCAGGTAATGCTTACTGCCAACTAAAGTGAGAACCACTAATGAGAGGAAAAGTGAAATAAATGAAAGGTAACAAAATAAAATCAAACAAGATTGCTGTGATAGGAAATATGTTACTGAATATGGCAGTAAGTGAATGATCACAGAATTTAAAAGTTGGGCCATCAGGAAATTTTTTTAGATTAGGCTCTATCAGGAAGTTATTCTCTACATCAAAAAGATAGGCTTATATCAAAACTCTCCCCATCTTGTCAACAAGAGGCATATTTTAGAGACACAACATAGCAAAAACAGCCACCTCTCAGCAGAAGTGAGAGTTAAAAAAAATGCAGCACTTGAATCGATAAAGAGGAAACACTTTCGATTCCAGCAATTTAGTTCTTGAGATTTTTAGAGCCCAAACAGACTAGATTATTAAAGATTGAACAATGAGTTGTTGAAGTCACAGTCACTGGAAAAAAAAAAATAACAGTAAACGTTGTGAACTTAAAAATAAAAAGAAACCACTCCTTTTATAAATTTCAGGGCATAAAGGGCCAAATATTGGGGCAGTGTCACACTAATATATGTACACTTAATACTTGCATTTTAAAAATGTCTGAAGGTGATACAAATACATGTATAGCAAAGCATATTAAAATCTCATTTCTCCTATTACCCACTTCTCTCTTACTCTATAAGCATCATATCCTAAACTTTATTCTTGAAAACTTTCCCCCAATGCCCAGCTCTCAGAGTTTTCTTCTCGTTCCTCCATTCTTTTGGTCTGTAGATTGACTTTATTCCCATTCAGTAATAAAGAATTCTTCCTCTTTAATAAAGAAGAGGAGAAGCATGGGCTAGCAATTGCAGTATTCTCTTTGGGAAGTCAGAGTACGAAGAAAAAATGAAAGCATTTCTGTGTTAAATTTTTCTATTCCCTTCTCACTGGGATTGCCTGGTTTGGGGCTGATGGAAGACATTCACAGAACTAAGGAAATGATAATAGAAGAGATTCTAAACTCTTCTGCTTTAGGGACAGTAGTTTCCTGACCCACATACAGTCAAAGATTTCACCAACTCTTAGTTGAATACTGACTGCAATTTCATTCTAGAAAAAAAAAAAAAAAAAAAAAAGCCTTCTTTGTCTCTTGTTCTAAGTGTAATTAAGTTTGTTAACTGAGTAAACACAACGTTGATGGTATTCCAGAGTGACAATCAGGCATTACCAAATATTACTTTTGTGACATTTTTAACAGGTCTGATTTGAGTAACCTATATTCTGATATTGTTACTGAGAGCTATCTGTACCTGATAAACCTCAGGTAACAATTGAAGTAAATAGCCATGGGTTCAAAATTGGAATTTAGTGGTATCCTTAATGTAAAATTGAAAAGTGAAAAGTAAACCAATTAATCACAATTTTTCTCAACATGGCATCCAATAATGTTGGATTTTTCTCACCAAATCAACATTTATTTTGGAAATTGGTAGCTGCGTACTAAAGTGTGGAAATATTAACAACTCTTCATTCAGACGGAAAAGTCAGGACACTTATGAATACCTGATATTTATTAGTGCTCACTCAGTATTGGATTCTTCTCATGAATATATTGCATATAATTATCCTGCTTTATTTCCTCAACATTTATATAAACCAGTATTTTTTTCTTTCACTTATTCATTCAATAGATACTGATTGAGTATCACCTATACACCAGGTACTCATTTAGGTGAGGGGGAATATAAAATAAAACAAGCCCAACTCCTTGCCCTTATGGGTTTATTTGGGTTACCTTTCAGTGGGAACTGTGACTCACAGAACTTAAATAATATTCCCATGATCACATATGTTGTAAGTGTTCTAAACAAATGCTTCAAGTCTGTATGACATCAAAACTTACATTTTTAACCATAATAGTATATCCAGGACTCTGAAAGTCAATACATCTGTGATTTATTCTATCTCCCTGGTCACAGAATATATATTTCTATTGCTAATCAAAATTAGAGTTTTGTACCCATTTCTTTACTCTCTCACAAATATATATATATTTGACTTGGGGCGAACTGAATAAAACTGGGTATAATGTAGTAGCACTGAGAAACAGAATATATAAATACCAGTTCATAAATATATGAGGAGTAAGTAGCTTTAGAGGTTATATGCTAGGATGCCCTAAGATTTTTAAAAAAGGAAAGTAACATACTAAACTAATCAAGTTGTATGCTTTATAGCAATATAATATGATATTAGTTCTTTGGAAAATTTTTGACATTATATAAATAGTTTATCATATCTAGTTGTTTTCAGACATTCATGAATATATTAACATTAAGGAAAGAGCTTATGAAGCTACATAAAATACATTTTTCCCTTCTTATGAACCACCTATATGTTAAATGTCTTTTAAGATGAAGAATCAGTTAAATATGATATTGTGCTTATTCTTATTGTGTCTTATTCCAAAGCAAACATTACATATAACAAGCATTCTGGTGATAAATTCTTAGTTGAAAGAGCATTCTTTTGGCATTATGCAAGTTGTTTATAATCTTCAATTCAATGAACATGCTGGGTTGCACTCTTTCATGTAAAGAGAATAATAGATTATAAGATTAACTCTTATCATTTCATATGTTATGGTCTCCCCAGCATACTCAGAGGCTCATTTTTCAGCATGACCTCCGGTGAGCACACATAAGTAGACAGAATCCTAAATTTGCTTAGAAACTAAGAGCAAAAATGTTTTGAATTAAATCTTATTCAGCCAAAGTGATTAGAAATGGAAATGTGACAAGCTCTCAAGTGAACATGAAGAAGCACCATGGAATTACTCTTACCCCTAACCCCTGTCAATGAGCTCATAGCATATAACTGTGTTTGAATATGTTAGGTTGCTTACAGGTGACAGTAACTCAACATTGATCAGAGATTGAGAAAAAGAAAAAAAAAATCATAGTCACTCATATTTAACTCAACTTACAAAAGGAATAGTGCGCACTCAAAATGTTAGCAAAGGCGGGCTTCCCTGGTGGCGCAGTGGTTGAGAGTCCGCCTGCCGATGCAGGGGACATGGGTTCGTGCCCCGGTCCGGGAGGATCCCACATGCCGCAGAGCGGCTGGGCCTGTGAGCCATGGCCACTGAGCCTGCGCGTCCGGAACCTGTGCTCCACAACGGGAGAGGCCACAACAGTGAGAGGCCCACGTACCACAAAAAAAAAAAAAATATTAGCAAGGGGACTAGTATGTTTTCTTTGTTTTTAGTAGAAGTTTATAAATATTCTAAATATCAAGTGTGCATTCTCTATGCCTACACAGTGTCATACACTCAAGTGAAAAATTGTGAATAAAAATTTGATTAGCTATTGTTATATAGACAGAGCAGAAAAATACTAGGTTGGAGTTTGTCACTGCCTTGCAGATATTTTGGTACAGTGTATAATATAATTTTGGAGAATCAAATGATGGTTATTTTTATTTAAAAGCAACTATAGGGATCAACTTCCACTTCTACCTATGGCAAAATAATTGATACTAAAACAGCCCTCTTGCTTAAAAAAATAAAAGTATAAAACTGGACAAAAATGCCTTTTTAGACATTAGACATCAATGTGAATGTGATATCTGAGAGAAGTTAAAGAATAGAGGTGAACCCCATGATTGCCTTGGCTTTCTGTCAGGCATCACTTGCCTAACTATGGAAAGGAACAGGAGAGGGTAGTTAAAATTAAGCCCAGTGGTCTTCCTAAGCTAAAGATATAGGATCAACTAGAATTTGCAGGACAGGCTGTCAGAAAAAAATGATCTGTTCAGGGAAGAACCTTCTAAAGTCTACATAAGGATCCCTTTGAGTCTTTGGCTGAATACAAAGATGCACATATTCAGCAGGACCCTCTGTGTGGCTGGGAAAAGAGCAAGAGGAAAAGGACAATTATGCGGAAAGGGGACAATTACCAGGGAGCTGGGAGCTGAACAACTGCCAGAGCTTGCACAAGGCTGGGAGACATTTATCTTCTAAACAGCTAAATGGAGAAAGCTCACTGAGCACCCTAGACATTCAGTAGAGACCCAGAAGAGATATGCCTTGGAGTAGCACTAATTTAGCATTAGAGTAAAAGATACTCTAGACCCATTCTAATGAATCTGAAAATAAGTCTTGAAAGTATCAAGCTTATACTCAAGTAAATTAACAGCTTGTTAGAACAAAGTTCCCCCATTAAGGAATGCAATAAAAGATAACAAGATAACTTTTAGTCAAAAATAGCAAGAAAAAAAAAGTCCATAACCAGAATAAAAATCAGTCAATAGAAACAGACCCAGAAATGATAGAAATAATGGAATTAGATGAGGAATTTGAAACAGCTATTACTAATATGTTCAAGATTTAAAAGAAATTATAAATGTAGTGGGGTTACAAATAAGACATACCAGTAGAGAAATGGAAACCAAAAGGAAGAAATAGAACTGGTAATTATATATCTTCTCACTAAGAACATTCCAGATTTAGATGACTTCACTGATTAATTTCATTAAATATTTAAGGGAAAAAATAATAACAGTCCTATACAAACTCTGTCATAAAGTAGAAGAATATGGAATACATCTCAATTAATTTTATAAGAGTAGTATATAAGTTAGCAAAACCAGCAAAGAAAGCACCAAATAGAGATCAGTATTCCTCATGAACAGAGATGCAAAAGTTTTTAACAAAATTTTAGCAAATAGACTCCAGAAATATGGGGACATATGTATAATAAAAATATATCATTAACTGGGGGTTATTCAAGGAATGAAATGTTGGTTAACATACAAAGAACACAGGAACGGAATAAAATAAGAAAATATTATAGCAATCTTGATATATGCAGAAAAACAATATATTTTAATGCCAATTTATTATAAATGTTTTGCCTGTTTAGAAGGAGACTTCCTCAAGCTGAAAAAAAAAAATTTATAAAAAACTTACAACTAACGTCACACTTAATGGTGTAACATTAAATCCTTTCCACATAAGATAATGAACAAGTCAAAGATATCTTATATCACTTTGTATACAATTTGCTAGTGTCCTCAGCCAGTGCAATAATGAAAGAAAAATAAAGTATAAATAATGGAGAAAAAACCAAAAACTTTTTATTCAAAGACAAAGTGACCATGTATGTAAATAATCTTACGGTAAAAACACAACAACTGAAAGAACTAATATGTTCATTTAGCAAGGTTACAGGACCCAAGATCAGTAGACTCAAATTGACCACCATATAAGGACAATGAAAAACTGGAACATGAAAAAAGTACCATTTACAAAAACATGAAGAATAAAATACATAGAAATGGATCTAATGAAAGTTGTGCAAGATCACTATTTTGTAAACAGTAAACATCACTGAGAGAAATTAATGTGTACCCTAATTAATCAGAAGATTCAATATGTTTATGTATAGGAATACTAAATATTGGATAGATGTCATTTTTCCCCAACTGATGTATAAATTCAACAAAATCTCAATCACATTTCCAGAGGAGCATATTTTTGGTAGAAATTTACAAACTGATTCTAAAATTTATATAGAAATGAAAAGATTAAAGCAGGACAAAGCAATCTTGAAAAAGAACAAATTTGAAGAACTTATACTTCTTTATTTCAAGATGTATTATAAGACTATGTTAATCAAGACTGTAGTAATGGCATAAAGATAAATCACGTAATAGAATTAAAAGTCCCGAAATAGATCCACACTTCTATTATCAACTGATTTTAAACCAAGATACCAAAGTAATCCAATGAGGAAAGGCAGGATTTTTCAACAAATGAAACTCAAACAACTGGCTGTATATTTAGAGGCAAGGAGATAGGAGTAAACTTTGACCCTTGCTTAATTCATAAAATTAATTCAAGATGTTTCATATTCCTAAGTGTAAAAGTTAAAAATATATATATATTTTATATAGCTTTCTCTAAAATAATGTATAGGAGTAGGCCAAGAAATTTCTTACACAAGACCCAGAAAGTAATAATCATAAAAGTTTGCTAGAATATCAATCATCAAAATATAAAACTTTTGCTCATGAAAAGTAAACCTAAGAAAATGGATAGGCAAGCCACATTCTAAGAGAAAATATTTGTAATACATATAACCAACAAGAGGATTATATACAAACAATTTTAAAAATCAAAGTTAAAAAAAATTGGCAAAAACTTTGAACAGATTTTTTCAAAGTCCAATTTGGAATTTGCCAATAAACACAAGAAAAATCTGTCAATATGCATATGAAAAAAATTGCATGACATCTTTAGTCATTAGGGAAATGCAAAATTAAACCCACAGTATGATTCCACTATATGCACATTACAATGGCTAAAATTAAAAGACTAACCGTATTAAATGCTGGTGACAATCTGATGCAACTGAAAATCTCATGCATTGCTGGGTGTGTGTAAAATGATACAACTCCTTTAGAAAATGGTCTAGAATTTTTTTTAAAATAAAGTTACTCTATTAGTTTTCTTTTGCTAGTGTCATAAATCACCATGAACTTGTGGCTCAAAACAACACAAATTTATTATCTTATAGTTCTGTAGGTCAGAGATCCAATGTGGGTCTCACCAGGCTCAAAAGAATGTGTCAGCACGGTCGTGTGCTTTTTTGGAGGCTAGATCATGGCCCCTTTCCTCCATCTTCAAAGCAGCAATGTTACCTTTCTCTGACCCTACTTCTGTTTTCACATTTCTCTCTCTGACCCCAGCCAGGAATGGCTCTCTACTTTTAAGTATCACGTGTCAGATTGGGCTCACCCAGAGCATTCAGGATAATGTTCATCTTTCCTTGTACATGTGCATCTTTATATCAACCAGACTCTAGGTAACTGCTATTCAGCTTTCAGGCGCTCCTTGCCTGAAAAGCTCTCTTCTCTCTCAGACTCTGTTTTAATCACATCTGTAAAGTCCCTTTTGCCATGTAAAGTAACATATTCACAGGTTCCCACTAGACTAGGGCATGGACATCTGTAAAGAGCCATTTTTCTGTTTATCTTCAAGTTCACTTCTAAGTATTTACTCCATAGAAAACATGTATAAAATTATATGCATAAAAATATGTATAAAATATTCCTAGAGGGACTTCCCTGGTGGCGCAGTGGTTGAGTCCGCCTGCCAATGCAGGAGACACGGGTTCGAGCCCTCTCCGGGAAGATCCCCCATGCCGTGGAGCAGCTAAGCCCGTGCGCCACAACTACTGAGCGTGCGCTCTAGAGCCCATGAGCCACAACCACTGAGCTCGCGTGCCACAACTACTGAGTCCTGCGTGCCTAGAGCCCGTGTTCCACAACAAGAGAAGCCACCACAATGAGAAGCCTGCGCACCACAACGAAGAGTAGCCCCTGCTTGCCACAACTAGAGAAAGTCTGCACGCAGCAGTGGAGACCCAATGCAGCCAAAAAAATTAAAAAATAAATAAAATTAAAAAAAATATTCCTAGAAATCTATTCATACTATCCAAACACTAGAAGCCACCCAAATGTCACTCTAACAAATTGTGTTATATTTCTATACAACGTAATGCACCTAGCATTAAAAAGGAACAAACTACTAATGCATACAATATTGATGAATCTCAAAAACATGCTGAGTACAAAAAACAGAAAACAAAATAATGCATACTGTATCATTCCATTTATATGAATTTCAAGTACAGGTGATAAAAATCACAACAGTAGTTTTATGTATATAATGAGACTGGATAAATGAATGAAGTAGTCAATTAAATAATGTAATATAAATTAATATATAAATGAATGAGTGAATGCCATTTGATGGTGATATTTACTGTTTACAATTGTAAAGGCATGATGTCAAATGCATTGGTATTGTAGGTAGTGACATTAGGTGTGCCTGGTTAAGAGTTTGGGAAGTCTTTTAAAGTGATTTCTTAAACTGGGTCTGTGGAACATTTGGGAATGATGGAAAGGTCAGCATTCTGTAATTTTTTCATATTAATTTTACGAGTTATGAAGGAAAACTTTTCAGTAAAAGCCCAAAGTTATAAAACACTTTCACCACGTGTACTTTAGTTTTCAAAATCAGTGGACTCTGTTATGGATCTGAGATTTATTTTCTTTGAAAGCAGTGTGTGTTCGTGTATTTGTTTGTATGTGTGTGTGTGACTCAGGTTTGAGAAAAAAACTTATTTAGATCTATCTGTAAATTATAAAGCCAGTATACTTAAAATGGAATTTCTTATTGTATTTTTATATCCTTTTAAAAACACTTACTATTAATTGTTACTTGGTCAGTATTCATGATCCCCACTGGAATGTAAGATCCTTGGGGTCAGAATCATTTCTGACTTACTCACTTCTCTCTACCCTGTACATAGAATAGTGCCTGGTACATAATCAGAGTTCAAAAATACTTGATGAATGAAAGAGTGGACAATAATAAAAAATATCAAATTATTTCCACCTCAAGTTAAGCAAAACAAACATTCCTCTGTTTAAGATGGAAGTACTTTTTATTGTCTTTCTTTGCCTTTCCAGGCATCTCAGAAAATTTTCAAGCCCTTTATTTTCTAGCTGGTACTTTTTAATAGGTTCCTTGTTTTTCTGAGTCTACCAGATCACGTCAAAATTAATTTCACATTTGAATTTTAATGGGTCTAAATGTTTTTTCTGATGTGAGGTAGGATTAGTCTAGCACCTTGGCAAGTTTTTGTATTTTAGCCATTGAAAATCTATTTAAAGGATATGTCTTTAGAATAGAGACACTGGATTACAGAGATATGAGATTTAATAATTCATCTGAAGATAGAAAATGATTTGGTCAAAAATTCAGGTCTCTTGTTATTCATTACTTTTTCTGTCACTGGAAAACTGTTGCAGTGGCAGTTCTCCTCAAACCTTTTATGACTAAAGATTTAACTTACTTATTTACTTTTGCTTCAATAAAAAAGACGGTTTACATTTTCATGAATCAATATTAGTTTGGTCTTCCTTTTATAAAGAATTATCTCTGGTTAGTTTGTAAAGAACTTCTGTTTTAATTATATATGTAATAGGGTATATGAGATACTCCAAATAATGAATTGAATAAAAATATTTATATTAGATAATACATAAGTTCTCAGCTGAAATATTTAATTAGTTGGCTGGTTGGTTAGTTATTACTGCAAACTTGATTAATCCTTTAATTTTGGGGGAAATGGATAATATTTCTATTTCTAAAATAAATAATTTTATTTTCACTTTTGTGTTACATGTGCACACACAGAATCCACTGTGGCAGACAGACATGTACGCTTATGTATAGGTACTGAAGAATTTTGCTATTTAAGTATAAAGAGTACCAGGAGAAGCTCAGTTAAAATGAATCTACTTAAAACTAAAATTTCATAATGGAGAATGAAAATGAGATTGATTGGAACTTCGCATGAAAAAAAATTAAGAACTGTAAAAATACTTTTTATATTAAAATATTAGAGTATAAATAACTTTTACAAAATAAGTAATTAAGTGCTGATTTTTAATATGAAATATCTATCAAATTAAATGATACAAATATATATCTATTTTCATTTAACTTTTGAAGTAAGATCATAATGAGACTCATGACAACAAAAATACTTAAGAGCTTCATCAATCTTTCTAGCAGCTCCAATTAATATTTTGATACCCAAATCTTTCTCTTTTAAAACACACACCAATTTTTCTTCTTCAAGCACAACTTTGTTTTTTTGATCATTGTTTGCATATCTGTCAACTTCTGTAGTTGCAGAGTTTTCTTTTTCTTTTAGTAATATCTAATGTTTATTGAATTCCCATTATGTGTCAAGCCCTGTTCTAAATACCTTACTTGCATTGATTGTCTCATTTCATCCTCACAACATCACTATGTAATAGGAACTATTGTTATCTTATTTCACAGACCAAAAACTAGAGGAAAGAGAGGTTTCAACCCACCCAATGGCTCGGAGTTAGTACGTGGTAGAGCAAAAATTTGAACCCAAGCAGTGTCCAAAATTCATACTCTTTAACCAAAGGCATCCACTTCCAAAATAAGCTTTTCTTACAAACATTAAAATTGTATGTGGGGCATGTACACTGTCAATACCTCTGTGGAATCTCTTAGGATTCTTTCACTTGCTTTTGTATCTTATAGTAGCATTTTTCTTTTTGATTTGAATTTTATTTTATTTTATTTTTTTATACAGCAGGTTCTTATTAGTTATCTATTTTATATAAATTATTGTATATATGTCAATCCCAATTTCCCAATTCATCCCACCACCACAACCCCTCCCCACCTCCCCTGTCAGTGTCCATATGTTTGTTCTCTACATCTGTGTCTCTATTTCTGCCTTGCAAACCAGTTCATCTGTACCATTTTTCTAGATTCCACATATATGTTAATATACTATATTTGTTTTTCTCTTTCTGACTTACTTCACTCTGTATGACAGTCTCTAGGTCCATCCACGTCTCTACAAATGACCCAATTTTGTTCCTTTTTATGGCTGAGTAATATTCCATTGCATATATTTTTAGTTTTTTAAGGAACCGCCATACTGTTCTCCATAGTGGCTGTATCGATGTACATTCCCACCAGCAGTGCAAGAGGGTTCCCTTTTCTCCACACCCTCTCCAGCATTTATTGTTTGTAGATTTTTTGATGATGGCCATTCTGACTGGTGTGAGGTGATACCTCATTGTAGTTTTGATTTGCTTTTCCCTAATTGTATCTTATAGTGACATTTTTATTGACTAATGTGAGAAGGGATGTTTGAGTGGATAGTAATTTTATAAGTAGTTTACTAGTGAATATTTTTATTTAAGACAACTTTTGCTTCTCTTCCAACCTTATAAATATGGGAACTCTGATAATCAATACTTAGTAACAACGTCCTGCTGTACCTACATAAGAGTATGTGTTATCTATAAGGGATATTCCTATTTTGACCCACAGAGGCATACAATGAGGGCACAGTTGAGCTAGGAAAGCCTAGAATCAGGACTAGTATCCAAATATTCTGACCTCCAGCAGTGTCTCTGAACTGGTTAAAAATCCTGGAAAAAGAAGGAAACTTATCTTCTCTTTCCTTGCTCTACTCTTCACATTATATAAGTTCACATTAAAGATTCCTGAATGAGAGATTAAAGTTAGATTTGGTTTGCTGATGATTTTCAATTTCAACAGAACTTTTTTTCCAGAGAAAATTCTCTGTAGGATATAACCTTTGAAGTCTCCGATTTAAAGCAACTTGAATAAAAATTGACCCTTTAAAGCTTATGCCATATGTTTGTTGATCCTTAAGAATCTTAACATTGATTTTTCTAGTATCATTCCTCATTCAGTTATTAAACCTCTAGATTGTCTGGGTTTTTCTACAAGTCTATATAGACTACTTTTCCTGAGCTATTGCCAAACATTTTGTGTAAAATGGGAGATACATGTTTTAACCAACAGTGTTCAGATTTCTTCAATTTAAATTCTGGACACTCACAGTACGTTGAATGTCAGGAAATAATCATACTTTATAACTTTTAGTTTTCCCCCTCTAATTGTCAGTTATCACTTTACCATGTATTGTGATCTGTAGAAACATCAAGATCAAAAGGAACACTAATCCTGGAGAGTGTGGTAGCTTTGTATTTTCTATCCTGGGCCAGGTGCATCTATGTTTTGATCTTTGCTGATTTATGAAACTGCTCTAATCCTACGTGTGATTCACTTTCTCTATTTCTTTTCCAAAGGCAAGGAGATTTTATGTTGCTTTCTTTAAAGTACAGCTGCTGACTTTCAGTTGTCTAAGACAAATCTAATTTCAAAAAAATATGTTAGGAAATACTAATACCTTTTTCAAATTGTAAGATTGCCTCTATGAGGGTATCTACCTACAGTGTCCTTAATTTATTTTTTCTATCCAAACTGAACAAGAATCTTAAAGTCATAACTTTTTTTTCTTACTGTGTGGATAACACTTCTTAGTGAATGCTCAACACTTTTGGCCCTGTGGCTCTTTGCTACAGGTAAACAGTCACTGGTAAAAGTCTTCACTAATTTTGCAGTTCGGAAGTTGTAGACAGTGTTACAATCCAATGCAGCAATTCGTCTTGCACCTCTCATAAGGCAGGGCCATGTATAAGACCAAAAGAGGGTGATCTCTGTCATATATGCACTTCTGCATCTAATGATTTAGTACTTTACTACTTTGTCTTCTCGTTGTTTATTTTTTCTAATTCCTCATTTCCTAGCAATGTCATAAATTATTTTAGGGTAGGAATTTCATGCCCCATTCTTCTAACCTTCCCATTTGCTCCTCTGCCTGGTGTTCAATAATATTTATTGTTTAATAATTCTTTAATGATTCATATCTAAATCAAATTATTTTAAAAAAGTGACTTCCTACATAAAAATGGAATGGGTGAATTTCATAAATCTGCTAAAGTCATCTTTAGCAAAAATTGTAAAAATACTTTTAATGTAATGGTCCACATTCTTCCTGTGTCTCCCATTTTTTGTGTGCTTAAAGTACTTATTTCCCCTGTGACAATAATGTTCCCTTTTATTTTGAGACTCTTCAATAGATAATAATAAATAATGCTACAATGAAGTTTGTTATATAAAAGACTGGCAACTGAACTTGGAGGGTTTTAGTAAGATAAATTTAAGTCTCTTATGAAAGCATAATCTTTTAGAAGTATGAATAAGGACTATCATTTGTATGTGCATCAGTTTATGACTTGGAAGTGCAGAGAACCTGGGCTCTAGGACCAGGAACATAGCATAGCATAGACTCTTAAGGACACATTCATCCCTACATGCCTCTGCATTTTTAGGAGGAAATATGTTTACTACTGGTCCTTTGATCCTTCTCTGAATTGAAGTTTTCTTATCACACAGAGGCAGCATTCAAATCCATGAATGTCTGAGTACCACCTATAGTAAATGATATTTTGAGAATCTCCCTATGGAGTAGTTCTCTTTCGAATGCTCTCTGCATTATGCTTACTAAGTTGTATCACACCCAACAAGATTTCCTTGTGAATCTCTTCAGAAAACCCATTGAGATTCTAAATAGAGTGAACCACTGATTAACTGAAAAACTCAGTTAATCAGCCTTATTTTCTGTTTCTTCCTGAGCTCCAGTTGAAGGATAAAGAATTTAATATCAGTAACAATAGTGACAACAAAACAATTACATTGTAAGTGAATACAGTTTTTTCTACAATGAGACTAGGATCAGTCAAGATTAATTCTGATCTCTGGTGAACCAATTTTTAGCTCTGAGGCCACTCGTGAATCATGAGAATACAAATTATGTTTTCTACAATGTAATATCCAAGGTATATATGGACTAAAACATCTGAGAAATATTTCACCCCTCTAGTAGGAGGAAAGAAAAAATATTTCATGACACACTAAATAAGAAACATTATTGTTTAAGACTGTACTATTGTTTCACACTGTTGCTTCACCAAACATTGTGATCATTATGTACCTTATCTTCAGTATCTTTTGGGAAATCTGACAGCTCTCAATGTTTCCCTGGCTCTAATAACTTGTGTTTACCAATAAGAGTGGGCCCTAGGTGCCTGAAGCCCTTGGCATGGCTGGATGGGTCAGGAGTCATCTCATAGTCCAAGCTAGACAGTCAGCTTCTCTCTCAGGCTTGTTGATAGTACATGGCTGGAACCAAGGACACATTCTCAGGAGCTGTGAGGATACTCTGTGTGGAGAAAATCAGAGGAAGGTAGTCTGCAGATTGAAGCACACCAGTCAAGAAGAGCCTACGTGACCCCTGTGAGTGAGAACAAGAGACCAGCAACCTTGGTGTCTCATGGCTTTTCATTTCCTGATTCTAGGCTTTCCTAGCTCTACATTCTGCCCTTGAATTGTATCATGTGCACCTTGATCCTTGAACATGGTAAGCCAGGACCGGTAAACTTCAGATATTTGAAGCCAGAAAAATCTTAACTCATACACACTAAGTAGCAGTTAAGTCTCTATTACATGCTGTCCTAGAAACATTTTTTTATGAGAGGTATTATTTACAACTATCATTATGATGAACTTCATATATAAAGCAAACTGCATGCATTATCAAATTCTCATGACTTTGAAGTGGGTCCTGTTATTATTCCCCCCTTGACGATTGAAGAAACTGAGGTGCAAACAGGTTAAGAATATTGCAAGAGTGGTCGTGATGAAACGGGGGTTTGAATCCAAGCAGTTTGGTCCAGGGCTCATAGTTTTAAACCCCAATTCAGTTTTGAAAATAAAATAATAACGATGGAGTTTATGTCTAGTATATGGTATTGGGGATAAAAAAATATGTAAGTGTTTGTGAGAATAAAAGTATTTGTGTGTATGTGTGCTCTTGTGCATGTGTATGTGTGTGTGTTTATATCCTTATGTATATGGAGACTCATTCATCCGAACTGTGTCAGGCTGTTGGTTGCAAGTGAAAATTTTTATGTGAAATTATTATGAAGAGATTCACATAACTTTTGTTTCTTGCTATGTTGTTTTTTTTTTTTTTTTGGCATACCTTCATTTGTTACAGCTCTGAGTAAAAAATGTGACATTGTACAATGGGCATAATTGGGCCATTGGTGGCTACAGTTGATTTGCATGCTCACACAGACCTCTGAACCAAGTCCCCAATTTGGACTGCTGGCTTCTGTAAGCAGTCATCACCTTTGCATAATCTCTCCACTCTGAGCTGTATCCAGGCAAACCTAGTGAGACAGGGTGAATTTAAAAGGCCACCATAAACTGAGCCATGAATTACCAACAGATCCAGTGGTTCAAGAATAATTTCCTCTTCAGCTTGAAATGTAAGTATGGCTCACTGAGAAGCCGTATTACCTCCTGATTCCAAGGAAGTCCTGTCAAAGCAGAGCTCATGGAGTGTAAAGTTTTTAAAGTGCATTTGTTTTAGCTTGCTGGTCTGACTATTAAAGTGAAACAGTACAAACCGTTAAACCTTCAAACTAGCACTGCAAAAATACTTATCAAAAGTACAGCCTCTGGGAGATTTGTTTACTCTAGAAATATGCTGTCTTTGCAGTTACTTTTTCCTTAATGAGAAGGCAATGCAGGATTTGTCTTTTTCATTGGAGGGCAAAAAGCCAAATACAGGGAATTGTCCTTAAAGTGACGTGGCCATATCCAATTCCTAGGCAGGGTTCAGAAATTTTTCTGAAGACGCTTAAGTTCTGAAATGAAGTTCCACATTTGAAAACCATTTGTTTTGCCTCAAAATTTTGTATTCGACAAGTTACTGATACATAATATGACAATTGAAAATGTGAGACTGAAAATAAGCCCCTCCACATAAGAGGTATTGGTTTCCTGAAAGCACAAAGCTATATATTCATTTGCACTTGGGATAATCTAAAATTATCAGGCACTTAGGGAATGATAATGGGTTCAGTCAGTACTGTTTTAAAGCATGGTAAAAGTTTTCTTTAGAACTTCAGAAGTAGAGCTGTCACCAATTACTAGAAGTTTCTGTCTCCTTTTGTAAACCCCTACATTAGTTCCGTTCTTTGGCTTGCACCTTGAGTATGGCATTTACTTGGAGAATGTGTGACCTGTCTCGTCAAACAATACAGGGTAGGGTTAAAGGTGGGAAAAAAATTAATAAATAAACCTTCAGAGGCATTTTCTTGCTTTTCCCATTTAATTTTTAATTTGGGTTATAAATGGCATCTCAGATAGAAGGAAGTCTCCTGGGTTCCTCAGGATCCTTTGCTGGCTTAATCGCAAGCATTACACGTATAGAAGCGAGCTCTGAGAGAATTAGTGATTGCGTCAAGAAGGGAAGGCCAATCAATTATTCCCCACATGCCACCACACACATGACACATGACCATGGCTAGTCTCTCTCCTTCTCTCCTCTAGACATACAAACAGAGCTCTTTCCACAGCCTGCATGCTATTCAGAGAAATATTCCTTTCAAGCAATTCTCATTTTCATCAATCCATTTATATCTGACTTTTTAACTGGACAACTATAATTAAGGAAGTAAGTTAAGAAAACCCTTTCAGTTTGCTTCCTTGCATTCCTTTCTCTCCATTTATTAAAAAGAAAAAAAATACCCATGTGAGTGGCCTTGAGAATAAATGTATTATATAATATTCATTTAGGAAAAGTCTATAACATAAGCTTGAGTTATTAAAGTTTCTAGGTAATCTCTTGAAGATAATGTGAAGGGTTTGGTAAATTTCTTCCAATTTCCTCTGTGTTTAAAAAGGCACTTTCCATCATGAAAAATCAACTGAAATTATCCTGACACTAAAAAACATTCCAGTCATTCCATCTATAGATAGATGTTCTTGAGTAAAGGAATATGGGCAAGGAGACAAATATTCCATGGTAATCATTGCTTCGTGACCCATCTCTGTTCATTTATGAAGTATGTGATCTGGGCAGGTCACCTGAATTTATTACATTCAAGCTTTCCTCATCTGTATAACACCTCACCTTACAGTAATACATATTTCACAGGGTAATGAATACATACTTCACATTTATTCTAACAAAGAATAAATGAGATGATCTTTATAAAAATGTTCACTTGATGTTACTTCCCATCTCCCTCTTTATGGCAGTTGCAAAATCATTCTGCATTCTACTCGTTATTAAAACTAACAATTGGTACCATCAGAGGCCAAAAACCAAGGTATTACTTTCTCTCAGATTTTCATAGTCTCTACATTGCTTCTGCTTCTGAAAGAAACAATTATAGCTTCTTTCAAAATGTCTTTGTTCTACTGAGCTCTATATTTATTATGTAGATTTATCATTACTGAGACTCAATTTGCCAGGAACTATGCTATGCTATCCTTGGCTTACGTCATCTCTTTGTATCCTCACAATAATACCAAGGAAAAAATGTATCGGATTTCCATTTTACAGATGAATAAATTGAGACTCAGAGGGATTAAGTGTCCTCAATCCCAGGCCTGTAGAAGTCTACAATCAGTGCTCTCAAATAGCATTTCTCAAATCTTTACTGTACAGGTAAATCACCTAGAGATCATGTTAAGATGCAAACTCTGATTCAGCAGGTTTAAGATGAAGCCTGAGAGTCTGCATTTTAAACAGGCTCTCGGGTGCTGCCAATGCTACTTGTCCTTAGACCTCACATAGCATAGCAGACTCTAAAACACCATGCCACACAACTTTAAATCTAGGCAATGAACTCTAAGTAAACATCAATTAAATAAAAAGCAAAATACTAGTCAAAAGATGGAGAAAAAATTTATAATGAAAAGTGATATCTGCTGATTTGGTGGAATCTTCTGGAATTAGTGTCTAATTTTTTTGTCGGGTCCAGTCATAATAAGAGAAGTTATTTGACTCTGTACAAACAGCCTTTGTCGTATCATGTGTTTCCCTTCATTGGGTCAATTCCACTGACCTTACTAAGCTCCAAGCCATAATTGACCAACTAGAGATTCTTGACCATCCTGTAGACTAGGGGATATTGCCTTTTCCAACTGGTTGCTTTCCGGATTCTTTCCTTACATGTCATGTCACAGTCTGTCTGACTGAGTACCAATACTAAAAGTCATCTTGGGCTTGGATGAGAAATCAGTAGAATGAATATTTTATTAAAATAATAGCAGCCTAACATTAAGAAAGGAGAAAGAGGTAATAGTTGAAAAGAAGGAGGGGGAGAGGAAAAATAGCAGAGGAGAGGAAGAAAGATAAATTCAAAGACCACAGGGGTTAGTCTTGTTGAGACTAGACTAACAAAACCCAGGAGCTAGGCTGTCACCTGCTTTCATCCTGAGAACAGTATGGGTCATCCACTACTGGCTGACTCAGTCCATGGACACCTTCCCTTTGGCACATAGCTGCCATGTGACTTAATTTTCGAAAGAGCTTGCTCTTGGTTCCCCTGTTTGGAAAAAAAATAGTGAAGGGATCAGATAGCAACAGACATTAATGAGGATCTAATACGTGCCAGGCACTGTGGTGAACAAGAGAATGTGGACCCTGGACTCATGAAGCTTAGAGACCAGTGGAGAAGTTAGGAAGCACAGACAAATACAACCATTCCCATCCAGACTCTGTCCTAACAAGCCCTAAACTTCTGGTTTCTAGCCTATAATTCCCAAATCTTTTTTTTTATGATTTTTATTTATAAGCTTTTAGTTCTGGACCACTAGTTTTCTTTATAAGTATGAAGTAAAAATAGAAAAAATAAAATGGCTTTTCATAACTGTGTTGAAGCAAATGTATACAGGCATGCATGTGCCTTTGTGTCTCTTTCATCACTGCATAGTTTTATATTGCATATTTTGTATGAGTGTGGTTAACACAGATTCTGATTGCCCACATAAATATCACTATGCTTACTAGCAGACACATCCAGACCAGATAGAGCCAGCAGGATTGTGTGTGATAATAGAAGCCACCTAAGTAAAGCAAATTTATATATGTATATTTTTTTCCTTATATTCTAAATGGTGGAGGTTACTTGGGCCAGAGGTGATATAAAAACATGTTCTTATAAATGTAAGTTCATGGTTTATTCAGTCAACCCTGAAGTATGGTTCCAGCATAAGGGAGCAAAAATAAGTGCAGACTTGTAACCTCTACTTATGGAGTTTACAGTCTAGTAGAAGAGACAGAATAATAATGTGAACAAGTTTACACAAACCAAGAGCATGTTATGAAATACTCTGGAGCATAAAACAAAGGAATCTGAACTAAGATGGATTTTGGGGGAGGAGGCTTCCGCTACGAGATGACTTGAGCTGTTATCTAAAAGATGACTCAGAAGCTGAGGGTTGAAGTAACCCTGTTGTGAAAGAGGGCATGACATTTTCTAGGAACTCAACAGCCAGTGTGTCTGGAGAGAAGAAAATGTAGCAGGAAGATCAGGCAGAGGCTGTGTGTAACCTGAGGTCCCTAGGATTCATGAGATGGCAGTGACCATCCATCAAAGCAAAGCAAACAGTATTTCTTTGGTTCAGCCCTAACCACAATAATTTAGGTATATAGGGAAGGAGTGTGGTACAAATACCAGGGAAAACAGTTCCCAAGTTTCTTTCAGTCACTTTGTCCTGAGGTTCTTTATTGAGTTGGCACATGTTGTTCTTAGGTGCCCAGGTCAAAGTGGGCTTTTCTTGATTGTGACTTCACACAGATGTCCTTTGCTACTTCCTATATCCTCTTATGCTGCAACAGAAACTGAGATGAAGATAGAAAAAACATCCTCTATTGCTTTTGCATTATAATCCCTTATATAACAAAAATGGTGTTTTATGTAGACTTCTAAGAGTTGTTCATGGGGACTGGCATGGACTAATATATTTTACTAGGGCCATTGCAAACAGTTGTGCAAATTGTGCAGGGGCCATCTTGTGTGACGGATCTGTTAAACAACCATTGGTCACCATTTTCCTTACCCCAGACTTGCCTACTTTTACTCTCTTAACTGGATTTAGGTATTTCAATTCCATGAGGGTCCTCAGTGCCACAGTCTTATATAAATAGACTTCTGGTGAAACCATTAACCTAAGTACACCCCCATCTCCAGCACATCTCCTGTGATGTGCATTCACTGCTCAGCTTCCATTCTAAAACACGTGTTGTGATGTAAGTCCCAAATATGTTAAAATGAACCAAGATTTTACTGAGCATGTACTAAGTATAGATACTACCTTATTCATTCATTAATTCATCATCCATTCATTCATTTTGTATCTCTGAAGTGCCTACTATAAGTTAATAGAAGCCCCAGGAATACAGTGGTGAATAACAAACGTGGGTCCCACATTTGTGGAAATTATAGTCTGTAACAGCATTGTTCTGAGAATCAGTTGAGGTAGTAGACGTGAAAGAACTTTGAAAATGACAGATACACATGGCTTAATCATTTTATTCACCACCCTCGTGCTTAAGCAATTCAGAAGATTTTCAGAGCAACAATGCTAACATCAATAAAACATGAAAAATAAATTTTACAGAAAAAGATAGAGCCAGGTGGTGTATTTCATACTCTAGTCCACCAATGTAGCACAATTCCAAAGCAGGCATTTCAAATTGCTGTGGTACAGAGAGATTTCTTGGAGGAGATAAAACCTGAGCCAGCAGACAGAGGAATTGACAGAGGAATTTCCATAAAGGATTACCAATACCTCTCTGCCCTCTTGGTCCTTGGAATGTTTCATGAATGAGAATGTCCGTGGTAACTGAGTGCATCTTTTTGATATATTTAACATAGAGAACCCATCGTATCACTGCCATTGTAACTAAAAGGACTGGATCTAATTACTTTTCCTCTAAAAGCAGGGCTTTGACGCAGATTTAGAGATTTCACTGCTCCTTAAAACTAAATGGAAAAGAAACTGATGGTTTTACAAAAGAGAAAGAATGGCGATTTATTTTCTACTGAAAATGCAGCAAATACCCTGTCGTTTCCTCTGCCTCTGTTGAATTATAGTGTGGTCAGTTGGAATTGATATTCAGGTCAAAATCATTCTTTGGAACTGGTAATTCTTTGCGGATTTAATCTGTTTCTTATATGTTACTTTAAGACATTTTAAAAGGAACTTCACAGGTTTCCAGTAAACTTTTGGTCATTTCATGAAACAATAACATAAAACAAAATGGTTAGTGAAATTGGTGACAAAATGCTTCACATTTGTTGAAATAAAAAACAGTGGTATGCTCCATTAAAAAATGCATAAGAAACAAAAAACACCTCCAACTGGGATTCTGACTCAATATTTTCTTCTCATCTCCATGCGGGCTTTTAAATACAAGATATGAGTAAATATGGATGTCCCTTGGAAACCAAAAGACTTTGAAGAAAAATGTGAAAATATATGTTAAGGGTATGTATGTTAGAGCAGTTTTGATTTAGAACCTTTTTTGTGTAACCATAGTAGTTACAAAAATCTAACTACCTATTAAGTTTATTTTGTTTCCATATTTAACCCCAATTACCCTATGCAGGGGAGTTCTTTCAAAATGTAATTCCCTATCTCACTTTTTTTTTCCTGCTTCTGCAAGCCTTTTTCTCCTCATGTAAATTGCAGCAGGTGCACAAAATTGAAGACATCACAATTAAATGTAATCAAATATTTTAGGCACTAATGAACAGCTCCAGGAAAACAAGTCAAAAGGAAAAAAAAAAAAAAAAGCCTTTAAGTGAGTGGATTTTCAAACATCCAAGGCACCATAGGACCAATTAAGAGAGTCATACCAGGACACATACTGACATTAATTATCTTTGAGTTCAGGGAAATAAAAAATAAAAGCAACAATTATCATAATAAATCTCCACACAGTGCTTGTAAGTTGTGCTAATCTACAACACACCTGGGTTTCAGTTATTTAAGGCGAATACTCAATCAGTTGATAACGACCTCACAGAGGGGCTCATGGGACATTTTTTCCTTCCTGTGATCTGCCATTCAGACAGAGGGGCTAAAATGATGTCCAACAGCTATGTCTGCTTTATTTCGCATCACTCACATGAGTTGCAGACAGAAGCACTGCATAACTTATTCAATAAAGTAAGTCACAAAGTCAGCATTCTCTTTAGGGGATGTTTATTTTAAAAGAAGGAAAAGTCAAGAACAGATATTCAAGGTAAAAATTTGAATTGTAGGAGTCTCAAAGTCCCAGGACGTATCTGTAAATTTATTCTCCCTGAAGCCAGAAAGAATCTTACTAAAGAGAACAAATATTTCAGTCTGGGAATATGGGTTTTCATTTTTAAAATGCACAGGAAGGGGCAGAGAAAGAAAGGTAAGTGCTATAAGCCAAGAGGAATAGAAAGAAAAAAAAAGTTATTAAAATTGATCTAAATTCAACTGATAATTTGAAACAAGATCATAATATTTTAACAAAAAAAGAACATATTTAAACATTAGAAGGTTGCTAGTTTTCTATAGTCAAGGGAGAGATTAACATAAATATATTAGAAAGAACTATACAAATGTTTTTAGGTTGAATGACCTCAATATGGCCCTGGTATAAATGTAAAATAACCAACTCACCTTTCTAAATTTGGGGGTAATAATTTAATACACTAATACGTGTTGGTATACTCCTGGAAGATAAAACAGATGCTTTATTTGTCTTCTTGTCCTTTTACTTCCTGTACCCATGGAGATTACTTCCTTCCTGAGGAAAGACATATTTAATTTATATATCATTTAAAATTTTTCTACATCAGTTTCAATATATGTGACCATGATGCTTATGCTGAAAATATAACTTTGATTTATTTTCTTTCCTTAATCAGTTGAGGACTGTGATAATGTGTGTGGTAATTTCTCAAGTGTGAAAAAAAAAATGAGGTTAGGTGGCATGTGATGTTTGTATGCATATTGTTTGTGCATTTTTTGAATAAGTTTCTAATGTATAGTGCAAAACAGAGAACACATATGTAAGTGTACTTAGGATTTTTAAAATCATTTTGTTTCTTAGATCCACAATTTCAGTAGAGCTTCTAATCTGGAATTGGACAAAACAAAGTATGCAATTCTTTACAAAGTACTGCTTATTAATTCACTAGTCCCAGTACACAATGGAAATTCATTTTTAAATTATGCACTAAGATTTTGATTTCTTGAAAATTATATGCCTTCAGATTAAGCAGCAAACATTTAGTGGAAAAATATTAATTATTTTTATTAGACATTTGCACTTAGCTGTATAAACTATGACATGCTCAAATGTTTAGTCCACCATTTTTTTTATATGAATTCTTATTTTTAAATTGTAGTTGAGGGCTTCCCAGGTGGCGCAGTGGTTGAGAGTCCGCCTGCCGATGCAGGGGACACGGGTTCATGCCCCGGTCCGGGAAGATCCCACATGCCGTGGAGTGGCTGGGCCCGTGAGCCATGGCCGCTGAGCCTGCGTGTCCCGAGCCTGTGCTCTGCAACAGGAGAGGCCACAACAGTGAGAGGCCCGTGTACCGCAAAAAAAAAAAAAAAAAAAAAAAATTGTAGTTTAGTTCTGAAAAAATTTCTTAGTTTTTTATCAAATTTAGAAAACATAAAAAACTGACAGATTTTATTACATCAAAATTTAAAATGTATTTATAATAAAATACATGATAGAAAAGATTTAACAGATAATAAATTGGAAAAAAATATTTGCAACACACATAGTGAAGAGTTTATAACCTAGTAAAAAAATTACTTACAAACCACTTAAAGAATATTTTAAATGTCCATATTTCCTATATAAGAGAGTATTAAATTAGAATAAATATGTAAAATTGTGCTAAAATTTACTAGTAGTTTAGGAAACGCACACTTAACAATGACATTTTTCAAAGATCAACTTATAAAAATTAAATCAACTGATAATACTTAATATATTAGTCACCATCATAATAAATAATAAATGGGTAAATATAAATTATGTTTATTAAAGGTTTTCATTTACAGTATTTTTATTAATAGGAAATTAGAATCAATGCATAGGTCCATCATTTAAAGATTGAGTAAATAAATTGTAGTGCATTTATAAACAGATTATATTAACCATTAAAAATTAGAATTTTAAGCTTACTAACATGAAAGAATTCTATAGCATATATTTGAAAGTTGGAGTTATTTAAATATTTCATAGTATTATCTTATTATACAATATATTTAAAGCAAAGAGTGAATATTTATATATATATATATATATATACACACACACATAAGAATAAATTCATTATGTATAATAAGCTGTTATGGTAAGAGCGGCTATATCTAGGAGCTAGGCTTAGAGGCACTATTCCCTGTGTATATGTCTGTATTTTTCAAATGATTTTAAAACTCAGAAAACTATCCACATAATTTTACATTTCTATATTTGCTCAGATTGTTTTTCACCATATTCGTCTCATTAAAGATTTAAGTCTTTCTCTTTTTCTGTTATGTTAAAATTTTTTTCTGTTATAACTAGTATTGTGATTAGTAGTTATATGCACAATTATTTTTTCAATTTGGTATTATTCTTTTAGAAGAGAGATTCTGAACTGGAATAACTGGGCCAAAGAAAAGAAATATTTGGGAGTTATTTATATTAGTTGAGAAATTACCTTTCCAAAATGTACTGGTAGTATATATTTACATTAAACTACTACAAATAGAGTAGCAAAGCTCTTATTTGTTATTACCCTTCTAACTTCAGGGAGAGAAAGACCAGCATTTGTATATCTTCAATGCATTTTATATACCAAAGAACATAGAGTAAGAAACCAGAATACTTTTATGCAGCTCTACAACTGATCTGCCATATGATCTGTACACAACTTGGTTTTTCATAAATGTTTGGACTGGAATAAAAAATACCACAGGTCATTTACAAATGAAAATTCTATGGTTGAAAATAAAATGTATTCTTTTTTTCTCCCCTCATTCTCTCAAGCTGGCAGTAGACATGTTTTGCTGACAGGAAGATTGTTTTTATAGATGAGCAAATATTGAGATGGCAATCAGAAATTTTCACATAAATCCAATTCATGACTTCTAGGGAACTCGGAAGGTTTGGCCCCACCGTCCCCGCATTTCAGGTGGTGAGCATCAACTGGGCCTGTGTAACAGACAGGACCAGGCTGATGCTCTCCAGTCAGCCATGGTCTCTACCACTCCCTGTTGCTTTGCCTGACACTGACTAAAGGAGTTAATTGCCATTTCAATTGCATTTGAATTCCTTTGGTAGGAAAATAGTACTTACATGGTTTGGCCTCACTCATTTGCATGTTTTGCAAGTATTCGTTTACATCCCAGATCTGCTCTTCTCAACTGCTTTAGCTTCAATAACTGAAGGAAAAAAAGGATACATAAGTTAAACTGTTATTTGCCCTGACATACTATGATCTAATGTCCAAGTTTTCTGACTAGACTTACTGTTTACCCTTTAACTTTAATGTTCTCCTTTGTAAACTCATACTTAGTCCTGGAAATTCCTGACATATGTATGGCCTTGCCATTTTCGACCTGTGATTTTCCCTCTGAATTTATTTTTTCTTTGTTAGACAGTATGACAGTTTTCATTTCTCTAATGCTAGAATGTTTTGAGTGCTTACTTTATATTTTATATGTCCCATGATTGGTACCATTTTCATTATCCAGTTTAAGAAATTCATCTAAATTGCAATTTTATTAGTAAGGTTTTTCTCCTTATTAAGGATAGAGACTTGTGTGTAATTGAACAAAGTTGAAAGACTGAACAAAATGAAGAAGCATATGGTAAGCTTTAAAAAATGATCATTCAATATATTTAACAGGATGCGGCTGCATTTTTCTTAACAAATGTAAAAAAATATCGGGACATCTCACATCATTAAAGTCATGTGTGTCTATTAAACCTTTGCATTTAATTGAGGTTTAAAACCATGGAGCAATTGTAAATTTTAAGAGCCTGAAAAGGATTTTTTTTTTTTTACAATTAACCATGCATTTTCTTTGAAGCAAAATTCCATTAAATACTTTTTTATGACTTTCTACTTTGCTTTTTTTGTTTTAATTTTACTCTCCAGTGGGCCACATCCTACAATCAGTGCTAGGAGGGGAAGAGGAATGAGGATTAAAAATAAAGGATTAGAGGGAGGTGTGTGGAGAAAGAGAGGATGAATGATGTGTTTCCCTTGAATATTTTATTTTCTTAATTGAAAACAAAATGCTTAGGACCTGGGGAGACCAGCCACTAAATTATTTTTTTTGTATGTACAAAGCAGATCAATGAACCTGTTTATTCCTAAAACGACCCTGTTATGTGGAGGGATAACCAAAAAGAGAATATACAAAAATGTCTATTTATTTCTTTGTCTTTCATTCCTTTCCACAAATGTCAGTACCAAGGGAAATATATGAAATATCATACTCAGTGGAATCTTGATAGAAATTATGAAAAAAAAGTAGAGGGCTCAGTTTTTTCAAGTAAGAAAGGATGAACTAAATTTGTAAAGTTCTTAAGGTATGTTCTTTTTTGTCCTGAAAAAGCAAAGCCAGGATTCCAAGTTTTGAGAGGTTTTCCCAAAAGACTTACTATGACAGGCTGGTGTCAGGCTTATTATTGCAACAATTAGTCTAATAATTTTAATAAACCAAAAGAAACACTCAAGAATTTGTATCATATCTTCCTATTCTTGTCTCTTTATATATCTTGTATATAATTATTATATCTGGAATTTCCAGTGATTATTTTTTAATTTCTGGATTTTATATTTAGATGTCTTGAAAAAACACTTGAAATACATACTCTGATATATACATGTATATACATATCTTGACTTTTCATGAAGAGCTCTTTACCTCCTTAACTTTTAAATCCATCTTTGCTACCTAGTTAAACAAATTTGATAATGTACTGAAGCTACTCAAATTTGCGTCACTGCTAAAACTTAAAAAAAGGATGATCCCTTAGTTATTAGCCTCAGTTCTTCGCTAAAAATAAATTATCCTCTCCATACAATGAGAATTTTAAAAGAAATGATTGGATCCATTCCTCTAATTGCTTATTTTTAAAAAAGTGACTTTCTTCTTCCTTTTTTTTAAACAACGTTTCACAAAGAGCATGTCACGAGGTAACTTGTATTAGAATTTTCCTTAATATTCTGATTAAAACATACATGTTGCACTTATACACAAGTGAAATATTTAAAAGAGATTTAATTTGTAAGGAAAACAGCTGCTGACATGTAGGGTTTAGAGATTACTTACTCATTTTATCTTTATTATATTATTTGAATTTTTCAGGAAGCTCCCTCTGAAATGTCACTCTTCTACTATTAAAAATGCATATCACTTATTGGCCTTAAAACTGGGAAGAAATTGAGGGCATGACTTGTAGTATACAGATTACTTCAGTTTAGAGGGTCTTAGTTACAATTAGATATTTTGTACAAGTTACTTTATTTACTCAATAAGTATTTGCCTTTCTCCTTGTGATACAACTAAGAACCTGACCGGCAAAGCCTGCCCTCCTGCACCTTATTTTGAAACTGGGGCTGGGGCTGGGGAATCTCACAAAATAAAAACATAAAATAATCATTTCAAATCGTCATAACCACTCTGAAGGAAATAAATATGGTGCTGTGATGAAGAATGGAGACAGGATTTATTGAAGGGGCTAAGGAGGCCTCTCTGAGAAAATAGTGTTTAAGCTAAGCTGAGACATGAATGGTAAGGAAGACCCAGATGTGGAAAGAGTCTTCCCTACGGAAAGTGTCAATGTTCTAATTTGGAAAAAAAGTTTGGATATGTTAGAAACTGCTAGAAGGGCATTTGCTGAAGCCAAATGGCAGACAGCATGCACAACTTTAGGTCAATTTGGAGAGAGGATCCAGGGCCAGATTTTGCAGAGCCTTTTACACCACAGTAAGCAGTTTTAATTTTGAATATTGTTTAATACATTTGTATGTTATGCAGAAGGGAAAAATATTACATGAAAGATGGCAGGAGTGAAAGGATGTTTCAAACAAAAAAAGTTACTGTAGCTTATATAGTGAAAAAAAAAAAAAACTCACTAAAACCCCGCTGTTTTATCTAGTTATTGCCAGAGATTTTTATGTTTAGAAATAATCTGTAAAGTTGAAAATACAATCTAGATTTCTTTCAATGTTTTTAAGATTGGCCACATGCAATCATAGGACACCCAATAAAAATCCACCTTCAGTAAAATAGCATAAGAAATATGCCAATCAACTAATTTAGCATGAGTAGAAACACAGTGGGTTTCACCATCATACTTCAATGTAAAAGTTAATTTTATATTTTGGGCAATTTCAAAATGCTGAAAAAGGAAATGTTTGTATAACATATAAACAGCTGGAGCATAATCTATCAATGATATTGTAATATCTTCATAAAAAAAGAAAGTATAAAATTCTACCATAAATCATTTAAAAGTTATTTATGACACATAAATCATGAAAACACTCAGAATGACAAATTCACACGGCCAGAAAGATTTTCTTATTTTGCTTATAGAGCTGCCTTTTGAATTCATACTCCTGTATAAAAGAGCCTATATTGTATTGCTTACATTTGTTCTTTCACTAAATAATGAGGAAAATTTATTGTCACACTTTGTCACAGTGTACCTTTTATATCTTTACGGGGAGCTACTTTTGATATTTTTATATTTATCATGGAGTCTTTATAATATCATCAGTCTCTGGAATTTAATTCTTTGTGTTCATCCAGATGTTTAAAAAAATTACATATACTTTTAGTAACTTTTTATTTAAAATAAATACAATTATTGATGCCATTTTCTCCAAATATGTCACAGTAATTTTAGATTGTAAGCATGTGGGTGTATATGTGTTGAGTTAAATTTATTATTCATAACAGGCATTTGGAAATAAAAGCATACAGTACTATATAGCAATGAGAACATCCAAGTAAATGGACTGAATTTTTTTTGTCATGTGTCTAGAAAAGCAGAAGTAAATTATATTAAAAATAAGATAGTTGAGAGATAATATAGTTGGAAGATTTTTAAACCCCTTTGATATGACTTTCTTTTTTTTTTTTTCTTTGCGTACACGGGCCTCTCACTGTTGTGGCCTCTCCTGTTGCGGAGCACAGGCTCCAGACGCTCAGGCCCAGCGGCCATGGCTCATGGGCCCAGCCGCTCCGCGGCATGTGGGATCTTCCTGGACCGGGGCACGAACCCGTGTCCCCTGCATCGGCAGGCGGACTCTCAGCCACTGCGCCACCAGGGAAGCCCTGATACGACTTTCTTATCAGTTGAGGAAAAGAAGTGAAACATATCTCTAAACTACATACATATTTGCTGATGTTGCTTTAAAACATATTCACTCCCTTCACAGTCTTCTTTTAGGCCATTTGTCCATTTCTTACCCATATTTATATCCCATTGTAGAGACTAGGTCAATAAAGACACATTTTTTTACAAAAATAATTTTAAAAATCATACTGCATGATATTCTTCTTCAAATCTAAATGAGTAAAAGTTTGCAAAATGCTTAACTTAATCTGGTTTCTAAATCTGACCACGAGTATCCACTCATCAAATAACTTATGCCATTCAGAATTATCCCATTTTGAGTTATAGCTTTTTAAAGAAAAAAACATGAGTTTGTTACATGTGTTATAAAAGCATTATAAAAGGCAGTTCTGTGTTTTATGCTAAATGTTCCTTATTTCATATAAACAAAGGAATGCCTAGAAAAGGGGAATTGAAAAAAATATATATCAGACATTTTCTTTCCTTCCTATATTGTTGGAGGAAATTGTTCTGGTTGATTATGAGGCTTAATAAATTTCCTTGGCTCATCATAATCATTCCTGTAGTAATTAGGCAAGCAAATGAATTTGAATTATGTTTTCATTTCTATTTCTGATGAAATTTTCTTTATTTTTTTGGACCTCAACTATGTATATTTATGAATCTCAGGACTAAAAATGCAGTAATGCCATTATTTTATCCTCAATAAAATGTTAGCCTTATTTTCCTGCTGATCAATTAAAATGTATCAATATCACATTTTCTCTAAGAAAATGTAGAGGTACTGCTTTTGTTAGTTATCAATTACTATGTAACAAATTACTTGAAAATTTAGAATTTAAAATAATAAACATTTAATAATAAGACAAGTAAACCTGATTTTTTAAATTGGGCAGAATATTTGAATAGTCACATGTCCAAAGAAGATATGCAAATAGCTAATAAACACAGGAAGATGCCCCACATAATTAGTCATTATGGAAATGCAAGTCAAATGACATCTTACACTCACTAGGATGGCAGATTTCAAAAGGCAGGTAAATTTTGGCAAGGAGGTGGAAAAATTTGATCCATCAGACACTGCTGGTGGGAATGTAAAATGGTGCAGCCACTTTGGAAAACAGTCTGGCAGTTCCTCAAAAATTTAAACATGGAGTTGCCATATGATCCACAATTCCATCTCTAGGCACATACCCAAGAAAAAGGAAAATGCATATGTCCACTAAAAAACTTACAAATGAAGGACCAAAGCACTTTTGGGCTATTATTATTTATAATAGCCCAAAAGTGGAAAAAAACACAAATATCTATCAATGGATGAAGGGATATCCATACAGTGGAATAAGATTTGGTAAAATAGAAAGGAATGAAAAAATACATGTTACAACATGGGTGACCCTCAAAAACACTATATTTTAAGTGAAATAAGCCAGTGACAAAAGACCACATATTGTATTATTCTATTTATGTGAAATGGCCATAGTAGGCAAATGTATAGAGACAGAAGTAGATCAGTGGTTGCCTAGGGCTGAGGAGTAGAAAGTAGGAGGTGGTGGAGGGGTGGGGGGTAGGGGAATGATGGAGTAGGGAGTAACTGGTATTGGATAAATGTTTATTTTTAGGATAATGAAAATGTTCTAAAATTAGATTCTGATAAGAGTTGCATAACTTTGTAAATGTATTTAGAACCATTTAATTGGACACTTCAAATTGGCAAACATTAGGATATGTTATTTATATCTTAATAGAACTGTTACAATAAAAATAACAAGCATTTATTATCTTACAATTTTTGTGCGTATGGAATTTAAGAGCAGCTTGGTTGGTTCTGATGTAGTGTCTTCTTTGATGTTGCAATCAAAATGTCATCTGGGATTGCAGTCACTTAAAGGCTTGTCAGGGCTGGAAGGTTCACTTCTAATTTGGCTCACTCATATTGCTTTTAGCAGGAGGCCTTAGTTCCTTACCTTGTTTCTCTGCCCAGAGAAGCTTGAGTATCCTCATAATATGGCAGGTGGCTTTCCCCAAAGCAAGTGATACAAAAGAGGAAGGCAGAAACCACAATGTCTTTTATGACCTAGCCTCAGATGTCACATGTTGTCACTTCTGCAGGGGGTGGAGAAAAGGGAACCCTTCTATACTGTTAGTGGGAATGTAACTTGGTGCAACCACTATGGAAAACAGTATGGAGGTTCCTTAAAAAACTAAAAATGGAGTTATCATATGATCTAGCAGTCCCACTCCTGGGCATATATGTAGAAAAGACAAAAACTCTACTTTGAAAAGATACATGCACACCAATGTTTATAGCAACATTATTCGCAATAGCCAAAACATGGAAGCAACTTGTGTCCATCAACAGATGAATGGATAAATAAGAAAATAAGATGTAGTGTATATATATATATATACACACACACACACATACACACACACACACACACAATGGACTATTACTCAGCCATAAAAAGAATGAAATATTGCCATTTGTAGCAACATGGATGGGCCTAGAGATTATCATACTAAGTAAAATGTCAGACAGAGAAAAATATTATATGCTATCACTCATATGTGGAATCTAAAAAATTAATGCAAATCAACTTATTTACAAAACAGAAACAGACTTACAGACATAGGAAACAAACTTATGGTTACCAAAGGGAAAAGGGGAGGGAGGGATAAATTAGGAGTATGGAATTAACAGATACACACAACTATATATAAAATAGATAAACATCAAGGATTTACTGTATAGCATAAGGAACTATATTCAGAGTCTTGTAATAACCTATAATGGGAGAGAATCTGAAGCCATACACTGGAAACTAACACAATATTTTCAATCATCTGTAGTTAAATAAAATTTTTAAAAAGGATAGTCTTAATGATATTGAATTACATAGATACTACTCCTTAGTTTTCAGTTATGGCTGTCCCTTCTATATGTTACTGATATTACAAATCAATATGCTTTATGTAAATGAATTGAACAGTAATTAAGAGCTGAACTAAATGAGATCTAGCTCCTTCAATCTCAGGAAAAGACACAGAGGTAAGTTTGGGAAGGGTTTGAGCAGGAGACAAGGAATAATATCAGTTGGGGTCATAATAGAGCTGCTCGAATATTTGAAAGGATACTGTGCAGAAGTCCTAAAGCTATATTTTATTGCTATCAAAAATATAAATAAGATAAATAATTGCAAGTCAAAAGAGACATATTTTGCTTCAACATCATTACAAAAATAGAAAACCAACAACTTTCCATGAGCTATTTAATAAGATGCTAAGCATCTTCCTCATCAATGAATTTTTTCACACAGAAGCTGGATGCCATCTGCCAGGATAGCTGTAGAAGGCATTTCTGCATTCTTGTAGGAGTTTGGAAAAGATGACATTGTATATCCTTTCCAGCTCTAAGTAAACAACCCACATTTACTGAAATGTCTTTAATTTGCAAGGTTTTGCACTTAGGTTGCGAGAGGCAGAGATAAAGACCACAAGCCCATAAGAAACTTCAGCCTAGATATTAAGCCAGATCATTCAGTAAAATTGTAAAATTATAGAGTGAGAACACAAATGCTCTGTGAGCATAGAGGTGGAACAAAAATTTGAGAGGTAATGGAGGAGATGATGTAGTGAGTCCTGAAAGATATATAAGAAATAATGTGAGAACAGAGGAGAGAGATATTCTATAGTTCTGATCAGTATGTATGTGCAGTATGTCCTTAATATGTTCACCTGCTATAAGAACGAGAAGAAAACTTAAGAACATACATTGTCTGTACCATAGTTACTTTTAATTCTGTGTATGCAGTTACTCTAAACTAAATTCAAGTACCATTTAAGAGTCCACAGTAAAAAATACAAATGTCAGCACCTTTTCAGCTTGCAAACCACAGGGGAAAATATATACATAAAATCCTGCTAAATAATTGATTTTCTAAAAATAAATAAATAAATAAATAATTGGTTTTCTTAGAGCATTGAAATTTAGAAACAACTATTTTAAGTAACCTTGTTTTCTTGTCCAATTAAAGAAATCCTCAGTAGTTAATAATTCCCTTCACATCTCAGTTGCCATCCGAAAAAAAAAAAAATTGTGAAATTCCTTAGAAATGTGGGATTAATAGCATGAGATCCCTTTATGATGGGTGTAACAAATATAATATTCAAAAGGATGCCTTCAATAGAGTAGATTAAGTTGAGAAGTATAGCTTTAAAAAGTCGTTAGTACTATAGTAGGAAAGACATACCTCAAATTCTATGGAGCCGTCCCTATTTCAAATATTGTTTTATTGTAAAATATACATTTTAATTTGAGGTCAGAAAGTATAACAGAAGATAACTGTAAACATCCAACCTTGTGCAACATCCTCCCATAGTGAATAGGGCTGGCCTGTGTAGAAATTAGGATACTGTAAATGTACACCATTTATTTTTTGTAGACTTTTTGATGATGGCCATTCTGACCAGTGTGAGGTTACACCTCACTGTAGTTTTGATTTGCATTTCTCTAATAACTAGTGACATGAAGTATCTTTTCATGTGCCTGTTGGCCATCTGTATAAGACCATCTTCTTTATTTAATAAAACCCCAAATGTGTTCATGGCTCATATTATTCTTGTGATTTCAGGAATACAGAGATTCAGCATTTCTTTTCTCCTCAATATCTCCTTGGAACTCATTAACAGCATATTTTATTGCTACCAACTAAATCTGAAACTTTTCTTTAATATATTAGATTGTTCTAAAAATTATGGAACTAATTGTAAATAATGCAGAATAAAAATAAATTATATTTCATTGGTTTAATAGTAGTAATAGCATTTATGCGCAGTTAATATGAGCCAGACATTTTGCTACATATGTCACATGTCTTAACTCACTAGATTCTCACAAGAAAAAACATAAGAATTATCAGTATTATCCTCTTATGTAGATGCCAAAACTGAGGCTGGCAGAATTGAACCCAAATTACAAACCCAGGCAATCTAACTCTAGAACTCTTGCTTTTTTTTTTTTTTTTAACATAATATTAGAATCATTTTAAACTTTGGCCCTGTTACCTATTTTTCTAATTTTGTTTCTATTTCAAATATGATGAACATAAAATATAAATATGATTTCTATACACTTTTCTCTATTTTACTGACAAAAGAAAGTGGCTCAAAATGGAACTTTATCAGTACCTAGTGGTTCAATAGCGTAATGTTGAACCCTTTTCCCAACGTACAACACTGGTTACGCATGATCTGTATTTTTTTAGTAAGAAGAAAATGTCATATGTAACAGGAAGTGCAGTGCTCTGGGCATGATGAATCATGGCTCCTCCCTCTATTTTTAGCATTTCTTGTGGTTCTGTTCTTCTCTGCTAATGTTTTTAACCTCAAACTGGAAAGGAAATAGCTGTAGCTGTTTTAGAAGTTACATGACGAAGTTCAGAAAGATGTTTCTCTGCCTTTCCTAGCAGGGCAGAAAGCTTACCCTTAAGTTTCCCAGTTACATCTTTGTCAAGAAAATGGGAATACAATCATTTGTTTAGACAAAAGTATCTGAGTAGATTAGATGTTAGGGAGCCAAACAAAATGAATATAATGATTGGTAAGGGTCTTATTATATTTTCTCAAATCTAAGTCACCATCAATTTTAAGACACATTATTTTAGGTGCCACCGAGAAAATATTTTTATAATTAAACTCTGCCACATAATTTATTGTAAGATATGTTCTTATTTCATAGATGCTAAATGTGGAGAAAAAATACATCTTAGAATCAGTGAAATACAGCATAATCTTACATTTATTTCTTACACATGAGAAAACTAAGGTACAGAAATACCAGTTTGACAATGTCATAAAATTAGAACTTGAGCCCAGATTTGTTTTGTAACTCTATATTCAAAGTTCTTGCCTCAAAGTGCAAGTGACCCTTTCCTTGATCTTTTATTTTTTTCCTTCTTCTCTCTGTATCTACTTCAGAGACAAAAATATGACTTTGGTCTTGATTAGATTGTTCTATCAGCCATCTGTTTGAAAACAACCAGTAGGAGCTTCCAGTAAAGAAATACGTACTGTCTGAAACTAGGTCATGGTTCGGACTTCCAGTGAAAGACTAGGTGAGTGTATAAACAAACTTGCTCCCTAGAAAGGAAGTCCCAAGTGTGAGATTATAATAGGAGGGAGTAAATCCAAGGGACTTAGTAAACTTGACAAATTCAATTATTAGACCTAGGGTGAAAGTCTTTAAATACTAATAAAGGATTCAAGAAATAGAACTTAAATATATAGTACATCCATATGGATGTTGGTAGAAAGGCATTTTAACATAGCAGTTGATAAAATGGGTTCTGATGTCAGCCTATCTGGGTAAAGAGATAACAATCACTGAAGTGCAAAGGGTCTTAGTTTCTTTATCTGTAGAATAGGAATAATAGCTGGATATACTTCATAGTATTATTTATAAGATTAAACAACATACATGTAAGGAGCATTGTGCAGTGTCTCACACATAGCAAGGCCTTGATAGTGACAGATGACAACGAAGATGATGATAAAAATAATGCTGGCAGATCTTCCTTTGATAGTTTAGGATACTGTGCTCCTTCTTTATTGACCTCTGTTAGTGTTTCTGATCCACTATCATGAAAAAGGAAAGTTATGTTTTGAACTGAATTTAGTCATTGTAAATATCCACAATCCTAAACCTCTAAAAACCTAAAAATCTCAGTCTAGAAAATACAACATGGACAGACCTGATTTAAAATTCTGTATAGACCACTTAAGATCTATTTGACTTAAGGAAATTACTTAACTTTAGCATATCTCATTTTCTCATCTTTGTAATGAGATAAAATTTATAACCCTTGGAGTTAATCTGAAGCCTAATTTAGGCACCATATGTAAATTGCCTAGCACAATATTTTGGACACATAACAGGAACTTAGAAAAGGCCGCTCAATTTTTCTTTAGAGCAGCCACAGAAATCCTTGGATACTTCTTATTTATCTAACTGAACCTATGTTTCCTCAAGCAATCAAAATCAAAATGAATAAAAAACTAATTTCTTTTTTAAAATGTCTGTTTCTAGGGTAACATCAGGATTATGTTGTACTTTCTTCACAAAATCATATATCACTTATATCGTAAGTTAAATTTGGGGGATGTGCCTGGCAAGCTAAACACTCTTTATAATTTACTTCAGTAGATCCAGTTTTATCCTAACTCCTAGTAATCTATTTTCAGATAAAATTTTGAAGCACTGATGATTTGCAACTTGGAATCCTCCTATGTAGTATATAATTTCAAATAAAAATAGGTTATTTTATTTTAATCATGTTATTGCAAGTTTTGATTGCATATTCTGAGGTCTTATCCCCAATATCACAATTCTCTGTAGAATTAATTGATCCCCTTAAGAATTCAGTTTGATCCCAACAGGAACAACAAAAAATTATAATAAAGGTGTTTCCGTTGAAGGAAATTAATTGGCTGAGGTGAAATGAATTTCCCATTTTGTGCATTTAACTGAGTTAAAATTGGTCTTTTATCATACAGTGAGAAGTGAAATAGAATCATGTAGAAGTGCCAGGCATCAAGCTAACCTCTCTCCTTAAACATCTGTAGTTGGAACCATTCAATTACTTGGGGATTTAAAACATCAGACATTTTCACTTGTCCTCTCAGAAGGACAAGTTTCCTACTTACATCTTTATATAATGGATTTTCTTCTGCATTTTTTAAGTGGTGAGCAAAACATTGGCATTTAGGATGAATTTCTTAATTCTTATCCTGATTCCTGGAAAACACACACACACACACACATTGCACATATTAAGAGAGTCACAGACCATCTGTGTAATTTATTACCAAATAAAAGCTTATGATCTGTTTACAAACAGTTGTGAAATTATCATCACTGTTTTATTGTTGTTGACATTAATGTTGGAAGGCTGGTATTGATAGATAGGACATGCAGAATCTACCAGAGAGAAGGCTTTATTCATAGTGTATCGAAGCGTAATGAAAATTCATAAACTGTGCTCCCCATGCTGTTTGTTTCATCTGGATCACTACAAAACCTGAGTCAAATATTATGCCTAAATAAGTAAGGTTTTTGATATCATTTTTTCCTTCCCTCAGAAGTCAATTATGGCTCGTAAAGATCTATTCACTTAAATCATACACATTACTTTTGAAGCACTTTAAAACACACTGCTTCTAATCAAATGCTATTGCAGAATTATTTGACAGTATCAAGGAAACCCTTTGGTGAAATCTACCACCTGAATATGGGATAAAAATTATTGTTTCTAAACATTTGTATAAATGTTTTTTGTGTATATATTTCTCCTTATTTATAGTGTCCTTTTTCTACCTCCTTTGGATCAATTTGAATCTTGCCCATTTCAGTTTTCCTTTCTCCATGATGCTTTTTTTTTTTTATAACTTCCTTCTTCATTCATTATTTATTCTTCCATTCACCAATTACTTATTGCATACCTACCATATGATGGTCCAGGTTTCTTGGTATTATAGGTAATGTACTTAAGGACTCAAACTCAAATCACTGTCATCTTTAACCAAGGACTATCTATGGCACAGTCCCTGCAGCCACAGTGAAGGCCTCTATATGTTCCGATGCCAACCTCGTTTTCATCTTTTGTGCTCTCTGTTCGAATAGCCCTCCACCGAACCTCAACCATTCCCCTCTAAATGCAGATATACCCAGCTTAGTCAAATCCATTCTGCTACCTCCCCCTCTATTCTCTAATTTTTCACACTTGCAACGAATGCCATGGCCCATTTCAATCTGCAGACACTATTTATCCTCAAGCACTCGCCTTGTCAACCAACAGGAGCGGTCTTTCTCTGCCCCTTGCACCAGCTGGACCAGTCACTCTGTGTGTGTCTCAGTCTCTCCGAGTATGGCATAATCACTGTTCAATGTTTAAACAGACTCTGGATGTGTGGAATATTCCATTCTAGAAACTGTTTATTGAAGTAACATTTTTAGATTTTTGGTGGGCTTTGAGAGTGCTCCTAATGTGAACTTGATTGAATAAGACTTTTTTCCCTTGGTTTTAGTTTTGATCCTTCAAAAAGTTAAAATCATGTATTAGATTTAATAATAAATGTTCCTTTTAAGATACCTTGAAATGTCCTCCACTGGATCTAGTATTTGGATGTGGACTACAAAATATTCTCTATAAAAACTCCATCATCTTCTGATAACGTGATAGTTAAGTGTCCCTCATCAGTACTTGCTCATGGAATTACTCTTACTTACTAAAGTACAACGTATAAAAGCTAACATTAGCATTTCTAATTTAATTTTCTTGAGCAGTCTGACTACCACTCAAGTTTTGCCAATATTGCCAAAGATGATACTGTCATTTTATAATGGTAGATGGTGAGAATAATCAGTGTTCCCATTTTTATAAAGAACATTTTGTCATTTATGCATCTTCAACATTGTGTTAGCTTGAGCATGATTTTCTACCATTATAGCTTTTTAAATGATGATTCTGTTAGTTAAGTTTCATTACTTGCAATTTATTTTGTCACTTGTGTATCCCAGGGTACTCTGTGAGGCATATTTACGTTACTTGTAGTAATACATAATAATAATCATTCAACAGCAACAAAACAATAACAACTATAAACTAGCATTTTCTTGAGGACTCACATGTACCAGGTATACTATTAAGCACTTGATATAGATTCCAGAATGTAATTTTACAAAAAAACATCTGAAATAGGTACTATTATTATTCCCGGTTTAGGGATAGGAAAAACCGAGGCTTAAAGATTAAATTATTAGTCTGAGCATACACAAATAGGAAATCCTAGAACCTAGGGAGTCTGATTCCAGAGTCAAGGCTCTTACTCATTTTATTATAACAAAATTTTGAGTCATATAGGCACTGCTATTCAACGATTTAACCACAGGTTATACCAAACTCTATTGTTAACACAGGTGTAACCACACCTCCCTGCCAGTTACTGGTATGGTGACACTTCATTGCAAAACACTCCTTCTCTACTGTAAAAGACACACTACCTAACACAGACTCTGCTATCCCAAGTTCCTGATCACTGAGTATTCAGTGAACTGGAAGGCAGGAGTGGGAGGGACATAAAGTTTTTTGCCTATCCAATGTCAAAAGAGTTTAAGACTACAATGTCTTCAATGATAGAGCACAGTACTTAACAGACGTCACCTGTATCTACTTGTGATCTGGTTACCGACCCAGGTTCTTGGACTCTTTAGTCAACAGAAATTGATAAGAGGACAGAGGAGAAATTCAGGCAAGGCTTTATTGGGACTCGTGCTAAAGCATGAGGGAGTGAAAACAAGTAACATGTTCCCTTGCTTGCTCCTTGAGGGTGGGCGAGCTGGTTCTTTAAATGGGGTGAGGGTGGGGGCAGATCCGTAGGTTGGGGCAGATCCGTAGGTGGGGGCAGATCCGTAGGTTGGGGCAGATCCGTAGGTTGGGGCAGATCTGTAGTTTGGGACAGATCCGTAGGTTGGGCCAGAGAGGTGGCTTGGTGGTGCTGTGTGTGGGGTGCGTGCACAGGACCCTGCTTTTCCTCCAGACATCTTAGAAGTGGCAGTTGGGTTTTTGGTATTTTTAATCCTCAACATTACAAATGCAACAGTGGACAGAGCCAGTCCCTTTCTCCTTGTCATCTGCATTCCTTAGCCTGTGTGTCTTCATAGCAAACTGGGAAAGTACACTGACGTCAGGGATGAAGTTTTAAAATAATTTTTTCAGGGGGGGGATTTTTTGTAGAGCAAAGGATCTGGATGTATCTGCCAATCTATTGCTTAATTGAAAGCTGAGTTCCAGAAGCAATGATACTACTACTACTAATGATGCTAAGACTAATAATAAAAACATGGGGTGAGTGATTGCCTATCTAGAAAAAATAAATACCAGTGAAGGACACACAGTCATCCCCAGACAAGTCTCGTTTTCATCGGAAAGGAAAATTCTTCCTAACAGTTTTACCTCTCGGTTGTTTTCAAGTGTACATTTGAAGGAAGAGGTGTCAGTCTAACCCAGTATTTGTCAATCATGGCTGCACCTTAGAGTCATCTGGAGATGACTCTGAGGTGACACATGCCAATGCCTACTTGCAGGTGTGGCACAATTGAAGCAGATTCTCTGGGGCTGGAACTCCCAGTGGTAAGTTTTAGAAGTTCCCCAAGTGATTCTATTGTGCAGCTAGGCTTGAGTAACTTTGTTAACTATATATATGTGTGAACAGATAGATTGAGCGATAGAGGGAAAGAGAGTTTTTGTTTGATAATTATGTAGAATTGAAAGTAACAAGTTTTTTCCCCCTTTCTTTTAACTGAGGGTATTGATATTCTTAAAATTGTGGGTATTTAAGAATGGTAGCAAATATTTATAACATTACCTTTAAGAGTACTTTACTTCATTTGACTTCTTGTTCTTATAGACCTCTGCTTACAGAAGCTAAATTAGAAAACAGTCCTATGGTAGAAGTTTAAAAACTGTTTGGAAAACTGCAGAGCATTTTTCCCTGAAGAACCCTTCATTACAACCTTCCAGGGAGCCCTAGATTTGATGAGGGGAGAGAGTAGATTAATCAGTCTATAGGATCATTTATTTTTTATCCTTTCTCCGGAGGTTATCAGCAAGGGCACCTACATAGGAGACTTATTTTTGTAACGTGAACAATTGTTCTTTAGGAATGAAAATTTGTCCCACTGACAAAAGATGTGAGAAAGCTCAGGGTGCCCCCTTGAACTGACTGACACTTAATCACAAAAGGTAAATCTGCTAAAAATATTTTTTTAAATACTTGAAATTCTCTCCCAATATTTTCTAAAGTGCAGAAGAAAGAGAAATCAACTTCTGGAAAAAGTCAGAAAGAACAGAAAGACTAACAAGCCTCACAAGAAAGCAATTTTCTATAAAGAAAAAAAAAAAAAAAACTCATAGTTTTCTAAAATTGAAGAAAATTATTTCTTCAAAGAAAATGTCTCAAAGTGTCCTTAAAAAATATCGGTCCCTGTTAAAATCAAATTGTGTCATTTTTATCGAAGTAACTATAGATTTGTCAATTTTGTAATTGGCTTGGTTGGGTCATCCAATTTGACACCTGTGGGGATTTTACCACAGGGCATTCTTGTCAATTTTTTAATAAATTCCACAGATTGAGAATGGTAAATAAGAAATGATATAGGGCTTTCAAAGTCAATATTTAATTTAACATAGACTCAGGAAAACTAACACTATACATACACGTAATTCTATGGTTTGAGTTTAAAGAAATAAGTGTCTTTATTATAAAAACTGAAAAGAATAAAAAAGAGATCAAAGTACTGAAAGTCATGAGACTGTAACAAATCACATACGTCAAAAGGCTAACACATGAGTGCAGTTAATCAGCTCACTCATCTAAGTAGGGAAACAAGTCCACTAATTTCTTTTTAGAATTGGAACATACCAAAGAACAATATTAATGTTTAACCAACATAGCTTTTCCAAAATGGGCATGCAAGTGGCACAGGATTTTTAAAAATTAAGGAAAAACCCATTCACAGAGCAAATGAAATAATAGTAATTATTGAATTTGAAGATGCAGAGTTTGGAGGAAAACATTCTGAAAAGATCACAGTAATTACATTTTTTAAATGCTAATTTCAACCCATTTTTGAAAACAATACTTGGTTTTACGTTTAAAAGTCTAACATATTCACAATTTAGTGCTTTATTGAATCTTTAAATGGATTTTTATGCAAAATGTGGTTTCTACTACCTGGTTGTACTGGAGAAACAGAATTAGCCTAGATTTAAATACTACATATTTGAATATTATGATTAAAACCTCAACCGACCAGCAAACTATGCCCAAAACTTTAAAGACATCTAAGCACACAAGCAGCAAATGTTTACAAAGTCAGAGAGTCAAATGAAATGAAGACATTGAGTCTAAAAGTAATTTCATTATTAGCTCCTGGAGAGAAGACACCCTGTCTCAATGTTCCTCACGTTGCTTATCACAGTACGTTGCACAACAGCTATTTGTTTAAATTGAATTTTTTTTTTCTCTCTTAAGTCTCAGTTTCAAAGAGTGTGACTCTGTGGCTTCCTAATGTCATATGCCTCTCTTTTGTAATTCCAAGACAGTATTTTAAAAGTTGAACAGTTTTTAGAAATTTAGAAAATAAGAGTGGCACTAGTAGAAATTAGTAGAGTGCATCTAAAATGAGACAGGGAAAATAGAATTGTGTAATTAATGGTTTGGAAAATAATTTTATTTATTATTAATTTTAATTTAGTTTATTTTAACATCTTTATTGGAGTGTAATTGCTTCACAATGGTGTGTCAGTTTCTGCTTTACAACAAAGTGAATGAGCTATATACATACACACATCCCCATATCTCCTCCCTCTTGCGTCTCCCTCTCACCCTCCCTATCCCACCCCTCTAGGTGGACACAAAGCACCAAGCTGATCTCCCTGTGCTATGTGGCTGCTTCCCACTAGCTATCTATTTTACATTTGGTAGTGTATATATGTCCATGCCACTCTCTCACTTCGTTCCAGCTTACCGTGCCCCATCCCTGTGTCCTCAAGTCCATTCTCTACATCTGCGTCTTTATTCCTGTTCTGCCTCTAGGTTCATCAGAACTTTTTTTTTTTGCATATTCCATATATATGCGTTAGTATACAGTATTTGTTTTTCTCTTTCTGACTTACTTCACTCTGTATGACAGACTCTAGGTCCCTCCACCTCACTACAAATAACTCAATTTCGTTTCGTTTTGTGGCTGAATGATATTCCATTGTATATATGTGCCACATCTTCTTTATCCATTCATCTGTCGATGGACACTTAGGTTACTTCCATGTCCTGTCTATAGTAAATAGAGCTGCAGTGAACATTGTGGTACATGACTCTTTTTGAATTGTGGTTTTCTCAGGGTATATGCCCAGTAGTGGGATTGCTGGGTCGTATGGTAGTTCTATTTTTATGTTTTTAAGGAACCTCCATAGTGGCTGTATCAATTTACATTCCCACCAAAATTACAAGAGGGTTCCCTTTCCTCCACACCCTCTCCAGCATTTATTGTTTGTAGATTTTTGATGATGGCCATTCTGACTGGTGTGAGGTGATACCTCATTGCAGTTTTGATTTGCATTTCTTTAATGATTCGTGAAGTTGAGCATCCCTTCATGTGTTTGTTGGCAATCTGTATATCTTCTTTGAAGAAATGTCAGTTAAGATCTTCTGCCGATTTTTGGATTGGTTTGTTTCTTTTTTTGATCTTGAGCTGCATGAGCTGCCTTTATATTTTGGAGGTTAAGCCTTTGTCAGTTGCTTCGTTTTCAAATATTTTCTCCCATTCTGAGGGTTGTCTTTTCACCTTGTTTATGGTTTCCTTTGCTGTGCAAAAGCTTTTAAGTTTCATTAGGTCCCATTGTTTATTTTTGTTTTTATTTCCATTTTTCTAGGAGGTGGGTCAAAAAGGATCTTGCTGTGATGTATGTCATAGAGTGTTCTGCCTATGTTTTCCTCTAAGAGTTTGATAGTTTCTGATCTTACATTTAGGTCATTAATCCATTTTGAATTTATTTTTGTGTATGGTGTTAAGGAGTGTTCTAATTTCATTCTTTTACATGGAGCAGTCCAATTTTCCCAACACCACTTGCTGAAAAGGCTGTCTTTTCTCCATTGTATATTCTTGCCTCCTTTATCAAAGATAAGGTGACCATATGTGTGTGGGCTTATCTCTGAGCTTTCTATCCTGTTCCATTGATCTATATTTCTGTTTTTTGTGCCAGTACCATATTGTCTTGATTAATGTAGTTTGTAGTATAGTCTGAAGTCAGGAAGCCTGATTCCTCCAGCTATGTTTCTCTTTCTCAAGATTGCTTTGGCTGTTTGGGGTCTTTTGTGTTTCTATACAGATTGTGAAATTTTCTGTTCTAGTTCTGTGAAAAATGTCACTGGTAGTTTTATAAAGATTGCGTTCAATCTGTAGCTTGCTTTTGGTAGTATAGTCATTTTCACAAAGTTAATTCTTCCATCCAAGAATGTGGTATATCTTTCCATCTGTTTGTATCATCTTTAATTTCTTTCATCAGTGTCTTGTAGTTTTCAGCATACAGGTCTTTGTCTCTTTAGGTAGGTTTATTCCTAGGTATTTTATTCTTTTTGTTACAGTGGTAAATGGGAGTGTTTCCTTAATTTCTCTTTCAGATTTCTCATCATTAGTGTATAGGACTGCAAGAGATTTCTGTGCATTAATTTTTTATCCTGCTACTTTACCAAATTCATTGATTAGCTCTAGTAGTTTTCTGGTAGCATCTTTGGGATTCTTTATGTACAGTATCATGTTATCACTGATATCACTGCAGTTATCACTGCAAACAGTGACAGTTTTACTTCTTTTCCGATTTGGATTCCTTTTACTTCTTTTTCTTCACTGATTGCTGTGGCTAAAACTTCCAAAACTATTTTGAATAATAATGGTGAGAGTGGGCAACCTTGTCTTGTTCCTGATCTTAGTGGAAATGGTTTCAGTTGTTGTACCATTGAGAATGATATTGGCTGTGGGTTTGTCATATACAGACTTTATTATGTTGAGGTAAGTTCCCTCTATGCCTACTTTCTGGAGGGTTTTTATCATAAATTGGTGTTGAATTTTGCCAAAAGCTTTTTCTGCATCTATTGGGATGATCATTAGGGTTTTTCACCTTCAGTTTGTTAATATGGTGTATCACATTGGTTGATTTGCATATATTGAAGAATCCTTGCATTCCTGGGATAAACCCCACTTGATCGTGGTGTATGATCCTTTTAATGTTCTCTTGGATTCTGTTTGCTAGTATTTTGTTGAGGATTTTTGCATCTATGTTCATCGGTGATATTGGCCTGTAGTTTTCTTTCTTTGTGACATCTTTGTCTCGTTTTGGTATCAGGATGTTTGTAGCCACGTAGAATGAGTTTGGGAGTGTTCCTCCCTCTGCTATATTTTGGAAGAGTTTGAGAAGGATGGGTGTTAGCTCTTCTCTAAATGTTTGATAGAATTCCCCTGTGAAGCCATCTGGTCCTGGGCTTTTGTTTGTTGGAATATTTTTAATCACAGTCTCAATTTCAGTGCTTGTGATTGGTCTGTTTATATCTTCTGTTTCTTCTTGGTTCAGTCTCAGGAGGTTGTGCTTTTATCATAATTTGTACATTTTTTCCAGGTTGTCCATTTTCTTTGCTCATAGTTGCGTTTAGTAATCTCTCATGATCCTTTGTATTTCAGCAGTGTCAGTTGTTACTTCTCCTTTTGCATTTCTAATTCTGTTGATTTGAGTCTTCTCCCTCTTTATCTTGATGAGTCTGGCTAGTGGTTTATCTTTTTTTATTTATCCTCTCAAAAAAACAGCTTTTAGTTTTATTGATCTTAGCTATTGTTTCCTTCATTTCTTTTTCCTTCATTTCTGATCTGATCTTTATAATTTCTTTCCTTCTGTTAACTTTGGGTTTTTTAATTCTTTCTCTAATTGCTTTAGGTGTAGGGTTAGGTTGTTTATTTGAGATGTTTCTTGTTTCTTGAGGTCGAATTGTATTGCTATAGACTTCCTTCTTAGAACTGCTTTTGCTGCATCCCATAGGTTTTGGGTAGTCATGTTTTCATTGTCATTTGTTCTACGTAGTTTTTTATTTCCTCTTTGATTTCTTCAGTGATCTCTTGATTATTTAGTAGTGTATTGTTTAGCCTCCATGTGTTTGTATTTTTTACAAATTTTTTCCTGTAATTGATATCTAGTCTCATAGTGTTGTGGTTGGAAAAAATACTTGATATGATTTCAGTTTTCTTAAACTTACCACGGTTTGATTTGTGACCCAAGTTATGATCTATCCTGGAGAATGTGCCATGAGCACTTTAGAAGAAAGTGTATTCTATTGTTTTGGAATGGAATGTCCTCTAAATATCGATTAACTCCATCTTGTTTAATGTATCATTTAAAGCTTGTGTTTCCTTATTTATTTTCATTTTGGATGATCTCTCCATTGGTGAAAGTGAGGTGTTAAAGTCCCCTGCTATGATTGTGTTAAGCGTCGATTTCCCCTTTTATGACTGTTAGCGTTTGCATTAAGTATTGAGGTGCTCCTATGTTGGGTTCATAAATATTGGAAAATAATTTTAATTGCAAGAAGTTTGAACGTCCACTTATAGGTTCAAATCTTGTGTAGATCAAGGCAGGTACCAAAACATATATCCGATAGATAAACCCTTCTTAAGGGACTGTGGCCAGTGGCCTAGAAGTCCTATTCTGTGTAGTCTCCTGTGTTCCCTATATCATTTTCTCAGACCCCTAACCTCTGATAATATTTTTCTGTCTCCTCAGTAAAATATGCATTATTTACTCTGACAGTTAACCTCTGCGACCCAGTGCAATAAATCTAATGTTAAAAATTTTAGGTACCACAATAGACTAGTAATAAAGAAGGCTTTTATCATGTAAAAGTTGTCTAGTTCCCCCTCTGCCCCCCCCCACACATTATAAAAATGTAGGTAGCTGTCTATAGCTTATGCATATAGCTGGTCCTGCTCAGGGTTAATGGCAAACAACTAAAGAGGAATTATTACCCAAAATTTGAATGAGTGAAGTATAGTGAGAGAAAAAGTATAACTAGATTTAAGTGTAACTAGATGAACGTAGCTACCAAGCAATTAGGAAGTAAAATATGTTAGTGACAGATATAAATAAACCTTCCAGCAAGTATCTTCTATGTTTGTCAACTAAAAAACAAGGTACAATTTAGGGTCAAAACACCAAGCCAATGCAAAAAATGTCAAATAAATGGGCACTGAATTTCAGTCAGCATTTAGGAACAAAGAAGTTATTAGTAGTTAAATTAGATCAATACGAGTCTCAGTTTTAAATCCTGCAGTTGTTTTCCATTTCACTTAAAATAAAATTCAAATTCCAAGCCCTGGCTAATGGAACCCCTGCCTGTTTCTCTGACATTACCTTGCCTCTCCCCTCCTTCTCTGTGCTCCATGCCCAGGCGTCTTTTCTGTCCAGGATTAGGGCAAGGATTCCAGTCACTGAGTTCTTAGAGTTTTTGTTTTTTAAGCCTGGTCTGCCTTCTTGTCTCCAACCCCAGATCCCAGAAGAGACTTCCCAATTCAGAACTTCTCTATCACTGTCTCTTAACACTCATTTCTTTACAGCACTTAGCTCCATCAGACAATATCTTGCTTATTTGTTTACATGCCTATTTCTTTTATTTTCTCTAGAATGTAAGGTCAACAATCCAAAGACGTGAGCTATTCTGCCTGGTCCATCGTATGTAGCATGACTTGGAATAGCATAGGTGCCTAATTGATACTTACTGACAATAAAATTTTTAGTGTCATATATTTATTTATTAAACACTTATGTAGCATTACTATGCTCTAGTCATGTTTCTAACACCTTTACAAATACTAACTAACCTAACAACATTGTGATGGAGGCATTAGAATTATTCCCATTTTACAGATGAAGAAACTGAGGTATGGGGAGGTTCAGTTACTTGTCAAAGGTCAAAAAGCTACTAGGAGGCAGAGTGTGGTTTAGAGCCCAGACAGCCGTGTTCCTGGGGCTGTACTACTGGCACACAGTTTACTGACTTTATTATAAGCTGTCAAGACAGAGTTAGGAATAGACAAGCTCTGCAAAGTTTGAGATAGAACCATTTGTGGGAAGAGTGGCTGGTTTTCAGAAAGTTCCAGAATGTTTAAGGGCTCTCTTTTTGTGGCCTCACTTAGAACAGTTTCCCTTTACATTTAATCTTCAGCTTCTAGACTAATGCCTTCATGTCTTATGAGGCCTTACTTCTCTGACCAAATTTCTGCGTATAAGTGTTGTATTCAGAGAAGAAGAAAAATCTTAAGTTACGATTTTTTAAAATTATGCTTACTGAACACTAGTGTTCCATGACATTTGGATAGCTGTTCCCTTAAAAGAAGAGCTTGTGTTTTGAAAAAAATACGTATAACTAAAGAGAAGTAAAAGGTTAAAAATAAAGAGAATATTTTTGTAACACATATAAGAAAAAAATGTAATATGTATAAATTGAGCCCAAATTGTGAAGCCGTATGATGTTTACAGAATGTTATTTTTATATATTTCCAGGATCTTTTATATTTATTAGAATGCTTTAAGCTAAAGTGAATTTTGAGTACTAAATGAGGCAACAAGTGACTAATTCTCTAAATTCTTGAAGAATTGAGGACTGCATTTAAATAATATTTTAGAAGCGTTTTCATTCACATGTTATTATGCCCCTTTTCCTACTTTACCCAAACAGCCAGTGACGATTTGCAGAGTTTTCCTATTCCAAGTTTCTGCCTGTCCATTAAGAAAATATGAATGCCACTAATGGCATTTCCTTGTTGCCCTGTATAGCCAGAGCTCCTAAAGAAATTCAGCTGAAACTAAGAGCTAAACTCTATCAACCCTACAGGCTGCAGAGATGACATCTCATATGAGAGAGATTTACGTGGTCTATCACCAAAATTTAGCTTTTCAACACAGTTATTAATCAGCCTGTTGCAATCCTAATATTTCTGAATGACACAATTTTCTGTAAGCCAAAAACTCTTCACCAAACTAGAGTAGGTCTGGGGGCGAGGGTGTGGGTGGAAGAGATCTTAAACATGGCCAGAGAATGGTTATTCCTGGGCAAATCTAAACATTTCCAAAAGGATTAAGGCCTGAGCGCGCGCGCGCGCGCGTGTGTGTGTGGTGATGGTGGTGGTATACTTCCTCTTCTTCCCCTCTTCCTTCTCCATCTCCTTCTTATTCTTCATCTTCACTACTCCTACTGCCAAATATCTGATCTGTCTGATTTTTTATACAGATTGGTATGTTGATATTTATTTTAATGCCATCTTTCACTTATAATTTAAATGCTCTCTTCCTAAGGGGATGTGGGCCATATTTATTTGCATTCAGAATGTGAACCAAAATAGAAACTGGAATTGCCTGTTTACAAAATTTAAACCTTGGATGAGGAAAATGGATTGTGCGCAAATGTCAAGTATGTCATCACTGTTGTTGTGTCTTAAGGAGAGAAATAGTTTTAAGCAAATATTTAGAGTACTTTTGCCCAATTAAAATCCCTCCACTGTTTTTTATACTTGCATGCCTCAAGGTAGACTCTAAATTATTTTTATTTTTATTTTCCTTTTTGTGTCCCCCCATAGTGAACCCAACAGTAATTTTCTTTGACAGCCTTTATGTTTGCTTCTAATTACCATTAGTGTGTGTTTGTTATTTTTTCCCCTTCATATCACTGTCTCTTTTCTCTTTTAAATTTTATGGCATCTGTATCTGTTGAGATAATTGGACGACAGTCATAATCTGTGTCACAATCATTATTTGATAGGTATTTCTGCATATCTATTTAAATGTTAGAAATGCTTAGGATCTAGACAAAATGAACCAGTCACATCTTTTGTAGACTCTGTAGTCATTTTTTTGATTTAGTGGTGGGAAAAATATGGTTTAGCTTAATTAAGTGAAAGAGAGTGTAAGTGAGACAGTGTCTCTGTATTAAATAAACCCTTCCATTCAAATGACACATATTGTCAGAAATAGCTAGCAAATGCAGATAGAGGAAACTTTGTGGGATTCTATCACAATGAACAGATTCACAGTTGATTCTCATAGGACCAGGAAGTGGTTTAATACTGTAAAAATGTTGTTCACATGTATTTTTAAAAATATTCTGACCAATAAATAACCTATCTCAACCAGATTTTTTTTTTTTCCGTCTCTAAAACATTGTAAGTCAACCAGTCAATTAGTAACAAATGTACGAGGGACTTAATCATGGTAAATTTAGTTTTGTTTTTCATCTGTAAAATAGTAACAGGCCCTTCTTTATAAATTTGGAATGAGAATTAAACTAACTTATACGTTTAAAGCCCTTACACAGTGCCTAGAAAAAAGTAAGCATTAAATATGGATTTAATATTATTACTAATTCATATTCGTATCATATATAAGCTAGAGAATGTGAAAGATACAAAAAATATATGGCACAGGCCTTGCCCTCAAGGTGTTTTCAATCTAGTTGGGAAACAAAATAATGTAAAACATACAGATCTAGTCAGAATGTAATTAAATGCTAAATTACACAGTAGGAAGTATAAACACTATAGCAGATTAGAAGTGGAAATATGTTTTATGGATAATATTATTATGGAAGGTAGTTGTCACTATGATAAATACTTTTAGTAGTTCTAAATCATGTACTGAATAAAAAAAAAATAAACTACCTCATGCTCATATTTAAATCTCTCATTTATGCCATCATGATATGCCCTTCTTGATTTCTCACATTTCTTTATTACCGAAATGTAATTCATCATTCAGGGCTAATTCCTCTCTCTTCATAGCCATTATGTTGATCTTTATTAACTGTAAATAGCTTACTCATAAATTTGAAGTAAATTCCAAGCCCCTCTGTGAGACATAAGAAACCTATAGGATCTGACCCCTGACTGTTTCTCTGGCACTGTCCTATGCTACAGTCTCCTTTGCTCACCTGACTGAAGTCATCTTCTATCAGTCTGAGAACAAGTCAAAGTCTTCTCTCCCTAGGACATTCATATTGGGTTAGCCAAAAAGTTCGTTAGGGTTTTGCCCGTATGATGTTATAGAAAAACCCGAACAAACTTTTTGGCCAACACAATATTTTCTGTTTCTTAGTCTGGGAATATTCCATTCCTCCAACTTTCCTATAATTCAATTCTTATCTAAAATATTACATCCTTCCTCCAGCCCTCCCTCAACCTACTTCCCATCCATGCTCTTAGTCTCTGTATTTTAGTCCCTTGTTTCCTTCACAGAACTTCTTGCATTTTTAAAGTGTTTTATTTGCTCTTTGGAGAATACTTTTGTTAGTTGTTTGTCTCTCTCCTCTAAAGTAATGTAAATTTCCTAAAGGCATGGAACATGTCTGTCTTATTCACCATTACATCACAGAACCACAATAAACATTTATTTTAGAAACGAACAAATTGTTCTTTCCAAGGTTGTCTCCCATTTCTTTCTGTAATTGTGAACTGAGGTTGTTTCTAACCCCCAATCGCATTTTGAACTTGTCTTCCCTTGATCCCTTTGCCAATGCTGCTTTCTCCTCTTAAACAGGCGCTGATCCCCATCAACTTCTCTGAAAATTCCATCCGTTCTTTTCCTTCCTCCATAAAACTTATTTTTAAGCAAACATGAGCTAGCTCTCCCCCCTCTATTCTTCCCATAATATATTGGGTTTTTTTCTCCGTTTTGGTACTCAATTTTTCTTTTCTTTTAGCACTTGCTTCATCCCATATGAGCTTTGCTATCAGTCTTTGTGTCAGTTGTGGAAATTTGGTTAGAAGCAATAGAAACCATCTATGGGTAACTTGGGTCAATTTTTTTTTTTTTTTTTGCAATACATGAGGCAGCTTATGGAAAGAATGAAAAAAATAGAACCACCAGGCTTCAAGAAAGACAGAAATAAGGTAAATTATAAGAGCTAGGAATTTTTAAAAAATGAAAAGAACATCAGGTTTCCACTGTCACAGAATGAATAAAGTGTTTTCTGTTCGTTCATTATATTCAGGATTCATATTCCTGAGAGAGATTTTGGTTGACCTAATTTAGGCCATTTTCCACCCATATCATGCTAATATTATAATCAGCACCTCATATAAGTGTCCCACCAAAATTACAGTTCAATGAAGGGAGTGTGGTCTCTAACAAGTTAATTAAGGTCATCTATTTACAGAAGGGAGAGGATAGCTCTGGGTAGGCAAACACAACACATTTTGGCTGTAGCAAGCTTCACTGAGAAGAGAAAGAACCATTTTCCCTGTCCAATTAAAGAACATAGTAAAATATACCATATGCATAAAAATACAAACATGCTTTTCTGATGACTAAAACCATAAAAAATGCGTTAAAAATTTTGTAAAAGAGGTGTTATTGTTTTACTGCATCATTTCTTTGGGGATTTTTAGACTAAGAAGCAGAGATTTTTTTTTTTTTTTCCCACTCATACCTTGTAATATGTTTCTGTAACTTAATGATTACGAATAACATTTAAAATTAGCATATTATGACCATGACTTGAAGGTATGAAAAGAGACAGTGTAATGTCTATGTATAGACATATGCTAGGGATTTATAAGAACTGATGTGTAACTGTATATTCATTGGCCACAAGTGAATTCTTCAGTTCTAGTCAGCAGAACTCTCATTTAGTTCATTCAGTATTAACTCTTTCTAGACCACCGATCAGGTCTTGAAATGCACATAAATAAGTATAATCCAAGTTGATGGCACATTAGCTTACACCTAGCGCACACAGTGGATTTATGGGAACAAAACCTACCTATAGGCTCAGCAGTTTTTCTTGCAGCAAGGAAAACACAGGATTCACTTTTACCCACCACCTACAGCATCTCTTTTCTAACAGTTCTTTTTGTCTTATGTTTAAGGTAAAAGATAATGGTTTATCAATTTTGTTTATCTTCTCAAAGACCCAGCTTTTAGTTTTATTGATCTTTGCTCTTGTTTCCTTTGTTTCTTTTTCATTTATTTCTGATCTGGTCTTTATGATTTCTTTCCTTCTGCTAACTTCGGGTTTTTTGTTTTTTGTTTTTTGTTCTTCTTTCACTAATTGTTTTAGGTGTAAATTTAGGTTGTTTATTTGAGATGTTTCTTGTTTCTTGAGGTAGGATTATTGCTGTAAACTTCCCTCTTAGAACTGCTTTTGCTGCATCCCATAGGTTTTGGGTGGTCATGTTTTTATTGTCATTTGTTTCTAGGTATTTTTGATTTCCTCTGATTTCTTCAGTGATCTTTTGGATATTTAATAGTGTATTGTGTAGCCTCCATGTGTTTGCATTTTTTTACAGATTTTTTCCTGTAATTGATATCTAGTCTCATAGTGTTGTGGTCGGAAAAGATACTTGATACGATTTCAATTTTCTTGAATTTACCAAGGCTTGATTTGTGACCCAAGATATGATCTATCCTGGAGAATGTTCCATGAGCACTTGAGAAGAAAGTGTATTCTGTTGTTTTGGGATGGAATGTCCTATAAATATCAATTAAGTCCATCTTGTTTAATGTATCATTTAAAGCTTATGTTTCCTTATTTATTTTCATTTTGGATGATCTGTCCTTTGGTGAAAGTGAGGTGTTAAAGCACCCTACTATGATTCTGTTACTCTCGATTTCCCCTTTTATGGCTGTTAGCATTTGCCTTATGGATTGAAGTGCTCCTATGTTGGGTGGATAAATATTTACAATCATATCTTCTTCTTGGATTGATCCTTTGATCATTATGTAGTGTCCTTCTTTGTCTCTTTTAATTTCCATTTGCATGCAATATCTTTTTCCATCCCTTCACTTTGAGTCTGTATGTGTCCCTAGGTCTGAAGTGGGTCTCTTGTAGAAAGCATATACACAGGTCTTGTTTTAGTATCCATTCAGCCAGTCTATGTCTTTTGGTTGGGGCATTTAATCCATTTACATGTTCCTGTTACCATTTTCTTAATTGTTTTGGCTTTGTTATTGTAGGTCTTTTCCTTCTCTTGTGTTTCCTGCCTAGAGAAGCTCCTTTATCATTTGTTGTAAAGCTGGTTTGATGGTGCTGAATTCTCTTAACTTTTGCTTGTCTGTAAAGGTTTAATTTCTCCGTTGAATCTGAATGAGATCCTTGCTGGGTAGAGTAATCTTGGTTGTAGGTTTTTCCCTTTCATCACTTTAAATATGTCCTGCCACTCCCTTCTGGCTTGCAGAGTTTCTGCTGAAAGATCAGCTGTTAACCTTATAGGGATTCCCTTGTATGATGCTTGTTGTTTTTCCCTTGCTGCTTTTAAAATTTTTTCTTTGTATTTAATTTTGGTAGTTTGATTAATATGTGTCTTGGCATGTTTCTCCTTGGATTTATCCTGTATGGGACTCTCTGTGCTTCCTGGACTTGATTATTTCCTTTCCCCTATTAGGGAAGTTTCCAGCTATAATCACTTCAAATATATTCTCAGTCCCTTTCTTTTTCTCTTCTTCTTCTGGGACTCCTCTAATTCGAATGTTGGTTTGTTTAATATTGTCCCAGAGGTCTCTGAGACTGTCCTCAATTCTGTTCATTCTCTTTTCTTTATTCTTCTCTGCAGTAGTTATTTCCACTATTTTATTCTCCAGGTCACTTATCCGTTCTTTTGCCTCAGTTATTCTGCTATTGATCCCTTCTAGGGAATTTTTAATTTCACTTATTGTGCTGTTCATCATTGATTGTTTGCTCTTTATTTCTTCTAGGTCCTTGCTAAACGTTTCTTGTATTTTCCCCATTCTATTTCCAAGATATTAGATCATCTTTACTATCATTACTCTGAATTCTTTTTCACGTAGACTACCTGTTTCCTATTCATTTGTTTGGTCTGGTGGGTTTTTACCTTGCTGCTTCATCTGCTGTATATTTCTCTGTCTTCTCATTTTGCTTAACTTACTGTGTTTGGGGTCTCCTTTTCACAGGCTGCAGGTTCATAGTTCCCGTTGTTTTTGGTGTCTGTCCCCAGTGGGTAAGGTTGGTTCAGTGGGTTGTGTAGGCTTCCTGGTGGAGGGGAATGGTGTCTATGTTCTGGTGGATGAGGCTGGATCTTGTCTTTCTGGTGGGCAGGACCACATCCAGTGGTGTGTTTTGTGGTGTTTGTGACCTTATTATGATTTTAGGCAGCCGCTCCGCTAATGGGAGGGGCTGTGTTCCTGTCTTGCTAGTTCTTTGGCATAGGGTGTCCAGCAGTGGAGCTTGCTGGTCGTTGAGTGGAGCTGGGTCTTAGCATTGAGATGGAGATCTCTGGGAGAACTTTCGCCGTTCGATATTATGTGGAGCCCGGAGATCTCTGGTGGCCCAATGTCCTGAACTCAGCTCTCCCACCTCAGAGGCAGAGGCCTGACACCCAGCCAGAGAACCAAGACCCTGTCAGCCACACGGCTCAGAAGAAAAGGGAGAAAAAAAGAAAGAAAAGTAAAATAAAATAAATTTATTAAAATAAAAATTATTAAAAATAAAAATAAGAAAAAAATTTAAAAGAGAAAAAAATCAAGAAAGAAGAGAGCAACCGGGCTTCTCTGGTGGCGCAGTGGTTGAGAGTACGCCTGCCGATGCAGGGGACACGGGTTCGTGTCCCAGTCCGGGAGGATCCCACATGCCGCAGAGCTGCTGGGCCCGTGAGCCATGGCTGCTGAGCCTGCGCGTCCGAAGCCTGTGCTCCGCAACGGGAGAGGCCACAATGGTGAGAGGCCCGCGTACTGCAAAAAAAAGAAGAGAGCAACCAAACCTAAAAACAACTCCACCAATGATAGCAAGCGCTAAAAACTATACTTAAAAAAAAAAAAAAAAACAAAATGGACAGACAGAGCCGTAGGACAAATGTAAAAGCAAAGCTATACAGACAGTATCACACAAAGAAGCATACACATACACACTCACAAAAAGAGAAAAAGGAGAAAAAAATATATATATATATCTTTATATTTTAAAAAGGGAAGAGAGCAACCAAATCAATAAGCAAATCTACCAATGATAATAAACTCTAATTACTAAACTAAGATAAACATAATACCAGGAATAAATTCGATGCAGAAAGCAAACCGCAAGTCTACAATTGCTCCCAAAGTGCACTGCCTCAATTTTGGGATGATTCGTTGTCTATTCAGGTATTCCACAGATGCAGGGTATATCAAGTTGATTGTGGAGCTTTAATCCGCTGCTCCTGAGGCTGTTGGGAGAAATTTCCCTTTATCTTCTTTGTTCGCACAGCTCCCAGGGTTCAGCTTTGGATTTGGACCCGCCTCTCCGTGTAGGTCGCCTGAGGGCGTCTGTTCTTTGCTCAGACAGGACTGAGTTAAAGGAGCCGCTGATGCAGGCGCTCTGGCTCAGTCAGGCCGTGGGGGAGGGAGGGGCACGGAGGCGGGGCGAGCCTGCGGCGGCAGAGGCCGGCGTGACGTTGCACCAGCCTGAGGCGCGCGTGCGTTCTCCCGTGGAAGTTGTCCTCGGATCACGGGACCCTGGCAGTGGCGGGCTGCACAGCCTCCCAGGAGGGGAGGTGTGGACAGTGACCTGTGCTCGCCCTCAGGCTTCTTGGTGGCGGCAGCAGCGGCCTTAGCGTCTCATGCCCGTCTCTGGGGTCCGCGCTTTTAGCCGCGGCTCGCGCCCGTCTCTGGAGCACCTTTAAGCAGCGCTCTTAATCCCCTCTCCTCGCGCACCAGGAAACAAAGAGGGAAGAAAAAGTCTCTTGTCTCTTCGGCAGGTCCAGACTTTTCCCCGGACTCCCTCCCGGCCAGCCGTGGCGCACTAGCCCCTTCAGGCTGTGTTCACGCCGCCACCCCAGTCCTCTCCCTGTGCTCCGACCGAAGCCCGAGCCTCAACTCCCAGCTCCGCCCGCCCCGGCGGGTGAGCCGACAAGCCTCTCAGGCCGGTGAGTGCTGGTCGGCAGCTATCCTCCGTGCGGGTATCTTTCCTCTTTGCCCTCCGCACCCCTGTTGCTGTGCTCTCCTCCGCGGCCCCGAAGCTTACCCCCTCCGCCACCCGCAGTCTCCGCCCGCAAAGGGGCTTCCTAGTATGTGGAAAGCTCTCCTCCTTCACAGCTCCCTCCCACTGGTGCCGGTGCCGTTCCTATTTTTTTGTCTCTGTTTTTTCTTTTTTCTTTTACCCCCGCCAGGTACGTGGGGAGTTTCTTGCCTTTTGGGAAGTCTGAGGTCTTTTGCCAGCGTTCAGTAGGTGTTCTGTAGGAGTTGTTCCACATGTATATGTATTTCTGAAGTATTTGTGGGGGGAAGGTGATCTCCACGTCGTACTCCTCCGCCATCTTGAAGGACTCTCGGATCAAGTAGATTTTAATACTTGATATATGCCTTTTTTTTTTTTTTTTTACTATTTTGCTAAATTGCCTGTTGCATATGTTCATTAGATTAAAATAACTCATTTTGCAAAAGTATTACAAATTCCTAAACATTTAGGTTTGCCAGCCTAGTTCCAAAAGATAGAAGGGTCAAAAAAAAAGAAAGAAAAGCATATATATGTCTACATATGTGTATGCATATTTATATGGGTGCCTATATATGTTACTCCATGGACACAAATGGTCCATTTGCAAACAGCCATTTCATCAGCATCCCAGCTTAGCCAAATCCAAAGAAAAACTTGTTTCTTTGTTCAGTCTTTAAAAAATAAAAGCTGGTTTCTTAAAAAAAAATTACATATGTTACATATATTCATTTGATTTAGATCCAAAAGCACATTAAAAAAAAGTTAAACACTTTGAGATTAACTTTAGAAAAACTTCTATTAATGAGTTTAAAGAAAGTTGGTAAAGATATTTAGTAAGATTTTAAGGCCTCCCGTGAGCCTGACGCTCCAAGGGGCATTGCTTTTATTATTCAAAATCTGATTGTAATTTTTAGGTTCAGGTCCCTCTTAAACAGGGCATAGAAGTCAAGGTGAGATTTGTGTCCTCATCTTCCCAGACTTAGCTCTTTCTTACACTTTTAAGCTCTTGAACTTCCCTCTTATATAAAATTTTCTATACCTGTGTCTCCAGTGTTCTAATTTGGTTAACCGCTATACTTCCTTCAGCTCTCTGGTTGCAAGTTTTTTTCTTTCTCCTGGTAAGTCTTCCTTTACTCTCTTTTCGCCTCCCAAATTTAGGAAACATGTAGACTCCACCATAACCTTCCACCATTACATTTATCCCATTGCATTATAATTGCATGTTTGGTTATCTTTTACACAGCTGCACTGGAAACTCTGGAAAGACAGTCTAAGTCTTGTCCGTCATTGTAACTGTGCATAGTGGGCAATCCATAAATGTGTCTTGAATAATGACCTTGCTTACATTTCTCTCTCCATCTCTTCTCATGCCTGCCACTTCCTTTCTCAAACAAAATGCAGCAGCATCCTTTGTAAAAGTAATTCTTAAAACGAAACTAGCCTTGTACATACAGTGAAAGTATTTTTTCCCCTTTTTTATATTACTTGGATGTGTCGTAGCCTCTTCACTCTTGACTATATATTCAGCAAGTTGGCTGCTGTAACAAGATGTTTCTGTTTTATATTCCTGAGTGTACAACATCTGAAGCAAGTACAAGGTGACTTTGCTGTAACTCAGCAGTCTTCTCAAAAATGTCTTTTTCCCCCCTTTTAGGTTCTTAGAACGCTGTCATTAAGGGCTGAGAGGTGAAGATACATTAGATAAGAAAATAGCAGACAGGGACCCTGAAACACTTAAAGAAACCTCAGTCTGCAGGAAATCCTCATCTTGGCTCCAGTCATCAGAAAATCTCTTCTTTATCACAGGTGGGTCCTTCAACCTACATTTCTTTTAAGATTTTCTACACATGTCCTTCATAGGAAGGAAAGTTTTGTTTCTCTCTTATCGCTAAAATGTAAAAATACATAAAATTAACTTTCAAAATTGGAAAGATCTTACTAGAGTCCTTCTAAATGGAATCATTTTTTTTCGGTAGGAAATAAAACAATTTATCTATTGCCTCTTTGGGAATTCTACAGATGATCTATTTATTCTAAAGAAGTTTGCTTTAAATGATGTAGTCTGTCAGCAGCCATTTTGGTACTTCTGCATCTAGCCACTGAATCTCTATGAGCAGGAAGATTCTGTTTTTTTCTGGAAAAGGGGGCTATTCAATTTGTGAAAGTTGAAGCAGAGTAAAATGCATATTACTTTCAGTTACTATTGTCCCATCGTCTTCATTGGGGAGATAGCTTCAGCATAATAGAAGGTGTTAAAGAAAAAACATATGCAGTGACACTTGTTAGAGATGGCAAGGCAGACTTTATTAAGGACCATGGCCATAGATTCAGGGACCACTGCAATGGAATTTCACAATGGGGCATAGAGATTGTACTCAACTACTAATACAGCATGGGCAAGTGAAAATTTACTGCCAAGGAGCAGGGTGGGGGTCAGTGAATAGAAAATTACCAAGAGGAAACATCAAGAGTAAGGGGAATAAAATGACCTAATAGAATTTTTGCTGAATACAGGCCAGAGAAAGCAGACATCATCTGAGGGATGGTGGAGGATGAGGAACCAATCAGCTATCAATGGTTGGGGGGTTATGTTTAAACTGACTTACCAAGGTTCTTGCTAAAACTAGATTTTACAAGGAAATGCATAGATGTACTTAGATGAAGGTTGAGGAGACTGACTAAAGTTTGATCAAGCAAAGAATCTTTGTCAAATTCTAGGCTTTTGGGTTTTTTTTGTGATTTGCTGACTTCTAGGAAAGCCACATCAGGATAATGGCACTTATTTTAAAAGTCTGCTTCGTAGATTTCTCCATATATAATTTGGCTATTTTTCTCTCCTCTGGGATATTTCACAGTAAGTTTGTTAATCTCCGGGGCGAGTTATAGATCTATTGCCTGAAAAGAAATGGAGCTTGGATTCAAATGAAGGTGATGTAGAACCATAAGACAGAGGTAGAACCATCTAAGGTCAACTTGCTATAATAAGGATTGTGGGAGGAGAAACACCAACCAAAGTCATTAGTTCAAGCCTTTGTTTAAAAGTTGCAACATAGTAGCAATACCCAAGAGAGTTTTCTGAGGGAAACAGTCAGCTTAAAGGTTTTACAGAATAGAAAATAGAAGATCAAACGTCAATTTTGTTCTGAGAATATTTCACTGTTCAATTTCTTGGAGTTAAGAGGAAGCTTTGGTTGTGTTAATCACAGAATCTCTCACATTATCAAACCGTGGTGCTTGAAATTGCAGAACTATTTATCAACATTATCATATTACTTGACTATTCAGTCTCTTGGCATAATTTATAAGCTTTTATAATAGAAAATTTTCTGAATCGATATATGTATACTATGTTTTCTCTATAATATTTACATTTTATCTTTTGAGAGACCAAAGCACTCTTTAGTCTCTGAGACTACTGAGGCATAAATCTGTAACTATACCTCTCTTCCACTGCTTTCATGATTTCTCACTGACACATCTAGAAATGTAGACCTCTACATTTTAAACAAATATGCTTGCCATTGATTTAGAATATGTCAGTGTGAGCTAATAATCTTTCATTTTATTATCTTTTCTAATTTTGCTGTTCTCTAGGTCTCCTAGGCTTTCTACCACTTACATCATTATGTTTTTGATCCCTCCTCTCTTTTTCTATTCTGATTACATAATTCGGCATTTACACTGTTGTTTCTACTTTCAAATCTTCTACCCATTTGTTGAAGAATCCCACTGCAACCTCTCCTTTGCTCAAGCTTTCATGGCCTCTTTCCTGAACTAACACATTTTATCCCTAAGAGGTCTCCATCTGTATACTCACAAGCTGAAATTCAGCCCATACCCAGGTAAAATAATTAGAGTTTTAAAAATAGCGCTTCTGTTTCTTCTACCAGTTTATAAAACTTTAGATGCATTTTATTACGTTAATTTTAAACTTAAGGGGAATAACATTTACACTGAAACCTCATACAATCCGTGCATTGTTCTCTATTTAGAAAGTACACAGTTGAATGTATCAGGAATGAAATGATTGCATTTTTAAAGGATATAGGTATGTTTATACATACTCACCTCATTAATTCATTAAAATTTATAACAAAATAACAATGCCTTAGAGTTTTCAGAACTTTGGAAGAGAAGTGGAAAAGGCAGAGGTGGCACTTTTGGGTCAATTCCTAGTTAGAAAACAACCCCCCAAATGAAGCTTTTCTGTCTGAAGATAAAATACACATCTAACATGTGATAGTTTAATGGAGGGGGCACCAGAAGAAGTGTTTCCAGACTATATTGCATTGATAAAAATGAGTAACAGTACTTTTTTTTCTTAAATCAAAATAGTAGTGTTCTTAATGGATCTCTTTCCTAAAGGGAAAAAAGCTGCCAAACTATATACAGTTTTATCACTGGTCTGGGGCATTATAGTTTATTTCAGCCAAATTAAAATAACAATTACTGGAAGAAATGCTAATAGGAGCACCCTTTCGCTGGTGAGTCCCCACTACTCATCATATGATTAAAACCCCTCCACTTCAAATTTTTCTATTGCAATGACTACTTGTACTTCAAAAGAACTTGTACAGTAATTTGGAAGAGCATATTCTGTTTATTTCCTTCATTTTCAAATTGTGTTCTTCTTATTGTTTTATCGACTCTTTTCTACAGTATTATAGCCTGGGTTCTACCTTTCTTTCCCTACTCTTGTTGGAAATAGTTTGTAGGTGCCGTATGATTATTATTATATAAAAGCCAGCACCATGCTTGCTGACAGGGGGACTTTGAGTTCCATTTTTTTGAGATTGTTGAGATGTTTCCATAATGGATTTCCAGTGTAAGCTGCTTTATTGCTGACAGCAAAATGATCATTCCAAGCATCCTAACTTGCCATATGAAAAATCTCAATGATAATGCTGATTAACATATCTTTTGCATTTAAATTACTCTGTTTTTTTAAGAAGGGAAAATTATACATTTGGTGGGTTCTTTGCATAGTCAAATAAACATATATCAGGATGTACAATCTAGTAATTAGGTGCATTTATCTACTTGTGACACCACTGGAAAATACTCTGAATGAAGACTCTAGGGGCAAAATACTTCGACTTGGATTATCATTTCCAAACATGACCTTGCGTAGCAAAATGATTGCTTATACCTAAACATAGGAAGTGTTCGCCTAAGTGCTTGGTTACTTAAGCTAGAGCAATGTATTTGAAATAAATCTTTATTTTTTAATAGTTTGTTCTTTATATTTTAGGGCTGTGTTTATCATATGTGTCATCATCATAATAGAGTCTATACTTTATTGGGAAAAGAAAAAGATACAGGGCTAGAGCATTTCTATTTTCCTAGAATGTAGGTATTTAGAGAGTATTTTAGTATTTAAAAGTACCTGTGTTGACCAATGTCCAAAGGAAGGAATGCTGAGAAATGCAAGATGTTTCAATGTGACATGTATTCCACAAACATAGAAATTAAGGTATTGAGGTTTTCAGTGAATACTTCACTTAGGATTAAGAATCATTTTTCTGTAGTTTTTTCATGAAATTTTTTGGAAATTCATGCATGATCATAATATCTGCTGCTTTTTTCCAAACTGTCCAAATATTACTATAAATATTTAGCAGTTCAGTGAATAGATTCATTTTATTATGTCTGTCAGCTTCATAGAGGTATGTGAAATAAAGGCCTGAACTAAACAGTAGGTCTCCCATGAGACAATACCACCCTCATTGTTCTAACCCCAGCAGACCCAAGTGTTCTAGATAATGTATAGGAACCTTGTTCTTTCTGACACCCTTATTTTCTGATCCACTTTCATGTAACAAATTTCTTTTCCTTGATACCTCCTAACTTTAAATATAATAACATAATTGACTCCACTGTGTTCTTTTCAGGCATATGTTTTAGCGAACTCCATTTTACTGAAGTGACAGGAAAGAAAAATTAATTTGTTCTTTAAAGAGGAGGGTAGATCAGAAGAAGAGCAGCTTTTGTTCTTGTGAGGATGAGAGTGGATGGGCTGCCAGTCTGAGGACTCAGTTACTGTACATCAGAATGGTATGTCAGGATGTAGGGTGAGGGAATTAGATGCTTTAGGATAGAGGAAAGATTTCAGTAAGTGAGCGAGAAAGTTTGAAAAGAACAGTCAAAACAAAGAAATTTTATCAGGTGTAATACTCTTTTCCATTCATGTCTTCGTAAAACCATTAGTTGGGGAAATCTCATCAAAAATTACTCAACAGTGCTATTGGAGAATGTGATATTGTGATATAATAAAAAATACATAGTTTTTTTCAATCCCCGCTTCCTGGTACATGGCTCTCCAAATCCTTGCAGTTTCTTGAGTGATAGAGATGAGAAGAGCATCTTTTGTTACTCATAATAAGCCCCTTTCAACTATACCTGAGTTTATGATAAAGAGGTGACTCTTAGATGATGGGGGCTAGTTGCTAGAGGAACAAATCATGTGATTAGAAGGTTGGGACTTTCAGCCCCAATTTCCACCCTTAGGGTGTAGCAAGGGGCTGAGGACTAAGTTAATCACCAGTGGCCAATGATTTAATCAAATCAACCATGACTAAGTAATAGAACCTCCATAAAAACTGTAAAAGAAAGTATTTGGAGAGTTTCCAGGTTGGTGAACACATGGAGGTCTTCGGAAGGCGTCACCATCCAGAGAAGGCATGGACGCTCTGTGCACACCCTGTATATCTTGCCTTATTTACCTCTTCATCTGACTGTTCATCAGTATTCTTTATTATATCCTTTATAATAAACTGGTAAATGTCAGCTTTTCCCTGAGTTATGTGAGCTATTATAGCAAGTTATTGAACCAGAGGAGAGGGTCGGGCAAACTCCCATTTTACAGCTGGCTGAAGTATGGGAGGCCTGGACTTGCGATGGGTATCTGAAATGAGGGACAATCTTCTGGGACTAAGACCTTAATCTGTGCGCTCTCAGTTAACTCCAGGTAGCTAATGTCAGAATTGCTCGATGTGCAGGAAAAATCCTCACATGTGGTGTCCGAAGTATTATGAGTAGAGGAAACAGGAATTTTTCTTTTAGAGGAGAATTTGGAATTTGTTTTATAAGTTTTATTTATAAATGCATACAGATCTGTTGGCAGGAACTGTTTGAGAGCAGGGTAATAATTTTATTAATCTGCATTGTGGGGATGATTTCTACTCACTGCTTATAGCTGTGGTTCTCAATTTAGTTGAGGGGGTCAAAGTTTGAAATGCCTAGAAAACACTTTCAAAATTAACATTAGAGGACACCTTCAATAAGATTCCATTCCAGTACAGTGGATAGGCCTGTGAATTTTCAAACTATTTCCCTGGCGATTCTTATATGGATTTGTTATTGGCAGAGAGAGAGACACACACACACATGCACTTATCATGATGAACAAAAGGATGAAATATACTAACGATAATTGTTACATTTATTACAGCTGAACATAGGTTTCTTTTTGACGTTCAAGAAGCAATCAATATTTTAAATACATTAAATATATTTAATACAATACAATATTTTATAACATCTTTGACAATTGTTTTAAGGAATATATGTAATATTTTATATAGTCAATTTTTATGTCATTACCTTTGGTTAGAGCTAAGTACATAACATTTAGTATAATTCAGTGACCATGGCTCTAGGGGTGGGGAATGGAGGTAGGGTACAAAACAAGTGTTGCCTAAAGATTATTATATATTTAAGTGGTAGGTACAGTGTTTGTTATACAGCCTGAGAATTGCCAGCTAAAAAGTTATGTGGGTTACTTGCTTAAAATACAGATTCTTAGTCCTTATAGAATTAGTCCTATGGAATTAGAATTAAGTATGGGAATTTGAATTTTTCCAAGATCTAAGTTAAAATTATGCTCCATAAACTTTGATAGCTAACCTGCACCTGGAGAACTTCCAAAGAGTTTCAAACCATTATTCAGAAGCAAACAATTCAAAATATTACCTTTTATTATGAGCAGGAAATGTTGGCATTCAGTACCTTTGATTGAACTAGAGTAAACCTCTTACTTTGGCTTGTCTTCATTTGAAACTGTTCTACCTTGGCACAATACTCTGCATTAAAATAGAATAGTAATAACAGCAACAACAATAACAAAAAAGAAAGAAAAAGATAACCATTGCTGAGTACACATTGATTTATTCAACAGTTGTCTATTGAGTGACTAAAATGCACATAATGGATTCTTAACATTACAGTTGCATTATTGAAGGTGAAATGACTGGTATTCTACAGCACTTTCTTAATAGTAAAGCTTTATGGTAATTCATTCAATAAACACATGCAGAGTCCTTAATTTCCTTGATAGTTTAGGCTAAAATACTGTTGTGTTCATTGATTCTTCTGCAAAATCGCCTCAATAATCTTCTTCTCTGAGATAAGAGACTCAAGACACTCTTTGGATATTTGGGAATAATGGAATAAAAATATAATTTTAAAATTATTTGTTAATGTTAGTCCTAGTTGCCTATAAAAATATGTAAAGCGGTTTGTTGGGTACTTCACTTTCTATTAAATAAGAATTAAATCAGGACTTAGCAGAAGCTGATTTTAAACTCTAAATTTCCTAAGTAATTGCAATTTTGTAGACCTAGTCTCTTGCTATACAACTTTATGCTTTTATATTTATGTTTATTATTAGAATAATATAGTTAGCATTTGAAAATTATCAAAAGACAAATGATTACATGACAACAATCTATAAAAATTATCACTTGGAATATGGTACAAATTTATGATATTATTTTAAAAATCTAACTTCATATCATATGTAATGATGCAGTACAGTACAATGCTTTTTAATTTATTAAAATTAGATTTTATATTATGATATAATTAATAAAACCTTTTGGGTACTTATTACAAACACTGCTATGAGTTAACCAAATTCAAGCTATATAAATTGGAAGTGTTTTCTCACTAATGCTTGTAATAAATTTTTTTTTAATTTTAAGTTTTTTTAAATTTTAACATCTTTATTGGAGTATAATTGCTTTATAATGGTGTTAGTTTCTGCTTTGTAACAAAGTGAATCAGCTACACATATACATATATCCCCATATCTCCTCCCTCTTGGCGTCTCCCTCCCACCCTCGCTATCCCACCCCTCTAGGTGGTCACAAAGCACCAAGCTGATCTCCCTGTGCTATGCGGCTGCTTCCCACTAGCTATCTATTTTGGTAGTATATATAAGTCCATGATAAATTTATCTCAAAGTATTGAATATTTTATTTGACACTAAAATGTCATTGTATATGACTAAAGTAAAATGTGTTATCAAATAGAATGAACTCTTTAAAAGTAAAATAACTTTGAAAGCAAGTGAACACCTAAGAACCTTATTGGAAAGAAATCATTTGGAAGTAATAAATCATGGTTGTATAAACTCAAACTTGTAAGACCTAGGTGTAGATATCACAGAATACCTATGCATGATGTTTTATCTACTTACACCTAAATGAAATACTCAAGAATAAATTTAGTGAAAAAAATTAAAAGCAATTAGAAATTACCTGGAAATAGTGAAATAGAGTTTTAAGGGAAGTGATCATAAAAGCTTAGTCATATGACAGAATATCTTAACTGATTAGTTCAAACATTAAGATAAACTATTCAAAGTTAGAGTAGCCAATCTATTGAAAGACTGAGTTTTTCCACTTTTCAACCACTTATATTACAGAATTTTAACAGTTTTGTGTTTCTTTGAAGAATTTGTCTACTGGTATCTGCATAATATGCAAGTTATGTGTGCTGAATTGTTGCCCTGAATTGTTAACTACCAGGGGACTGTTCAACATGCAGGCTTTCTAAAGGCTCCAACTTAACCATGGGAACAAAACCAGATATTAACAAAAAGTTATTGATCTGAAAGTTATGGTATAGTATCCAAAATTCTTCACGATTTAACCTAGTAAAGATTAGTTGGGTTTGCCTACCCATCTTCCATATATTAACCTTCAGGTAAGAGCACTTCATTTTTCCTTTAAATAATGACTATCAGTCAACCTACCTGTGATCAGATAGCCTGACCATACCCTGGAATTCAAGAGGAAGTATTGGAATTAGGCTTCTTCAGTGAGAAGATACTCCCTTAGCTATTGTAATTAATTTATGGATGAGTAGATAATCTAAACCTGACTAATTAGAGCCTGTGGACTTAAATTGTTGATTTGACAAAACTGCTATAAGTAAAGCTTGAGACACCTAAGGTTATAGGAAGAAAGTCTAGAATTTCTGCCTGCCATCTTCCCATCAAGACAACATACTTAATAAATGGAGAAATAAAGCAAAGCAAAACACAGCAAGACTGAGTTCTGAATTCATGACTTAAGTACCTAAATCCACCTATTCCAGAGGTTAGAGCTATCTCTGGACTGTTCAGTTATGTAAGCCAATAATTTCATACATAAAGGTGCATTTATCACTATTGGATTGGAAAATTTTCTTAGAAACTTAAAAATTTTGGTTGTCACACATTCATTATTCAGCATCAATAGTGTATATGGCTTAAGCCAGTTTGAATACTTCCTGGTAGTGTTTTTGTAGCCAAAAAATTTGATTAATTTCCCAAGCATCTGACCTATGCCTATTACTTTTATGCATCTGACCTATAATCAAATTGAAATAGACATAGTATTTGCAGAAAATACTATGTGGCTAGTCTCAACTGGGAGGTGCCATAAATAGACATACACACTGTCTTTCAAAGATTTAGTATGAAAAATATAAGTGCAATATCTCATTAACATTTGTATGTTGATTGCTCATTGAAATGACAGTATTTTGGATTTATTGAACTGAGTAACATTTATTATTAAAATTAATTTCAAGTATGTCTTTTTTTTTTTTTTTTACTGTGACTACTAGAAATTTTTAAATTACATTTGTGTCTTGCATTATATTTCTCTGGACAGAGCTTATCTAGAAACATCCTTTGAGTAGTTTACAAACTTTTTTCCTGTTCCCTTCTCCTATGTCCAAAATCCTAGGTCTTTGTGAGCTGCACTAGTAGGTTTATAGCACTACTTATATTATCTTTGGAGTACATTTGATAACCATTTCTAGATTCTCCTTGAGAACAGAGATGATCATATTGGTCAGTGTAACCCCAGCAGCAGTAACAGAGTGACCTACACGGCCATTTTTGTTTGGTTGGTTTTTAGTTTATTTGATGGTGAAGGGTTTCGCTTTTTGATAACTGGAGGTAGGGGGGTCTTAAACTCGAAGGCTTACAGATACCATTTAACTATAGCAAATGGGTAAGAGGCAGGATAGATTAGACAAGAGGACAATATAGAATCTCTAGTAAACTGGAGAGCAAACGATCCATCTGAAAGGAATAGTAGATACTTAGCCAACTTTCACCATGCAGGTGTTCCAGTATAATAATGCCAGATTTTCAAGTTTTTCAAGAGAAACTAAAAACCCACATCACTACTTCTTAATACTCCTTAAATATTAGCATTATAATCCAAACCTTTTAAAAATATTTGCCAGCAGAAGTACCTCTGTGGTCTGGATCTGGCGCACAGGCCACCCAAATGGGCCCTGGGGTTTTCCTTTCCAGAATTTCCCTTCTTTCTTTTAGAATTTTGTTACCTGTTTCAGATAAGGATTAATGTAAGGTAAAGTTACATATTAACCCCACATATTAGTAACAGACTGAAAAGAAAACCAAAGGAATTCAAAGTTTCTGACTATCCTTCATGTTACAGAGTCTGCCACTCTCTATAATTAGGAGATGGCATTAATCATTAATTAGAAAAGAAACCCTAAGTGAACAGTGTGAGATATCCGTGGGAGATATCTCTCAACAAGAGTGAAAGATAGGGGAGTACAAAACAGATGTAGTGCACATCTCTGTCAGTCTGATTTAAGTAGCTAATATTCTATCTATGTAAAAACCAAATAAAACACATTTTTTCCTTCTGTGTATAGCCATATTTTCCCTTTCATCCTTTTCTTTTAAATCTTTGGTGATATTTTCTGTTTGAATGAGGTAGTCTGACCTATAGTACTCATAGGAGTGAAATATCTTCTCTACCTGCAACATCAAACACTGAAACAAAAGAGCAGTTGTACTGAGTTCATTGAGATTCACTGACAAGTGTTGCTCGCCTGCCGAGCAGGTGAAAGTTTCCTGCCGGCTTCTCATTTAGGAAAAACCTCTTGGCTTATGCCTCAAGAACTGTACAAGCCTCTAAAGGGTGGTAGTGAGAACTAGATACAGACTTTTTTTTTTTTTTTTTTTTGCCTATAGAGATAGTTAAGTTATACAATGGAATAAGGATCAGAGAATTAATGAGGAAAGAAAAAGAGAGATGTGATGGACTTAGCAGTCTGGGTCTTTTTCTAACAAGCTGTCCTCAAGTTTTTTTCCCATCTGCCGTGGAGTTTGAAATACCACCTTGCTGGAGAAGTGCATAAAACACAGTATGTTGCCACTTGTCTCATCCTTACAAGCCAGCTCCATTTTACCTTATATTTGAGAAGAAATATTTGCACCTATTCCTATAAAATCATTTATTTATATCAGATATTGTCATCAGATCTTGAGAAAGCCCCATATCAGATGTTAGCAATCAGGGATTGTCTGGATGTATTCAGGGAAAACATAGCTGATTTTGGTGGAATTCATTCATTTAAAAGGTTGGAAAGAAAACACAAGCAAATTCTATTGACCTGAGTAGATTAATTTTCTTATTTTAATATGACAAAGAATGTGACCAGACCCATACTTTCACTATTATTAAAAATAGCTAAATTTACTTGGTGCCAGACACAGGTGTAAGGGCTTACCTAAATGAGCTCATCTACTCTTCCTAGCTTGAGGAAGACACTGTTATTGTCCCTATTTTACAGAGGCTTAAAATGGTTAAATAATATGTCAATTGATCTCACTACCACCCAGCTAGTAATTGGTGGTCTAGGATTTGAATTAAATCTGCTCGGACTCTGTAATTAACTCCATTAAATAGCAACAAAAATAGCAGCAACCACTTGTAGTGCATTTACTATGATCCAGGATCTTTTCTAAGCACTTTATGTATATTAACTCTTTAATCACAACAGTGCTTTGAGGTAGGTATTATTATTATCCTCATTTTACAGAGTGGGAAACTGAGTCACAGAAACATAATGTAACTTGCCCAGTTACCGCCAATAGTTTATTAATATAGATACAGCACACAAAGTAAAGCAAGCCTTTCTGCAACTAAAATCATTAAATTTATAAGCTAAATAATAGTTCCTAGATGGTATTTCCAACAAATATTTGCTAGGGAAAATGATTTTCTTCCTTTCACTCCAGCAACACAATTTGTGTATTATCAATATTTCTTGCTTTGCAAACTTGAAACCTGGTAATAATTACTTTGGTTAAACTTGTTCCTTTGCTTTTAATGTAAAATACTCTCTTTGTCAAGGTCCAACACAATTTAAAGACAAGTTACCTTTCTTATTGTTAAGTTCTAAAGATTCTCTTTTGCCAAATCGTTTGTTTTTTTTTTTTTTTTTGTCCTTCCGTTGTTGTTGGTTACTGTTCTGGCCTTAAATTCCATCTGCTACTGTAGCTGTACGTATTGAGTTTCTCTTACAAACAATAATAATAAATTATGGATTATTATATATACACATTATATATGATTAAATAATTACTAAGAAATTTCAGAAATGTTTTGTTGTTAAAATTGATGATTAAAAAGAAAGTTCACACTCCCTAGAAGGCAGCAGGATAAGGAATAAATGATCCAAAGAATAGCAACAAAAATGGAAACTATGGATCTCATGGTATCTAATAGTTTGAAGTACATAGATTCCTTTTCATGAAAGTGAATAAGTCAGCTGAAGGATTGCACTGGAGTGAGTAATGTAGTACAGCAATGGAATTGTGTCCTTCTTTCCCCCCACTTAAAAATAATGATAGCTTCTTCTGGAACCTGCTTAAGTAAGTGACACTCATAGAGATGGATTGCTATGCTGTAACATATGGTGCTCTGGTATTGCGGTTGTATTGTTGAGATTATTACTAGCAGCAAGATTTTATAGTTATTGTCCTGTCAAAACGCTCTTGTTTTAATCACTTTCATCAACACCGACTTCAGGTTGTACCTCATTTTCTATCCACAAGCCAGACCAGTGTGTCATCCAAAGAGAAACTCATTTGTTTGGGCCCATTTTTTCATTAAGATATATATTTCAGAGGGACAAGTGAAAGATGATTTTACGGGGAGGGGGAAAATACTCCCCTAGGGAGTAGAATTTAAGGACTGCAATTATTGATCTGAGGAGGCATAATACTAGTTAGGTGGTGAAGAGTCCCATAAGTCTGCCTTGGAAATGAGGGAGGACTGAGGATGCAGGTGTTCCCTCTTGTTCCTGAGAGCAATTAGAGATCCAAATTATTTCCACTGTTACCTAATAAGGCAACAAGTGCCACCTGATGAAGTTAATTCCCAGCACTATTAATGTAAACATTGCTCAGCTTCTTCAGTTCGCTGGCATTTTGTATATTTCACAGCCTCAGAGAAGAGAGAGGAAAGATGCAAACCATCAGTAACTTAAAAAATCGCAAGTGAAGGAGAAAATGGAAGTGAGTTAGGGATCCTTTGTCATTTGACCTTTAGTTGTTTTACTATAGTTAAAAAACAAAAGTAAAATCAAGTAACCCATTATATGAACCAGATCCCACCCTCATGTCACCCCCAAGGTTTTCAAAGCTAACTTATCCTAGTGTCGATTGTCAGTTTTACAAGGTAGAATACACCCTAATATTTTCATTTTGTTTTGTTTAGAGGGAAACCAGACTATTTCCTCAAATCCTTTTCTGCCTCCAGTTTGAAATATAAATCTGGTTGAGAAGCTTTGATGGTGAAAAGTGTAGCTGTAGGGCTCTTTTCCCCTTTGTTTGTTACAATTGACCTCTTTCCCAGCACGTTAGATTCAGCCTCAAACTTAAATTGCAAGGTGTTGTGAATAACGTGTACGTCACTTCAGGCTTTGCTGGTAGAGCTGTTCTTTCCTGGTGTCTCAGCACATAGCACCTCCTAAAAAGCCAAGAGAGACACATTTCTCATTTGCGGAGAACAGCAAGTCAGCCCCTTCCATATGCTCAAGATTTGTGGCTCGTGTCACAGGCAGCCCATTCTCATCTTTCAAGTCCTAACAGTTCAAGAGCCTCAAATCCCTTTGAACCCAGATTAAATGGATTCTGGAAAACATGCTACTGTGTATGTGGGCTTAATGTTCTCCCGAAGTACAGTGCATCCTGAGCCCTCTTAGACTACCCTTGGCCTATGTATCTCGATAGCTCAATACCAATCTTTGGTCTGTTTATCATCTAAACATGGTGTGTGTGGATGGCTATGTATATATGCATATTTATATATAATTCAGTATGCATATTTGTATCATTTTACTCTCTTGGCAACACATTTCAAGACCTGGCTTTCTCAGCCAAAATGAGTTTCACAATTTAAGTATAATGCTACATCTCTTTCTTGCCAAGTACAGGGGACACATTGAGATGTTTTCTCCCCACTGAGCTCAATCTGCAAGTATTATAGGACATTCCCACCGCAGTGTGATCCTAAAGGAAGAAATACCTAATCTATCGAATCATTCTTGATGGGGTATCAGGAGACATGAGGTCCACTTAATGTCCTTTCCATCAGTATCAGTATTTTAGGAAATATCCCAAATATTCTAGCTTACCTTGATGCTGTATGTTCTTTCACATAAAGAGTAAACCTTTTAGATGAACATTTTAAGCTCTTCCCAGTTTGATGGTAACTTAAATTGACTCTAGTTTAAAGTCATTTTTTCATCATTGTTAAATGTGCTTATTAAAAGCATCTTCTAGCCTTGGGGTGCAGTGAACAAATCTGTTCTGGATGTTATTATTTCTATAGAACCAGCATCCCATCTTCACTTAAGAGCCCATCTTGCTTCCATCTTCCCACTACTTTGGGAAACTTTCCTTTATCTGTGTTTCTTGGCCATCATAATAGGGAAGATGATCCTTCATTATTATTGCTTTTGAAAATGTTCCTGGCATTCTTTATACACTTATTCTTCCATGTAAAATTTAAAATACTTTTTGTAAATTGTATTCCCCCATAGTCCACCAAAAATGAGATTTTGGCTGACACTAATTTCTATTGTTTAAACAACTGAGGGAGAATTGAAATATTCCCATCTTGAATATTTCCATATTTACCTTGGCAAGGCTCTCCGTTAATCCAAGTCCTATTTTTTTCAAGTTTTATAGTTTCCTCTTTTGCAGACCACTTATTTAGATTATTTCTGTGACTCTTTAAATTTTGTTGCTCTTGTGAACAAGATATTTTCCTTACACATTTTTTAACTGGATGTTATATCTAAGAAAGCTATTAACACGTATATCTTCTAACATTAAATTATGTTGTCAATTCTAAAAGATTTGGTTCATTCGTTTTATAGTTAGGTACAATCACATCATCTGTGTATGGATAATAGTAAAACAAAAAATGATTTGACTCATTTTTTAATATATTTCTCTTATTTTCTCAATAATTATCATTTGTCAAGATGCCTCTCAGACCTTCCTAGTATGAACACATGCTATGCATTCTGTAAGACCCAGGTCAAACACTTTCTCTAGAATGAAGAACACTCCACTAACCTCAACAATAAGTAATATCCTCCTTCTAGAAATCTCCATACTATATTATCTCTCTTAGAGTTGATAGCACTTTTCTTCTCTGTATTGTGCTTTTATATTTAACTTCTCATTTGTATTGGAAGACAGTTCATGTCTTTGCTTTTAATACATTCCCTAAAAATTTGCATAATATATATACGTTTCACTTGGTATATAGAGTTTTCTTTTCAACAAAATGAAGATAATAGTACTTACCTATAAAGTTGTGTTAATAATATTATTATGACATAAATAAATTAATAAAATGAAATAATAAAAATAAAATAATAATATAAAATAAAATAATAAAATATTATGACATAAATAAATTAATAAAATAAATAATTATGATTTTCCTTTATAAAATTATGTGACTGTTTCTTCTACATTTTAAACTAATAGTTCCCACCAGTTTGTCTTTTGTGGGAGAGATCTTTGACACTGAGGAATCATTCCAGAACCATTTAGGGTTACACAGGCACTGTACACTTTTCCAGCTTGTTACCTTTTTCATAAGGACAGGCTGTCTATTTTACTAAACAACTAAAATTGTGCCCTTGAGTTCCCTCAAAATGTTTGACTGGGTGCTATGCACAAGTAGTGATTTATCTACTTCAAGTTTATCTATTCATCTACTGGGTCTTCTTAGCATGATTAGATCTAGTACCTCTAAGTTGCCCAATTCAAAGGTATTTTTGGCTTTCACTTACGTCTTTACAGTGTAGACTAAGGCAACTAAATTATTTGGTTTTCCACTATAGCCTTTTTATCCCTTAGTGCACCTTTTATTTAAGGGTCACTGAATGGCGGCGCTGCTTCTCTAGATAACTTACATAAAAACATTGTGTTGCTAACTTTGAAATACTGCAAAATTACTATTAGTTAACCTTATTGGTCATTTTTCATTTCTAATATGTAGTCACTTACTATACAATATGTGTTTCTTTATTCACCTCGCTTTGACCACCCTTCCCCTAGAGTATTATATTTATCACTTGACATAATCATTTGGTAGCTTTTTGAAATTTTCAAGTCCTTCGTGACCAGTGTCGTATGGTCCCCTTGCCAAGGGTTTCAAGAAGTTTTTCACATACTCTTTAGGTCTCCTATTTTTCTCTACTTTTGCTTTTTGTAAATTGTATTCTTCTTCTAACTAATGCTATTATGTAGTCAAAGTCTTTTCCATTCTCACATTCCTAGAATTACCAGTGACTTAATTACTTGTCTCATTTTGGGAGGAAAGGGTCTCTTATAATGTTTTGCTTTCTGCTTCTCTCATCAGGGTCATGAGTATAGCTGGTGGGTTATGTCCTGTACTGGGTCACCCAGATGAAGGGGCAAATACATCTGAAATCCAATCTGTTTCCTACTTGCTAAGATGACCTGGACTGTGTCCACTCAGAGTCAAGGGTACCTTTTGCTAATTTACAGAAAGTCATTGTATATGCTAAATGTGATCTTGCCCCTCATCTGGAGACATTTTTAACCAAAAGATAAAAGAATGAAAGGAAGAAAAATGGATGAAAGTAAGAAAGGAAAAAAAAAGGAGGGAAGGAAGGAAGGAAATGAGAAAGGAAAAGAGATAAATGACTACTCTTTTGAATATTACCTTTTCAAAGGGATTATTTGGGGGGGTGGTTAATAAGTATAATTTGTTGTATTTTCTTTGTGAGCTCTATTACAGTAGAAATGATAATTAAAGAGCTGGGAATATTCCCATAAGTAGATATTTGGGTTATGTGTGTCTCTGCAACATTGAAACTTTTTTTAGTCACATGTATTGGATTAATTTTTTTTTCTTTATGACTTCTCTTTAGGGATCTGATTGTGAAGCAATGTGATTAATTTAAAAATACTGTTTAAAATACATTTTGTTAAATATTTAAATTTTAAGGAAAATTGATTGTCTAATTAAGTACCCTATAATATTTAAAATATCTGCTGAGGCATATGCATAGATACATTTGATATTTTTACAGAAGCCTGCATCATTTAAATAGCTTAATATAGATATATTGATGGCAATAAAACCGTGAGAGTTGATTTCATCATTTGTTCATTAGTAACCATTTTCATATACATCAAAACACTATTAGGGGCTTCCCTGGTGGCGCAGTGGTTGAGAGTCCGCCTGCTGATGCAGGGGACACGGGTTTGTGCCCCGGTCCGGGAAGATCCCACATGCCGCGGAGCAGCTGGGCCCGTGAGCCATGGCCGCTGAGCCTGTGCGTCCGAGGCCTGTGCTCTGCAACAGGAGAGGCCACAACAGTGAGACGCCCGCGTACCACAAAAAAAAAAAACAAAAAACACTATTAAATCATTGATGAGGTTTTTCATTATAGTGACTGATGATAAAGATTTAATAGCTTAATGTGAATATATATCAATGGATGTACTTGGTTCAATTTATTTTTATCAGTGAATTTTACTGACATATAGCACATACAGAAGAGTTTACTCATCATAAATTCAGTGAAGTGTTACAATGTGAACGCACCTTGCAATTACCAACCAGATTAAGAGCTAGACCATTACCAGTACATGAGAGGCCTGTGTCAGTTCCCTAGCCTATCTAACCCAAAGGGAATCATTACCCTGACACATGATGTTGCTGTTTATAGATTATTTCTATCTATTTATAAACTTTGCTCTTTTGGCTTTTTCATTCATTATTGTTTGTAAGAATCACCTATTGTTGCACGAAGTAGCTGTTCTTTCATTCTCATAGTTTACAGTAGTCTGTATGAATTGTGTATACTCCTAGACTGGAATTACTGAGTCACAGGCTGTTTCTAGATTCCATTGTTCTTCCGTCCTCCCTCCTTCCCTCCTTCCTTCCTTCTTTCCTCCCTCCCTTCCTTCCTTCCTTCCTTTCTTCCTTCCTTCCTTCCTTCCTTTCTTCCTTCGTTCCTTCCTTCCTCTATTTTTTTCTAGTAACTCTAGCTCTTGATTTATTTAAAGATACTTATTAAAATACACTGGTACTGTTAGCATTTCCTATGTAATGCTAAGATATTAGAACATGTTAACTCTACCTCATCTCCTGTTTTTGCTATCATGCTTTATTTTTCTATGCGTATTTTAAAAGGCATCTTGTTACTGTTTGCGTGGTAATTATTCATTTAGATTTACCCATCTATTGACATTTCTATGTCTCTTCATTTTTTCTTATTTTATATAGGACATATATGTCTTATATGGAAGCATTTTCATTCTGATTGAATAACTCCTTTTATCATTTCTTTTAGTATTTGTATGCTGGTAAAATATGCTTTTTTGGGGAAAATATCTTTATATTGCTTTTATTTCATTGTTTTTAATCATTTTTATTTATCTGGTAGTACATGCACATGGTACAGATTTAAGAACTTCATAGCATTTACAGTGAAAAGTAAACCTTACTACACATTCCCAAGTGAGTTAGCTGCCTTCCCCAGAGGCAACCACTGTTACCAGTTTCTTGTGAAAGCTGAAATTACTCTATGCACCAACCAACATTTGCAATACCTATCCAGTCACGCAACCATCTATCTATCTACCTATCTAATCATCTGTATACCTATTTTCATCATCATCTATCTACATACAAATGGTAGAATACTATGCACATTGCTTTTTAATTATTTTTAATTTTAAATCAATTTTACTGTGATAATTTACATTAAATGGCATTTTAAGAAAATAAACACTCTGTATGTTCACAGCCATAATCAAGATACTAAACATTTCCATCATCTACAAAATTGCTCTTGTTCCTTTTCTAAATCAATCCATCCTAACTACCCATCCCTGACTCCAAGTAACTGTGAGATGTTTTTATCACTAAAGAATAGATATATATTTTCTAGAGTTTAGCATAAATGAAATTATGCCAGTGTCTTAAGGTGGAGAGGTAGAGTGTTGATTTGAGATCTGTCTTCTATTTTATTTAATGTAAGCATTCATAACTATAAATTTCCGTTTAAGCACTGCTTCAGCTGCATTCCATAAGTTCTGGTGTGTTGTATGTCAATCTTCATTTACCTCAAAGTATTTTCTATTTTGTCTTGTATATTTTTCCTTGACACATTGGTTGTCTACTATCGTGTGGTTTAACTTCTATATATTTGTGAATTTCCCAAAGTTATTTTTGCTATTAATTTCTAATTTCATTCTGTGTGGTTAGGGAATATACTTTGTATAATTTCAATCCTTTTAAATTTATTAAAGCTTTATAGCCTAGAATATGATCTATCGTAGAAAATATTACATCTGTGCTTTAAAAAAGTGTGTATTTTTCTGGGAGGAGAGTTCTATAGATGTATGCTAGATCTATCTTATGGTTTAGTGGTGCTCAGATTTTCTAGTACCTTGTTGATCTTCTGCCTAGTTGTTCTATTCATTATTAAAAGTGGGTATTGAAATCTCCAACTATTATTGTTGAATTGCCTATTTTTTCTCATCAGTTCCATCATATTAGCTACATGCATTTTGGAGCTCTCTTGTTAGGTGCATTTGTGTTTATAATTGTCATAACTTCCTGGTGGATTGACCATGTTATCATTATAAAATGTCCCACTTTATATGTGGTAACACTTTTTCTAAGTCTAGTTTTTCTGATATTAGGATAGCTGCTCCAGTTTTCTTAAGGTTGCATTTTTTTCTTATATCCTCTTCTATTCTTTTACTTTCAGTATTTTTATATAGTCAAATCTAATGTGTATCTACTAGAGACAGCATATAGTTGGATCTTGTTTTTTGTCTATTCTGACAATCTCAACATCATGAATTATTAGAGAAATGCAAGTCAAAACTACAATGAGGTATCACCTCACACCAGTCAGAATGGCCATCATTAGACAAATGCTGGAGAGGGTGCAGGGCAAAGGGAACCCTCCTGCATTGTTGGTGGTAACATAAATTGGTACAGTCACTGTGGAGAACATTATGGAGGTTCCTCAAAAAACTAAAAATAGAGTTACCATATGATCCAGCAATCCCACTTCTGGGCACATATCTGGAGAAAACTCTAATTTGAAAAAAATGAATGTACCCCAATGTTCATTGCAGCACCATTTACAATAGCCAAGACATGGAAGCAACCTAAATGCCCATCAACAGATGAATGGATAAAGAAGATGTGGTATATATGCATACAGTGGAATACTCCTCAGCCAAAAAAGGAATGAAATAATGCTGTTTGCAGCAACATGGATGTACCTAGAGATTATCATACTAAGTTAAATAAGTCAGACAGAGAAAGGCAAATAACATATGGTATCACTTATATGTGGAATCTAAAATATGATATAAATGAACTTATTTATGAAACAGATACAGACTCACAGACATAGAAAACAAACTTATGGTTACCAAAGGGGAAAGGGGGTGGGAAGCAATAACTTAGGAGTTTTGGATTAGCAGATACAAACTACTGTATATAAAATAGATAAACAACAAGGTCCTACTGTATAGCACAGGGAACTCTATTCAATATCCTGTAATAAACCATAATGGAAAAGAATATAAAACATATATATATGTATGTATATGTGTATATATATACACACACATATACATGTAGCATATGTATGTATACATATATATGTATATAACTGAATCACTTTGCTGTACACTAGAAACTAACACAACACTGTAAATCAACTTTATTTCAATAAAAAGATAAAAAAATGTATTCATATTTTCAAGTTTTTTACATTAGAAGTTTTGGTCTCTTACAAATTTTTATCATAGGCAAAAATAAAGTTTGTTTTATTTGATGCACTTAAAGCCTAAGTCTGATAAGCTAACTACTAAAATGAAAGACATGAATGTCAAAGAAATTAACAACAGTAAACCTAAAAGTATTTTTTAAATGACTCAATAATGGCTGATCTAGTTTTTCTAAATAGTAAGTAAAGCTCAAGGAAATTGAGAACTGTAATTTTCTGTTATACAAATAACTCTTTTCTCTTCCCACTCCCCACAACCCCAAACTCAATCATTCTTATGGTCTCTATGGCACAAACAGTTGGTGGAGTGAACACTTGAATGAATGAAGAAGGAAATGTCTCTGCCTACTGTTTTGGGGTAAAAACCTGTCTACATCATCCTGACAGACTTCAGGTCCTTTTATCTTTAAACTCAAATGTTAAAATAAAGATGAAGTTCATTATCATATATAAATAACAAATCTTCCTGACAAAGAAAAAAATAAGGAGACTGAATAAGAGCTTAAAATTTAAAGATACTATGGAAACCAGCCCATCACAGTTTTATACTCTGTTTCAACCACTCTCATCCAGCACTTCCTTTAAAACTTAACTAAAGGTGTGTAAAAGAAATTATTTATTTTGATATGACTGGCGTTTTACACAGTCGTTGAACGTATTCAAAGACTTTATCCATTGTTAGGGGTTGAGTGTTCAGTTCTATTTAGAAGGAAGAAAACAACAGAACACAGTCACAATCAAAGGACCCAATCAGCATAAATTTAACTTAAAGAGTAGTTTGCCTTTTTATAACATGAGGTTAGCCAGCACATCAGTTTCTATATTATAATTAAGAATAATAAAGATTTCCTGATCCTAAATTCTACTTTTCTCTGATCATCTCTAACTTAACTTGCAATTTAAAACAATCACACACTAAAGGAGTTGGTGTCTCTATTGACTTGCTAATCAATTGTTTATTTGTTTTACAAATCCATTCTTTTTCTAAAACTGACCTAATTTTCACAGTCTTGATTAAACTGAGAACCAAATTAGAGGGTTTGTTTTCTTCTTCACTCCTCTACATTACATTGGTTTAGAGGTGAACAAAAATATACACAGAATCAGTATGCCTTTGGGTGAGATTCCCTTGCCAGGTTTAAGTACTTGTTGAAACAAAATCTGTTTAAAATGTGTCAAACTTGTCCATTATTCTTATTTTAAAATGTGTAATGGAAAGGGCTTAATTGATGCAAGTAAAATCATCATAGCTAATATTTACTCAGTGCTTATTATTTTCACTGTATTAATGTGCTTTGTGTACCTTATCTCCTTTAACTCTTACACCAACCCAATGAAGTAAGTATTGTTGTTATCTCTGTGTCACAGACAGGATAGAAAACTGGCCTAGAGAGGTTAGAGAAGTTGCCTAAAGTCATGCAACTTTTAAATGAGTAAATCAGAGTTCATCTTCACATAATTTGACTTCAGAGCTAGTGTGTATAAGCAGCCCCTAATTCTACTTCCCTTCTTTCTTTAAAATGTAAAAATTATTTTTTGCAACTCATTGTTGAAGGAGTAATGAGATACAGGTGCCCTCTAAAATATGTGATTTATGCATTTTATCAGCATTAAACAAAATTACAGTTTCTCCTGTTCACTTTTTAATTGCTTAGTGTAATAAGAAATTATTATTAAATCCATATGAAACAAAACCTGGTAAATTGAAAATCTAGTTGATTTTTCCAAATTATTATATACGATGTTAGAAACTAAAGTATTAGTCTGGTTGAGACAGTAAGATGATCAAGGAAGCAACCATCTGCTAATTGATCTATTTGTTTTGTCTTCTGTAGAAAAATGAATCAAATTGACCATGGAAAAGGTAAATCAGCTCTACCATAGCATTTGATCTAATTTGCAGCCTCAGAAACTGACCCTTATCTGTGGAGGGGAGAAAAAAGTTTTCCCTTGTTCCCTTTTAGGTTTTTTAACTGGTCTAATAATTAAACTGGCATAAGGCAGATTAACAGGAGAAAACAGTTAATTTTATACATACGAGTACCCAAAGATATGAGACTCTCATATAGTCAGGTATTTGAGGCTTATCTGCCATCCTGAGCTAAGGAAAAGGAGATATGGGTCTGCGACTTAAAGGGGAGGCAGACGATTTATAGGCAGATGGGAAGAGCAGCTGTTTGGTAAACAGATGTTTGCCATGTCATGCAGATAAATTTGTGTTGTAAAATGTTGTCTCTGGTATTAGCCCTCTTCCTTGGTACACACCCTCTATCTAAATTATTTTAGGCAGTTTAGGGAGAGGTTAGAAAAGAAAAATCTTTCTGCCTCTCTTAGGCCTTAGTTACCTTCAGCTAAAATAATCCACATGCCAAAGTGGAATATTTGGGGGTCACATATTCTGCTCCCCCCTCACCTGTAAATCATAGAAGGCTCCAAATGATAGTAAGAAAAATATATTTGGATTCCAAATAAGCTGCCTAATTTTGTAGGTATCTGTATATAAAATTGCTTCTGCAACAACTTCTCTCCTTCTGCCCTTTAAACTTGGTATCCAAAATTGCTACCTGAACTGTGAATTCCTTTAGATTTCAATAAGAATGCTTGATCGCAAGTACTTGCTTATCTCCATAAAATCTGAGGTTGAAGCAGCAATAATGTTAATCATCTATATTTGCATCTAGATGAGGCAGTATATAAGGCCAATTTTGAAAAGCAGGAATTATTTTTTTGATTGCCTCCTCCAAATTATTAAGCTTTTACTCTTTGGAACTACCACTGTAACACTGTATACAATTAATATTTTCTGGTCTTTTAATCCAGTAAAATCTAGCTATCGGGTGCCCTCATTTTCTCAAACATTTTATCTTTACTAAATAACAGCTAAATAGATATTCTGAATTGTCAATGCCTTGTTAGATAAGTGTTCACCAATTACCATAGTTAATGTATTTAAATATTATGGAGTAAACTATCACTTCTAAAGCAGATACTATGTGCCAAATATTCTTATAAGTATTTTACATATAGTATGTCTACTCCTCACTATAAACCTGTGATAAAGCTATTATCATCCTTATTACAATATGGAAATTTGCCCTCAGAAGGGTTCATTCACTGCCCTATGGCCACATGTTTACTCCAAGTCCCAAGTCGTATGAAGAGGATTTGGATTTACATTAGTGTTTAATTTTTTAAATGGATGCTTTTTCCATGATTCCAGAATTCCTGGGACTCGAAGATATGACTGTTGTCACAGTCATTTAGTTACTCAGAGACAGTGGATTTAAGAAGCAGATTAGAAGTCCCAGTCTCAAATATGTCAACATATTTGAGAAAATAGCCCAGTCAAGCTAGCTGACTGGTTTGAAACTTTGTTCCCTCTTTATGTCAAGCAGTGAACAGCAGATATACTTGCCCTGGAATGAGAGAATTAGGAAAAATTCTCTGCATCCAGAAGGCCAACTGGTATCAATATTACTAGTGGTTAAGGACTTGGGGGCCTTCAGACTACCAGCACATTCTATTTGACAGCAGTCCTATGGCTCATTCATATTCACTGAAAGCAATTCATAGTAAATAGAAATAGTACATCAAAACAGGTGAATATCGAATCCCAAATGAAAATATAACAGATAACTAAACAACGACAAGCATTTGAAAATCGATATCAAAGACAAGCAACAAAATTGAAAAATGGAAAAAATAACATACAAATCCACAATGTTGATGGAGCAAATGCAAGGATTTTTTTTAATGTATTTTATATTTTCAGAGAGTGGGAGTAGATCTTACATTTTTGGGTATTTGAGGGGTGTCTGTTTTAAAAGGAGTCAAATAAATACCTTGAAAATGGAAAAATATCAAGGAGAAAATATTTAGATGGGCACTTGGGTAGAGTAGACAGATTTCTTTTTTTGAATTGAAAACTGGAAGAAACTTACTGAAAATACAGCAAAAGACAAAGATTAAAAAATGTGAGAGAGAATTTAAAATGCTTAGATGAAAAAGAAATATAAAGCCATATTTACCTAATATAACTTCTAAAAAGAAAAATCAATGAAAAGGGGAAGGAAATAATCAGAGGCAATAGAAGAAAATATCAAGAGCTAATAAAGTTATAATTATTCACAGAGAAAGTGACTGCCAATTCTCAAGTGAGATACATGAAAAAAGAAGTACATCATACATGTGGTACAGAAAAGATTAAACCAAGGCTGATGAGGAAATCTTATGACTTTTAAAGATAATTTAAAATAATTAACTACAAAATAAGAGCCAGCATCCCAACAGAAACAAGAGGACCGCTAACTGTTATATGACAATGAAATAATAATACAAAATTCTATATCGTCAATAGCAGCATTCAAGAGAGAAGGAATAGCTTCAGTAATATAGGAACTGAGAATTCTAACTACCCACAAACATATTCTAAAACATTTCAAGAGAATATAGGTTAGCAAGATAGATTTAAAAATTCAAAAACAGATACAAAGTAAGAGAAATAACAGCAGAGAAACAAGTTTGTGATATGATTAAATACAAAAACCTTTTGATTGTAAAATATAATAATCATCTGGAAAAAAATCTCAAAAAATAAAATGATGGGGAAGGAAATCGTGAAGTCATGCTAGAATACACTATCACTTAATGTCAAGCATAAAGCATGGGAATTCTATCGTTTATGGCTACATACATTTAGAAAATTACAAGCACATGAATGGGAATTATGCACAGTAACTTCAGGAAATTAATGTTCTCTAAAGAGAGAGAGAGAGGAGTAACATTAGGAATGGAAGGGGATATTAACTGTACTGATTTTTTTCTCCTCTAATCTCAAGCAAAAAAAAAAAAAAAAAGGTTATGATTAAATACAGCTGAATAGTGGCCACTCATTGGTTGCTATGTTTATTCGTTGTGATTTTCTAGATGTCTGAAATATTTCATAATAACAAATTATCATGAAAGTATGAGCAAGTAAATAAGGGGAAAATGGTGATATTTCATGAAACAAACTAATTAATAAAAATGTTCTGACTTTCTATTTAGAAAACAAAGTTAGAACACTAAATCATAGCATACACAAAAATACTTCCCAGGTAGGCTAAATAGTTAAATTTAGGGCCAAACATAAAAGCTTTTGAAAGAAGTTTTGAATAATCGTTATAACTTTCTGGTAGGAGCAAGCCTGCCTAAGCCTGAGAATGCACCTGAATCTTAAAGAAAAGCTGATAAGGTTAACTATATAAAAATTAAATGCTCTGTAGAAATGAAATATTTAAACAAAGGTAAATTATCTATTGGCATACTTGGGTAAAATATTTCTTTCCTCTGTAAAAAAATGGCTAAAAATTAACATCAGGGATGTAAAAAGAAATACTAAAATCAATAACAAAAAGACAGCTTATAAAAAAAAAGACAAAATATATGAATAAGCTAGGCACAAAAGAAAATATGTAATATGTTTCTCAATAAATGTATGACAAGATAACTGAATAATTAGGGAATGCAAGTTAAAATGGATTTATTTTTTCCTATCACATTTGCAAGAATAACTAAAAGTGATTAATGATATCAATTTTGGGTAAGATTGTAGGAAAACAATGTCTCGTTTACCAATAATAATATATATTTACAAAACATTCTTATGAAGTTAATTTGAGAGTAACTATCAGAATTTACAAATTAGCTTACCTATTCTTCCAGCCACTATTGTAGAACTAGGTATTTAGCCCAAATAATTGCTTACACATATGCACAAAAAATTCACAAACATGAATGTATATTATAGCAGCACTTATAATAGCAAAAAATTGAATATAACCTAAATTCCCTGCAATAAGGAATATTTAACTATACAAAAGTGCCTTCATACTTTGGCTTACAATACAGTAGATAAAAGGAATGAGGTGAAACCTATATGGACACATCTGGAAAGATTTCCTTGTCACATTAGTAAGTGAGGAAAGAATATTTCAGAACAATACACACAGTACCATTTCTGGCTAAATCATATAAAACAAAAGCATATACTTTAATGCTACATATATATGTTTGTAAATACTTAAACAGAGGTCTTGCAAAACAAAGAGCAAGCTATTTACAGGGATTCCCTTTGAAAAGAGAAATACATCTCTGAACCTTCCTCTCAATTTTGTTATAAATCTAAAACTGCCCTAAAAAAATAGTCTTAAAAAAAGAGAATTGCAACTGGGAATGAGGAAAGGTGGATGCTATGTGCTTTTCAGTTAATACACTTTTTGATAATTTGAAGGTTTATCATGAAAATATATTCATATATTTTGTTTAATTAGGTAAATATATTTATTATTTATAAGATCAAATGTTTCAGTACCAGCTGGAGACCCTCTGCTTTTTTTCTTTGAGGCACTTATATAAACTTTATAATAGTTGAAATTACTTGAGGAAATCTCTGTTATCCCCTTGGTCCTTCCCTCCTGGTGGCTTGAAAAGCTTCAGGCCTCATGTCTGTGATAAAGGCAAGGAAAAAATAGGAAGGAATGGTGCTGGCTGTAGCTGTCACTTATTATTACTGAGTAAGAAATTCTCAGAAGACCACCAAGAAAATTCTGCTTACATCTCACTGTATATAACTATGGTGCAGGGGCAAGGCTACCTGTAAAGGGGGTTGTGCAAATTAGTATTTAATTTTCCAAACTTTTTACTTAGATGGAACAGGGAAAAAAAATGTAAAGGGCAGTTGGGTCAGCGTCTATCATAACAGGTTTTAAATTTTTTATCTGATAATTAAAATTTTATATAGATTTTGTTGATTGCATTTAATTGATAACATAAAATATTTGTACTCTAGATACTAGCCAGAAAATATAATTTCTAACTCACTGCCTCTAAATAAGTATGCATAATTATACATAACTGTGGCTGAGAGAACCAGTGTTTAGGAAGACTTTACTGGAAAATATGGCCTCTCCATTCCAAATACTTTAAGTTCTGTTCTGCAAGTAAGCATCCAGCTCAACACCATGCACTCTACTATTTCGCTCCTTTTGCTTTAAATTGTCTTTAAATTGCTTTCCTCAAATTGATCTTGGCAATGATACCATCATCCATTCATGAATAATATTATAAGAAACCACCCTGTGAAACTAATTACTGTGTTTTCTTACAAATTATATATCTGTAGTATTGCATAATATAAAACTGCATCAATTAAACAATTGCTATGTTTTGAAACCTTTTTTAAAATTTAAGGATAAATACTAAATATTTTTTTTTTCTGTGAGATCGTATAGTTTTCAACGTGATTTTTAATATCTGTCTTTTGGTTGTTGTATTGATGTGCTATAATTTATTTGACTAACTCTCTCCTGCTAATCATACAACGGTTTCTGGTGGTGTTGCTATTATAAAGTTTCAATGAACATCCTTGTCACTAAATCTTTTTGACCCTGATTGACTATTCCCAGAAATGGATCAATGGAAAAGGATGGGTTTAAGTCTTTTAATTTGCAATGAAGTGGTATTTTAAGGGAAGTGAGTGACATGAGCTGGTAAAGAGGAGGCTGGGGAATACTTTATTGGAAAGAACTTCAATGATCAAAGAAACTGCAGTAAGCCTAATATACGATTTTGGCCCAGCAAACATATTGATTTGGTAGGAGTGATGATAATTTTGGAGAGTTGAGGACGGAAATTCGTTCATAAAACATGCTGACAAGTAAGATGGGCCTGACAGGGGTGATAAACAAAATCTTGCATCGTAATGTGAATGCGTTTGACTGGATTTACAGGTGGTATAAACCCTATGGTGCCATTTGCCTAAGAGAGGAGGATAATGCAAAAATAGCTTTGGAGGAAGCTTAACCTGACTACAGTGCAATTAAGCTATATGAGGTGGCAACTGGAATAATAAAGATGTGACGTGATATCACTGGGATTTATTAAATTGCGTGTCAGTACTGGTTTTGTGTTTTCCTTTTAATGTTTAGCCTTATACTTTAACTCAGAGAGAGATATACGAACAAAGTATATATGAATGTAAAAAGTGATTGTATGTTTGTATTCTTTTTTAAAAAAAATAATTAATTAATTTTATTTTGTTTATTTATTTTTGGCTGCGTTGGGTCTTCGTTGCTGTGTGTGGGCTTTCTCTAGTTGCGGCGAGCGGGGTCTACTCTTCGTTGTGGTGCGCAGGCTTCTCATTGTGGTGGCTTCTCTTGTTGCGGAGCACGGGCTCTAGGGTGGACGGGCTTCAGTAACTGTGACTCACCGGCTTAGTTGCTCTACGGCATGTGGGATCTTCCCAGACCAGGGCTCGAACCCGTGTCCCCTACATTGGCAGGTGGATTCTTAACCACTGCACCACCAGGGAAGCCCCAATGTTTGTATTCTTAGATTAGTATTTTCTTTGACTCCCGCTCCATAGTTCCTACAAGGATATATGTTTTTCTTCATATATAAAGAATCCTATCTACCTCTGTATGTACACACAGCCATGTATGTATACTCAGGTACTCACTTCTATACAGCATACATATACAATACCCATCAAAGGTTTTTTAATTGTTTTTCAAGAGGAGATCAAATTAGGACTTCCCTGGTGGCACGGTAGTTAAGAATCTGCATGCCAATGCAGGGGACATAGGTTCGGGCCCCAGTCCTGGAAGATCCCATATGCCGTGGAGCAACTAACCCCGTGTGCCACAACTACTGAGCCTGTGCTCTGGAGCCCATGAGCCACAACTATTGAACCCACGTGCCATAACTACTGAAGCCCAAGCTCCTAGAGACTGTGCTCTGCAACAAAAGAAGCCACCACAATGAGAAGCCTGCACACCACAACGAGGAGTGGCCCCCACTTGGTGCAACTAGAGAAGGCCTGTGGTGCACCAACGAAGACCCAATGCAGCCAAAAATAAATAAATTAAATGAATAAATAAATAAATAAATAATTTTTTTAAAAAGAGGAGATCAAATTATACATAAATATTTGAAACTTTGTTTTCTCATTCAGTAGTACCTCATGCAAACCATTTGGGTCATCTGCAATATTTTTAATTTTAGATTAAAATTTTAATCTAAAATTTTAATCTAAACTTTTTTAGATTGTACAAATTTTCACATAATGGATATCCCACAATTTATTCAGCAATCCTTCTTTCTGAGCATTGGCTTTGTCTCCAGTTTTTTTCCATTATGAACAATGGTGCCTCACCCATTCTTGTTCATGACTGTTCTTTGTGTATTATAGATAATAACCCTTGTCATCAAATTTACATTTTTTCTATTTATGAACTTTGTTTTTTAACTATTATTTTGGTCAATTAATATTTTTAATCTTTATATTTTTACATTTGGCTCTATGTTTTTTTGTAGCTTTTGGAATTCCAGTCTCTGAGAAATCTCTCCTATTCTGTGTACCATGAGATGACCCCTGATTGTACATGTAGTCTTCTTGATTATTTTGCAAGAGTTTACTATTGCATATTATTTGAATTTATTTTTAATTCATCCATAATATTTAATTTTGTAAATGTGAGAGTCTGGACATTTTTTTCCCAGAAGGATAGGTAGCTTTGCCAGCACTATTTGATTTCCCATTGAATGATTGCCTTTGCCATAGCACATGTAGATCCCATGCACAGGAGGGATACTTCTGGTTTAACTACTCAGTTCTGATCCTGTATGTATTTTTCTATACTAATACCATATTGATTTGATCACAGAGGCTTTATGGCATATATTATTGCTGGCAAGGTATTTTTCCCCTCACTCTTCTTCCATTTGAACTTTAAGATTATTTTATCCAGTTCTTTACAAAAGTGGCCTTTCTTTGGTGTTATAATTGCAATTAATTTTTATATTAAATGTGGAAGAATTGACATTTTATGATATATTTAGGCACAATTTTCTGTCACATATTCCTTTTACATGTATTCTTATGAATTAAAAATATTTTCTTGTTACTGTGAGATTGCTCTCTTTGGTTTATTACACTTATAGGAGTATAGAAAAGCTCTTGATGCTCTTATATTTGACTTTCATCCAGCCATCTTACAAAAAATTCTTATTAAATCTAGTAATTTTCACTAGATTCCATTGGGTTATCAGCTCAAAATAAAGAACTTAATATATTTTCCAGTTATTAACTTTCTTGTCTGTTGCATTTATGAAAATTTTCAATACAATATCAAGTAAAAATTGTATTAACAGGCATCGCTTTTTAGTATCTGATTTAAAATAAGAGAAGATTAGCATCTTAACACTTAGAATAATATTTGCTGAAGGTTTGGAGTAATAGAATAATATTTGCTGAAGGTTTGGAGTAATTGGTCTTTTTTTCTTTAAATATTAAACCCATTTCTTTAAATATTAAAGCCGTTTACCACTTTAGTTAGAATCTTTGCAAAGAATGGCTGCTGAATTTGATCTTAGCCCTTTCCAACATCTAATGATATGATCCAACACTTTTTCTAAATTTCTATATAAAATTTTTCAACTAGACATGAACATTAGTACAATGAACACATGCATAACTTCTGCCTTTATTCAACAACTATTAATATTTTATCATATTTACTTTATATCTATCTATGCAATATATATTATATATAGAAAAAGGGAACCACTTGAAGTAACTCCCAGCCATCATAATACTATATCTCATGTATATCTTAATAATAAGCACTTTTTTATGCAAAACCATAATATAATTATTGCCCTTAAGAAAATTAATAATATTTCCCTAATATCATCTAATATTTGGTACACATTCTGATTTCTGTATTTGTTTTATATACACTCCTTTGAATAGCTTTAATGAGGTATAATTTATAAACCATGGAATTCACTCATTTTAGATATACAGTTGAATGTTTTTTAGTAAATTTATAGAGTTGTACAATACCACCACAATTCAAATTTAAAATATTTCCATCACACCAAAAAGATCTCTTAATCAATCAGTCTCCGATCCTTAACTTGCTTCCAGCCCCAGGCAACCACTAATCTAATTTTTCTCTATAGATTTGTCTGTTCTGACCATCTCATATAAATGGAATAATACAATATGTGGTAATTTGTGACCAGCTCAATTTACTTAGCAAAATGCTTTTGTGCTTTATCCATGTAGTAATAAGTATAAGAAATTTATTCCTTTTATTAGCAAATAGTATTCTATTGTATGGATATACCATAGTGTGTTATATTTATTGGTTTGTGGTTGCTAGGGTTGTTTCCACTTTTTGGCTATTGTAAATAACACTATGAACAGTCACATACAAGCCTTTGTGTAAGCATATATTTTTAATTTTCTTGGATAGATACCTAAGAGTGGAATTGTTGGGTCATGTGGTGAATTTATTTTTTGATAACATAAAAATATAAAATATTTAGGGATAAATATGACCAAAAGTATGTAAGACTTATGGACCAAAATTTACAAAACGTTGCTGAGAGGAATTAAATAAATTGAGTGATATATTGTATTAATGGAGGAGAAGATTCTGTATTGTTTAAGAATTCAGTTATTCCCAAAATTATATATCAATTCATTCCAACTCCAATTAACATTCAAGTAGAGTTTATATAAAATCGACAAGCCATTTCTAAAATTTATATGGAAATACAAAGGACTTAGACAAATCAGCTTTGAAAAAGAAGAACAATGTTGGAGGATTAAAACTTCAAGGTTTATTTTAAAACTTCCTTGATGAAGGCTGTCTTAGCAACAAAATAAAGGAACAATTTAATGGAACAGAAAGAAAGTACGGAAATAGACCCTTACTTATATGGTCAATAGATTTTTGACAAAAGTGCAAAGGCAATTCAGGGGAGAAAGGATTGTCTTTTTAACAAACCCTGCTCAGACAGTTGTATATCTATCCTCCTACAAAAATAAAGCATTTTGATCCAAACCTTGTACCTTATGCATACATTCACTCAAAATGAATCATAAACTTAAACATAAGAGCTAAAACTATAAAACTTCTAGAAGAAAATATAAGAAAAACTATTTATGACCTCTGTTTAGGCAAGTATTTATTTGATACAGCAAGAAAAGCCTGGTCTATAATTTTTTTTTGATATTTGGACATAATCAAAATTAACCTCTAGTCTTTAAAAAAGAGAATTAAAAGATAAGCCACAAACATGGACTTGTATCAGAATATATAAAATACTCTCAAAACAACAATAACAAATGAAACAAATTTTAAAAATATGTACAAATATTGAACAGACACTTAATCGTTGAAGATATTTGAATAGAAAATAAACACTTTCAGTGATGTTCAGATTATTAGTCATTAGGGACATAAAAATTAAAATGACAGTGAAATAACATGAAACACCTATTAGAATGTCTAAAGTTTTAAAAACTGACCATACCCGATGTTGGCAAGGAAGTGAAGTAGCTGGTAACCCCGTATGTTGTAGTGGGATGTAAAATGGTGAAACGACACAGGAAAACAGTTCGGTAGTTTCTTTAAAAGTTAGATGTACATTTACCATCTGACTGGACTCAGCAGTCCTACTCTTTGGCATTTACCAAATGAAAATATGTGTTTTTACAACACTTGTACACCAATATTTAAGAGAAGATTTTTTTGTAATTACAAATAATTTGTAATTTATCTGAAAAATTGCAAATGACCCAGATAGCCCTCAATAAATGAATGGTTAAATGAAATATTGTAGCTACAGTGGAGCACTATTTAGCATTAAAAAGTAATGACTATCAACTGTTGATACACATCAAACATGGATGAATCTAAAAATAATTATGCTGAATGAAAGAAGCCAGGAAAAAAAAAGAGTACATACGATTATGTTTATGTAAAATTCTAGCAAATTCAAACGAATCTATAGTGATTCTATAGATTCTGTAATCTTTAGCAAACAGATCAGTGGTTGTCTGGGAATAAAGTGTGGAGGGAGCAGTGTTTGGAGAGGGTAGGAGGTGGTGATTATCAAAGGATATGAGATAACTTGAGGGGATAATGGACATAGTTATTTAATTGCAAATGGTGTTAGAGTCCCTGGTGTATACTTAACAAATCATACACTTTAAATATATGCAGTTTATTGTGTATGATTGATACTTCAATAATGCTATCTAAAAAAATTAAAGACAGAAAGGTGGATGAGAAAGGAGGAGGTTCTTTTATAATTGGAATATAGTTGATTTAAAATGTCATGATGATTTCTGCTGTACAGTAAAGTGAGTCAGTTATACATATACATATACCCACTCTTTTTAAAATTCTATTCCCATGTGGGTCATTACAGAGTATTGAATAAAGTTCCCTGTGCTATATAGTAGGTTATTACTTATCTGTTTTACATACAGTAGTGTGTAAATGTCAATCCCCATCTTCCAATTTATCCCTCCCCATCCGCCTTGGTAACCATAAGTTTGTTTTCTACATCTGTGCCTCAATTTCTGTATTGTAAATAGGTTCATTTTTATCAGTTTTTTAAATTACACATACAAGCGATATCATATATTTGTCTTTCTCTGACTTACTTCACTCAGTATGACAATCCCTAGATCCATCCATGTTGCTGCAAATGACATTATTTTGTTCTTTTTCATGGCTGAGTAGTATTCCATTGTATATATGTACCACTTCTTCTTTATCCATTCATCTGTCGATGGATACTTAGGTTGCTTCCACGTCCTGACTATTGTAAATAGAGCTGCAGTGAACATTGGGGTATATGTATCCTTTCGAATTATGCTATTCTCTGGATATATGCCCAGGAGTGGGATTGCTGGAACACATGATAGCTCTAATTTTAGATTTTTAAAGAATCTCCATACTGTTATCAATAGCGGTTGTTCCAATTTACATTCCCACCAATAGTGTAGGAGGGTTCCCTTTTCTCCATACCTTCTCCAGCATTTATTGTCTGTAGATTTTTTGATGATGGCTGTTCTGACCTGTGTAAGGTGATACCTCATTGTAGTTTTGATTTGCATTTCTCTAATAATTAGTGATGTTGAGCACCTTTTCGTGTGCTTCTTGGCCATCCATATATCTTCTTTGGAGAAATGTTTATTTAGGTCTTCTGCCCATTATTTATTTATTTATTTAATTTGATTTTTTTTTTTTTTTTTAATATTGGGCTGCATGTGCTCTTTGTATATTTTGGAGATTAATCCCTTGTCAGTTGCTTTGTTTGCAAATATTTTCTCCCATTATGAGGGTTGTCTTTTCGTTTTTTTGATGGTTTCCTTTGCTGTGCAGAAGCTTTTAAGTTTCATTAGGTCCCATTTGTTTATTTTTATTTTCATTACTCTCAGAGGTGGATCAAAAAAGATCTTGCTGTGATTTATGTCAGAGAGTGTTCTGCCAATGTTTTCCTCTAAGAGTTTTATCATATCCAGTCTTACATTTAGGTCTTTAATCCATTTTGAGTTTATTTCTGTGTATGGTGTCAGAGAGTTTTCTAATTTCATTCTTTTATACGTAGCTGTCCAGTTTTCCCAGCACCACTTGTTGAAGAGACCATCTTTTCTCCATTGTACATTCTTGCCTCCTTTGTCATAGATTACTTGACATGAGTTTATCTCTGGACTTTCTGTCCTGTTCTATTGATCTGTGTTTCTGTTTTTGTGCCAGTGCTTGCTATGCTGATTACTGTAGCTTTGTAGTATACTCTGAAGTCAGGGAGCCTGATTCCTCCTACTCTGTTTTTCTGTCTCAAGATTGCCTTGGCTATTCGGGGTCTTTTGTGTTTCCATATAAATTGTAAAATTTTTTGTTCTAATTCTGTGAAAAATGCTATTGGTAGTTTGATAGGGATTGCACTGAATCTGTAGATTGCTTTGGGTAGTATAGTCATTTCCACAATGTTGATTCTTCCAATCCAAGAACACGGTATATCTCTCCATCTGTTTGTGTCACCTTTGATTTCTTTCAACAGTATCTTATAGTTTTCTGCATACAAGCCTCTTGCCTCCTAGGTAGGTTTATTTCTAAGTGTTTTATTCTTTTTGATGTGATGGTAGATAGTATTGTTTTCTTAATTTCTCTTTCTGATCCTTTGTTGTTAGTGTATAGGAATGCAAGAGATTTCTGTGTATTAAATTTGAGGAGGGTTTTCTTTGCGTGTATGAGTGTATAAGTTACATTTTAATCTTTTAAAATACTCTTCATATATTTATAAAATACACATACACACGTTGTTGTTGTTGTCGATAGGTGTTTATCTTTCTCTTCCAGCAGTCCAGCAGTTTTGTTTCACTAGTATTATGATTATTTTACCTTATTTTCATCTTGATATTAGGGTCCCTGAGATAGGCTATTATTGTATTGTTCACTGAGCTTGCTTCTTATTGTTGGAGTGTTTTATATTGTAGGTATCCTTTGGATGAGGAGAATCAAAAAGGTTCTCTAGGACTGAGTTTTGTAGAGAATCTGGAATACCCTAGAGTGGCATCCTTCTGGGCTCCAAGGCAGGGAGACTCAGCAGTCTTGGCCTTTTGGTGTTCAAAGAGATTCTTGATCCTTTTGAAGTTAAAGCATACTCACAAACACTGAATGGTGACCACTCTGTAAGAGGTTCACAAGTCTCTAATTTGAAAACTTCCCTGAATGTATTGCCTTCTTGTCCTCATTTCTGTGACCTGATATTCTCCAGTCTCTCTCAAGCACTTCTGGGAAGGAAGCCCTTTACGTCTCTGACAAGATCCCAGCAGAGCCCAAGGCATCACGACACCCAGTTAACCAGTTGTGCAAACAGCTGGTTGGCACTGGAGTGTGTCACAGTTAGTGTAGATAACTGCAATGTTATCATAACTTCTCAGGTGTTTCAAGAGATTTGTTTTCAAGAAAAACAGTGGTCATGTTTCTGATGGCCCAAATGGTTTGCAAACTTCTGAGATCACAGAAGACAGAGCAATGCTGCCTATATACTCATAAGACTTTTCATTAGAGCATCATTTAAAAATATAATTGGTCTTGGTGGTCAAGTCAGAGCCGGTTCCAGGGAGGTTGACCACTGTATATCTCTTGAAGTACAGCTGCAAATCATCTCTGCCAAACACCAGTCTGTAGATGAGGAAACAGACACTGAGACACAGAGAGGTTAGTCGCTTGCTCAAAGTCACGTAGACAAGCCGTGTGGCTGACAGGGTCTTGGTGCTTTGGGCAGGTGTCAGGCCTGAGCCTCTGAGGTGGGAGAGCCAAGTTCAGGACACTGGACCACCAGAGACCTCTCAACCCCACATAATATGAACCGGCGAGAGCTCTCCCAGACATCTCCATCTCAATGCTAAGCCCCAGCTCCACTCAATGACCAGCAAGCTATAGTGCTGGACACCCCATGCCAAACAACTAGCAAGACAGGAACACAACCCCACCCATTACCAGAGAGGCTGCCTAAAATCATAATAAGGTCACAGACACCCCAAAACACAGCACCAGATGTGGTCCTGACCACCGGAAAGACAAGATCCAGCCTCATCCACAAGAACACAGACACCATTCCCTTCCACTAGGAAGGCTACACAACCCACTGAACCAACCTAACCCACTGGGGGCAGACACGACAAACAACGGGAACTGCAAAACTGCAGCCTGTGAAAAGGAGACCCCAAAACACAGTATGTTAAGCAAAATGAGAAGACAGAGAAATATGCAGCAGTTGAAGGAGCAGGGTAAAAACCCACCAGACCAAACAAATGAGGAGGAAACAGACAGTCTACCTGAAAAATAATTCAGAGTAATGATAGTAAAGATGATCTAAGATCTTGGAAATAGCATGGAGAAAATACAAGAAACATTTAACAAGGAACTAGAAGAACTAAACAGCAAACAGTGATGAACAGCACAATAAATGAAATTAAAAATTCTCTAGAAGGAGTCAGTAGCAGAATAACTGAGGCAGAAGAACAGATAAGTGACCTGGAAGATAAAACAGTGGAAATAACTACTGCAGAGCAGAATTAAGAAAAAAGAATGAAAAGAATTGAGGACAGTCTCAGAGACCTCTGGGACAACATTAAATGCACCAACATTCAAATTATAGGGATCCCAGAAGAAGAGAAAAAGAAAGGGATTGAGAAAATATTTGACGAGATTATAGTTGAAAACTTCCCTAACATGAGAAAGGAAATAATCAGTCAAGTCCAGGAAGTGCAGAGAGGCCCATACAGGATAAATCAACAAAATTCAGCACCCATTTATGATAAAAACCCTCCAGAAAGTAGGCATAAAGGAAACTTACCTCAGCATAATAAAGGCCATATATGACAAACGCACACCAACATAGTTCTCAATGGTGAAAAACTGAAACCACTTCCACTAGGATCAGGAACAAGACAAGGTGGCCCACTCTCACCCCTATTATTCAACATAGTTTTGCAAGTTTTAGCCACAGCAATCAGAGACGAAAAAGAAATAAAAGGAATCCAAATCAGAAAAGAAGTAAAACTGTCACTCTTTGCAGATGACATGATACTAAGGGAATCCTACAGCTAATCAAAGAATTTGGTAAAGTAGCAGGATACAAAATTAATGCACAGAAATCTCTTGCCTTCCTATACACTAATGATGAGAAATCTGAAAGAGAAATAAAGGAAACACTCCCATTTACCACTGCAACAACAAGAATAAAATACCTAGGAATAAACCTACCTAAGGAGACAAAAGACCTGTATGCAGAAAACTACAAGACAATGATGAAAGTAATTAAAGATGATACAAACAGTTGGAGAGATATACCATGTTCTTAGATTGGAAGAATCAACATTGTGGAAATGACTGTACTACCCAAAGCAATCTACAGATTCAATGCAATCCCTTTCAAACTACCAATGACATTTTTCACAGAACTAGAACAGAAAATTCACAATTTGTATGGAAACACAAAAGACCCCAAATAGCCAAAGCAATCTTGAGAAAGAAAAACAGAGGTGGAGGGATCAGGCTCCCTGACTTCAGAGTATACTACAAAGCTACAGTAATCAAGACAGTATGGCAGTGGCACAGAAACAGAAATATAGATGTATGGAACAGGATAGAAAGCCCAGAGATAAACCCACACACATATGGTCACCTTATCTTTGATAAAGGAGGCAAGAATATACAATGGAGTAAAGACAGTCTCTTCAACAAGTGGTGCTGGGAAAACTGGACAGCTACATGTAAAAGAATGAAATTAGAACACTCCCTAACACCGTACACAAAAATAAACACAAAATGGATTAAAGACCTAAATGTAAGACTGGATATGATAAAACTCTTAGAGGAAAACATTGGCAGAACACTCTCTGACATAAATCACAGCAAGATCTTTTTTGATCCACCTCTGAGAGTAATGAAATAAAAACAAAAATAAACAAATGGGACCTAATGAAACTTAAAAGCTTCTGCACAGCAAAGGAAACCATAAACAAGATGAAAAGACAACCCTGAGAATGGGAGGAAATATTTGCAAATGAGTCAATGGACAAAGGATTCATCTCCAAAATTTACAAGCAGCTCATGCAGCTCAATATCAAAAATACAACCCAGTCCAAAAATGGGCAGAAGACCTAAATAGACATTTCTCCAAAGAAGATATACAGATTGTCAACAAACACATGAAAGGATGCTCAACTTCACGAATTATTAGAGAAATGTAAATCAAAACTACAGCAAGGTATCACCTCACACCAGTCAGAATGGCCATCATCAAAAAATGTACAAACAATAAATGGTGGAGAGGGTATGGAGGAAGGGCAACCCTCTTGCACTGTTGGTGGGAATGTAAAGTGATACATCCACTGTGGAGAACAGAATGGAGGTTCCTGAAAAAACTAAAAATAGAACTACCGTACGACCCAGCAATCCCACTACTGGGCATATACCCTGAGAAAACCATAATTCAAAAAGAGTCATGTTCCGCAGTGTTCACTGCAGCACTATTTACAATAGCCAGGACATGGAAGTAACCTAAGTGTCCATCGACAGATGAATGGATAAAGAAGATGTGGTACATATATACAATAGAATATTACCAATAAAAGGAAACAAAATTGAGTTATTTGTAGTGAGGTAGATGGACCTAGAGTCTGTCATACAGAGTGAAGTAAGTCAGAAAGAGTAAAACAAATGCCGTATGCTAACACATATATATGGAATCTAAAAAAAAAAAAAAAATGGTTCTGAAGAATCTAGGGGCAGGACAGGAATAAAGGTGCAGATGTAGAAAATGGGCTTGAGGACACGGGTAATGGGAAGGGTAAGCTGGGATGAAGTGAGAGAGTGGCATTGACATATATACACTACCAAATGTAAAATAGATAACTAGTTGGAAGCAGCCACATAGCACAGGGAGATCAGTTCCATGCTTTGTGACCACCTAGAGGGGTGGGATAGGGAGGGTAGGAGGGAGACACCAGAGGGAGGGGATTTGAGGATATATGTATATGTATAGCTGATTCACTTTGTTATAAAGCAGAAACTAACACAATATTATAAAGCAATTATACTCCAATAAAGATGTTAAAATATATATATATATATAATTGGTCTTTTTAATGTATAATTGAACATGGACTCACAGGCTGTTGCCAGTTAAAATCAAGCCTTATTTGTCTTTTAATACAGTATTATATTCTTGTGTAATTGCGTAGGGATTGATGCCAGTTGTGTCATGGACAGTAAGCTTATCCGACATGACACAGATAGATTTCCAAGAAGACAAGCTCTGCTGTTTTTGTGTAGAAGGGGGATGAGTAGACCATATCAACAACATTTAATTATCTGTAGGTAATTATTCATTTGAGGAACACAACTTTTCAGAGAAACAGAAAAGAAGACAGACCAATACAATTACTATTTGCCTAAGTACACTGGTGGGAAACCATAAATAGTTTTTCATTTAATTTATGTGACGTGATTTAAAAAAAATAACAAGGAGAAGTTAAATGCATGTATTTAAAAACAAAGCTTGAATGTGAGCTAACTTTATAACATAGGCGGATTTTTTAAGGCAGAAGTACGAGTGGTAATTTCTTATATTTAAATTAAAGCTAATCAGAGTTTTACAAAGAAAGTCACTTAAAATGCAAAGTTTCATGAAATATATTCTGAAAACCCAGTAGGATATTCCATTATGGATATTTTCTAGTCTTATTTGTGTGCTAAATTTAAAATTTTTACATGTGACTTTAATTATAAGAGCTCAGTTCCTGTGTTTAATATTATATCTGTAAAACGATGCATAATTATCTGTATTTTGTTTGCTACACTAAGCTTACTAATGTACTTCTACCAGTATTACTAGGGAAGAAAGATCAACATCATTGTGAAATGTACAAGTTAAGCCCAAAACATGTGTCCTTCAGTAGAAAGATTGCCAGTATTTCATTTTACAATGCAAAAAATCTCTTCCAACATGTAGATTGAATAATTGAAATGGAAGGATGGATTATTCCACTCATACCTTTCAATTTTGGCTTGAATTAGCTTCCTTCTAGGTAAAAAATTATTTTATATCTTATCATTAATAATTTTCTAAGCCTTAACACCAAAGACCAAAGGCTGTTTTCTCTGAACCATACTGACATTTGTCCTCTATTATACTCACCTGGCAAAACCATGACTCTAGTAAATATATACAACCTGCTGCTTGTATCGCACCTTTACCAACACAGCTGAACACAGGTGGAGACACACAGGGCCTCTGCTCTCCCACCTTCCCAAATGACTATTTTAGATCTCTTCTTTCTTTTCTCAAATCTCAATCCTTGCTTCCAGTAGAAGCATTCAGAAGAGAAATTTTATAAACTCCTCCCACCTCATACCCTGAACTACTTTCATTAGCGCCAGTACTCTGCCTTCTCCAAATACGATTCTGAATGAATGGCGATCGCAGCTAAGGCCAACGTCTTTGTGCATAGGATCCCTTCTCCTCTTGCACGTGTGAGTATTGATCTTTACTTCAGTAAATCTTCCCTCTTTGTCCTACATTATCCTCTTTCCCTGTTAAAACAAACTATGCAAACTTGGAAATAAGGTGAGATTACTTTGTGTTTTCCTAAAGTTATAGTAGAGTATTTTCTAATTTATCTAACTTAAAAATCATCTAACACTTGGGAATGCATTTTTCCTAAAAAAGTTTTATTTCAACAATTATCAAACATTGCAAATTAAAAGAATTTTACAGTGAACAATACATTTATGACCAAAATTCTATAATTAATATTTCACTATACTTGTGTTCTTACACATCAATCCATCATTTTACCCTAGTGTCCCTCCATTTATTGATCTTTAGTGCATTTTAAAGTAGATTATTAAAAATGGTATAATTTTGTTTGATGTACTATTTACTATTGATTATGGCTCCAAACCTGTAAAGTTTGATGTTAATTTGCAGAAGATTGATAAATTGCAAATTATTTTCACCTGGAAAGATAAAAAGATTTCTATCCTACAGGGGAAAAAATGACTCCAAAGATTATAGTTTAATTACTGTAAGATATCAGTATGTTCTGTGTATAACTTTGCAATCTTAACCCTGCATATTTTATACTTTACAGTCTTACCCCAGATTCTTTTTTTTCCAAGCTTTCCTTTTACTGAATCTTCTTCACCATTGTTCTGTTTCTCTCATTATTAAGTTAAATAAAGAGCTGATAATAACTATATTTGTATGAGACTAACATGTTTTAACTTTTGATATTTATATTTTCACACCCTCAATCAAATCTTTTTCAGTATCAGATGAGTATGCTATTATTTCTTCCTAAAATAACCTTCTCTTGACTGCACTTGCCTTTTTAATAATTATTCCATTTCTTCCCATTTTATAGCAAAACTCATCAAAAGAATTAATGTTCTCCATACTCCCTTGAACTCACACTAGTCAGGTTATCTCCCTCAATTCTCCATCAGATTATCTTATCAAGATCACCAATCCTCTCCACAATATTTAATTCAGTTATCCCAGTTCACATTTTATTTAGCAGCAGCGTTTTGCACCTTTTATCTTTCCATTGTCTTTGAAAAGCTTTCATCCATGATTTCCAGTCCACCATTTTCTCCTGGTTTTCTTTCTCTTTCACTGGATGCACTTCTTAATCTCCTTTGCTGGTTGTTTCTCTTCTTCCAGACCTCTTAATGATAATTGCTCCAGAGTAAGTCTGAGATACATGGATCTTAATGGATTTTGCATGTGCTATACTTTATAAAGTTGTATGAAATCAAATACAATGATTCTTCTAAAAAATATCAACTGGCTACTGGCTATTTTAGAAATGTGCAGTTGGTCTGTTGCATTCTGCATGTATGAGTATTCATCTCTCACAAACCTTGGTCATATAGCAGTGAATTTAAATTATACGAATCCATAAGATAAATTTATTACACTGCAACTCATAACTAAGTACTAGTCTGCCATATTTAGAAATAAATTTGAACTTTTTTCTAACCATACCCTCATTGTACTTGCAAATAATAGAATTATTATGAGTTGGTCTGACTTTGTTTTGTAATTTGAGACTGTGTAACTACCATAATGTTTCCTTCAAACCAGTTTTTTCATTGCATTTTTTACAATGTAGGAATATTCAACGTAAGTTATCTTTTAATATAGTTTCTTTCAAAAGATACAATAATTTTAGTAACATATCTCAACATTGAATAGGAAGACTTTCATATACTCTTGGAAATTCCCTGGTAAACTGAAAAGGCAATTTGAATGTGATTTTTAATTCTGCGACTTTCTTGCCAAATTGAAACTCTGCATAACTAATATAAACCGGAGTTACCATTTTACATTTGAATCCCTACTTGAAGCCTCTAGTTCTTTTAACTGAGCTCTAGCTAATGTGTGTTGTTGATTATAGATGGAGGACTTCAAATTAATAGAATAGTCCTACTTTGGTCATTTTAACCAGAGTCCTAAATTCCCTCAGGAAATATCTGATTGCAGGTCAGAATTCTCTTAAAAACTTCAGAATAAGTAATGGAAGTTTCTGTTTCATCATGTCCATAATGATACCTGTAGACTGCTTGTACATTTTTCCATGTAACTAAATTAATGAGGCATCAAATGATTCTTATATTTGAGTATGTATGTACAAATTAATAATGTGCTTCGGAAAATTAACAATAATCAGGTTTAGATGTTTTCTGGTTTTGTTGCCATTATCCCATACATTCATAAAATCCTTCTTGTGCAATTGTCTCTGACTTAAGCTTAAATAAATATGAGCTTCGATAAAAATCTCATTGCAAATAACCTAATTTTTTTAAACCTCAAACCTATTCCAAGTCTTCTAAATCACTCGCCCTTTAGTTCTGGATAACTTTAGACTGTTTCTATAAAATGAAATGCTCAAGGAAAAAACTATTTAGAAAAAATTTAAATAATTAAATAACATGCTGTGAAGGCTATTTCCTAAGAAAGATGACAAATATATTTTGAGAAAAGGCATTATTGGAAAACGTATAGTCTCTAAGAATATGCCTCTTAATTCACTTGTGTACATAGATTTCTGATTTTTGGTCTGTTTTTTCTAAAAGGGTATGCTGTGCATCTGGTTTTAAGACTGAGTTCATCAAATATGTTATACTGTCTTTGAATTTGGAGACTGGATAATGGGTTCATTTTCCATTTAATTATTTCTAGGACAAGGACAAACTCTTAGTTTATTGGCTATGTGGAGCCAAACTCATAATTTGATCATGAGGCTGAGGGCTTCTAGATCATGAATGTTCTTATCTTAATCCAAACAAGAAACCATTGCACGTCCTGTTTTAGATGCTTCAGTTACTAAGTACCAAATAGATGTGAGAGGAGGAAGGAATAGGAAAGGAAGGAAATAATCTCAGTCTTGTGTGAAGAACTGTGAATAATAGAAAATTTCAGAGTAAGCTCTGAGAATTTGGGTTCCCCAGCATCAGCTCTTTTCTTTAAAAGTATCTATGTGGAATTTTAAGGAAAATTAGACATTTCCAGTTGTTACAGATAGCTTCTCTGATGTCCATAACTTCAATTTTCTGCAAAAATATGACATCTCTTTTAAAAATCATTTTCTAATATCAATATGTCACTTTGGTCAATGCATTTCGTGTTCTTAAGTAGTAAAATATCTTGCCCCTTAGGAGCTTGCTTTTCAACACACCTGAGACATGAAATAATTACTCAGATGTGCTACCTATTTGTCCAAATGCTCAGTATTCACTGATTTTACTCACATGTATTAACACGTTCAAGCACATTTCATCATTTTCATGGGAATGCCACTGACAGTTTAAAGGCATAGGCTCTGGTCAAGTCTAAGAGTTCCCTTTGGTCAATGTTCTGATGTTCTTTTCCCTGCATCTGCTTCCTTGTGTAGCATTGAAATGAATGAACCAACACAATGTGTAATGGAAAGTGAGCATTATGGCATTTGTGGTGTAATTTCGTCTTTCTTGGGACCTACTGATCAGGTCACTAGTTCTCTTACTGATGTAAATACAGCTACCATTTAGCAGACTACATTTTGAACTCCCCTATTATGAATTTTGTTTTAATGTAAGAGGAGTTCCTTTCCTGGTACCAACTATAAGAAATATTTTATTACAATAACCTCTAAGAATCTTTTAAAGGCATTTTGTATTTTAAACACATATTTTGTCTTTCTTTTTCAGTATTCAGATTATATGTGATCAAAAGCAAATGTCTTTTGAAAGATCTCAGTCCATAATTCTTGTTTTTTAAAAATCAGAAATAACTGTGAAATAATAATAATAATAATTTTAAAAGTTCATTGATTTAGCATGAACATTCAAACTACGGGGGACCATAGAATCGAGGGGAAAACCTTGATAATTTATCTTTTTTTTTTTTTTTTTGGGACTTTAAGTAGATTTTGATTAGCGTTGGTTGGTTTGAAAACTCGAAACTGAATAATTTTTTCATCAGTAAACTTGCCTCTGAATGCCAGTCATTTAATCATTTTACTTCATGGGCAGAGGGTGGAGGCTCTGGGTAGAAGCTGACAGAAATTTTGTAGTATAATGAGAACACCATAATCAGCTTATGGGTGACTTTTCTAGAGTCAGTAGTCAGTGAAATGAAGAACAGAAAAAAATCCTAGGGGGTCTGATGAATTATCAAAAATCTGGATTCAAATTCAGAAAACTGTTTTAGCCTCTCCAGGATCATTTGCCCAAATACAAAATATATAGATGAGAGTCAGGCAATCACTTTTTTTAAGTTTCATATATTTTTGTTAGCAAGAAAATGTTGTGTTACTTTTTGTGATATAGTCATTGTATATGTGAATATCAATTGGTTTATTTTTTCAGTATGGAAGATTTTTCTCCAAGGAGAGTTTTTTTAAACTAATTATGGAACATGAAGCCTTCATTAGCAGAAGTTATTTCTTAAATATTCATGTTCCCTACTCAGATGTGATCCATTAACTGGTGCCAATCTGAGAACTGTTTATTGCTGATCTGCAATGAGATGATAAAGAAATTAAGAGTGTCTGTTTGGAACCTTTTATAGCATGTTGACATTGTTGTGATATTCATGTGTGATCATTTTTCTCTTAATTTACTTATTTACAAAAATATCACTCTGCAACTGACAAGTCATTTTTAAAAACAAGCTGGTGGTTTTTCACAGAAGTCTTAGAAGCACTGCCCTGTAGTCTTTGAATGCTGCTGTGTAGTATAGATTCTGATCCTCATGGATAGAATATTTAGTCTATTGCATCTTTTTGCTTGTCTTCTCCTTTGTCCCTCAGTCTAATACGGTAGCATTGGGACAAGGACAAAGCAGAATGAAGTGAAAGTAAAGGGAAGAAACTTGTTCTCTCGATTTTACTTAATAATTACATTATTTTCAATTACATCTCATACTTAAAAAATCATAACTTTTAATCCTCCTAATTATAGTTCTCTCAGACTCCCCATAGGAAAAGAGCTTAAATTTGTTAGGTTACATTTTTTTCCACAGTGGTCACTCAGTGAATCAGTGTGATATAATATTTGAAATAAAAATTCCTTAAGTACTAATTTAATTTTATTAAAATTGTTCCATGTTTGAGAATATTTATTAAAATATAAAGTATTGTTGGTTGTAATAGAAACACCTATGCTTTGATGTTTTCTGAATCCATTGGAAGGAGGACTCTGAATTCAATCTGATGATCTCCTTGGCATGGAGGAAGACCTTGTTGAATGCCTGTGTAAAACCTATACCACCTACTGGGAAGAAAGAGTTCAATAACCATGTTAAAGTCAGGTGCAATGAAAGAAAATAAAGAAGAAAGATCTCTGATAGCATCTCTGGGGAGGTGCAGAACATTGTGTAGATCAAATTGTGTACCAATTCTCTCACTCCCTGCTTCCCCCAAACTCCAAATGAGTAAAATCACACCAAAATACGTACAGTGTCACATTGCACAGGAAGCCAAGGGAAATGGAACAAAGGGGAAGCCTCAATTTGGAGATTTTAGAGAGGTGAATTAGGGTGATGGACTGTAATATGTTACAGCTGCTCATCAACCTGCAGGAGTATTTAAACTAATTCAGAAGATAAGTGTTTGTAAAAACTATTTCCCAAAAGTTGCATATAGTTTTCTACATTGTCATGTTTGTTATAACTATAATTGTATAGATTAAGCAATCTCAAATGCATTTTTGGAAAACTATACAGAGAATAAACAAGATGAAATATCCATTGTTAAATTGAAACTGTGTCCAATACTATATCTCAAAATGTATATTTAATTTTTTGCCATTATTTAATATCTATGATTTTTTGATGACTTTGTTAATGAATATCACCACTGAACTCCTTAGCCCCCAGTCTTACAGAGTTACCTGGGACATGTCACAGTCATCACCATATAAATGAAAACATAATCTCTGGATCAGCTTATCTGGATAACAACACTGAAGAGCTCTTTGTCCTGGTAGAGTTCATATTTACTTAGAAATTAAACAGTTCTTCATTGAACACCTAAAAAAATATAGTCCGTCAATTCCACTATTCATCTTTGAGTATGTTCAGTGTGGTAACTTAGCAAGTTTTCTAAGAACCAGTTTCCTTTGTGAATAATCTAATAATTATTAGAAGTTCCAATTGTCTACCTATAGGTCACAAAAGCAATATGATAATAATAGTAAATGAAATTAATAGCAATGATAATAATAATAGATAGTGTACTTTGCACCTTTATTATAATTCAAGTACTTTTACGTGTATATATATAAATAAATCATATGTATTTATATGTGTATATATATAAATATATGACATATGTATGATGGGAATAAGAGTAGTTCTTTGATCATAGAATTGTTGTTAAGAATAAATTAGCTTCTATGATCAAAGAACTCTTATCCCCATTTATAGCTGAGAAAACTATGGCATAGAGATTAAGTATCTTGTTGAAAATCAGAGCACAAGGCAAAGCTAGGAGGGTACCATATTTTCGCCAGAGCTGATCATATTTTTCTGTGTACGGTTGGGAAAGGAAAATAGATTTTCAAAGTGATGCCATGAGAAAAGAAAAGAAAAGAAAGAAATAACTAGAAGGAGGGAGGAAGTGAGTAAGGAAGGAAGAAAGGGAGGGAGGAAGGAAGGGAGTAAGTCTCTAGGAACACACTTCTTACTATTTAATGTTGTCTTAAAATTTGTCAGAATTGAGTATAATATTTAAGGAATATTTTACCAGTAGATAATTTAGTGTTGTTGTTATACCCCATCATCTTGACACCATACCTTTGTCTGACTAGTCAGGATTCTGTTTGAAATGTTTAAATTATTTCATTACATGTTTAGTGCATATCAGCCTTTTAGGTACAGTGACAAATGGGGATTAAGTATTGTGCTTTAAAGCTATTTTGTTAAGCGTTATATTTTGCTAATATTTATCTAAAAGAGGAAGTATGCCATTAGCTATGCTCCTAATTAAAAAAAAATCCACAGTATCTTTATACAGGTTGAGTTAAAGTTAATTAAAGCTAGATCAGAGATGTTAATGAATTAACTACCCAAACTGTTTGTGGATAAAATCAACCTACTATGGTAAACATAGTTTACAGCTTTCAAGTGAGCACAAACATGTTTCTACAGCAAACATTTTAACAAGTGTAGTTTCTTATAACAAACATTCAGAATCACCTATGAAGATAAAAGACACACTTTTAGTATTTAAGCAAAATGTCGTTCTGAGCAGACGATTTTTTTTCTTCCAGTTTTATTGAGATATAGTTGACATCCGGCATTGCATACATCTAAGATGTACAGCATAATTAATTGACTTACATACATCATGAAATGATTAGCACAATACATTTAATGAGCATCCATCATCTCATGTAGATACAAAATTAAAGAGATAGAAACCATATTTTTCCTTGTGATGGGAGCTCTTAGGATTTACTCTCTTAACAACTTTCATATATAACATATGGCAGGGGTCCCCAGTCCCTGGGCTACGGGCCACACAGCAGGAGATGAGCAGCAGATGAGCAATCAAAGCTTCATCTGTATTTACAGCCGCTCCCCACTGCCTGAGCTCTGCCTCCTGTCAGATCAGCTGCGGCATTAGATTCTCATAGGAGCACGAACCCTACCATGAACTGCGCACGCAAGGGATCTAGGTTGTGCGCTCCTTATGAGAATCTAATGCCAGTGATCTGAGGTGGAGCTGAGGCGGTGATGCTAGCGCTGGGGAGCGGCTGCAAATACAGATTATCATTAGTAGAGATGTTTGACTTCACAGAGACTGTAATAAATCAGTTGCTTGCAGACTTATATCAGAACCTTATCAGTGAGTGGCAAATGAAAACAAGCTCAGGGCTCTCACTGATCCTGCATAATGGTGAGTTGTATAATTATTTCATTATATATTACAATGTAATAATAATAGAAATAAAGTGCACAATAAATGTAATGTGCTTGAATCATCCCCAAACGATCCCTACCCCTCCCTGGTCTATGGGAAAATTGTCTTTCACAAAACTGGTCCCTGGTGCCAAAAAGGTTGGGGACTGCTGACATATGGCAGTATTAATTATATTTGTCATGTTATACATTATATCCCTAGTACTTATTTATCTTATAACTGCAAGTTTGTACCTTTTGACTGCCTTCATCCCGTTCCCCCTCCCCCCACCCCCCATCTCTGGTAACCACACATCTGATCTCTTTTTCTATGAATTTGTTTGTTTTTGAAGTATAATTGACCTACAACACAATGTTAGTTCCTATTACACCACATAGTGATTTGATATTTCTATACATTTCAAAATGATCACCATGATAAGTCTAGTTATCGTATGTCACCATACAAAGATAATACACAGTTATTATTTATTCCCCACACTGCACATTTCATACCCATGACTCATTTATTTTGCACCTGGAAGTTTGTACCTCTTCATCTCCCTCATCTATTTCTTTCATCCCCCCCCCCTCCTCTCTGGCAACCACCTGTTTGTTCTCTGTATCTATGACTCTGTTTCTGTTTTGTTATATTTGTTCATTTATTTTATTTTTTAGATTCCACATATAAGTGAAATCATTCAGTATTTGTCTTTCTCAGTCTGATTTATTTCACTTTGCATAATACCCTCTAGGCCCATTCATATTGTCACAGATGGCAAGATTTCTTTCTTTTTTATGGCTGAGTAATGTTCCATTGTGTGTGTGTGTGTGTGTGTGTGTGTGTGTGTGTATATATATATATATATATATCACATTTTCTTTATCCATTCACCTATTGAGGTGCCCTTCAGTTGTTTCCATATCTTGGCTATTGTAAATAATGCTGCAATTAACATAGGGGTACATGTATCTTTTCTAATTAGTCTTTTCATTTTCTTTGAATAAATACCCAGGAGTAGAATTGCTGGATCATATAGTAGTTCTAATTTAATTTTTTGGTGATTCTCCATACTGTTTTCTCTAGTGGCTGCACCAATTTACATTCTCATCAACAGTGCATGAGGGTTCCCTTTTCTCCACATCCTCATCAACACTTGTTATTTGTTGTCTTTTTGATAGTAGCCATTCTGACAAGTGTGAGGTAGTATCTCATTGTGGTTTTGATGTGCATTTCCCTGGTGATTAGGGAGCATCTTTTCATATGCCTGTTGGCCATCTGTATGCCTTTTTTGGAAAACTGCCTATTCAGATTCTCTGCCTATTTTTTAAATTGGATTGTTTGCTTTTTGATGTTGAGTTGTATGAGTTCTTTGTATATTTTGGATATTAACCCCTTGTGGGATATATCATTTGCAAATATCTCCTCCCATTCAGTAGGTGGACTTTTTGTTGTGTTGATAGGTTCACTTCATGATAAAATAATATATAATAAGAGCAGACTTAATCTACATAGTATCATAACTGGTATATAAATATTTGCTAGCCTCTCCCCTCCCCTTTTAACCTATCTAATATGTATCAAAAATTTCTCAACTCAAAGCACTGCATCAACAAATAACTATTCTTTTAAAATTATCCATTACCCTTGAGGTCAGTTTGTTTCCATTTCAGTTGCTTTCTAACCAAACTCCTCCTGGTCACCTTTGTATGTGGCTTTGTTCATATGACGTGCTGCAATCATATTTTCCTGGACTAATTCTCAAACAGTTGATATTTCTTTTCTTTTAAATGTACGCTGTTATACAGATAAGTGCTAATACTTGGTTTTAGCCTATCTGTGGATTTAAGTTTAAAAAATAATTGCTATGGTAGAACACTGACTTAAACCCTGCTGGATGGAGTGTCCTTGGAAATTGGTACTGAATCTTTTTTTTTTAACATAAACAGCAATTCCCTGGACACATTCATCTCACAGATACATTTTGTGTGTTTTTTACAATGTTAAAAAAAACCGAATTACTTGTCAATATTTAAAAACTGACTGATTTCATATAAAATGAGAATATCTGTCTTCTCCTGAATAATCTGAAGATGTGGCTGAAGTGGGCCTGTGTTCCATTTCCATGTGGCAAATATTGACCAGAAGTGGATTGCAGCAGCTTCCTTTAAATGGGTACTGGCACCTTCCACTGCATTCCTTTCCCTACCTCTCCTCTGTAGCAATCATTCTTCACTCATTTAAGACACCTGCTTTACAACTGTAAGAATTTGGGTTTGTGATCCTTTTTTAAAAAACATATTTAATACATTTTCTCAAAAAAACAGTTATATTTTATTCACATGGCAGTAATGGGAAACTTAGAAAATATTCTGTGTAATAAAGCTATTCTATGGTAAGTACAACTTCTATGAATCACTTAAGACCTTCCCAAGCATGAGTCATCAAAGAAGAATAGTGTTCAAAGCAGGAATAAAAAAATAAGCCCATTCATCAGTTTTATTCTTTTAATATTATTTTGTCAAGTATATTTTGTGAAAGTGAGACTTTTCTATCATAGTTTTCAGTATACCAGCCTTTCTGCATGCTAAGCTCTGCAAAATTTATGAAACTCATCCATATAGTAGTGCATATTTGTTGTCATTTGTTGTTAGGCAACAGTGAAGATAGAAGCAATAATGAACAGTAATAATAATAGTAAAATAGAGAAATGAAACACAAGATTAAACTTGCTAAATTACTTTTTTATTCATTTATTTTTGCTGTTACTCTTTTTTTGCCCGTTGCAAATTTTGGTCAACTTTTATACTTGCATATTTACAGGTCTGCAGGCACATATGACCCACTATATAGCATATTATTTTTTAAGATTATATTTTTACAATGAATTGTGCACTAAATCTGCACTTCTTTTCTTATTTATTTATTTTTTTGTTGAGGTAAAGTTCATATAACATAAAATTAAAGTTTACGATTCAGTGGCATTTAGTACATTCACAATGTTGTACAACCACAACCTCTGTTTAATTCCAAAATATTTTCATCACCCCAAAGAAAATCCTATATTCATTTTGAAATCTATTTCCATACCCTCCCTCCCCCAGCCACTAGCAACCACAATTTGCTTTCTGTCTCTATGTATTAACTTATTTTAGATATTTCATATAAATGGAATCATGTTATACATGGCCTTGTGTGTTTGGCTTCTTTCACTTAGCATCATGTTTTCAAAGTTCACCCACAATGTAGCATGAATTGGTACTTTATTGCTTTTTATGACTGAGTAATATACTGTTGTATGCATAGATCACATTTTGTTTATCCAGGGGCACTTTTTTCCAGAGTCTGAACACTTACTGTGTTTAACTACTTTCAAATCCTTCCCTTCCTTCTTTTTTTTCTTCCTTTCCCTTCCCCTCCTTCTTCTTTTTGTTTTTTTCTTTCTTTCATCCCCCATTATCAACACCCACCACCAGAGTGGTGCATTTGTGCAAATATGCATTTCAAAACTGCAGACCAATGGACTTCCCCGGTGGCACAGTGATTAAGAATCCACCTGCCAATGCAGGGGACACAGGTTCGAGCCCTGGTCTGGGAAGATCCCACATGCCGTGGAGCATCTAAGCCCATGTGCCACAACTACTGAGCCTGTGCTCTAGCGGCCGCGAGCCACAGCTACTGAGCCCGTGTGCCACAACTACTGAAGCCCACGTGCCTAGAGCCTGTGCTCCACGACAAGAGAAGCCACCGCAGTCAGAAGCCCATGCGCCACAACGAAGAGTAGCCTCCGCTTGCCACAACTAGAGAAAGCCCGCGAGCAGCAACGAAGACCCAACACAGCCAAAAATTAATTAATTAGTTAGAAAAAACCCTGCAGACCAAGGATTCTATTTTTTTTTTTTTTTTTTTTTTTTTTTGTGGTACGGGGGCCTCTCACTGTTGTGGCCTCTCCCGTTGTGGAGCACAGGCTCCGGACGCGCAGGCTCAGTGGCCATGGCTCATGGGCCCAGCCGCTCCGCGGCATGTGGGATCTTCCCGGACCGCGGCACGAACCCATGTCCCCTGCATCGGCAGGCGGACTCTCAACCACTGCGCCACCAGGGAAGCCCCCCAAGGATTCTATTTTGATTTGATGCCAGAATTAAAAGCTGTGACATCAGTATCCAATGTAGCAAAATTGCTTAAAACTAAAAGTTACTTGGTTACAAGTTGCACTCTTGTCCCAAATGACTAAGAAACTGGAAATAATGAAATAATATAAGATAAAAATATATAATATGTGATATTGATGAAGCATGCAGTAAGAAGAACTTAAAAGTGTGAGTTCTTCATAAAATCTATAAGGATGTAAGAAAATAAGCCCAACTATTCCTCTAGTTAAGTAATTCTTTATTTACACTAGTATCCATCAGGAGAAATATTGAGCTTTGTTATAGATTTGTTCTTTCCTTTACAGTATATGTTTAAGTTATTCTATTTAAAAATAGCAATTATGATCCCTTATTAAAACTTTTTCTTATTCCACAAGTAGGAAGTTTAACATATTGCTCAAGAGAGCAGACACACATAAGTTGAATCCTAACTTAGATGTATAACCTTGAGCTAATTAATTAACTTCCCTTAGCTTCAGTTTTCTATCTCCTGGTACAGTGTATAAAAAGCACTTGGCTTGAAATATTTTATATTTACATATCTGTAACAGTGTCTCTGTCTACATCTAAAACTATACTAAAATGTTCATATGTATATATGAACATACACATATGCTGTTTGTGTAATCTAATAAGATTTAAAGAATTACAAAATATTTTTATTCAACGTGCTTTTGATGGTTGCTTATTCTTTCATTGTGTGGATTTATCTTAATTTGTGTGAGCTCCTGTTGTTGAGCAGTTAGACTACTTCCAATATTTTGATATTAAAAACAAAACTGTGATGAACTCTCTTTTAAGTATATTTCTGTGCAATTTTGATTAAAAGAAGGCATTTAATTTAATACTGCATCATGTTCACGGCACTAAAGGATATAATATATATTAAATATATATGTGTATAAATATGTGAATGAGTATAAATATATATGTATGTATTTTCCCTTTTCCATGAAGTAGATCTTAAAAAGTTAGAAAAATAGAGTTCCCAAAAAAGAAATAAGATGCTCTGAGAAATATCTCTCGTTATAAAGGAAATATATTATTCTCCTACTTTTTGTTTAATTGATTTTTTTAAATATGGGCAACACATTGCCCAATGTGATGAGGCTGCTAAAATGTTTAATTCTTTTATACTGGTTGGGGTTAAAGTAATTTTGTGTTATGTGCACGACTACAACAACTCATTCATCCTCAAGAAATGCAGTTGCTGTTGCTCTTCTTGTGAGAATCTATTTTATAAGCTATCTCCACAACATTAATGTACTGTTAAATTTTCTGGAGTAAGTGTATTTCAAAATATTGAAGGGAATATTCTTTTCTACAGAGAGAACACTTTCTGTGGAGAGCAACTGACATGGCATTTTTATATTTTAGCATTATATCATTCATTAGAAAAATATGGAAATCCCTGCGTAATTTTAAATAGGGCATGTCAAACTTATCAGTTATTTGAGAACAAGAAACTAAGCAAGCATGGGGGAAAATATCAGAAATTGAGTCTCAAGTTGGAAGAAACTATAAAGGCTCCACAAATGTTGACAGTTCAAAGAGAAAAATAAAATGATTAATTATATAATACAAAGAAACTTTTTAATACAAACATTCATTAGCAAAAATGCAAATTTATTGTCATTTATTATTAATAATGACAGAGAGGTCTTAAATAACATGGAGAGTGACAAAAGAAACAAGTAGTCTAGCATTTTATGTTTATAAGGTTTTGCAATAATTGAGTCCACAATTACGGAGCTGTAGTCCATTAGTACTAAGATGTCTGGATATAAGCATCATAATAATTGTTTTTTTAAACTGCATCAACATTGACAGATAACTTCAGCAGCAATTATAAAGAAAAAAATACCTCTAACTTGAAAAGATTTTATTTAAAGAAGCTAAAAGTAAGTAATGCCCAGTAATAATAGCTAACATTCATGTAGCGTTTATGGTGTGCCAAATAGAGATCAGTACCTAAGCACAGTATCTAAGTTACTGAATTAGTGAACTCATTTCATTAATCCTATGAAGTAGGTACTATAACACAAAACAACCCTATGAGGTAGGTACTAAAATGGTATCAAATACTCTCCCCATTTAGCCAGAAGGGAATCTGAGGAACAGAGAGGATAAAATACCTGGCCCGAGGCCTCAGAGATAGGAGGTGAGAGAGCTGGAATCTGAACCCAGGCAGCATGTTTCCAGATTGTACAGTGTTACAGTGTATCATATGGTCTCTTCCAACAAGTCACCATATTGAGCCACATGAAACTGTAGATGCTAAATCAAGATGATATCAAGTTCCCTCTAGTAAATGGAACTGAGGTCAAATAAGCTTGTGAAATGCAACATTCTCAACTCTTGTTGGGGAATTCCCATTTTGCATATTTATCTTAAAAAAAAAAAACAACTCTTGATGTACAACAACTTAAAGTACTTAATTCCATCCAGAAATAATCAATCTTCTTGAATGAATTGACTAAAACAATCTAAACTAGCTATATAATCAAGGGTGGGACAGAATATGCCATTAAATTAGTGGTAGGATTTTTTTTTCCCCCCCTCAGGCTGATGTATCATGGCTCAGTTAGCAAGATGCACAATTAACCTTAACTTAAGGACATATACTAACAAGAAACGATCTAGTTCAAGTTTCAGATCCTCCTCTTCAAGTGGTTGTAAAAAATGTATGGATAAGAATAAAGGAGATTATATAACAACCTAAATGGGAAAATAATTTTTAAAAGAATAGATATATGTGTATGTATAACTGAATCACTTTGCTGTAAACCTGAAACTAACACAACATTGTTACTCAACTATACTCCAGTATAAATTAAAAAGTTAAAAAAATACAAAGCCATTTAAAAAAAAAGAATAAAGGAGATTTTTGAAACTACAGAAATACAGTTTACCCTTGAGCAACGTGGGACTTAGGGACACTGATCCTTCACACAGTCAAAGTTCTGCATATAATTTATACTCAGCCCTCTGTATCTACAGTACCTCCATATGTGCGGATTCAACCAACCAAGCATGGTTGAACTGTAGTACTGTAGTATTTACTATTGTGTAAGTGGACCCACACAGTTCAACCCCAGTTGTTCAAGGGTCAACAGTAATCATTATATATTCTTGTTATCGGGGGCATTATAAGAGAAAATAGAAAATGACAAAACTTGCCAAACTTCAGGATACCTGACCCTTCCGCCATGGCACTCATTCTGAATTGTGCTGTTAGTGGCACATTTACAGTTCACTTCTGATTTTCTCGTTCTTCCCTTAAATTTTCATGTCTAATGACAAAAATTATGGTCAGATGTTTATTCCAAAGTGAAATAGGAAAAAATGGAGATAAGATTTTAATAGTGGAAAAATAGAATATGGTTGCATTAATCTTCTAGGAAAGATATACTTGTGATCCATGAATATTTCAGAAATAATATGGTGTATGTATGTAGCCCATGCTGTTTTCCAGCAAGAAAGTTCATGGTGTTCAGGAGAGTTTTCTAGTTCCTATCATCTCCAAAATGTTTGCTATTCATACATTGAAGAGGCAAATGTAGTCTAAATTAGGTGGACAGCATTATGTTTTATGTAATTTTAGTTTTAGCAAAGACACAATGTAACCTTGAAACAAAACAAGAACAAAGGCACATTTGAGAGAGAATAAGAAAAACAGCAAATATTTTTGTTCAAAAATGAATTTGTTTTTGGATAATGCTTTCTTAGGCAGATCTTATGAATTGAATTGTTTTATATATCATTATGAAAAAATATAAAATTAATGCATTGATTTTTTCTGTATTATTTTTAATATGTAACATATGAAAAGTATAGCATGTGTATTTTATTGCAGTAATTATAGACATAACAGTTCATTATAAAGCTGTTTTTAAAATATTTGATTCCTTTTAGTGTTTTCTATGTATTTGGACATACAGGACTATTTTGATATCAGTCAATCATGATTGAGGGATGAGGGTAAGGAAAATAGAACTTAGCTAATCTAGAATTTACTCTGAGCTGCATAGATGCTTTATAAGTTTCATATGCAAAACTATCTGGATAAGTGGACACAGCAGTTTGATGATGTTATATAAACTCACCATTTATATTAAGGTAGCATGATCTTATCCTAAGGATTTGTATAGATGTCAAGAGGATAAAAAGTTCAAGAGGGTGAGGAAGAGGGGATGTTTTCATTAGAAGGGGGTACTTTAAAAGCTCATTTGTCTGTCCAGAGCATATAAACATAAAACCTGAGTCATTTTAAATTGCCACAGTTGTGAAAGAACTGTTATCCTAAAAAGGATTTTGGATAAAACCCTGCCAGGTTAAGGCTTCCTAGGAACTGCTTTGCATTTTTATAACTAATAGGACTTTCTGAAATTCTAGCTAAATATTGTATTTATGAAGGTTAGTATTTTTCAACAGTAATAGTCCATGCAGTTTGGGGATGATCTGTTAGTTGACTTTCTAAACTCAATTTTTAATTGAATCTTATTTTTCATATTCTCTCCTTTATTCCCCTTTTCTCTAATGTAAAAATAATTGAAATACTAATAAAGGCTTTACAACATTCTACAAAAGATTAGCAGAATCATCAGGTTAGGAGTTATATTAATTAAGAGAAAACTGTTGTTGCCTCAATATCTTTTTTGAGTCTCTACATTTTCCCTTTTGAGTAAATATTAAATATCCACATTTAATTAAAGTAGGGGAATCTTGTAAGGGTGAAAAAGAACAATAGGAAAACAAATAAGAATAGCAAACTGATATAGACAAAATGCATCTGAATTCCAGAAACTGGGCAAAATAAGAAAATAGAAGACAAATAATTTTCAGGAAGAGATACGCTGAATTCTGTCACATATCTTAGGAATGAGTTAGTGTTATGACCAATAGTGACACTTACAGAACAGATTTCAACTTTAAAATGTATCTTTATATTTGAGGTTACTATGACAGTTTTTCTAAGGAGCCTTGGTGCTGAAAGACTGAAAATCAGTAACATAGGTAATAGCTACCTTCCAAAATCAAAATTAAAAATATAAAAAATAAAATTTCTGAATATCTGTCATGTCACTGACACTGTTTAAATTAATAGTTCCTAAACTGGATTGTTGAAACGTCATTTCTTTCATCAAAATCTCTTTGAATTTATATTAAGAGATTAAAAATCAATATTTAAAAAGATCAGTTAGAAATAATTTATGATTGCAGTGATGTGTGATTTTTTGAAGGTTTAATACTGTATTATTTGATAGTTAATTTATTATATTGTCATGATTGTCAAATGTTGCAAAACCAATTAGAAAATTACTTAATTGTCTATGCATCATTCTTTTATGGAAATTGAAGCAGGATATCTATGAGGTACATCCAATAAGTAGCTAATACCTTAAGCTGCGGTCCGCAGCCTTTTTGGCACCAGGGACCAGTTTTGCGGAAGACCAGTTTCCACGGGAGGGGTGGGGGGATGGTTCAGGTGGTAATGCAAGCGATGGGGAGCGGCATATGAAGCTTCGCTTGCTTGCCCGCTCACTTCCTGCTGTGCGGCCCGGCGGGGGGTGGGGGGTGGGGGTTGTTTTGGTTTTTTTTTTTTTTGCGGTACGCGGGCCTCTCACTGTTGTGGCCTCTCCCGTTGCGGAGCACAGGCTCCGTACGCGCAGGCTCAGCGGCCATGGCTCACGGGCCCAGCCACTCCGCGGTATGTGGGATCTTCCCAGACTGGGGCACGAACCTGCGTCCCCTGCATTGGCAGGCGGACTCTCAACCTCTGCGCCACCAGGGAAGCCCCCATGGCCCGGGTTTTTAACAGGCCACGGACCGGTGCCAGTCCATGGCCAGGAGTTGGGGACACCTGCCTTAAAGCAAAGGTTATATACATTTGTAGTTACTTTCTATCAATTTTTCAAAGAAATCAGGTTGCTACCAAAATGGAAATGAAAGTCTATTAGTTTATTTTTGAAGGACCAGTATTTATTTAATGGAGGTCCCAAAATGAGAATCAAAGTCTTAATATTGGACAATAAAAAATGTATTTGTGTGAACTCATATAGATGCATGATGCGATGCGGAGCAAGGACAAGAAAAATGAATCTAAAGAGGAAAATGTGTGTGTGGGTTCTTGGGAAGAAAAACGGGGAATATTTATTAACATGCTTGTGTTGTTAGCCCAACATGGTTCCATCAGTCAGAAAGAGGGCTACAAGTGAAAGCTAATGTAGCTATTTTTCCTAGTGACTGCAAAACCAGATGCCTAAGCGGAGGTATTTGGGAGTCCAGTAGTCAAAGATACAGTTGGAGAAATGACCAAGTTTCCCACACCTCCCTGCCCCATCCCCCTTTTCTATGGAATACGTCATGGTTCTGTCTCAAGAGAAATGAGAGGGAACTAGTGCCCTTTGTCAATTTAGGGAAGGCAGGTGTATGCGGTGGAAAGAATGGTATTAAACAGAACAGAACCGTATTTCTCCATAACACAAGAAACTGTAACCATTGATTATAAAAATTGATTCGCTTTTTTAACATGAACATATACTGGTGATAGTGCATATGTTGAAAACTTTATATTCAAAGGAGTAAAGGCTGAATTTCCGTATGTAGAAGAAATTGATTTTTGCTTGAGTAAAGATCAAACCCTCTTCTGGCATACAGTGGCACAGTTTCTGTAGTGGCTAAAGAGAATCAGTGGAAACATCTCCCTTTAAAATGTGATAAGGTTTGCAATAAATCAGCTACTTTACTAGACTTGCTGTGTCATTCACAATGAAACATCAGAGCTGAATGTCCCCACCAATATTTCATAGTTTTATTTTGAAAAAGTATCATCTCTAGTGTTCTGCCAGTATTGTATGATTTACTGTTCTACACTCAGTTCTGAAATATCCATCCGCATCTCAGCTATTGTATTCTTGGCATCAGGAAAGATTTTGCTTCGGGTTTTATTTATTCAGAGCCTGTTAATGTTGTAATTTTTATATCACTGTCATGTCATTTTGCCACTAATGTCATATATTTGATAAAAGAGCACAGGGAGAGGAGCTGTGTTCTTATTAATTAGAGCGGTCTGATAAATGGATTATCTTATTTAGTAAGCAAGTCTTTGACAGGCAGGTGAATACAGATGGGCATATTAATGCTGGGTTAACATGAGTTTTAATGTCTTCGGTAAATTTCTGAACATCTCCTTGAAAACTGCCTAATAATGGCAGCTAAAAGTTATTTAATGACAACCATAAATTATTGTATATGCTCTGTTCACATGGATTATTTCATTTTAATCCTTTCATCAGTCCTATGAGGGATGACCTGTTATTACAATATCCATTTACAGTTGCGGAAACTGAGGCAAAACAAGGTTATAGTAACACAAGATTTCATGGCTAATAAAGGTAGAGTTGCAATGAGCCCTGGTAATTCTTCTTTGAAGATGCCTTCTCTACTGTCTTTACAAATGTTGACCTCCTGTAACTCTCATTCTGACCTTCTGATAAATATATAAATATTTATATAAAATATATATTTATATAAAAAATTCATAGTAGCTTTTTATCTGGATTTTATCTTATTATTTTCTCATTGAGAAACTGTACCGTTTCTGCTTCCATTCTGTAACACAATGCTAACTTGCTCACTATGCCCTTGATGGGGAGTCTGAGTAATGTTGCACTTTAAAATGTAAAAGAATATTATCAAAATTTATCTTGTTTTTATGTGGGAAAAAGTAATTTCCATCTGGTGCCATCGTTCAGATAATGTCCACTTGGAGAATGATTCTGTTTCCCCCCTGCAATCCTCTTTATTTTTTGTTGGCCCAATTGCTGACTGGCTTCTTGTACAGAAGGTACGTAGGAATGATTGGTTTCTTACACCTGTGTTATAGCTTTGCCATTTTGATATTTAGTTGCTGGGACTTTCCTTGAAACACACACATGCACACAAATTGGGTTTTAAGTGTTAATTTTATGAAAAGATAAGCAGAAACATATGATGATACCTGGATATATCTTTATTATTTGTATGTGTAAAACCTATTCAAGAGGAATTTCAAGAAGAAAAACATGCTTATTTTAAAAGCGGTATAAGACGAAACTGAACTCATTTCCAATTCCAGTGAAACTTAGCGGTGTTTTTCTTCTCTGTTGAGTGATCCTCATTCATCTGGTTTTGTCCCGTTCCCTGCCAAATCTTGCCCAGGATTTGTGGGATGTTGGTATCAACCTCTATCCAACTCTGACCAATTGGATTCCAACTGTTCCTAAAGGCTCAGCCACAGTCCGTGCATGAGTCTCTCCCAGCCAACTCAGGGAGGGCTTTATGAGCTTTCACAGTCCATAAAAATGAGTCAGGCTTTTGTAAGCTTAGCACTTTAAATTCCCCAAACTTGGTATTTGTTTCACAGTTTGTAGGACTGCTCTTCTACATTGGTTTCCAGTCTCCCACAGGGACTTAAGTCCCACTCAAAGCCATAGCTTCCTTGGCTGGAGCCCTAACACTGGTCTCTATTCTGTCAGTTACCTCCTTGAATGCTTTTCATTATTCTCTCATTACTTGCTGTGGCTCTATCTGTCCCAAAACGTTAGTGTACTGGTATTGAAGGCTAGATCCCTTTGACTTTGAGTTTTATCACTTTACAGAAACGCTTGCTTTCTCCTCTACCAGATTACATCCTCTTGGACATTGGCGATGGCCTGGGTCAGATCTGAATGCACTAACTTCCTGAGGGTAAACATTAAGCGTTAGAGTGTTACCTATGGAGCTCAGTCCCAGGGGTTGTTTAGCTGTTATCCTTATTATCATGACTTCCTCCCTTTTCCCAGCACCTTAGGCCACCAAGTTCCCAGCTTGTCTATGAACTAAACCCATGTGAGGAATAGCAGTAAATATATGGTTTTTCTTCTCAAGTACCTCTGGCTGAATCAAATGGGTTACTCACAAATGCATCCTAGGTCTTGAATATTGCTTTCACTTCTGTTTTTTATTGTAAAGGCTGAAGCAGGCTGGAAAAGGGCAGTGTGGTCCCTAGTTTTCTTCTGATACAGAAGCAGGAAGCTAACTTGATAATATCCTCCATTGTGACATACTATACAATCCACTGCTCATGATGGTCTGTAAGGGATTTCAACTTTCAAGTGCTTAACTACAAGGTCCTGCCCTTTTTACATCCCGTCACCACCTCACCTCACTTTCCATGACGGTACTCAGATTAGCTGGGTTGACTTGTATCAGTCACTGAGCTTGATAGTCTTTTTCATTAAATCAAGGAGGTGGACAAGATGCTGTCTACTTTTAGTTTCTCATATAAGATGTCTTACTAAGTGTCAAATCATAATTCCAGTGACTATACCCTTATAGCAGCTTCTAAAAGACTGGAAATAGAAAGAGCAGGAATTGCTTCTGTCCAGTGTCTGGTTCTACTGAGAACTAGCTCTGGCTTGCATCTGCTTCATTGTGATATGGCATTTTGTACATTATTATCCTTCCTATATATTGAATGACGTTATTTTAAGTTTGTATCTCAAATATTTTAAAATGTCCATCCAAACTTTATGAGAAATAGATATCCGTACCTTCCCAATTTTACTCAAGAAAGGTTTTTGGAATGTCTTACAGTGGAAAAAATACATATTTTCATTATCATTAGCATCAATCACTTTCTTATTTCTCGTTTTTTTGCTTTGCTTATTACAAAGAACATAGTGGGAATCACTCTACCCAACAAAGTTAAAAAAAAAAACACCTTTTTAAAATTTACATGGATTCTCTTTTATTCCTTCAAGTTGCACAGGCATGGACATATGGTGGATAGAAATATTCAGAGGTAAATACTCAGAATTTTGAATTATTTTCTGTAACAACAAAGTATCCCAATAATTTCTTGGAGATTCAGCTGACTAATTGCTACCGATTTGGTTGCAACCCAAGTCACTTTAGTACCTTACAAAAAGTGAGAGGCTTCAGGTAAGATTATCAGCATGAGAATAAATTAGTTAGCAAACATTGAAAAACCTGGAGAACAACAGGGCTAAATGTTTAATGCATCATTTGAGTATGTGCCACTGCAGAAAACTGAATGAACAGCTTTTTGGTTATGTATATTGGAAGTAAGAAATTTTTAACATTGTTTTGCATTTCTTTTGGTGACAGACTTATCAAAATGAACATTTTCTGATAGAGAATGCCTAGTAGGCTTTCTCTCTTTTAGAGCTTAGTGGTGCGTGTAAAAAGTCCAGTCAGTCACCCTTTGTATTTACCTTCCTTCTCTTATGAGGAACCATTCACCTGTAAAGCATTTGCTGAACGTTGACTCTGTGTCAGCATCAGGGTTACACTGCGCTCACGCTTAGGGCTACAATGAAAGAGAAGTATGTCATATAGTGTAGACAGTCACCAAGTCTACCATTGGTTTTGGAGCAGTTTTCAGTATTCAAATTTTATTAGATACTTGAACTATGAATGATGGTATAATGTCAGTAATTTTCTTAACAGCAAAAATTTTCTGAATAGCTATCATGTGCAGAGTGGTCTTTATTTCAGATATAAATGGTGCAGTTCCTAGCGTCAGGAAGGGCATTCTAGTGAGTTCACATATGGACTATCTGCTTCCACATCATTCTAGTGATAGAAAAGGAGAGAGGAGGAAGAAAAGCAAGAGAAGTGGAAGGAGGAGCAGGGGGAGGAATAATAAAAGATAAATTTTGTGTGTCTAATGTATACTAGGAACTCTAGATTTCAAGTGAAGCGTAATATGATCTCTTTAAAGTGACTTCTCATCTAGCTGAAGTAGAAACTAACATTTATTGTGTGCTTCCTATTATGTAATTTCAGGGACTCTATATAATAATAATCAATGTTCATTGAGAAGTAAGTACTAATTGAGAAGTAAGAAGTAAGTAGTAAGTAATCCATGCTTTACATGGATTACCTTTACATGGATAGTTGTATCTAATCCTTTACATGATTTTTCAATCCTGCTTTACAGGGGTTATTTTATCCAGTCATCTGCAAACCCCTATGAGATGGATAGGTACAATGTCTGTCCCCATTTTGAAGATGAGGAAGTCTAGGCACAGAGAGATTGATAAATTGCCCAAATTCACATAGCTAATGAGATGTGGAGCCAGGATTTAATTTCAGGCAGAGAAGGAGATTTTCCATGAAACTAATGGAATTTAAGATTCAGAAACACTCACTTTTACAGACTAGTTCCAAGGATTTATACTTAAATTGTATTTGTAATTTTGAATTATTTTTCTTAGAAGGACCCTAAAATGTTTATAAGCTTCAGAACCCAGGCAATTGGGCCTTCTACAACAACTTCAACTTCCAGTTAATGAAAGTGTAAACCTACCTGCTTCTTGAACTGTCTTCTTCCCTCTTCTGATGGTAGAGGAAGTGGATTTCCTGGAAATAAAGGTCAATCTGTCGCTTTCTCCTCAGGAGCCTATTTTCTCTCCATTTCAGAGACTGTGATCTGTCAGTCATATTTATTCTAATTCTCTCTCCTTCATCCCTGTTATCAATCTATTTTTCTCACTATATTAGTCCCATCAGCATTCAAACATACTTTTTTCTATTTTTAGTTTTTTAGGAACCTCCGTAATTTTCTCCATAGTGGCAGTATCAGCTTACATTCCCACCAACAGTGCAAGAAGCTTAAGCTTCCCTTTCCTCCACACCCTCTCCAGCATTTATTTTTCTAGAATTTTTTGATGATGGCCATTCTGAATGGTGTGAGGTGGTACCTTATTGTGGTTTTGATTTGCATTGCTCTAATAATTAGTGATGTTGAGCATCTTTTCATATGCCTCTTGGCCATCTGTATGTCTTCTTTCTAGTCATTTCTTTGGAGAAATGACTATTTAGGTATTCCGTCCATTTTTTGATTGGGTTGTTTATAACCCAGCAATCCCACTACTGTGCATATACCCTGAGAAAAACGTAATTCAAAAAGACACATGCACCCCAATGTTCACTGCAGCACTATTTACAATAGCCAGGACGTGGAAGCAACCCAAATGTCCAGCAACAGATGAATGGATAAAGAAGATGTGGTACCTTATATACAATGGAATATTACTCAGCCATTAAAAGGAACAAAGTTGGGTCAGTTTTAGAGACATGGATGGACATCTCAAAGAAAGTGAAGTAAGTCAGAAAGAGAAAAACAAATGTATATTTACACATGTATGTGGAATCTAGAAAAATGGTACAGATGAACCTATTTGCAAAGCAGAAATAGAGACACAGATGTAGAGAACAACCATATGGACACCAAGTGGGGGAAGGGTGGGTGGGATGAATTGGGAGATTGGGATTGACATATATACACTACGATGTATAAAATAGATGGCTAATGAGAACCTGCTGTATAGAGACCATACATAAGAACCTGCTTAATGCTCTGTGGGAGCTCTAAATGGGAAGGAAATCCCCAAAAGAGGGGATATGTATATACATATGACTGATTCACTTTGCTGTACAGCAGAAACTGGCACAACAATGTAAAGCAGCTATACCCTAATAAAAAAAATGAAAGGAAGGAAGGAAGGAAGGAAGAAAGAAGGAAAAACTACTGAGATAACCAATGCCTCTATTCACAGTATGTGAATACAATTACTGTTTGCCATAGTAGCAAATGAAGTCAGTCACGTAAGAAAGTTAAAGAAAAACAACAAAAAAAAACCCCTTTTTCCGCCATTAAAAAGGAAAGATTAAGCAAAGAAAAAAATATTCCCAGTCTCCCCATTTCCATCCCAGCTGTTTCCAAACCACTCAACTTGCTTTCCCAGCTAGCAAAAGACCTCTTCACTGGATGTCTTCACTATATTCATTCTTTTATTTACTTAAAAAAATACTTATTGGTACCTGCTAGGTGTCAGGCTTTGTGCTTAGTCACAGGATTAAGACAAAGAACACAGACTTCATAGGAATAGTAACTTACAATAGGAGCTTGTATCTGGTACATTCTATTATTGTAGATGCATTTAAAAGATAATAATAGAGATCTTAGTGTACTGCATTTAGTACTCTCTCTTATTAAACATATCTATGTTTTGGAGACTTGGTATGCCCATACCCAAATAAACTACCACTGCTTTTAAAAATTTTTGCAAAATGTTAGAGAAACTTTTTTAGCATTTGTATCTATATACATTTATCAATCTTCATTGTCATCTAAATTCATCAGTCTGCTTTTAATTTAAGATATTCACTTTACCTAATTATTTAAATATTTGAGTGACTAAAGTGAATAAAATCTCTCATTGCCGTGTGTCCAAACAAGAGGGCCATTAGCCTACAAAATGAGATTTTTCTGGGCATTTCTATTAATATTGATGTTTTATTTACCCCCATTCTATGGATTAAACAATGAGCATTGCAGATAAATGAATAACTTTCCCAATCTCATCCAATCAGTGATATACACAAACAAAATTCAGATACAACTCTCTTTGATTGCACAGCCTAAGATCTTTCAAATACACGTTTTGAGTGTAACAAAATCAAGAGACATAGGATGGGTGCGATTGATTGGGGACAAAAGGACCACAAAGATGAGCATTATAGAGCATGACCTCAAGGGGAAAAGCTGTATAGGAAAACCTTAGGTAGAAAATATATAATTGTTTGTGCTTGAGTAGAACAGAAAACTCACAGCAGCAGTGTCAATAGCTTAACTTTGTGTCCTTTGAAGTCTTCCCTATTGTGTCTCTGGTCTCTAGCCACGGAAGACGGACATTTAAAAAGTTCGGTCAAAGAGACCTCAGTTGATAAGTGGCTGTTTGTACTATTGATAAATTGTTTCGCTATCATTTTCTATAAATCCAGATTCAGTGTTTGTAAAACACTCACAAGCTCTTGCTATTTTTGCTTTCAAAGTATTGGATTCTTTTGCTGTTTTAGGAGAAGCATTTTAAAGGGAGGATTTGTTCCTAGTTTCCTTTAGCTGATTTTAAGTTTAATTGAAATTTTACATGATTTAGTGTTCTGCAGAGAGTTCTGTTCTGTTCTTTCCTTCCCTTAATGTTGACTTGAACAGGTTGACGAGAGTTTAATAGAATTTGTTTAAAGTTATCGCTGACCTTGAATTAAGTGGGAACCAGTATATCCCCATGCAGGTATGGGCTTCAATTTATGGCAAATATGTTTGTCTTTACAATCATGCATAATTTCCGAATTCCAGAAATTACTTCTGTTTTATAGCTGTACCTTCCAAACCCATCATAAGGAGGGCTCTGTCAGCATTTCTATTACATTATTTACTTTACAGAGGTTTGTAACATGGTCATAAAACTCACTCCAGGATTAGTTTCGTCAGATAAACTCTCGTCTCAGGAAGAAAGGTGTTATTTTTTCCAACAGTTTAAAAATAATATACTGACTTGCTTCTTCTCATACAATTGGAGTTCACAGACTCCTTTTTTGCTATAAAACCTTTCTTTCTCTGAAAGAAGATGCCCTAATTGGCCTTTATGTATTTATGCACTAGAACCTCTCCTTTCTCCTCAGAAGGGAGAGCTACATAACAACACAGAGCTTGGACACAAAGAGTTCAGTAGACAGGAGTTCAAATCCCTATCTATGACTTAATAGGTAAGAGATTGTTAGCTACTTACGGAATATGATAAGGAATTAATAAGTCCTGGCTATAGAGGTATATATTATCTCATTATTTTTAGTCCTGTTATCACTTAGGAACTTAATGAACTCCTTAATCTGATGCATATCTCTAAATAATGAATTAATTTTTTTCTTTCACTTACTCATTCAGTACTTATTGAGCATCAGAGTGGATGCTAGAGATACAAAGGCAGTATAACATGACCTCTGCCCTCAAGGGATATGTAGTTCAGTAGGAAGAGTCAGCCTTGTAAAGAGACGAAGTACAGAATATTTAATGCTTACCTTGAGGCTTGGATAGCTCAGAGCAAAGTCACTTTACTCAGATTAGGGCATCACTGAAAGTTTTTTAGGTAGTAGGTAGAAAGGTGGGTATTTCTGTATGAATACTAAAGGATGGTAAAGGAGACGGATAAACATCTTTGGGTCATGGAAGCAGCAATGTGCAAAGCATAAAGAGGAAAAACATGGCATAAACTGGGAACTAGAATATGACTGCAGTTAAGAATATAGGGGGATGGAAGAGTAACAAGAATGTGTAATGGAAAGATATTTCTGTTGATTCTCCATCATAATGAACCTGCCTAGGTTCTCTCTTGGCTCAGTTATTCTGCATGCCATATATTTCTCTATTTTGGTTTACACCTTTATTTTTATTTATTTATTTATTTTGCGGTACATGGGCCTCTCACTGTTGTGGCCTCTCCCGTTGCGGAGCACAGGCTGCGGACGCGCAGGCTCAGCGGCCATGGCTCACGGGCCCAGCTGCTCCGCGGCACGTGGGGTCTTCCCAGACCGGGGCACGAACCCATGTCCCCTGCATTGGCAGGCGGACTCTCAACCACTGCACCACCAGGGAAGCCCTAAACCTTTATTTTGATGAAGCACATTATCCAGTTACTTAAAAAAATTGTGTGGAAGTTATACTATTTTAAGGTTCTTATGTGACTTAAAATGACTCTATGCTCTTCTCTTGATATATAATTTAGCTGAGTATATAATCTTAAGTTGGAAATTATTTTCCTTTAGAATTTTGAAGGCATTGTTCCATTGTATCCAAGCATGTGATAGTGATGTTCAGAAATCTCAAGCCATTCTGATTCCTAATATTTGCATATGACCTATACTTTTCTCTTTGGAAGATTTTAGAATAACCTCTTTGCCACTATGTTTCTGGAATTTTAACTATTTTTACTAGTTGTTTTAGACAATCTGTTGGACCTTTAACTCAGAAACTCATATCCTTTAGGGCTGGAAATTTTCTTAAAATATTTTATTTTTTATTTTTTCCAGTTCTTTTTTCCTTTTCTCAATTTTTTGAGCTCCTCTTATTCATGTGTGAGATAATATTGTCATATGCTCTACATGATACTATACACAGATAATCCTAAAAATGCCACCAAAAACTACTAGAGCTAATCAATGAATTCGGTAAAATTGCAGGATACAAAACTAATGCACAAAAATCTCTTGCATTCCTATACACTAACAATGAAAGAACAGAAAGAGAAATTAGGGAAACAATCCCATTCACCATTGCAACAAAAAGAATAAAATACATAGGAATAAACGTACCTAATGAGATAAAAGACCTGTACTCAGAAAACTATAAGACACTGATGAAAGAAATCAAAAATGACACAAACAGATGGAGAGATATACCATGTTCTTGGATTGGCAGAATCAATACTGTGAAAATGACTGTAGTACACAAAGCAATCTATAGATTCAATGCAATCCCTATAAAATTACCAGTGGCATTTTTTACAGAACTAGAACAAACTATCTTAAAATTTATATGGAGACACAAAAGACCCCAAAAAGCTAAAGCAATCCTGAGGTAAAAAAAAGACAGAGCTGGAAGAATCACGCTCCCTGACTTCAGACTATACTACAAAGCTACAGTAATCAAGACAGTACGGTACTGGCACAAAAACAGTGATATAGATCAATGGAACAGGATAGAAAGCCCAGAGATAAACCCATGCACCTATGGTCAACTAATCTATGACAAATGAGGCAAGGATATACAATGGAGAAAAGACAGTCTCTTCCATAAGTGGTGCTGGGAAAACTGGACAGCTACATGTAAAAGAATGAAATTAGAACACTCCCTAACACCATACACAAAAATAAACTCAAAATGGATTAAAGACCTAAATGTAAGACCAGACACTATAAAACTATTAGAGGAAAAAATAGGAAGAACACTCTTTGACATAAATCACAGCAAGATCTTTTTTGACCTTCCTCCTAGAGTAATGGAAATAAAAACAAAAATAAACAAATGGGACCTAATGAAACTTAAAAGCTTTTGCAAAGCAAAGGAAACCATAAATAAGACAAAAGGACAACCCTCAGAATGAGAGAAAATATTTGCAAATGAAGCAACTGACAAAGGATTAATCTCTAAAATATTTAAACAGCACATGCAGCTCAATATTAAAAAAACAAACAACCCAGTCAAAAAATGAGCAGAAGACCTAAATAGACATTTCTCCAAAGAAGACATATAGGCCAGGAGGCACATGAAAAACTGCTCAACATAAGTAATTGTTAGAAAAATGCAAATCAAAACTACAATGCGGTATCACCTCATACCAGTTAGAATAGGCATCATCAGAAAATCTACAAACAACATATGCTGGAGAGGGTGTGGAGAAAAGGGAACCCTCTTGCACTGTTGGTGGGAATGTAAGGTGATACAGCTACTATGGAGAATAGTATGGAGGTTCCTTAAAAAACTAAAAATACAATTACAATGTGACCCAGTACTCCCACTACTGGGAAAATACCCAGAGAAAACCATAATTCAAAAAGACACATGCACCCCAGTGTTCATTGCAGCACTATTTACAATAGCCAGGTCATGGAAGCAACCTAAATGCCCATTGGCAGACAAGTGGATAAAGAAGATGTGGTACATATATACAATGGAATATTACTCAACCATAAAAAGGAATGAAATTGTAGAGACAATTTGTAGAGACATGGATGGACCTAGAGGCTGTCATACAATGTGAAGTAAGAAAGAGAAAAACAAATATCATATATTAACGCATATGTGTGGAATCTAGAAAAATGGCACAGGTGAACCAGTTTGCAAGGCAGAAATAGAGACACAGATGTGGAGAACAAATGTATGGACACCAAGGGGGGTGGGTGGTGGTGGTGGGATGAATTGGGAGATTGGGCTTGACATATATACACTAATATGTATAAAATAGATAGCTAATAAGAACCTGCTGTATAAAAAAATTAAATTTAAACAACTTGAAAAGAAAAAATATTGTCATATGATCTAATTTTCTTGTCTTCTGTCTTCTAAATATTATTGCATACATTTGATATGCTTAATGGGTTATTTTGTAAACTTTAATTTTAAATCCTTCTATTGATTTTTTTCATTTTTTATTATGTTTTTAATTACCAAGGGCCATTTTTATTCTCTAAATAATCATTCAAAAATAGCATACAAATTTATTTGGATGAGGGCATAATGTCTTATTAACCTGAAGTTAATGATGATAGTTTTCTTTTCTGAATAATTTCTATTTCACTTATATTTTGTTGAATTGACTGGTTTTGGTCTCTGTCTTCCATATAAGAGGGTTTCTTCAGATGTTTGGTAATCCTGGTTGTTTGCTCATGATTAGATTAAGAAAGTTAAGAGGTGGTTTAAAGCTATGAATACATAGGTGGTGTTTGTTGACTGTGTACTTAACCAGGCAGGCCATTTGTTAGGGATTTCTTAGACAGGTTTTTTCTTTTTTTTTTTATATTTCTTCTTAGACTGGTCAGATTTGCCAGAGAAAGCTTTTTCAAGCTTCTACTAGAGAGTAATGGGCAGGTATTGATATTATAGGAGCTAGCATTCTGGAAAAAGTGTTGAGATTGTCTGAGTTCAGCATTCCAAATACATGTATTCACCAATTTGAGGTGGAAATCAAGTTAGTTTCTAGATTTTTCCCCTGGCAGTTTGCAAGTTTTTTTTGCTAGAGACTGGTAAATCCCTTTCTCCTCATCCATCACATTTCCAGCTTCCCACAGTGTTACTGCTGGTTTCATTTTTTCCTGTTCTTCCCACTCTATGTGTTTATGCCTAAATGACAAAGGAAACATGTATTGTAGTTGCAGTGGTGTTTGGAAGGAAGGAAATGCACATGCAAGTGTTCAATCTGCATTTTTAACTTGAAAGCAGTTCTCTTTTAAATATACATCATTCCAACTTTCCTCTCCACCACTCGTGATAAATTGCATGTATTGAGGTCACTAATTCACCTGAATTGCTAAATTCAGTAGGTGTTTTTTTTTTTCCCTCACTCTTCATCATACTTAGCCAGTGTTTGCACAGTTGAATAATAGTCTGTCTTCCTTAAAACACTTTCTGAAATTGGAATTTAGTAATTCTCCTGGTTTTCCTCCTAATTCTATGCCTACTCAGTCTCAATCTCTCTTTCAGGTTTCTCATTTCCTCATCTAAGCGGTAGTCTCCCAGGGTGTAGTCCTTGTACCTCTTTACCTTTTTTTAGTCTCACTCTCATCATGTGCTTATCTAATATTATGACTTTAAGTACTAGTTACATGCTGATGACTTGTAAGCTTTTATTTGCAATCCTGATATCTCTACCGAACACCAGACTCACATGTTCAATGTCTACTCCTGGATCTGAAAGTAAACATCAACAAAATTGAGCTTCTGATCTCCTTCCCCAGACCAGTTTGTTCCTCCTGAAATCTTCCCCATTGTAGTAAATAGTACATGCTCTCTGTCAGTCACCCAAACCAAAGCTTGAGTTGTTCTTGACTTTGCTTCCTCAATTCATCTAATCAGAAAATCTAGTTGACCCTACCTTTAAAATATATCAGGAATCTGATCTCTTTTTGTTATTTCCATTGCTATCACTCTCATTTAAACTACCATTTTCTTTCATGTTGATTATGGTGGCCTTCCTCCTACTTCTCTTGCCTTGCTGTCAACACAGCAGTCACACTGATTATATTCAAAGTACTCCAATGGATTCCCATTCACTCAGTGTAAAATCAAAATCCTTGTGATGGCCAGCAAGGCCCTGAATGAGCTCCTCTTCTCTTACCTCCCATTCTGAATTCCCTTTATTGACCTTTTGTATGTTTGTTGCAATTTTTCATCACCATAGCCACTTTGCTTTCTTGGTAGTTCCTTGAACAGGTTCTCTTGCTTCCATCTGAGCACCTCTGCACTTGCTGTTCTCTCTGCCTAGAACCTCCTCCATCCTTACTCCTTCCCTCTACCAATATTTATACCTCCTTCAAACCTCCTTCAAATCTTCAATATTTATACCTCCTTCAAATCTCTGGTTAAATGTCACTGTCTCAAGAAAGCACACCCTTCTAATTGCAGCGCCTGTCTAAAATAGGATTCCCTACCCATTCATCTTTTATATTTACTTTGCTTTCACTTTTTATAAAGTAATAACATATTACATACTATGTTTATTTTGTTTAATAACCACTAGATTATATGATCCATGTGATTAAGAATTTTCGTCCTTTTTCCTCACTGATATACCTCCAGTACTTACAACGTGGCCTGATACAGAATAGGCTCTTGATAAATAATAATATACACTGAGTAAATAATTGAATGAGGTAGATTAGTTTCATTATCCTTTTGCATTTGAGGAAACTGAAGCTCAGGTTTAAGCAACTTGCCCAAGGCCTCAGAATTCCTTAATGTGTGAAGCACAATTTAATTCAGATCTCTCTACCTTCAGTGCCTATGCATTATCTAAGAATAAACTGCCATTGGTAAGTTAAGTAAGATAAAGATGAGAAATTGTCTGATGGACTTAAGAACAAAGACATTTTCTGGTGGCCTTGACAGCAGCAATCCCAGGAAAGTAAGGAGACAGAAGCTATAATGTAATAGGTTTAGGAATGAATGGAGACAAGTTTAGCTACTCTTTCAAGGCCATTAAAAAAGAGGAAAGGGGTACATAGGGAGATTGTTTTTAAGATGAGAGAATCATGAGGTTGTTGACAAGCAGAAGATGAGAGCCAGTTGAGAGTAAAAAAGGTGCAAAGGAAGGAAGGAGAGAAAAGTGATGAAGAAAAAAAGCACTGAGTGGATGGGAGAGAATGTGACAGGAAAAATAAAGTGTATAGGAATAAAGTTTTATTTTCCTAATTATTTAATAATTATATTTAATATTAATTATGAAATTAATAATTAACAATTAATTAATAATATTCAGAGTTATTACATTCATTCATTTTTGTCATCTGATAAATACTTATCAAGCTATAAAGCCCTAGGCACTGTTATTTGTTCTGGGTACCTGATGGTGAATAATCATGAATAATGTTATTGAGACCTATGCATTATCTCATCCTATCTTGACAACAAACTTCTGAGATAGATACTATTTTTATCCCTATTTTTTTATACACGAGGAGGCTGAATCTTAGAGAAGGGAGTGGTCTCGCCCAAAGTAATTCATCTAGGTAGTGTTGGTGTCTAAATTCAAACCACCACAGTCTGACTCTACAACCCCTGCCTTTAATTACTTTTCTCCACCAGTTAAGACAAAATTTATATTCTGGTGAGAGGGACAGAAACAAAAAAGCAAGAAATCATTAAACATCCTACAAAGATCATTATACATTTTACAAAGAGATTTAACTAGCTTTATAGGATAGATAGTGACTGGGTAGTTGCTTTGGGTGATCAGAGAAAGCTTCTCTGAGTAAGTGGGATTTAGGCTTAGGTCCGGGGTTTAATCAGAAACTAGCCACTAAAAGACTTAGGGGAAAAGCATTTCAGGCCCATGGTAGAACTAGTTGCAGGCCATTTGTGGATTTCAACTTTTTATAATTGAGAATATAAAGCTAGTTTATCTGGAGAATAGGGAGTGAAGATAAAAAATGGTGGGATCTCAGACCAATTCAAACAGGTATGTAGCACCCAGATCAAGTGGAAATTGGTGGTCCTGTGGAGATTAAATTTTATATTAGGAGCAATGACTTGCCATGAGAAAGTTTTAAGTATGCATTTAGTGTGATATAGTTTACATTATTTAATCATTACCCTGATTTTAGCAGGACCTAGCGATCAGATTTCTTAATGGGTAATGTAAATTAGAAACTTAAGTTAACTTTGGTTTTTAACATGTCTCTCAAGCTACCAGTTTATTAATGCAAAAATGGAGCATATAGGGTCATCTCTGCCTTTTTTACTTGGTGACTATAAAGATACTCGGTTTCTCTTCCCAGCTTTGTGAAATGGAGAAATGGATAAGAGTTGTTGATAGGATATATTGAGAGGGAAAGTGAATTCATCCCTTAATTTTGTCAACATTCACTAGTTACTTACTGAGCACTGTACTAAGTGCTGGAGGAAATGGAGCCAGCCCTAAGGAAAACATGGCACATGCCCACAGGGGGATGGAAGTGGGCTGTTGAATGGTCAGTAAAACGGTAACCAAGTATTGATATTGTAATCACTCACTGTATTCACCAACTAAATTAGAGATGAGAGTTTGAGAAACTAATGGAAAGGAATTTAATTGGTTAAATTGAAGAATATAGATGGGCTAGTAATAATCACTTCACAAAGACCAAGCAAAGAGAATAAAATTCCATGGAGAATGAGATTACACTATATGTGGTCCATAGATGTATCTAGTCAACAGAGCAATATAAAACAACAAAAAGAAGAGGATTTAGGAGGTAAGTTGGAGAATGGTAGAAGAAAATATCTAAAACAGTGCCATTTAGAAAATTACTTCAAAAAGATGAAATGCACGAATGATTATATTAAAATGGCAATTTGTTTAAAGCTTAAACTTTGTGGAAATTTTTCTCTTTGTTGATTCTCTCTAGCTGGCTAGGCTCTGCACTCCTTCAATACAGAGAACACTGTCATGGAAAGTAACATTGCATTGCTCTTAGGAGGATGTGGCATTAAGCAAAAACAACGATAAAAACCTGGATTCAAACCCTGACTATAGAATTTATTAGTTTTTTATTGTGAACTTGAATAAAGTAATCAGCAATAGAGTGACCCCCTTTCCAAAAGAAAGACAAAATTTTAGAACTAGAAGGAAACTTGATTATGTAACTCAAAACACTTATTTTACTGATAAGGAAGTGCAAATTCAAAGTTGGTAAGTTATTTGACTAAGTTCCCATAAATTGCTACTGTTCAGAGCTCCACAGTCATAACCATGCTGAGAACATCATTCCCTTTTAGAGCAGAGATGGCAACCTTAAATGGTACCTGGAGTGCTTAGTAAACTTGAAGTATCCCAATAAAAATTAAGGCATATCCACTGAAAAATCCCAATGGTTGCATCTGATCAATTTTCTTTTCAGTTTCTAGGTTTGCCAGTTCTTGAGTGCAACTTCCTTCAACTCCCTGCTTGAAATATATCTTATTTGTGACTTCTTTCAATAGTCCTGCAAACTTTTTAAGCACACTCTACTTAATTTCTGCCTGTATTTCCCATTTTTCTCTGCCATTCGTTATGGGTCCAACTAGACATGGGAAAAATTTCTCAAATAAAAGAAGCTGTAATATCAAAGAAAGTTAAGGTATGGGGAGAACTACAGCAGATAAATGACAATAATAGACAGTAAAGTGCCTTGTATCTTTTTCTACACATGACTAGTGTTACAGGTATCCTAACATATTTATTTATATATAGACCTATAGCTATATGTATATAAATGTATGTAGATATACCATAGCTATATGTGGATAGATAGACCTATATTATATCTGTAGCTATATCTATATAGATTTATATAGATATATAGAGGTAGCTACATCTATACCTCCAGTTAGGCAACTGCCAAGTATCTATAGAATTCTAAGTGGGATAATCCAGTGATCTACAACACAATGTCCATCTCAATCTGCTTGATTTGAATATCCTTCATAACTGTTTGCTTCAGGAGAGAATTTGTGGGCTTCCCTGGTGGCGCAGTGGTTGAGAGTCCGCCTGCCGATGCAGGTGACATGGGTTCGTGCCCTGGTCTGGGAAGATCCCACATGCCGCGGAGTGGCTGGGCCCATGAGCCATGGTCACTGAGCCTGCACGTCTGGAGCCTGTGCTCCGCAACGGGAGAGGCCACAACAGTGAGAGGCCCGTGTACTGCAAAAAAAAAAAAAAAGAAAAGAACTTGTGTTTAAATGGGAGCAGTTGCAAGTGATAAACTGGAGTCAACATTTGGAATTTTCTGATGTTCAACATAAATACTTTCTTCATATTCCAGTGATGTTTGCTGGAACATCAGTATGCAGTAAAGTATACTATAAATGGGAAAACAGCATTTTTCCTGCTCTATGGCAAAGCCCCAAATATATTGACCTTGTTTTTGTCATATAAGGCTTTAGTGCCAAAACACTAAGTCTATTTAAAGATACTTGCTATATACATACAGTGCTTTGAACCCTTTTTAAATTTGCTCATCACTGACTTAATGCATAATAACTAGCCGATTAAAATGATTTTAGAATTGGCATATAAATATGTGGCCATTATAGCCATCTTTTCAAGAGTGGGAAAACTCCTGCTGAAGCTACAGCTGGAAAATAATTTGCTGAAAAATCAGCTGAAGCGGGAGGTTCCAGCTCATTGAAACTCAATTTATTATATGCTCAAATGAGTCCTGGAACAGTGGAATATGTAGGCAGTACAACTAGACAAGGTGAATTCCGTGCTGATAACAAATGTGTAAAACTCCAGTACCTATTGGAGAAGTGATAGCAGCCAAAATTCTATACTTGCCAACTAGTAGAAAACATGAACATGCTGTTAGATAATTAACATTTTCCTTATCATGCAGGACTGGGTAGTGAATATGTAACCCAACTTTTTTTTCCCCCTCTGGATAAGTTGCAACTTGAAAAAGCATATAATTAAAGCAAAGCACAGTTTTCTGAGAAACTTTGTGATATGTGCTGTAAAGTTGTGATCTTTTAGCTTGTGGTTTGGGTGTTTGATCCTCCTTTGTTCAAAGTATAGGTGACTACATTTTTAAGATGACAGATACGTAATCATGGATCTCAATAAGATCAAATGGGTGGTAGCTTAGACATCTTATCTTCTCACAATTCTGTTAAACTTGAAACTAAGTAGTATTGAAGATTTGCTATGGTGATACTGCAACCCATTTGCCATCTTACTATTTATATGTATGGATAACTCTTGAATGGGAACTCTCAAAGCCACACAATGTAATGTAGAATTCAAAATGGTCAATGATACCAGTTATTAATATTATGACATTTTGAGCATTCATGTGCTTTTAGATGGAATGTGTTTATAATTGGTTTGAATTTCTAGTATTTTTATGCTAAAATAAAATTTAACTATTACCTGATATGCTTAAACTATTGATAGAGTCATGTGGTCCAAACCTTTCTATATATTACAAGTAGACTTAATATTTGCCACACATGTTGTGATAACTGAGAATATATTTGCAAACAGGAATTTTATTTTACCTTTCTCTTTAACCCAGATGATATCTCATTTCAAAGACAATTCTTTGCATTCCGAAAAGTGGCCTTATGATGTTACTTTGTTTTGTCCTTGTGCAAAGGATTTAGCACAAACTAAATTCCAAATTGGTGTTCAGTATATATTTCTTGGAAACAATTGAATTTGCACTTATTTTCTTTGAATCAGTTTAATCAAGACTGAAAGACCTCAATGGTTAGACCCTGTTATTCTCTCTTCCTTTTTTATTTTTTTCCTTCTTCTCTCTAAACTTAAACACATAACCGAGGAAATCATCATGATAACTAACTATCCACCATGACCTTGAGTTCAACCATTGATATGATCAGTTGCTTCCACGGTGATGGTGATGATGATTGAATTTGTCCTTACTTATACTGTTAGAAAGTGAAGGTAGGGATGTTAAGTAGCTAGGCAAACATATAGACCATAGGATAATAAATTGTAACTCTACAGCATATATCATACTGGATAACTCATATTTAAAGTTTTATCAGAAAATTGTTTTATCATTATAATCATCATCATCATTGGCATCATCTTCCTCATCCTCTTTGTAACTTATTGAGTGTCTACCATAGACTTGATCTTCTGCCAAGAGTCTTCTGTACATTATCTTTTGCTAAATCTAGCCCCTCTCAATTCACCTAACTACCTTCCTTCCTCACTTAACCTTGAGAATGCTATACCCATAGTATGCATTGTTCCTCTCTTGTGTATCACCCTACTCTTCCTTTGATAAGCTTTAATAATACTTCATAACTTGTCCTTTAAATTTATATCATTAAGGACATTTTCTACATTTATTAAAAATTCAGATTCCCTGCACTTTTCTTTATAATTAATCATATAATTATTTTATTAATGCCTATTTCCTCCATGGGAATGTAGCTCCATGAGGGTAGGAACTCTGTCTAACTTATGTACTTATGTATCTCCCTTGACTAGATAGTACAAGGCATATAGTTTAATAATCATCTTAAATATATAAATGATCTCATTTAGTCACCTCATTTAATCTTTCCAACAACTCTATCTGTTAAGTATGGTTATATCTAGTTTACAGATAAGGAAGTAGACAGACAGGCTACATAAATTGACTATAGTCTACTTTATAAGCAGTAAGTCCAGGATTCTAATGTTAGTTTTTTGGCTCCAAATTCCAAGATCCTTAACCTTAGATTATTGTTATTGAATCTTAGGTAAGATATTTATTCAGCTGACATATAATGAATATCAAACACTATGCTAAGTGGCAGGAATTGAAAGATAGCTAAGACTTAATCCTTGCTTTCAAGTAGTTCAGAGTCAAATGGATAAAATAGAAAAGCCTAAACATTTTCCTAAAGAGAAATAATCCAAATTTTGATTCAAATTCCAAAGCTATTTTCTTTTGCATCATATAAGATGAAATTCATCTTCAGAGGATCTCTGGAAGACTGGAGTCATCAAAAACAAGAGATGTTGTCAGTTTTTATCCTAAATGAGAAAAGTCAGAGATGTGTGAAAAAGAGGATTTTAATCACGATAATACATGATTAGGAAGTAGACACCTTTTTATTTCATAATGATAACCAGAGATAGCATTTCACTGAGGGGTGCAGCTTTCAGCATATGTATTTGTAGTCCCTTGTCCAGGATGGAATTTGTCAACTCAAGAATACAAAGTCAGGGCTTCCCTGGTGGCACGGTGGTTGAGAGTCCACCTGCCGATGCAGGGGACATGGGTTCGTGCCCCGGTCCGGGAGGATCCCACATGCGGTGGAGCGGCTGGGCCCGTGAGCCATGGCCGCTGAGCCTGCGCCTCCGGAGCCTGTGCTCCGCAATGGGAAAGGCCACAACAGTGAGAGGCCCGTGTACCACAAAAAAAAAAAAAAAAAAAAAGACTAAGTCAATTTAAAATTAGCTTCTAAAGTTTAGGGGTGATTATTAAATTCACAGTAGTATGCCTCATTACCATTTTATAATCTCTCACTAACAATAATGATAATTAAAGATACTGAAAGATTGCTAATAGTTTTCTTTAATTCACATTGTGTCTTTATGTTACAAAGTAGTATTTTTAGTTGAAAAATAGGAAGGGAGCCACAAGAATGTTAAGTATCATGAATAAGATGGTATTCACATTTTGTGTCTAAGCTCACTCTAACCTTTAGAGCTCCCACCTTACAGCCTGCTTCCTCTCAACATTACAGCAAAATTCCAGAAAGTCCAGAATCTATTATTTTTTAAATCACAAAGTATTAGTTAATATTCTTCTTTCAATATTAAAAAATAGGGTAAAAAGTGAAATACCCTCTTCACCCCACGTCACCATAAATTGTATTTCCTTTCACAAGCATTAGATTTATTTTCTTTTGTATTTCTTACATTTTTTATGTAAAAACACTTTATTTTTTTCTTATCTTTATTTTTTTATTGGAGTATAATTGCTTTTCAATGGTGTGTTAGTTTCTGCTGTACAACAAAGTGAATCAGCTTTATATATACATATATCCCCTCCCTCGTGAGCCTCCCTCCCACCCCACCCCCATCCCACCCCTGTAGGTCATCATAGAACACCGAGTTGAGCTCCCTGTGCTATACAGCAGGTTCCCACTAGCTGTCTATTTTACACACTTTTTTTCACAATGTATTTAAAGAGATATGCTTTCAGAAATGTAGTTTGGAGTTTTGTGTGTGTGTTTATGTGTTTGTATGAATCTATGTTTTTACATAAATGTTCTTGAGTAATAGTTTTGCACCTTTTTTTTCAGTTTAAATTATCTTGTGGAGAAATTCTATAGATGGATAGATAGATAGACAAATAGATAATGTATACATCTGTTTCAAACCTGTGAATACTATTCTGCATTGCAGACATTTTGTTAAAGCATTTGTTAAAGCATTATTCTATTTATGGAATTTAGAATACTTCCTTTAATAATAACAGTGAATATCTTTCTACCTGCCTAAATGATAAGATTCTGTATTAGGAATTTACAAGGAGAATTGCGAGTAAAAGAGAATACACTTTAAAAAGTTTGATTAAAAAAAAAAAAGTTTGATAGATAACTAAAAATTGGTTTCTAGGTATACATGATAATTTATTTCCTTACATCTTTGTCAGCATTAGATATTTTCACTCTTTCAGATATTTCATTGTTTTAATTTGCATTTTTTCAGATTACTTTAGTCATTTGTATTTCTCCTTTTATAAATTTCTTGTTCATATACATTTCCATATTTTTTATTAGCTCCATTGTCTTCTATTGAACTTTAGGAGTTCTTTATATATTCTAGATATATGTATGCGAGAGAGAAAGAGAGAAATTAATACATATATAAGAGAGGGAGAGAGAAATTTTGCAAATATTTTGTTTTATGTACTTACTTTCATTAACCTGGTGCCACATAGCTCAGTGGAGGGCTGGTAAATTTTACAGTAGTAATATTATTTATCAGATATTGAATATTATAAGAATAGCAGATGCTGAACTATATTTTTATATCTGTCACCATTTTTTTATTAAATCCTTCCAGATAGGAACTGATGTTTATACTTTATAATCATGAAAACTGAAGCTCAGTGAGATGATATGATTTTTCTAAAGTTAAACACTAGAAAATAAAGGAGTCAGCATTTCAGTCAGGTTATACTGGTTCTCCTGATTACATTGTGCTACTGATATCTGTATAGATCATGATATTAGCGGTATCTATTTATCTGTGTTGGTATCCATATCAACAGGTAGAGCTCTTGTTATATCAGTATTATGTAAATCTATGCTATGAATTAATTACAAGCATTAGGTGTTCTCCTAAAATACTTTATTCCTGTTTGGAGTAATGTAAAATATTGTGTCCTTGAAATTTTTAAGTTAGCATGGGAAATGTTGTATTTTACGTCACTAAATATGTAAGAGTATCAACCAGTTTTCATTAAATAGTAGCCAATTTAAGAAGTAGATATTCTTAAGGCAAAACAGTTAAATAGGTATTGTTATGTTTGATTATTCTATACTTTGCTTTGTGACCCCTACTTCTCTTAAACTCATACTATTTCTACAGCCTGAAACCTTCATACTTTCCCTCCAAACTCATATTAATTCCTTCAACCTCCCCCACAATATACTCTACCATGATAGAGTAGGCTTTCACAAATACCTGCTTTCTATGGCATAATACCACAACCCCAGACATGCATGAGTTTAGAACCTTAACAGGTGATCACAGTAAAAGCCAGAGAAATACTGGGTTTGGCTGTTTAGGGTAGCTTAATATTGTGATTCTTTTAATAGAGGTCAGTGGTAAAGGGTATGCTTCTGAAGGTATTCGGGCCATGGTTTGGATTCTGCATCAGTTTTGTGACCTTGGAAATAGAACTGTATAACATCTCTGCACCTATTTTTATCTATTTAAAGATTGTTGTAATTGATTTTAGTAATTAAGGAAGATAATTTGTATAATATATTACCAGATATACAGAGAACTTCAATCAGTATTGATAATGATTATTATCAATCATTTGGAAAGTTAGCAGAAATCTTCACTGTTCTTCTCCTCTCTACTCCCACGCCTCAAATTTGGTTCCTATCAAAGCATATTCTTGGCCTGAGCTTAGACATTCCTTTCTCAAGAAGTTCTACCCAAGTTCTTCAGACTATCTCACAAAAAATCTCTCAGTGCCTTGTACGTCTTACTTCATTGAACATATCATACTGTAATTTTCCCTTTAATACCTGAATACTCTCCTATTTCCTTAGACTTTAAATTCCAAGAGGGCGTGGACTTTGTTTTGTTTTGTTTTTAAACTGCTATATCTCTCATCATGCTAGCATATGTCACAATTTTTGCTGAATTTTAAAAAAGAATGAATCTGTACATGAATAAATGTTTTCTGATATAAATGTGTGTATGTCTGAAAGCGTGGTTGAATGGTCGGCCATATAGTTGGAAGCATGGGTAGATGGATAGGTGAATGCATTTCCACGAAGACTAAAGAATAATGTTAATGTCAGTTACAATGGTGGCAAGCAGAGAATATATTTTTAGATTGGCTTTTTGAAATCATTTAAACTATACTAAATGTCATGCCTTCACAAAGTGCTGACCTCAACTGCCTCAGTGAGTGCAAATCCAAGGAAGTTGGCAACATAGTGAATTTTACTTGGTATGTGGCAGGCTGAGTCTAGAGACTAAATAATATGTCACAATATGCTTAAGTTTTCCTCCCAACACATTAAGAAAACACTTGCATAAACACAGGTCCATCTCCACCTTCTATGTTCACTTAGCATATGGTTAAAATATGAGATATTTTATTTCATATACTGTACATTTCATTATTCTGTATTACAGAATCACTGGATTCTTTCGAGGTGATTCATTATGCAATTTAATCTAATAGTGAAAATCCCAATACAATGCAGAGCGACCTACAAACTTGCAATGAATTTTAAGCCATACATCTTGCTTAATGTGTGTGCTTATTTACCCACATTGAAATGAAGTTTATCAGGTATTTGATTGTTAGGAAAACTGTAAATAGTCCACACGTGTTCTGCATATTTTCAGATATTAAAACTATTGTTCAGCTTGATTTGATATCATTGAGATTTGACAATGGGCCATATCCACATCAGACTAGCACAGTAGATATAAGAGTGATGGGAAATGTTGTCTGCCACAGCTGTGGTACTGACCCCTCTTTGCTAACCTTAAGAAGACTGCAAGGTAAACTTTTTTTCCCCAAACTGACCTTTCCCATATTAATTACTTACATCCAATCTTGATTATGTTTCATCTGTCATTCTCCAGTATTAATTCCCTGTAAAACATGGTTGAATGCGTGTGAACTTGTCAGCCTCGTTTTGTAAAATTAATTAATGGTGATTGGATATATGAATTTTAACAAGTTAGAATATGTTTACTGATGTACAATATATTTTATAACATATAATTGTTTTCTTTGAAAAATGTTTTATATTTCTCTCAAGAGAAGGTTCCAAATTATATATACACCCGGGCAGCATATATCTATATATCTACATATAGATATAGATATGTATGTACATCATAAGTAATATGTACTGTAGATATAAAGGAATAAATCTGAAATATAGAAAATAAACACTTGTTTCAACCAAAGTACTACAGGGAAGATTTTATATTATTTATTTTTAAGGATAAATCAGGTTCCAATTAAATGTCAAACATAATTTTGTATTCAAAATTTAATATATGTGATTGTCCTTAGAGAAAAGCTTAGAACATGTCTTCTCATAATAGTGAACTATAAGGTTATAGCTCACTTTTTGGCAGAGTGCCACCCCATAAACTGTTTGGTAAAGCTACTAAAAACTTCAATCTGAAATACATTTATCTAAGTTAGGAGTTTGAATTCTCTATATAAAAAATGAAATGCCCTGGCGTCTCTTAGTTCTTAAAAAAGAGAGCCGATTCTAAATTCTGTTTATTTCCACATTTCTTCCTTTAACTGGTGCAGACATAAGTGCAAAATGAATGTTGACATATTTGTTTAGCATCCCTGAACGGATTAAACTGCTTTAGAAGTTCTTCTGTAATCAGGCTTGAAAAATAGAAACTAGCATTCACATCCCTGGATAGATTAAATTGTTTCAAAAGTTTCTCATTAATCAGACATGAAAAATATAAAAGTAGCAGTAGTACTTTGAAAAGTACTTGAACTTTTCCTTGCAACAAACTTTTTTACAGTTTCACAGCATAATGCCATTTTTGATCATACACATACTAAATTATAAGAATATATCTTGTCTGTGTTCTCTGTAGGTGAGCTGCTAAGCAGGAATGAATACTGTCCTTTGGGAAGTACAGTGTGTGTATCTAAAGAACACTAGGCCTGACTGTAGAGCTGTTAATTACGATGTGTCTTTGGACAAATAAAATGGAAAGAAAATATAATTTTTAAAAATTTGAACTTTTTTCTAGGAGAATTGAAAATATTTGTTATTCTTCATAATGATTCTGTAAGTTTAACAGTGTTATACCCACTTTAGAGATGAGGAAACTGAATTTCAAAGATATGAATTGACTTGTCTCATATAATATAGCTGTTAAATAGTAGAGACAATGTGCGATATTAGACCTATCTGACCCCAAAGTTCCTGTTCCTCCCATTCTGTGCTGTTTCTCTGATACTAGTTTTTTTCCTTTGTGAAATGAAGGGATTAGGTTATATTATTAGTACTCCGTCTCTCAAATTCTCTAAATTCTTGCTGAACAAGCATTGAAACTTGGGATGAGGAAAGGTTCATTTATTATAGAAATGATATCATTCTAACATTGTGAGTTCTTAACTTCATTTTTATTACTCAGCCAATGAGTATCAATGACTCAAACTTTGTTAGGCACCATGCAGGCAATAAAAACATATGAACCACTACGTTTTTATTTCATTTGATAAATTTACCCATAGGTTTGAAGGTAGTTAACAATGAATCACCAGTAGTTACATTAATTTTCTTAATAGTCTTGCCATTCATACGTTATTCTTTTTTAAAATTGTATGGCATTGAGCTGTTTCAATTGCCAAGTAGTGACCAGGAAGGACAGGTCATATTCTCTGTTTTTAGGGAATGTTTTGAAATTTAAAATCTATATAAATAAATTTTAATTTCTACTTTTTCCTCACATGCAAAAATCATTAGATTCGTTTCATTCATTTAGAAGGGTATATTTAGTATGGCTTATACACAACTTTGAGCTTTGTTTCAAATAGGCAGTTGTACTATAGAGCAGCTTGAGTAGTCAAAGAAGAGGTCAAAATTTTAGTCAAGTGTCTCATGACACAAAGGATGCCAATATTGTTAGGATGTCATAGGCATATTTCTGATTTCAACCATGATGGAGTAATCTGTATCTGACTTGCCTCCATATACACTATAGAATTGTGTAAGATATATGAGGCTACTATATTCAGACACTGGATAATAGGCAGTACCTGGAAAAGGTCTGTGAGAAAAGATAAATGTAAAAGATATATTCAACTTCCATTCCAGATTTTTACATGGAGATACTTTGTAAAATGTGACCCAAGGGAATGGAGCTCAAATGGAAACGAGGGATCTCACTGACTGGAGAAAATAGAAATCAGTTTGGGGTTTCTGAGGGGTACTGGAATTTGTGGATCAGGGTCTTAGGGACAAGAGATCTGTGCAGAGAAGGAGTCTTGGAAATCTGTATAAGCTTCCACTTGAATATTTAGCCAAATATTAATATGTGCATGTGGTAAAACACTGCAATACTTGCCAGAGAACAGCTGTTGAAGGTCTGTGAGCCGAAAACAAAAATATTCAGAAATTACACAGTGATGGGACACACTGGTGATCATATAGTCAATAGTGGAGAAAGCTTTCTGAACTCACCAAATATTCTGTTGATTCCTCAGGAAACCCACACTTTGCAGTAAGTTTATTTTAACCTCATTCTAACAAAGCTTAAAACAAAGCTTCAGTGGGATAAAATTGTACAACTCAATAACTGTTAAAAAAAAACACAATTTAGAATCTAAAAGTAGTGTCCACAATATTAAGAATACCTCTAAAATGAGTAACCATTCTCTCTTCACCCTCACTAAAAAGTAAGATGAACCATAAATAAGAGAAAAAAAAATGGTCAGTAGAATACTACCAGAGACTCCATGTATATTGGAATTAGCAGACAAGAACTTTAAAAAAGCTATTATGGAAATTTTCATTGCTTTAGTGAAAATATGTACAAAATGAATGACAAATGGAGAAATTCAACTGAGAAATTTTTTAAAATATGAAACTGTAGCAAATGGGCATTCAAGAAATAAAATTTTTCTGTACAGGTAAGCTGTATACTAGAAAATAGAGAAGAAAAAAATTCAATCGACTTAAAGGCATATCAGAAGAAATGAAACAAACTAAAGCACATTAAAAAAAAAACTAGAAAAAACAAACGTGTTAGTGACTTGTGGAAAAAGAAATGTCATGTTGTCTAATGTATATGTAATCAAAGAAACAGAAGAAAGGAGAGGGATCTTCCAAATCTGACAAAATATAAAACTCACAGATCAAAGGAAAACTTACTCAGAGTCAAGTCTTGAAAATCAGAGGCAAGGGGAGAATATTATAAGTGGCCAGAGATTATAAGAAGCTTTATATATCAGAGAACAATGAAAAACTGCTGACTTCTTATCAGATACAATGTAAGTCAGTAGATAAAAGAATTATATTTTTAAAGGACCAAAGAAAAAAAAAGCCACACAGAAATCTAATCCTATGGGTTATATCTTTTAAAGATAGTGGTAAAACAAAGACATTTTAATATAAGCTAAAGCTGAGAAAACTTGTTACAAGCAGAATTTCATTAAGGGAATATTAAGGGATGTTCGTTCCTCAAGGTGAGTGAAGATAATATCAGAAGGAATCTAAGATTTACATGAACAGATGAAAACTAGAGGAAACAGTTAATATGTAAGTTAATAAAAATAATTTATTGGATTGGCCAAAAAGTTCATTCGGGTTTTTCATACCATCTCACAGAAAGACCAGAACAGACATTTTAGCCAACCCAATATTTAAAAAATTAACACCCAATATAACAGCAATATGTTTTGGATGTAAAATATGTGTAAAATAAACATATACAACAATATCACAAAACTCTGGAGGGTGATAAATGAAATTGATGTAAGCGTCTAAGATTACATGTGAAATTGTAAATATTATTTAAGGTATTCTTTAATCCTTCCACAAATCACAAAGGTTATGAAAAAAGAGATATACTTAATGAGTCAATAGAGGAGATAAAAGCTGAACACCAAACAATACTTTACTAATCAAAAGAAGACAGGAAAGGAAGGAAAAAAGAGAACTGAAGAGAAGAAAAATGGAGAAAATATAACATGGTAGACTTAAAATCAACCATTTCAATAATTGTATTCAATGCTAGTTGACAAAGCCTTCAAAGCAGTAATTGTCATATTAAATGAAAGCAATCAAGACCCAAATATATTCTGTTTACAAGAGAAGAAATTTAAATTTAAGGAGACAGACTAGAAGTAAAAGGATGAAAACAAAATATTCTATGTGAAGACTAAATCATAATAAAGCTGAAGTGGATATATTATTATCAGAAAAATTAAACCTCAAGACAATGCGTTTTACTAGCAAAATAGAGGAATATTTATTCAGGATTAAACCTTCAATAAATCAAGAAGATATAGCAACCCTAAATATGTATGTACCTAATAAAAGAGCATTAGAATACATAAAAACAGAAACTGACAGAACCCAAGGACAAATTTACACTCAGATATAGATACTTATCTCTCTAACAGAAGTGGGTAAAGCAAGGTGACAGAAAATCAGTAAGGATAGATTTAAACAACCAACTTGATAGATTATCAGCCACCTTAAGCTAATTGACATTCGTAGGAGTCCAACCAGTATCAACAAAATACACATTTTTTTGAAATGCACTTTATATTTTTCATGAAATAGATCATACTCTATGCCATACATTTTTCAGTAAATTTCAAAGGATTTAATTCATCCAGAGTAGGTTCACTGATTAAAATAGAATTATATTAAAAACCAATATCAGAACAAAATTTGCAAACTTCCTAAAATTTAGAAATTAAACTACATATTCCTAACATTATTAAGTTACCTTTGGGTCAATGAAGAAGTCAGAAAAAGAAGTAGATAATCATTAAAATGGAAACCAAAAAAGATATATCAAAATTCATGGAATGCGTCAAAAGCAGTGCTCAGAGAAGAATTTATGCTTGAAGTGATTTTATTAGAAAAGAAGAAAGTATAAAATTAATGATCTAAAATTCTGCCTTAAGAAAGCAGAAACATAAGAATAAATGCAATATAAGCAAAGAAATAAAGATAAGAGTGCAATCATATAAAATGTAGAAACCATTGGGAAATGAGGAAAATTTAAAATTTGACATTTTAAAAATATTAAAACTTTGACAGACTGCCCTGCTAATAGCAGTGAAAAAAACAGAAAACAAGTGGAGTCAATGATAATGTTCATTAAATATCCTATTATTACTAAAAGAAAATAAGCGAACTTATAAATAATTTTATACAGATACCTTCTACAATTTTTATTATGTTAACAATTAAAATGAAAGATACATATTATCAAATTTGAAGCTGGAAGAAACAAAGACTCTGAGTAGCCTTATTTCTATTAAAGAAACTAGATTTGTATTTGTAATTAAGAACTTTCCCACAAAGAGAGGGTCAGTCCCAGATGTATTTAAGAAATAAGTAATACCAGTCCTCCATAAATTCTTTCAGAAAATAAAGAGAAGGGAACACATTCCACTTTAGCATAACTGTGATACCAAAATCAGACAAGAACATTACAAAAATTTAAAAAAATAAATTACAAGGAATATCCCTCATGACTATTCATGTAGAAGTTCATGACAAATCATTAGCAACTTGAATACAGTAATATATGTATGAAGGATGATACACCATGGCCAGTTCGTTTTAATTCCAGGAATGCTAGTTGGTTCAACATTTGAAAATCAGTCACCAGACTAACAGAATGAAAAGTAAAATCCATAAGGTCAATTCATTAAATGCAGAAAAACCATTTGAAAAAAATTAATACCCGTTCAGAATAAAAGTATCCAGAAAACTAGGAATAAAGGGGACTTTCTTATTCAGAAAAAGAGCATCTTAGAAAATCTTGCAGCCAAAAAAATATTTAATGATGAATGAGTGAATAATGTTTTTCTAACATTAGACACAAGGCAAATGTAACTCCTCTTACCAGTTCTTTCAACATTATATAGTGGGACCTACCCATAAGTAAAACAAAACACAAATCTTCAAAGGGAGAAGTAAGACTTTTCATTTACATAAAACATGAATATAAAAAGTCCTAATGCATCTACCAAAAATATACTAGGGCTAATATATTTAGGAAGTTCACAGGATGAAAATATACATAAATATTACTGAGAGAAATTAAGGCATATCTAAATAAATAAATTAATTGTATTTATTGGATTGATTAAATTAATTGTTTGGAACACTTACTGTAAATAAGCTTTCAGTTATCCCCAGATTGATGTATAGATAAAATGACACCTCAATCCAAATGCCATCAGGTTTTAAATTTGTTTTTGGTAAAATTAAAAAGATAATTCTAAAATTTATATAGAAATACAGAGGACCTTGAATAGTCAAGCACTCTTTAAAAAGAAAAAATACTCCAATAAAGAGTTAAAAAAAAAAATTTGGAATACCTTTACTACCTGATTCAAACTTACTATAAAGCTACATTAATCAAGCCAGTGTGGTATTGACATAAGGTTAGACAATTAGGCCAATAAAACAAAATAGGATCCTGAAGTAAAACCAGTCATACATGTTCAGTATATTTTCAAAAAACCATCAAAGAAATGAAATAGGTGAAAAGCAAGTCTTTTCAACCAGTGCTTAAGAAGCAATTCAAAGTCTATATAAAGAAATATGACCCCTGGAGAGGACCTTCAAGATGACGGAGGAGGGGCTTTCCTGGTGGCGCAGTGGTTGAGAGTCTGCCTGCCGATGCAGGGGACATGGGTTCGTGCCCCGGTATGGGAAGATCCCACATGCCACAGAGCGGCTGGGCCCGTGAGCCATGGCTGCTGAGCCTGCACGTCTGGAGCCTGTGCTCCGCAACGGGAGAGGCCACAACAGTGAGAGGCCCGCATACCGCAAAAAAAAAAAAAATGATGATGGAGGAATAAGACATGGAGATGACCTTCCTCCCCAGAAATACATCAAAAATACATCTACATGTGGAACAACCCCTACAGAACAAGTACTGAATGCTGGCAGAAGATCTCAGACTTCCCAAAAGGCAAGAAGCTCCCCACATACCTGGCCATGTGGCTTACAGGGTCTTCGTGCTCTGGCCGGGTGTCAGGCCTGAGCCTTGGAGGTGGGAGAGCCAAGTTCAGGACATGGGACCACCAGAGACTTCCCGGCCCCACATATCAGTCGGCAAGAGCTCTCCCAGACATGTCTGTCTCAACGTTAAGAGCCAGCTCCACTCAACAACCAACGAGCTCCAGTGCTGGTCACCCCATGCCAAACAACTACCAAGACAGGAACACAACCCCAAACATTAGCAGAGAGGCTGCCTAAAATCATAGTAAGTTCACAGACACCCCAAAACACACCACCAGACTCAGTCCTGCCCACCAGAAAGACAAGATCCAGCCTCATCCACCAGGACACAAGCACAAGTCCCCTCCACCTGGAGGCCTACACAACCTCCTGAACCAACCTTACCCACTGGAGGCAGACACCAAAAACAACAGGAAATATGAACCTGCAGCCTGCAAAAAGGAGACACCAAACACAGTATGTTAAGCAAAATGAGAAGACAGAGAAATACACAGCAGATGAAAGAGCAAGGTAAAACCCCACCAGACCAAAAAAATGAAGAGGAAATAGGCAGTCTACCTGAAAAGTAATTCAGAGTAATGATAGTAAAGATGATTCAAAATCTTGGAAATAGAATGGAGAAAATACAAGAAATGTTCAACAAGGACCTAAAAGAACTAAAGAGCAAACAAACAATGATGAACAGCACAATAAATGAAATTAAAAATTCTCTGGAAGGAATCAATAGCAGAATAACTGAGGCAGAAGAATGGATAAGTGACCTGGAAGATAAAATAGTGGGAACAACTACCACAGAAGAGAATAAAGAAAAATGAATGAAAACAATGGAGGACAGTCTCAGAGAATTCTGGGACAACATTAAAGGCACCAACATTCGAATTAGAGGGGTCCCAGAAGAAGAAGAGAAAAAGAAAGGGACTGAGAAAATATTTGAAGAGATTATAGTTGAAAACTTCCTTAATATGGGAAAGGAAATAATCAAGTCCAGGAAGTGCAGAGAGTCCCATAGAGGATAAATCCAAGGAGAAACACGCCAAAACACATATTATTCAAACTATCAAAAATTAAATACAAAGAAAAAATATTAAAAACATCAAGGGAAAAGTAACAAATAACATACAAGGGTATCCCCATAAGGTTAACAGCTGATCTTTCAGCAGAAACTCTGCAAGCCAGAAGGGAGTGGCAGGACATATTTAAAGTGATGAAAGGGAAAAACCTACAACCAAGATTACTCTACCCAGTAAGGATCTCATTCACATTCGACAGAGAAATTAAACCTTTACAGACAAGCAAAAGCCGAGAGAATTCAGCACCACCAAGCCAACTTTACAACAAATGCTAAAGGAACTTCTCTAGGCAGGAAAGAGAAGAGAAGGAAAAGACCTACAAAAACAAAAACAAAACAATTAAGAAAATGGTAATAGGAACATACGTATCGATAATTACCTTAAATGCTAAAACCAAAAGTCATAGACTGGCTGAATGTATACAAAACCAAGACCCATATATATGCTGTCTAGAAGAGACCCACTTCAGACCTAGGGACACATACAGACTGAAAGTGAGGGGGGGATGGAAAAAGATATTCCATGCAAATGGAAATCAAAAGAAAGCTGGAGTAGCACTACACATATCAGACAAAATAGACTTTAAAAATAAAGACTATTACAAGAGACAAAGAAAGACACTACATAATGATGAAGAGATCAGTCCAGGAAGGAGATATAACAATTGTAAATATTTATGCACCAAACATAGGAGCACTTCAATACATAAGGCAAATACTAACAGCCGTAAAAGGGGAAACCAACAGTAACGCAATCATAGTAGGGGACTTTGTAACACCCCACTTTCACCAATAGACAAATCATCCAAAATGAAAATAAATAAGGAAACACAAGCTTTAAATGACACATTAAAAAGGATGGACTTAATCGATATTTATAGGACATTCCATCCAAAAACAACAGAATACACTTTCTTCTCAAGTGCTCATAGAACATTCTCCAGGATAGATCATATCTTGGGTCACAAATCAAGCCTCAGTAAATTTAAGAAAATTGACATCGTATCAAGTATCTTTTCCAACCACAACACCATGAGACGTAGATATCAATTACAGGAAAAAAAAACTGTAAAAAATAAAAACACATGGAGGCTAAACAATACTAAATAACCAAGAGATCACTGAAGAAATAGAAGAGGAAATCAAAAAATACCTAGAAACAGATGACAATGAAAACAGGATGGCCCAAAACCTATGGGATGCAGCAAAAACAATTCTAAGAGAGAAGTTTACGGGAATACAATCCTACCTCAAGAAATAAGAAAAATCTCAAATAAAAAACCTAATCTTACACCTAAAACAATTAGAGAAAGAAGAATAACAAAATTAAAAAAAAAGTTAGAAGGAAAGAAGTCATAAAGATTAGATCAGAAATAATGAAAAATAAATGAAGGAAACAATAGCAAAAATCAATAAAACTAAAAGTTGGTTCTTTGAGAAGGTAAACAAAATTGATAAACCATTAGCCATCAAGAAAAAAGGGAGAAGATTCAAATCAACAGAATTAGAAAAGAAAAAGGAGAAGTAACAACTGACACTGCCAAAATACAAAGGATCATGAGATTGCTACAAGAAGCTATGTGCCAAGAAAATGGACAAACTGGAAGAAATGGACAAATTCTTAGAAAAGCACCACCTTCTGAGACTGAACCAGAAAGAAACAGAAAATATAAAAAGACCAATCACAAGCACTGAAATTGAACTGTGATTAAAAATCTTCCAACAAACAAAATCCCAGGACCAGTTGGATTCACAGGTGAATTCTATCAAACATTTAGAGAAGAGCTAACACCTGTCCTTCTCGAACTCTTCCAAAATATAGCAGAGGGAGGAACACTCCCAAACTCATTCTATGGGGCCACCATCACCCTGATACCAAAACAAAACAAAGATGTCACAAAAAAGAAAACTACAGTCCAATATCACTGATGAACGTAGACGTGAAAATCCTCAACAAAATACTAACAAACAGAATCCAGCAGCACATTAAGAGGATCATACACCATGATCAAGTGGGGTTTATCCGAGGAATGCAAGGGTTCTTCAATATACTCAAATCAATCAATGTGATACACCATATTAACATATTGAACGATAAAAAACATATGATAATTTCAATGGATGCAGAAAAAGCTTTTGACCAAATTCAATGCCAACTTATGATAAAAAACCCTCCAGAAAATAGGCATAGAGGGAACTTACCTCAAAATAATAGAGGCCATATATGACAGACCCACAGCCAACGTCATTCTCAATGGTGAAAAACTGAAACTATTACCACTAAGATCAGAAACAAGGCAAGGTTGCCTACTTTCACCACTATTATTCAACATACTTTTGGAAGTTTTAGCTACAGCAATCAGAGAAGAAAAAGAAATAAAAGGAATCCAAATTGGAAAAGAAGGAGTAAAGCTGTCACTGTGTGCAGATGACCTGATACCGTACATAGAGAATCCTAAATATGCTACTAGAAAACTACTAGAGCTAATCAACAAATTTGGTAAAGTAGCAGGATACAAAATTAATCCACAGAAATCTCTTGCATTTCTATACACTAATGATGAGAAATCTGAAAGAGAAATTAAGGAAACACTCCCATTTACCATTGCAACAACAAGAATAAAATATCTAGGAATAAACCTACCTAAGGAGACAAAAGACCTGTATGCAGAAAACTATAAGACACTGATGAAAGAAATTAAAGATGATACAAACAGATGGGAAGTTATACCATGTTCTTAGATTGGAAGAATCAGCATTGTGGAAATGACTGTTCTACCCAAAACAATCTACAGATTCAATGCAATCCCTCTAAAACTACCAATGGCATTTTTCACAGAACTAGAACAAAAAATTTCACAATTTGTATGGAAACACAAAAGACCCTGAAAAGCCAAAGGAATCTTGAGAAAGAAAAACGGAGCTGGAGGAATCAGGCTCCCTGACTTCAGACTATGCTACCAAACTACAGTAATCAAGGCAATACGGTACTGGCACAAAGACAGAAATATGGATCAATGGAACGGGATAGAAGGCCCAGAGATAAACCCACACATATATGGTCACCTTATCTTTGATAAAGGAGGCAAGAATATACAATGGAGAAAAGACAGCCTCTTCAATAAGTGGTGCTTGGAAAACCGGACAGCTACATGTAAAAGAATGAAATTAGAATACTCCCTAACACCATACATAAAAATAAGCTCAAAATGGGTTAAAGACCTAACTGTAAGGCCAGACACTATAAAACTTTTAGAGGAAAACATAGGCAGAACAGTCCATGACATAAATCACAGCAAGATGCTTTTTGACCCACCTCCTAGAGAAATGGAAATAAAAACAAAAATAAACAAATTGGACCTAATGAAACTTCAAAGCTTTTGCACAGCAAAGGAAACCATAAACAAGATGAAAAGACAACCCTCAGAATGGGAGAAAATATTTACAAATGAAGCAACGGAGAAAGGATTAATCTCTGAAATATACAAGCAGCTCATGCAGCTCAATGTCAAAAAAGCAAACAACCCAGTCCAAAAATGGACAGAAGGCTTAAATAGACATTTCTCCAATGAAGATATACAGATTGCCAACAAACACATGAAAGGATGCTCAACATCACTAATCATTAGAGAAATCAAATCAAAACTACAATGAGGTATCCCCTCACACCAGTCAGAATGTCCATCATCAAAAATCTACAAACAATAAATGCTGGAGAAGGTGTGGAGGAAAGGGAACCCTTTTGCATTGTTGGTGGGAATATAAATTGATATAACCAGTATGGAGAACAGTATGGAGGTTTCTTAAAAAACTAAAAATAGAACTACCATACCACCCAGCAATCCCACTCCTGGGCCTATAGCCTGAGAAAACCATAATTCAAACAGAGTCATGTACCACAATGTTCATTGCAGCACTATTTACAATAGCCAGGACATGAAAGCAACCAAAGTGTCCATCAACAGATGAATGGATAAAAAATATGTGGCACATACATACAGTGGAATATTACTCAGCCATAAAAAGAAACAAAATTGAGTTATTTGTAGTGAGGTGGTTGGACGTAGAGTCTGTCATACAGAGTGAAGTAAGTCAGAAAGAGAAAAACAAATACCGTATGCTAACACATATATGTGGAATCTAAAAAAAAAGTTCTGAAGAACCTAGGGGCAGGACAGGAATAAAGGTGCAGATGTAGAAAATGGGCTTGAGGACATGGGTAATGGGAAGGGTAAGCTGGGAAGAAGTCAAAGAGTGGCATTGACATATATACAGTACCAAATGTAAAATAGATAGCTAGTGGGAAGCAGCCGCATAGCATAGGGAAATCAGCTCCATGCCTTGTGACCACCTAGAGGGGTGGGATAGGGAGTGTGGGAGGGAGACACAAGAGGAAGGGGATATTGGGATATATGTATACGTATAACTGGTTCACTTTGTTATACAGGAGAAAACTAACCCAACAATGTAAAGCAATTATACTACAGTAAAAGTGTTAAAGAAAAAGAAGAAATATGACCCTTGACTCCTATTCATACCATTTATAAGCATTAATGCAAGATGTGTGATGTACCCAGATATAATAGCAAAACGATAAGACTTGTAAATAAAAACACTTGAGAAATTCCTCATGACATGGTGGGTGGGTAGGGCTAGGGGCTGATGTATGTCAATCCTAATCTATCAATTCATCCCACCCTTCCTTTACCCCCTGTGTCCACATGTCCGTTATCTATGTCTGTGTCTCTATTCCTCCCCTGCAAATAGGTTCATCTGTCCCATTTTTCTAGATTCCACATATATGCTTTAATATACGATATTTGTTTTTCTCTTTCTGACTTACTTCACTCTGTATGACAGAAACTAGGTCCATCCCCATCTCTACAAATGACCCAATGTCATTCCTTTTTATGGCTGAGTAATATTCCGTTATATATATGTACCACATCTTCTTTATGCATTCATCTATCGTTGGACATTTAGGTTGTTTCCATGTCCTGGCTATTGTAAATAGAGTTGCAATGAACATTGTGGTACATGACTCTTTTTGAATTTATGGTTTTCTCAGAGTATATGCCCAGTAGTGGGATTGCTGTGTCATATGGTAGTTCTATTTTTAGTTTTTTAAGGAACCTCCATACTGTTTTCCACAGTAGCTGTATCAATTTACATTTTCATTTGTAATGTGGATAGCTAGCGGGAACATGCTGTAAAGCACAGGAAGCTCAGCTTGGTGCTCTAGATATGTAGGATGGGGTGGGGTGGGAGGGAGGTCCAAGAGGTAGGGGATATAGGTATACATATAGCTGATTCACTTCCTTGTACAGCAGAAACTAATACAACATTGTAAAGCAATTATACTACAATAAAAAAAAATAAAAGGTCTGAATATTGTTTCTTAAAATATAAAAATCTATGAATTTTTAAAATTAGGAAGCAAAAGACACGATGAGCCATTAAAAAATGGATAAATTTCACTTCTGCCTTTTGATGACATAATTAAGACAATGGAAAGGCAAGTCGGAAACAGAAAATAGTTCCAAGACATATACATGACAAAGACTATTGCCTGTTAAATACAAATACGAACTCCCATAAAGATAATGCCAGGTTTCCCCTGAGTCTTCCTTAGAAACTAGTGGAAATTTAAAATAATACACCAGTGAAAGTGGAATATGGTAGAACTACTCTGGAAAAAAAAATTACTTCTTATTAATTTAAATATATGCTTATCATAAACCCTAGGTATTTACCAAAATAAATGAAAACGTATCAACATGAATTGTACATGAATACATAATTTGTACATGAATATCAATAGCATATATATTCATAGTAGTCCAAAACTGGGGAGGAAAAAACACAGTAGAATAGAAAACTAAATTCTGTGTTACTCCAGTGAACAATACAATAGTGATAACTATTCAATTATTACAGTGCATAGCAATATGGATGATCTTAGAAACATACTATTGAGTTGGAGAAGATATATACTTCCTTTTTGTATAAACTGTATGATTATACCTATATAAAGTCTAAACTGTCAGTGGTGTGAGAAGTCAAAATGGTGGTTACCTATTTTTTTTCATTTTTATTGGCATATAGTTGCTTTACAATATTGTGTTAGTTTTTGCTGTACAGCAAAGTGAATTGGTTATACGTATATATATGTATATCCCCTCTTTTCTAGATTACCTCCCCATTTAGGTCACCACAGAGCACTGAGTAGAGTTTCCTGTGCTATACTGCAGGTTCTCATTAGCCATCTGTTTTATACATAGTAGTGTATATATGTCAATCCCAATCTCCCAGTTCATCCCACCACCCCCTTCTCCCTTTGGTATCCGTGTTTGTTCTCTACATCTGTGCCTCTATTTCTACTTTACAAATAAATTTATCTGTACCATTTTTCTAGATTCTACATATAAGCAATATTATATGATATTTGTTTTTCTCTTTCTGACTTAACTTCACTCTATGTGTGACAGTGTCTAGGTCTATCCACATCTCTGCAAATGGTACTGTTTTGTTTCTTTTTATGGCTGAGTAATATTCCATTGCATATATATACTACATCTTTATCCATTCCTCTGTTGATGGACATTACTGTTGGTGGGAATGTAAATTGGTACAGCCACTATGGAGAATAGTGTGGAGGTTCCTCAAAAAACTAAAAATAGAACTACCATATGACCCAGCAATCGCACTCTTGGGCATATACCCAAAGAAAACCATAATCCAAAAAGATACATGCACCCCAATGTTCACTGCAGCACTATTTACAATAGCCAGGACATGGTGGTTACCCTTTGAGGAGGCAGTTTTTAAAGGGGCATGATCGTACTTCTTGAGTTCCAGTGATATTCTGTTTCTTGATTTGAATGCTGCATAGAAGGCTTTCTTAATTTTGTAAAAGTCCATTGTGCCATAAACCTTTGTAGGATTTCAGAAACGGTCATATGAGCTTGAGGTAAAACTGGGATTAGTATGACTTTTGAAAAGTGATTAGAATTACATTATCCCAAGTATTTTTATTCTAATAGTCATAATTTTGTATACAACATCTAATGCAATGTTTGGGAAATAGTAGGCACACAATTGCATTCATTTTTGTTTCAATAATGAAATTGAGTGAGTTACTACTATATATAAAACCAAGTGTAATATTTATTATTATTTTCACAAAAGTAAAAATATAATGGGAATAAAGGCACTCGGGTGATCAGAGCAATATATTTTTCTTAATGTATTAAATTCTAATATAATAAGATATATAGATGATCAGTCAAACTTGTAGCGACTTACTGCACACAATTTTTCATTTAATTATTTTTTGCCATAATGGCTCTTGAAAGCTGAAACCTTTATTGACAATGGCTTGTTTTTTCAGTACAATGAATTTTTAATCCTAAAACATTCTAAATAACATATTTTTACATGACAGTTTCAGGCAATGAAACACTCATTAATTTTCATGGCACTAGTTTATATTCAGAACATACCATACAGAACAAAATTGAATTGTGCACCATTGAATTCTTAATGATCCCAACATGCTTTTCTTTGTCTATGTATGATAAGTGAGAAGGAAGTGGAGGTAGCATCCTCGATAAATATTTGTCTGTTCATATTTAGGTTTTGCATTTGTTTTTGAAGTACCCTAATGTTTGTCTGTAATTTTGCACCAAAAATACTTTAACTTAATATTTAAGTATGGACTGAGTGCAAGATGACTATGAGCCTGTAAAGTCTGTAAAGCTGGTGAAGAAAATGTATCAGAAAGAATGAAATTTTTTCCAAAAAATGACTCCCTTACACACATTCTCTGCCAGTCACCAGCTACGATTACACATCCTGCTTTGGCGAGCACAATATAAATTCATTATATTGCATGTTATGTACAAACTACTGTGTTTATTTTCACATTTTTACCTATCACTTGTATAAACTGTTTTTATTACAAATTTATATAATTTTCCACCTGTAAAATTGTGTATCTTGGGTTAGGTTGGACCGCATCATAATTTTTCTCGTTAGAATTAAAGGAAAATATTTTTTCATGTTATTCTGTTTTTTCTTAGCAGTAAGGTTTACAGTAATGAGTTGAAGTAAGCAAGGGATGGGTGTGTATGATCTTCTGAGAAGACCAGTAACTCTAATTACAATAAAAATTTTAAGGAATTAGCATTTTACAGAAAAAAAATATATTTTTCCTTTAAATGGAAGTATCAACTATTACAGACTGGTGGTTCTTCTTAATTTCTACATTTGTTCACTTAAATCTCCTTCAGATTTCCCAATTCAGCATATGTTCAAAAACAAACTCATGATGTGCCATCCTCAAAAACCAAAGGTTCCCTTGTTTGAATTTCCTGTCTTGTTTAATAATCTTGAACTCACTTACCACCTTAAAAACCATGATCAATCCTCGCCTCTCCTCTGTGAAATGCTTCCCTCAAAGTGTTAAAAAAAAAAAATCTCACCAGCAGTTGAGACATCTTTATAAATGAGCCTGACTTTTTCTCTGATTTGTGAATGCACATTTAATATGCACATACTCAACAGCCAATACATACCTGTGCTTATATTTTCTGTTCTCTGGGAAGTCACAATCCAGTGAGGTAGAGGGGTCTTTTGCTTTCTTCCTCTCCGCATAGTATTTTTTTCTTTCATTAATGTGCTCATCAGTAGAGAAGTTAGAATTATGAATCCTTCATCACTATTAAAAAAACCTCTTGGGATGTGTCCAGGAAAAGCCAGCATTACCATTAATGTATGCCCTTATTCCAAAACAAGGGAATGTTTTTGCTTGTCAGGACCCATATTACCAGTGGAGTGATATAGTGATGAATTAAGATGCAGGATATACCCTGCAGGAATCAATTGTCCACTAGAAAGAAGAGAAAAGTATTAAACAAATGATTAAATAAAATGTGGTCAGGTCAACACATTACTCTGTGGGAATATTGTGGAGAAACCTCTAAGCTTGTCTTTGACAGGACTAAGAAGACAGTCTGGAGGAAATGACTTTTAAACTATGGGTAATCTGAGTTATCTAGTGAAAAACTGAGAGGAATATGTCTCATTTGAAAAATGTGGAAAGGATTGAATGCAGAAAGAGTCCTCTATGAGCCTGTAAATTCTGTAAAACTGGTGAAGAAAATGTATCAAAAAGAATGAAATGTTTCTGATACATTTCTTCTGTTTCTCTTTTTCCCCTTTTGGAGTATTATAGATGCTGTTTATCAACTACCCAATATTCAACACCTCAGTGTTGAATCCTCCTTTCTAACAGTACTACTCTTAAATTAGTACCACTGAATCCTACTCAATCCTCCCTTTCTAAAAGTAGCCAGATTTTCCTTTGGCCTTGCTCCCATTCCTCAAGGCAACCCAGTGGAAAGTGACACTACCTCAGGCTCTTGGGTTGGGCACTCTTTTATTTAAGCTAATTAGCACTTTCCAACCCTCTACCTTAAATTGTCCAATCCCAGTGAACTTCACTTGGAATCTCCTTCTGGGTGGGGTGATGTACACATGTGAAGACTAGAAATGCTGTAATGATTTTTCCATCATTGCAGATATCAGCCGTGGAATGAAGCTGACACTGAAAGGCAGATCAGAAGGCAGAAAGAAATTTAATTCTAGACTCTTAATCAAATGAAGTTTGAAGACAAACTTATCTCTAAACTTTCAATTGTGTGAGCCAGTAAATTCCCTTCATCATGCATTGTATGTTGGGTTTTCTGGGAAGTAAACTTTTAGCTGGAGATCAACCTGCAAGAAATATATTAAGCAGTGTTCATGGGATAAACATCCATGGAAGGGAAGGAAGAAGACAGGATTAGGCAGAGGAAGAAATTAGGCTGCAATGCTAATTCCTAATTTGTCTGAACCAGGTATGGTCCTCCAGAGCAGTCCCAAGTTCCGACAGGAGGGCTGGATGTGGACTGCCCTAAAAGGTGAGGCCATCTTAGTCACAGCAACTTGGTCAGCCGAGGCAATTCCCAATTCCCAAAGCATTCCTAGCAATTGGGAGACTAAGTCCTTAGGTCCTAAGGGAGATTAGGTGGTCCATTACAGTGGCCAATACATTGTTGAAGTCAGTTGGTGTTTGGCTTTCTCTTAATAGCTATAAACCAAAGGCATCCCCACTGATACAAGGAGACACTGTGACTTGGAGTAAAGACCGAGTATGTGTGTCCATGGACAAGTTACTGAATCTCCTGGAACTTTCTCTTTTATTATAAATAAGGATTTTTGTACAAGTTAAATAATAAATTACTCAGCACATACTTTGCCAAAGGTATGAGAGTCCTTTTTTTTTTTTTTCTCCTTTTTTGTGAGGTGACAGGGTGTTAAGGCTGAAAGCATAGACTGAGAAGCCATTTGGCCTGAGGTCAAATCCCATCTCTACATACTTACTTGCTCTCGCACCCTGGGTGTGCTACTTACCATCTCTATTGCTCAATTTCTTCATCATTAAAATAGGAATAGTATCAAAACACATAGATTTTAAGGCTATTAATTTGCTAATACATACAAAGCATAGTATGTGGAAAACAGTAAGCTCTTTATAAGCATCTGCTATTTTAAATTTTATGTTACACACTAAGTATTTTCTATGACACATTTTGGCCCATCTACACAGTTTCAATAAAACTGTAAAATGATAGGCAGTTACCCAACAGTCATGTTTAAGGTTTTATTCCATAAGCATATCTAAGAGATATTAGTTAATCAAACAATAATACATGAAATAAAATTTGTACAGTCAACTCCAGTAATTTTTTGTAGAAGTTTCAAAGCTTAATATGGAAACTGAATCACTATGCATGTGAATCTGAAGAGACGGGGGAAGCTTAGTGGGGGAAAAAAAAAAAAAGAACTGAGAATCTCTACTATTTCAAGTGTGAAATTCTAGATTTGCCCATGGCAAATTGTTGATCAGATTCTTTAATGGCACTTGAAATATCAATTTTTTAATATATTACTAAAATATTCACTGCATTGATGGTTGGGAGAGAAATGAGTAAATTATATGGAGGTAAAATTTGTTCTTAAAATAAATCACAAAGCAATTTCTGCACATTCATTAAAACTCTTGACAATACTAATTTAAAGTAGCACTTTATCAAAAACATAAATAAAGAGTGATATATGTTTATGTGAATAGTGATATGCATATATGCATATGTCCATATAAATCACATTGCTAACATAATGATTTAAAATTGACATTGTACTGCTAACAGAAAATTGGTCACATTGTTAGATTAATGAGAATATATATTTTTATTAAGAAAGACACTGTATTATGTTTCTAAAACATAAGCTTGTCTAAAATATTTGAAACATAATTAATTGAGTTTGTTTCTGTCTTAGTTCTTATTTTAAAGATTAAAATTTCCCCTAAAAAACTACCATTATTATATCTCCTGGATCTGTAAGGGATTAAGTCTCCTTTGCTTCTTAATCTTGAAAAATTTGATTTAAATTTGACTTTGGTCTAAAATATAATTGTCAGAAGGAGATGCTGCAGAAAGTTCTTTGAACAAGATTAATGCAATTCTATATTTATTACTCCTGCCTTAAGCATAAAATCCAGAACTCCATGATGACATGTACTATCTCAGAATACACTTTTTAATACATCTATTTTGAGTTATTTTAAAGTTTTCAAAGTATAAGTATTAAAGTAGGAATCTGATTCAAAGTGCAAGTCTCAGAAGTAAGAATTCAAACCATTTTCTTATAAGGCCGAGATAAGAAGTGGTATGGACAAACTTGGATTCAGCTCAGAATATCCCTTGAGCTTTCTAAAACAAATGTTGTTCAATTAAGAAAATACTGGCTTGACAGTACAATATAATAATGAAATGTACTATATTTTCCAGTTTCTATTCCTCTTTTGAAATTTACTTGGGATAATTAATTTGCTTATTATCTCTTTTCTTGAGGGTAGTTAGATTTTAATTTGTTTTTCTCTTGTCTGCTGTATCAAATGAAATTCTTTTGGTTACAAGAAACAGATACCTCAATCAGACTAGCTTGTGGTGAAAGAAAAAGACAAAGAATAGAATTTACGAGAAGAATATGGGCCATCTCAGTCAAAGGTGAGGTAGTATAGTTCTTCCTCTGAAAAAGAATGCACAAAAGAACTGGAATGGCAGAAAGGTATCTTTGTCTCTCTGGTGCTGTATGCTCTTCTGTCTCTACTTTTCTTTGGATGTGTTCTCATTTCACTCTCCACACACTGGTTTTTCTCTGCTTCAGTGCCCTAGTTTTTGGAAAACACAGACTCTTGTCACTACATAGAATCTCTTAACTCTAATTCCAAATACCAGGTAGGGAGTATACGAATGACTTCATTTGGGTTAGGTGTTCATCCAGTGTGCTATGGCCAAGGCTGGTGAGGAAACAGTGTTATTATTTGTTCTACGGGAGTAATAGGATCAGAATTAAAGCAGGAGACTTGGTGGCAGTGGATGTAGGTAATAAGGGAGGGGACAGGGGAGTCGGTAATAAGCACTTCTAAGGAAAGGAGGCACAGATCCAACAGGCTCACAGAAACATTGCCTACACTTACACTGACAGTGTTCACTTATCCGCATAGTTTAATACTAAGAATTCCTTGAATCAAAAATTTTGTACTTGCAATGAAAACCTACCCAATATGCAAACCTCATTCACATCAATAATCCTTAAAGGGTTTTAATATTATGAATATTATTATAACATTATAATTGGATTTGATAGAATTTAAGAATTCTGACCCTGTCAACATAAATTTCATAAGTGCTTTTAATCATACCTGATGTACATAATAAAATAATCTTAAATATTTATGAAATAATTAAGAGAAAGTAGTCTTAAGGTCACTGGAAACAAAATATAATTGATAGAATTAAACATGATGGAAATAATATACAGAATATTATATAAAGTAGGGAAGAAGTTTGTTTTTATTTGATTTTTATGGATGCCCTAAAAAATTTTTTTAAGTTGAATCCAGAAGCATTGGCATGGATCACCGATGCTTCACTTGAAAGGAACTTTCCACTTTTCCTTACCAGAAGAAGAGCAAAAATCCAACCTGGATTTGTTCAGCTCCCTCTTCACCTCCTGAGACAATCAATGCCTCCAGGATCTCAGCAACAGGCAGAATGTTGCCAAATGAAAATGTCCACAGGATTCTACTTTCTCATTTTAGCTGCTGGCTTTGAGGAGTGCAAATCTCCCGTTGCCTGCCCTGTGTGTTTCTCATTCTAAGGTAGTTGTGGGTCAAAAGTGAAACCAGCCCTCAGTGATAACAAAAGCAAGATAACAGTCTTTGGATGATTGAATCAGGACTAATTGCAGATTATATCATCTTCCCCAACTACTCAATTGAAATCTTGAATCAAGAAACAAAATGATGTGTTCTTTACTTTTCCTTTTTAACTATAAGTGCCCAAAACCAAGTATAACTTGATGGCTTCATCTTAAAATGACATCAAAAGCAACAGGCTTGGGACTTCCCTGGTAGTGCAGTGGTTAAGAATCCGCCTGCCAGTGCAGGGGACACGGGTTTGAGCCCTGGTGCCAGAGGATCCCACATGCCGCGAAGCAACTAAGCCCGTGCGTCACAACTACTGAAGCCTGCGCTCTAGAGCCCGTGAGCCACAACTGCTGAGCCTGCGTGCTGCACCTACTCAAGCCCGTGAGCCTAGAGCCCGTGCTCCGCGACAAGAGAAGCCACCACAGTGAGAAGCCTGCGTACCGCAACGAAGAGTAGCCCCCGCTCGCCGCAACGAAGACCCAACGCAGCCAAAAATAAAATAAAAAAAAATTGGGAGAAAAAAAAAAGCAACAGGCGTCTAGCTCAGTAGTGTCCAAGGATGAGAGATAGTTCTCAAAGATGACATTCTAAGTTTTAGTGACAGGAAAGAATATGATTGTGTAGGGTACTTTATTTATTTATTTTTTCTTTTCCTGACACCTGCAAATAATTCTCAATAGCATTTTTATCTAATTTGAGTGAAGCATTTTATCCCTTTTTAAAATAAATACAGTTAGCACCTGAAAATATTATCTTGGCCTATGGCTGATACAGTTTCTCAGCTCTACTAGTAATTTAAGAGCATGGAATAATTCCATGTATGATGTGTACAGCATATCAAATATAACTATACATCAGCAAGTGAAGGAAATATAAGCAAACCTTTGGCTGTTTTGAAAAATTAAGTTCTACCATCTAAACAATGCAACTCCTAAATAGAGTTCTATTTCTAACCATGAAAAAATACTTGGTGGTATGTGAAAGCAAATCTATCTTAGCCAAATTCCTGTTTTCTTAACACCAACATCTCGGTGAAAGAGATACTAAAGATAATGCCAAGTTTGCTTATATAAGTCAGAAAAGGTGATAAACTTCAAGACAGTTTATTGCATGAGAGAAGGAATTTATATAAAGCCCTGTAAATCATATAGGATCATCATGTTGGGAAGTGAAATGAACTTAAAGAAAACCTAGTCAAAATTTCCTGCATTTACAAATAAGGAAACTAAAAGGTGAAGCATCTTACCCTTAGCCTATTGTTTTCTCCTTTGTTTCATATTCTTTCAGTTAATCCTACTTTGGTTACATTTGTATAAAGGTTTGGGCAGTCAAAGTACTAGACCTCTCTAATAGTCAAGTTCTCTTAGTTGTCTAGGATTATGCAAACTTCTCAGTTTCTTCAAAGTGGGAATCATGGTATTCAAAGAAGTTGTTGAATGCTTCTCTTTGCACTAAATAAAAGCTCCCAGTTAAAGTTATGTTTCACAATAAGTATTTCCTAATATAAAATCAGAGTACAAGGGGATTTAGAAAGGGAAAAAAAAAAAGCTTTCAGTGCTTTACTTGACTAGATTTAAGTTTTTTTCAAAAGGTTGAACAGTACTTGGGCTTTGCTTTTTTTTTTTAATGACACTTAGTAATATTAAAGTAGAGCCCTGATGATCTTGAATAAAGAAACTCAATCACCCTTGAACTATATGAAAATGAATTTGATGAACAGAATCATCTTGTTCATATGGTGATATTTTAAACTTCTTTTAGTGAAGCTTTCATGGAATCATCAATTTATCTTTCAGTTTCAATAGTATGTATAACAACTAAGTCAATAGGCATTTATCTAATTCAAACAAGTTAACATTGTAATACAATTACGTTTTCTAGAACACTTTCCATGAGTTTGTTTTTCCTTTTAGGTAATATTATATTACTAAATATTATTATATATATATATTATTAAATATATTACTGAATATTATATTACTAAATCTGTGTTCATTTCTTTAAAATGAAAAGCTAAATACAAGCAAAACTAATGTAAAAGTGCATGTCTATTTGCAGGAACTATAAATCAATTGTTTAAAAAACAAGCATATATTAGATTAGGCATTTGAATCCATTACAAAGATTTTCATTCTCCAGTAATTAAAGTTTTAAAAATCAATGAACATTTTCTTAACATCAGTGATACTAGCTTTATTAGTTAAAACATTCCTGAAACTTCAGGAACCTTCATTAAAATTTATTTTTTTCACTTCCTAGAAAAAAGCTATTGCAAAACTACCAGGTCTTTATATGGCATCCTGTAAGCCAGACACACAGGTTGTCTCATTCTAATAGTGACTATTTTCAAATAAAAGCTTCCTCCAGATGTACTAAAGGAAACAGTAATCAAACCCAAGCTTCACCATCTCTAATATATGCTACTCCACTTGGAGTTTTTTCCTTTGAATTCTTAATTAAAAAAATCTTTTAATGAGAAGCAGCCTGAGTGTGAAGCTGACAGTTCTACCCTCTTCCTTGATGCATACCAAAAAAAAAAAAAAAAAAGAGATTTCACTTTTAAAAGAAGCTCCAGTTTCTTGAGACATTTGTATTCAAACATAACTCTCTCTTTCTCCTTCTTTCTCCTGGGAGAACAGCTCTATTCTCCAAATGAAAGAGAAATAATAAAACACATCAGGAACAGCGGACCTCAGACCTAGCGTTTCTCTCCTTGTCTTGGAATGTTATTTCCATATAGAAATCTGCTCTAATGGGACACTTGTAAATGGCAGGGAATTTAGCCCTTGTGGAGTCCTCTTCAGAAATTGGATTTTTGCTTAAGCAAACAGCAAACCATGCAGCGGGGGAAAAGCTATTTATTTGGCTGTCTGTTGAAGAGCCTTACAAAAATACAATTCAGTCTGCTCTGACCACTGAGTCCATCGGTATACATTGGAAAACAAAATCCAGTTACTTGTGTCAAGTATCAGACGAGCTCTTTCATGTAACAGTTAATCTCAAATACACTTTAATGATATTTTTCTTGATTACCCTTTTCTTAGACATAACAGCTTTTGCAGTTTACTTTCACATTAAGGAAGGGTAAAAGGCTTATACAAGATGCCAACTTCTACCCAGTCTTTTGAGAGATTATTTAGAATCTTTGCTGTTCAAAAACAAGCAAATTTGTACTAAGGAAAGTTAATCTCCAGTTTATGTCATTTAAAAAATTTCATTTAAAACTCCTTATGACAACACATTTACCTTCTTAAATCACATTTAATTTCTAAAAGGTTCTTATGATTTATATGATAAATATTTCATAATCTTCTCATTTGCTTCATAATTTAAGTGTCAGACATCCTTCCACACACATCGATGCTTTTCTTCTTTAAGCAAGTACCTCCCCCACCAAAAAAATATTTTTCTAATGTCTCCAAAGTGTCCTTCTAAAGGGTAAGAGGACATATCTCTACTGAAGGATCTTCTTTTAGGGATAAGAAAGTTAAAGGTAATTCTTAAGAGGTGACATCTACTAATTTAAGCTTTGTGAATATTCGCTTATACTTGCTGACATTTTGGTGTGTCCTTTGCAGCAGGTAGAGCTTCTTTCACTGTATTTCTCAGAAACAGCTTTTCTACGCTAAAATGATTTCCTCCCTTTTACCAACAATTTCTGTAGTTAAATATCAATGAAGAAAATGAATACTTCTCTCTGATTTTTTCTTCTCCTCACCTCCCAACCTATAAAAACTTGATATTTCACTGTAACCAGTATTCTGCACTCTGAAGGAAAGTATGGAGCAATGACAGCTTTCTAAGTCAAATATGTTTGTGATTTAGAGCCAGCTCTCTCCCATAAGTCCAAGAATGATTTGCTCAGGCAGAGATCTTTGTTAGTGAAACGTGTTAGAACCCAGAGCATTTAGAACTAGCGTGGCTGGGCATTTTCTAGGCATTGTGGTGGAGTTTCCCAGGCAAATATTTAATCAGACTCCTTTGTTTATATTATGTGCTAGACAAGTTTTAAGTACTCAGTATCACTGATGAGCATATAAATGATTGTATAGATATTTTGTAATAATTTATAATATTTATTCATTTTAAAAGTACATATTTGTTTTTCATTGAAGCGTTCATGTCTGTCCATAGTTAACATGCAAAAATCACAAAAGGTATGCATTAGAATGTACGTTTATTTAACATTATAGCAAAAGCCATAGTTTACATTGGTGGGGGCAGGGGGAATAGTTCAGTCTTCTTCTTTCTTTTCTCCGTAAGAAATAAATGATATCAAGCCTAAGCCTTCACATAATGAGTAAGAAATTTAAACAAATTATCTTAACTGACATTTCCAAATTATAAATATTCTGTTCTAAACTGTATGGAGTATAATAAGAAATGTTATCCTTGTTTTTTGTTTTTAAAGCTTTTTAAAAAATATATTTATTTTATTTTATTTATTTTTGGCTGTGTTGGGTCTTTGTTGCTGCACAGGGGCTTTCTCTAGTTGCAGTGAGCGGGGGCTACTCTTCCTTGCGGTGCGTGGGCTTCTCATTGCAGTGGCTTTTCTTGTTGTGGAGCATGGGCTGTAGGCACGCCGGCTTCAGTTGTTGTGACTCGTGGGCTCTAGAGCACAGGCTCAGTAGTTGTAGCTCACGGGCTTAGCTGCTCCACTGCATGTGGAATCTTCCCAGACCAGGGCTCGAACCCGTGTCCCCTGCATTGGCAGGCAGATTCTTAACCACTGCGCCAACAGGGAAACGCTGTTATCCTTGTTTTTAAAGTTATAATTTTATTTCCGAGATATGATGTATAAGCAACAGTTGATTGCAGAAAAATTATATGTAACAAAGCAATAATACATGCATATTTGCTTAGAAATGCTTATTTGTAATTATTGGACTTTTGTTCATAGTAGAGATATTGAAAAATATAAAACATTATAAGGAAGAAAATTAAAATTATATATAATCCTGTTTCACTAATCATCAAAAATATGCTAATTAAAACTACAAAAAAATATTACTACATGCCCACCAGAATGGATGAAATAAAAAACAAAAAAGACAGAGAATAATGTAAAATGTTGACAGGATGTGGCAAAACAGGAATCCTGCTGGTGGTAGTGTAAATCGGTAAAAAAAAAACACTTTGAAAACTCTTTTGCAGTGCTTAATAAAGTTGATCATAGTCATGCTCTATGACTCCATTCCTAAGACTCTAACCAACAGAAATGCATATATACATGCTCTGGAAGAGAAGAAGATTGAGGATCTTGATAGCAGCCCTATTTGTAATAACAAATACTGGAAACTATGCAAATACTTATCAAAAGTAGAACTGATATAAATATATTGTGTGTGGTGTATTCATAGGATGAAATGCAATAAAGTGATAAAAATAAATGAATTGCAGTTCCGCACAACAACATGGATACATTTCATGTACATGATTTTCAGCCAAAGAAGCCAGACATAAGAGTACATATCACATTATTACATTTATATAAACTTTGAAAGCAATGAACACTAATCATGGTATTAGAAGTAAGGATAGAAACTTCCTTTTTTCTTATGTAGGGACTGAAAGGGCACAGTTGGTTTCAAAGGGTTTATCAAACTTTATGCTTAGGATTTGGGCATTTTCTTAATGTATGATAATAATTTTGCAAAAGAAAATCACATATACTCAAACAAAAAAACATGCATTAGTGTGTTTATTTGCAGCTATTTAAAATGCTTAAAAATTGAATTTTTAACATAAAAATTGGAATCATAACATAAATTTTATTTTTTAATTTAATAATGTAATGTGTATTTATCTTTCTTTTTTTTAAGAACATGATTTTTAATAGTTACATGGCATCCAGTTATGTAAATAAAAGCCAACAAATTTAAAATAATTTCTCTTGGATAGTTTGCTGTGGTATAAATAATGCTGCAACAAACATCCTTCTATATTGATGATTTTCTTCAGGATTAAATCTAAGTAGTATGATAATTGAGTCAAAAAATATGACCATATTTGGGGCCTTTGATACATTTATCAAATTGCTTTAAAAATATTCTGTCAGTTTATACTCCCATCAACTGATGGGAACAAGATTATAAAGTTTAACAATCTTTGCCAAATGGGCAAAATAATCTCATTATTATTTTAATTTGAATAATGTTTACTTTCATGTAGTTTAACTTTTTAATAAGCTTCAGTAGATAACTATATTGTTTAATGTAGCCAATTTCCATGCATGATCCATTTCCATTTTAGCTGGGGGATGTTTTTCTCTTTTTTGCTTACGCTTTTTCTTTTCTTGATTTCAAAACATTCTTTATTAATCATAATAGCACTTTATTTATTGCACATATTCTTTATTGCCCTTACTTCTTGGTAATTTTTTTAAGAAGAGTTTAAAATGTATATATGTATCTTACTGAATTTTTTCTTTAAAACTTCTTGAATTTATTTTGACAGTATGTGCAGTAGTTTTATCTGTTACAGTTATTTCCCAATTACATGTTACTTAAATTAAAGTATACATTCTTGACACATAGTTGTCACACTGTAATGGGTTATTGAATGAAAGAATTGAATCTTTTAAATAATGAACTAAGAGCCTCTCATCAGAATTTTATACAGGAGCAAATACAATTCCTAATCAGATATATAGAAGCTGGGTTTGAATGGACATTTGATAATGATTAATTTTAATAAATTTTGAAATTATATTTAAGGCTTAGAAGCAAATTTTAGCATTTATCTAGTTAAATCAATCAAAAGATGATTGAATTCGCTATGTAGTATTTTTCAGTTTGTCTTTGCTTGCATTTGGAACATGTGACTCAGAATGGTAAATAATACTTCAAGTATGGTCTCTTTCTTTAGACATGTCTAGATCCTACTTTCAAACAATGCTGTCAAGAATTCGTGACTTTCCACTTCCTAGTTAGGCTTTCCTTTGTGTTGGCTTGATTCTCAGGCAAGTTGTTCCCATAGGTTACTAAGATAGCTGGCAGAAGCTCCAGGCAGCTCCAAGCTACAGCTGAGCAACCTTAGTAGAAAGACAGTCTTCTTCTTAATAATTCTAGTAAAAGTCTTGGAAATGGTTTGATTCACTCAGCCTGTATTACTTTCCTATGTCTGAACCAGTCCTGTGGCTACAGGGATGCAGATTTCTCATTGCCCACACCTAAATCACATGCCAACACCCAGAAATCTGGAAATGGGATCTGACATTAAGAGTCAGTTACTGGCCTGAGAGTTGAGCAAACTGGTTCTTTAATGGAAACCACGTTGCTGTTACATGAAGAGTAAATGGATTTAGGCATGCAAAAAAGAAAGATGTTATATATATTTTATATACATATATTTAAACTATAATTTATATATATGAAATTATAATTATGCAATTATATATAAAATACATTATAAATATATTTATATTTGTATAAAATATTTTTAAGGTAACCCAAGCCTCATCTACTCTTTACTTTTACAGTTGCTTATTAGATAAATCAAAATGCAGGAATTACATTTACTGATAAAGTATCATCATTAGATTTGGTCTATCATTCTTAATATTTTAGATCTTTATGGTTCATATCTTCCAAATTAGGGTCATATGCAAATTTAGATAATCAGCATTAGATTAATGTCCCTGTGCAGGTCATCCAGAAAATGGTGAATGGTACAAGGTTAAGTTCATACAAACTTAGACATAGAGCTGTACACCACATCGCTAGAGATTTTCTGCAGGTTGTCACCTATTCTTTCATCAGGACTTCAGGATAAGGATTTAGTACCAGTTGTAAATACATCTAATTATATCATTATTAAATCATGCTTCTTCATCATGTCCTGTAAGGATATCATGAAATACGTTGTTAAATGCCTTCTCAACTCCAGATATACTGTGTTTACATAGTCTTCTGTCAGTCTACTTTCATTACCTAAAAATACACTAAGCCAGTCGTGATGCAAGCATTCTGGTATTGAATACTTTTCCTTACTTTTCTAAATACTCATACATCATGCTTTTTGACATTTTCACAGAATCAGTTACAAGCTCTCTGGCCCACAGTTTATATAATTTAGCTTATTAATGTGTTAGAAAAAAAATCCTTGCATAAAATTCCTTAAATATTGCCTGTCTGCCAAAAAATCACATTTCTGAGTTCTTTCAGGACCGTGGAATGCAACTCATCTGTATCTGAACCCATTTTAGATAGGCTTTTAAGAATAATTTATTCACTTAATTGGCCTTTAATTATCATTCTACATTTTCTAGTTTGAAGATCATTTTCTTGACAAATAATATTGAGCAAAAATAGTATTTGACTGTATTATACCATATACCCTTCATCAAACATCAGTTCTTTGCCTGGTTAGTGCTTCTATTTTAAATATTACAACATTTCTGATCGTTACTTTTAGCATTATTCACCAGCTTAATTCATTTTAAGCTTTTGTTTTCCTATTACCATTTTTACAATCTAGTCAACCATTTCTCTTCATCCCTGAAGTTTCTAATCCTTTTGTATCCTGTTGTGAAATTCTTTTTCACTGAATTCCTGATTTCTTCCTCATTAGGACTTCTCCTAATTGTACTGTCAGATGTTAATTTTGTAAGTCTCTGAAAACTCATGCAGTGACTTTCCCAACTCAAACAATAGGTTATCGCCACATTTTTTCTGTGATTTTAAAAAATCAGATTTAAGCACATTTAACTATCCCCCAGATTCCCTTACTTGAATATTATAACCTTAAGGTAACAAGTTCATTTGGCAGTGTAGACTAGAGAAAAAACTTATTAGTGTAGTGTTTCAAGACCTAAATTCAAATTCCTGGTGGGTTCCGTGTTAGCTCTATATTCAGGGACATATCACTGAATAACTCTGGGTCTCATTTTTTTCTCAGTTGTAAGTTAGAATTAAAATTAAATCATGTAAATAATATAGTATGACAAAGATTCTGTGAGTATAAAAATAAGACAGAACAAAAATGATGTAGAAGGGGAATGAGAGAGAGAGAGAACGCTGTTTCATTTACTTCCCAAGCTAGTTCTGCATTGCTTAGACTAGAAGTTAACTGATCACTTTCTCTTTATCCTAAAAGGTAGAGTGGTTGGCAAGTAGATAGTTTATTATTAAATGCTACTTTATTAACACATTTTTGACCAGGGATGTATTACAGCCACAGGCGTTAGTTTCTGCAAAAATCCCCCTGTCAATAATGTGTTAAGTTTAAGGTGTCTTTATTTTTCTGATTACCAAAGTAACATTCTCATGTTACAAAATAAATTTAGACATTTCAGAAATACAGTACAGAAATTCAGAAGCCTCTATAATCTCACTACCTGAGACAGTCATTGCTAATTACTCCTGACAATTCCCGTGTATATTTTGGTATATTTTTACCCTATATGTTCACTAATAAACATACTTTTATAAAAATGAGACCAAGTTTAGCAATGTGCTTATTTGGTTTACTTAATACACCTTGCATATTTTTCCATATCATTAATTGTTGATATGTTCATTCTCTTAAACGGGATTTTCTGCTGCTAGTGGAATGAAAAATGTGTAAAAGATATCTGGAAAGTTGGAGTGTTCTATTCCACTGGCTCCTGCCACATACCAATTTAATGGAGTGTCCTATAGAATATTCCCAGATAAATATAATTTCTGGTTCGCTATTCTTTATTCTGATCTTTCTTTTTTGGTTGGACCACATGAAGTTGCTAATAGTCAGCAATTTTGGATCCACTACACAGCAGTTTCTTATATTTGAAACTAATATTCCTAACTTTAGATCCCATTTATGACTCCCTAAGACATTGCTCATCCAGTCTCCAGTGTCTGATTGCAATGTGGTAGGATAGGGTGCAAGAAGAGAGGGCGCTCGGACCTGGTGCTAAAACAAAGTTATCTCATGGAAAATGACTGAGTCCATTTATCCCCAAATTGAGATAATTTCTCCCTCACCAGTTATATCACTTCATGAAATTCAAAGTTAGGAAGATATATTCTTTTTTCTCTCTCCTGCTCTGCCCCTGACCTCCTACAATAAGCTGATTTTTTACTTCAACAAGCCATGCAACTTCAAAGTCTAAAGCCACTGGTCTCAGAGGCTCTGTTCAGTCTCACAGGTCACAGATCCTTCCACCCTGTCCAAGCTTGTACAGATCAGCTTCTTTGTAGGATTCCATTGCTTTGATCTTTGATAGAATACTGGCCAGATCAGGATTTTCAGGGAGGCAGATTTGAAAGCATTTTGCTGTGGGGAGAAAATTTGGCAAGTTATTCTTTAAAATTTTGTTACAATAGAAGGACATATCCACTATTGATAGAGTATTATGTAGTATATTGTTGGCCTTAATAAATGTCATCTAGATTATAATTTAATAATAATGTACATACTGAAAGTGAGGGGATGGAAAAAGATAGTCCATGCAAATGGAAATCAAAAGAAAGCTGGAGTGGCAATTCTCATATCAGACCAAATAGACTTTAAAATAAAGACTATTACAAGAGACAGAGACACTACATAATGATCAAAGGATCAATCCAAGAAGAAGATATAACAATTGTAAACATTTATGCACCCAACATAGGAACACCTCAATACATAAGGCAAATGCTAACAGCCATGAAAGGGGAAGTCGACAGTAACACAATAGTAGTAGGGGGCTTTACACCCCACTTTCACCAATGGACAGATCATCCAAAATGAAAATAAATAAGGAAACACAAGCTTTAAATGATACATGAAACAAGATGGACTTAATTGATATTTATAGGACATTCCATCCAAAAACAGCAGATTACACTTTCTTCTCAAGCACTCATGGAACATTCTCCAGGATAGATCATATCTTGGGTCACAAATCAAGCCTTGGTAAATTTAAGAAAATTGACATTGCATCAAGTATCTTTTCTGACCACACACTATGAGACTAGATATCAATTAAGGAAAAAAAAAAATCTGTAAAAAATACAAACACATGGAGGCTAAAAAATACACTACTAAATAACCAAGAGATCACTGAAGAAATAGAAGAGGAAATCAAAAAATACCTAGTAACAAATGACAATGAAAACATAACAACCCAAAACCTATGGGATGCAGCAAAAGCAGTTCTAAGAGGGAAGTTTATAGCAATACAGTCCTGCCTCAAGAAACAAGAAACATCTCAAATAAACAACCTAACCTTACACCTGAAGCAATTAGAGAAAGAAGAACAGAAAAACCCCAAAGTTAGCAGAAGGAAAGAAATAAAGATCAGATCAGAGATAAATGAAAAAGAAATGAATGAAACAATAGCAAAGATCAATAAAACTAAAAGCTGTTTGAGAAGATAAAAAAAAAAAAAAAAAAGATAAACCATTAGCCAGACTCATCAAGAAAAAAAGGGAGAAGACTCAAATCAATAGAATTAGAAATGAAAAAGAAGTAACAACTGACACTGCCGAAATACAAAGGATCATGAGAGATTACTACAGGCAGCTATATGCCAATAAAATGGACAACCTGGAAGAAATGGACAAATTCTTAGAAAAGCACAACCTTCCAAGACTGAACCAGGAGGAAATAGAAAATATGAACAGACCAATCCCAAGCACTGAAATTGAGACTGTGATTAAAAATCTGCCAACAAACAAAAGCCGAGGATCAGATGGCTTCACAGGTGAATTCCATCAAATATTTAGAGAAGACATAACACCTATGCTGCTCAAACTCTTCCAAAATATAGTAGAGGGAGGAACACTCCCAAAATCATTCTATGAGGCCACCATCACCCTGATACCAAAACCAGACAAAGATGCCACAAAAAAAGAATACTACAGGCCAATATTACTGATGAACATAGATGCAGAAATCCTCGACAAAATACTAGCAAACAGAATCCAGCAGTACATTAAAAGGATCATATACCATGAACAAGTGGGGTTTATCCCAGGAATGCAAGGATTCTTCAATGTACGCAAATCAATCAATGTGATACACCATATTAACAAATTGAAAGATAAAAACCATATGATCATCTCAATAGATGCAGAAAAAGCTTTCGACCAAATTCAACACTGTGTTATGATAAAAACCCTCCAGAAAGTAGGCATAGAGGGAACTTACCTCAACATAATAAAGGCTATATATGACAAACCCACAGCCAACTCATTCTCAATGTTGAAAACTGAAACCATTTTCACTAAGATCAGAAATAAGACAAGGTTGCCCACTCTCACCACTATTATTCAACCTAGTTTTGGAAGTTTTAGTTACAGCAATTTGAGAAGAGAATGAAATAAAAGGAATCTGAACTGGAAAAGAAGAAGTAGAACTATCACTGTTTGCAGATGACATAATACTACACATAGAGAATCCTGAAGATGCTACTAGAAAACTACTAGAGCTAATCAACAAATTTGGTAAAGTAGCAGGATACAAAATTAATGCACAGAAATCCCTTGCATTTCTATACACTAATGATGAGAAATCTAAAAGAGAAATTAAGGAAACACTCCCATTTATCACTGCAACAACAAGAATAAAATACCTAGGAATAAACCTACCTAAGGGGACCAAAGAGCTATATTCAGAAAACTATAAGACATTGATGAAAGCAATTAAAGATGATACAAACAGATCGAGAGATATACCATGTTCTTGGATTGGAAGAATCAACATTGTGGAAATGACTCTACTACCCAAAGTAATATACAGATTCAATGCAATCCCTATCAAACTACCAATGGCATTTTTCACAGAACTAGAACAAAAACTTTCACAATTTGTATGGAAACACAAAAGACCCCGAATAGCCAAAGCAATCTTGAGAACGAAAAACGGAGGTGGAGAAATCAGGCTCCCTGCTTTCAGACTATACTACCAAGGTACAGTAATCAGGACAGTATGGTACTGGCACAAAAACAGAAATATAGATCATTGGAGCAGCATAGAAAGCCCAGAGATAAAAACCACACACATATGTTCACCTTATCTTTGATAAAGGAGGCAAGAATATATAATGGAGAAGACAGTCTCTTCAATAAGTGGTGCTGGGAAAACTGGACAGGTACATGTAAAAGAATGAAATTAGAACACTCCCTAACACCATACACAAAAATAAACTCAAAATGAATTAAAGACCTAAATGTAAGGCCAGGTACTCTAAAACTCTTAGAGGAAAACATAGGCAGAACACTCCATGACATAAATCACAGCAGGATGCTTTTGACCCACCTTCTAGAGAAATGGAAATAAAAACAAAAATAAACAACTGAGACCTAATGAAACTTAAAAGCTTTTGCACAGCAAAGGAGACCATAAAAAAGATGAAAAGACAACCCTCAGAATGGGAGAAAATATTTGCAAATGAAGCAACTGACAAAGGATTAATCTCCAAAATATACAAGCAGCTCATGCAGCTCAATGTCAAAAAAACAAACAACCCAATCCAAAAATGGACAGAGGACCTAAATAGACATTTCTCTAGAGAAGATATACAGATTGCCAACAAACACATGAAAGGATGCTCAGCATCACTAATCATGAGAGAAATACAAATCAAAACTACAATGAGGTATCACCTCACACCAGTCAGAATGTGCATCATCAAAAAATATACAAACAATAAATACTGGAGAGAGTGTGGGGAAAAGGGAACCCTCTTGCACTGTTGGTGGGAATATAAATTGATACAGCCACTATGGAGAACAGAATGGAGGTTCCTTAAAAAAACTAAAAATAGAACTACCATATAGCCCAGCAATCCCACTACTGGGCATATTCCCTGAGAAAACCATAATTCAAAAAGAGTCATGTACCACAGTGTTCATTTTAGCTCTATTTACAATAGCCAGGACGTGGAAGCAACCTAAGTGTCCATTGATAGATGAATGGATAAAGAAGAAGTAGCACCTATATACAGTGGAATATTACTCAGCCATAAAAAGAAATGAAATTGAGTTATTTGTAGTGAGGTGGATGGACCTAGAGTCTGTCATACAGAGTTAAGGATGTCAGAAAGAGATAAACAAATACCATATGCTAACACATATATATGGAATCTTAAAAAGAAAAAAGTTAGGTCTGAAGAACCTAGGGGCAGGACAGGAATGAAGACACAGATGTAGAGAATGGACTTGAGGACACCGGGAGGGGGAAGGGTAAGCTGGGACGAAGTGAGAGAGTGGCATGGACATATATACACTACCAAATGTAAAATAGATAGCTAGTGGGAAGCAGCCGCATAGCACAGGGAGATCAGCTTGAGGCTTTGTGTCCACCTAGAGGGCTGGGATAGGGAGGGTGGGAGGGAGACGCAAGAGGGAGGAGATATGGGGATATATGTATATGTATAGCTGATTCACTTTGTTATACAGCAGAAACTAACACACCGTTTTAAAGCAATTATACTTCAATAAAGATGTTAAAAAAATAATGAAAGTGATTTCTGTATATTTACAGAGGAAAATATGGTATAGATCATCATGCCATGCTATGTCAAGTGTTACTTGACATAGAAACAGTGTTACCCAATACTTCCTGACTGAGTGGAATAACTATTACTTATCTTTATTAAATCACATCAATACTCCAGTGTCCTATATGTGTAGTTTGCTAATTCTTTTATAGTAAAAAATAGATTTAGCCTTTCTAGAATACATTTGTTTACTTCAGTCAAAAAAAGAAATTGACTTTTTTTTTTACTTTAAGTTGCATTTCTTCTTGTATAATTCTAGTGTTTTTATATTTTATTTTAATTTCCTCTCGGTCTTTTGATTTGTTTTTAGTAGAGCAGAAAACTTGCTTCTTTGTATCTTATGCTAGTTTGAAAAACATAAAGAAAAAATCATTTCATTCATTTTTCATTGTTTTATATTAAGCATCCCCTTGTGGATTTGGATTTTGTATTTCAAAACAGATTTGTGGAATGAGAATAATGACAAAAATCTTGTTTCATTTCTAACTGTCCTTAAATCACTTATATTTCTGCCTTAAACATTTGTTTCAGTGGTAGGAAACCATGACATGCTTTATACTCTGTAGTTAAAGCAGAATATATTTTAATGGTTGGGGTGAAGAAATCTCTCCAAAGACTTCTGTCCAATTGTGGTATTTAAGTGTCAATTCAATTAGAGTTAAGTGAATATTCACGAAGAAAGAAAATGGACTTTATAAATTTAACAGAGAGGCAGGTGATGATTAATTCTTTGACTTCTCTCTCTCTTGCTTAATATCGAAATGACTCAATTGCATTATAGAAGAAGGAGCAGTCCATTGGAATTCCCTTTATGGAAGGTGTGGAGAAAAGGTAGTATTCTCTAACCACTAGAGTCCAAAATCATGATTTGGGCTGTTTTACTTAGCATCCACTGGTGGTCTGGGGGGAATAAATCACAGATGGTCACTGAGAATGCCTATTAATTTGAGGGCTGAATTTGTGAATAGCTGATATTATCCTATTACCCATAATATTGAAAGTGAGAACACCTTTATAAATGTTTAAAGTATTTATGGAGAAATCTCAATTTAAGTATCAATATAAAACTTAATAAATGAAGTCTTCCTAATGTGGAGAGGTATATTTCTTTTCTCTTTCAACTAGTTTCCCTGGTGCTTTCCCGTGGAAATAGGATCATCTTATATATTATACCTTAGCCTGTATGGCTATAGTCCCTTAAATATCAAACTGCATCATATGCTTCGTGAAAAAGAAAGCCAGAGGTTTCTAGATAATAAGATGCTCAGTCAAATTGCCTCAAGTCACTGTTTCTCCAAACATGTTCAAACCCTTATGAAAGGGCAAGTTCATATGCACACCTTTATGAAAGGGCAAACTGTGTTCTTTTAGTTTTTGTTTTTTAATTGAGGTAACACTGGTTTGCAACATTAATAAGTTTCATGTGTACAACTTTGTATTTTGACTTCTATATACACTACAGCATGCTCACCACCAAAAGTTTAGTTTTTGTCTGTCACCAAACAGTTGACCCCCTTTACCAGTTTTGCCCTCCCTGCCCCTTCCCCTCTGCTAACCACTACTGTGTTCTCTGTATCTATGTGTTTGTTGGTTCATTTATGTATGTATGTTTGTTTGTTTTTATATTCCACATATAAGTGAAATCATACAGTATTTGTCTTTTTCTGTCTGACTTATTTGACTTAGCATAATATCCTCAAGGTCCATCCATGTTGTCACAAATGACAAGAAGTCATCATTTTATTTTATAGCTGAGTAGCAGTGTTCTTTTAGATTGTTGAGGGGTTGGCTGTTAGATTTGACCTAATGACTGTAACAATGTGTACTTGTGAAATACTTAATATATACTATGCCCCTTTCCTAAGTGTGAGACATCTATCATCTCATTTAATCCTTACAGTAACTTTATACAGTTGTTATTTTATATTCACATTTTCCAACTAAGAGACTAAAATATAAAAAGAAAATAAAACATTTCCAAAGATCATAAGACTAGTTCACAGTGGATCTAAGATTCATATCCAGGAAATGTGATTCTAGATCCTGGATTCTTAACTACTGTATAAAAAGAGGTCTTCTCAGACCACTCCATATAAAATAGTAATCACTCCCTCCACACCACTAATATCAAATTGGCATTCTATATCCTCTTATCCTGTCTTTTTTCTCTACAGCTCTTATGATCTCCTGCATATATTATATATATTTAATAGTTTGTTTATTTTAGCCTCCCTCTACTTGAGTATGGGTCCTTGTGGGTAGGGACATTGTCTCTTTGGTTCTTGGTTATATCCCAGGTTCCTAGAACAATGTCTGACTGAAGTAGCTCTCCGCTCTCACCCAAATAGTTAAGTACATAAGGAATGTCAATCTTCGGGAATTTCCAGCTGGAGTGAAACTGAGATGATTCAAGGAGAATTCAAGGCTCTCACAGTTGGGGGGCATAGATAAAGAGATGATTAAATGATAGGAGATGAGAGGAATTCCAGGAATAATATCATATGCATGGCCAGAAAGTGGGATCAAACCAAATAAGGGCATGGATCCTGAGCTGGAACTAAGAAGTGTGAGTGATACCTGGTGTGGCAGGCTAGAATTCTGCTTCTTTGGCAAGCAATATAGATGTTCTAGGAAATACCTTTGCTTGCACAAGATCTGAAGTTAATGATACCCTTTATCCTAGGTCTTTGCAATCTGTTTGGCTAGCTCTAAGCTAGACAAATTCTTCTCCATTCTGAAGAGCTCCCTCTTAACAAAGGCTGTACCTTCAGTAATAAGGACCTCTTGTTTTACACTGGAAAAATCAGAGATTCAACCTTCAGTATTCTCTGGTTCTTCTTGTTGAAGTCCTCCTTTGCCAAGGGTTTGACATGATTCCAGGAATAGATTTGGGTCACTCTCATTCTTTCTTTGATAAACAACCTATTATTTCATCTCTACAAAGCAAGGTAGAAAGTATCTGTGGTAACAGACCATTAGGCTACAATCTTTGTCTGAGGCTATAGATTGAAAGACCGATCACTTTTCAATTAATATACTTTCCATAGTTTCTATTCAGGACATTGATAGGCATTTGAACAAGGACACAAGAGACTATCTTGGTCTCTGTCCTCAATATTTTAAATTTTCAAAGAAAGTATAAATTTTAAAAGAAAGTATAGGCAATATGTAAGTTAGTAACTCCATAATGGAATAGAACATAATTACTCTAGCAATACTCAGTATAAAAAATTTGTTTTGGCTGGAGCATCCTCCCAAGGAGATAAATGGCTAGAGTTTGATCTAGGCCTTTAAAAATGGGTTAGAAATCAATAGGTAGAGAATCAGAAGGAAGGTATTCCAAGTGAGAGAGAGCAAGAACATAGTGTGAGCATGTGGACATTTACTGGCATTACTTATTAATATCTGGCTTTGTTTTAGACTGTAACTACATAAAGGCATGGTCCCTTTTTGTTTTTATACCACTAAACTGGTACTGTAAATATTGCACAAATTAAGCACTCAATAAATAACCGTTGAAATAATTAACAATGAAATGAATGTTTGAAAAGCATAAGAAATATTTCAGAATATTGAATACACCAGTTTGACTGGAAAAGAGATAATAATTTATAATAATAACTTTTGTTGAGCCCTTATTGTGTGTCATGCACTAATCTAAACACTTTGCATTTAACTCTTTTAACTCTCAGAAAATCCCTCTATGGTAGGTACTTTTATCATCTCTATTTTATAGGTGAGGAAAGTGAAACAGAAAAGTGAAGTAAGTTACCCAGTGTCACACAGCAATTACTGGTAAATAGGTAATTCCAGCCACTCTGTCTATGCAGTCTGTGCTTTTAACCCTATGCTGTACCTTCTCTTTAAGTTAAAGTTGTAAACATGAATTGGAAATACTTTTTTCTGAAGGTCATTGAATGCCAAGTTAAGATAAATTGTGCAGTTATACCTAGAAACAAATGACAATGGAGACACGACAACCCAAAACCTATGGGATGCAGCAAAAGCAGTTCTAAGAGGGAAATTTATAGCAATACAATCCTACCTTAAGAAACAGGAAACATCTCGAATGAACAACCTAACCTTGCACCTAAAGCAATTAGAGAAAGAAGAACAAAAAACCACCAAAGTTAGCAGAAGGAAAGAAATCATAAAAATCAGATCAGAAATAAATGAAAAAGAAATGAAGGAAACGATAGCAAATATCAATAAAACTAAAAGCTGGTTCTTTGAGAAGATAAACAAAATTGATAAACCATTAGCCAGACTCATCAAGAAAAAAAAGGGAGAAGACTCAAATCAATAGAATTAGAAATGAAAAAGGAGAAGTAACAACTGACACTGCAGAAATACAAAAGATCATGAGAGATTACTACAAGCAACTCTATGCCAATAAAATGGACAACCTGGAAGAAATGGACAAATTCTTAGAAATGCACAACCTGCCAAGACTGAACCAGGAAGAAATAGAAAATATGAACAGACCAATCACAAGCACTGAAATTGAACTGTGATTAAAAATCTTCCAACAAACAAAAGCCAAACAAAATTTGGCTTCACAGGCAAATTCTATCAAACATTTAGAGAAGAGCTAACACCTATCCTTCTCAAACTCTTCCAAAATATAGCAGAGGGAGGAACACTCCCAAACTCATTCTACAAGGCCACCATCACCCTGATACCAAAACCAGACAAGGATGTCACAAAGAAAGAAAACTACAGGCCAGTATCACTGATGAACATAGATGCAAAAATCCTCAACAAAATACTAGCAAACAGAATCCAACAGCATATTAAAAGGATCATACACCATGATCAAGTGGGGTTTATTCCAGGAATGCAAGGATTCTTCAAAATATGCAAATCAATCGTGATACACCATATTAACAAATTGAAGGAGAAAAACCATATGATCGTCTCAATAGATGCAGAGAAAGCTTTTGACAAAATTCAACACCCATTTATGATAAAAACCCTGCAGCAAGTAGGCATAGAGGGAACTTTCCTCAACATAATAAAGGTCATATATGGCAAACCCACAGCCAACATCGTTCTCAATGGTGAAAAACTGAAAGCATTTCCACTAAGATCAGAAACAAGACAAGGTTGCCCACTCTCAACACTCTTATTCAATATAGTTTTGGAAGTTTTATCCACAGCAGTCAGAGAAGAAAAGGAAATAAAAGGAATCCAAATCAGAAAAGAAGAAGTAAAGCTGTCACTGTTTGCAGATGACATGATACTACACATAGAGAATCCTAAAGATGCTACCAGAAAACTACTAGCGCTAATCAATGAATTTGGTAAAGTAGCAGGATACAAAATTAATGCACAGAAATCTCTGGCATTCCTATACACTAATGATGAAAAATCTGAAAATGAAATCAAGAAAACACTCCCATTTACCATTGCAACAAAAAGAATAAAATATCTAGGAATAAACCTACCTAAGGAGACAAAAGACCTGTATGCAGAAAACTATAAGACACTGATGAAAGAAATTAAAGATGATACAAATAGATGGAGAGATATACCATGTTCTTGGATTGGAAGAATCAACATTGTGAAAATGACTGTACTACCCAAAGCAATCTACAGATTCAATGCAATCCCTATCAAACTACCACTGGCATTTTTCACAGAACTAGAACAAAAATTTTCACAATTTGTATGGAAACACAAAAGACCCCGAATAGCCAAAGCAATCTTGGGAACGAAAAACGGAGCTGGAGGAATCAGGCTCCCTGACTTCAGACTATACTACAAAGCTACACTAATCAAGACAGTATGGTACTGGCACAAAAACAGAAAGATAGATTAATGGAACAGGATACAAAGCCCAAAGATAAACCCACGCACATATGGTCACCTTATCTTTGATAAAGGAGGCAGGAATGTACAGTGGAGAAACGACAGCCTCTTCAATAAGTGGTGCTGGGAAAACTGGACAGCTACATGTAAAAGTATGAGATTAGATCACTCCCTAACACCATACACAAAAATAAGCTCAAAATGGATTAAAGACCTAAATGTAAGGCCAGAAACTATTAAACTCTTAGAGGAAAACATAGGCAGAACACTCTATGACATAAATCACAGCAAGATCCTTTCTGACCCACCTCCTAGAGAAACGGAAATAAAAACAAAAATAAACAAATGGGACCTAATGAAATTTAAAAGCTTTTGCACAGCAAAGGAAACCATAAACAAGACCAAAAGACAACCCTCAGAATGGGAGAAAATATTTGCAAATGAAGCAACTGACAAAGGATTAATCTCCAAAATTTATAAGCAGCTCATGCAGCTCAATGTCAAAAAAACAAACAACCCAATCCAAAAATGGGCAGAAGACCTAAATAGACATTTCTCCAAAGAAGATATACAGACTGACAACAAACACATGAAAGAATGCTCAACATCATTAATCATTAGAGAAATGCAAATCAAAACTACAATGAGATATCATCTCACACCGGTCAGAATAGCCATCATCAAAATATCTAGAAACAATAAATGCTGAAGAGAGTGTGGAGAAAAGGGAACACTTGCACTGCTGGTGGTAATGTGAATTGGTTCAGCCACTATGGAGAACAGTATGGAGGTTCCTTAAAACACTGCAAATAGAACTATCATATGACCCAGCAATCCCTCTACTGGGCATATACCCTGATAAAACCGTAATTCAAAAGGAGTCATGTACCAAAATGTTCATTGCAGCTCTATTTACAATAGCCCGGAGATAGAAACAACCTAAGTGTCCATCATTGGATGAATGGATAAAGAAGATGTGGCACATATATACAATGGAATATTACTCAGCCATAAAAAGAAACAAAATTGAGCTATTTGTAATGAGGTGGATGGACCTAGAGTCTGTCATACAGAGTGAAGTAAATCAGAAAGAGAAAGACAAATACCATATGCTAACACATAGATATGGAATTTAAGAAAAAAAAATGTCATGAAGAACCTAGGGGTAAGACAGGACTAAAGACACAGACCTACTAGGGAATGGACTTGAGGATATGGGGAGGGGGAAGGGTAAGCTGTGACAAAGCAAGAGAGTGGCATGGACATATATACACTAACAAACATAGAATAGATAGCTAGTGGGAAGCAGCCGCATAGCACAGGGAGATCAGCTCGGTGCTTTGTGACCACCTAGAGGGGTGGGATAGGGAGGGTGGGAGGGAGGGAGACGCAAGAGGGAGGAGATACGGGGACATATGTATATGTACAAGTGATTCACTTTGTTATAAAGCAGAAAGTAACACACCATTGTAAACCAATTATACTCCAATAAAGATGAAAAAAAATTGTGAAGTTATTTGGTTTTTGTTTATTATATTCCTTTTTAATCTTATTTTTCAGCTTTATTTGGCTATAATTGACAGATAGAAATTGTATGTACTTAAGATATACAACTTGATGTTTTGATATATGTGTACACTGTGAAATGATCACCATATTAAGCCAGTTAACACATCCAGAACCTCACATAGTTATCTTTTTGTGTGTGTGTGGAGATGCGTTGTTTTTGTTTTTTTTTTTTTTTTAATTTGTTTGTTTCCTGTTTTTACTGTAGGGGATTCTATAAAAGGGTGAGGTTGAAAGGCATCTTGCAGCAGCATGTACAGTGGGTCGGGGGAAAGGAATGGAACCTTGATTTCACAAGCATCACGGTAGTTAAGTGTACGAACCCAGATGATGGCAGTAACTGGAAATCATGAAGGAATGTGTGATGTGATAAAAATTGGAAGAATATGATTCCAAATAATTCTTCTTCTCAGAATTGATTGTCAGGGAAAATGATGACACTCTTCTGATCTGGAGAATGTATTTCTTGGGGCCAGTTTTAGGAGAAATATTATAGGTAGACTAGACATTTGAGTCTGCAGTAACTTCATAAAATCTAAACAGATGTGAATAGCAGGTAGAGCATAAAGTGAAGATTATTCCCATGGTTAAAAGGGAAATTCCTGTTCCTTCAGGGAACCTAATTCTTATTTTAGGAAACTTATAATTAGACCCCAGACACAGTAAATGCAGATTAACTAAACATTTGTTTGTGGAGAGAAAAAAAAAATATTCTAGGAGGAAATTCTGGATGTTGAACCATAATTAAAAAAACTGCAATCCACCTTAGAGATAATCTGGTCCACAAAGCAGATTTTGCTAATGAGATTCTGGAGATCTAAAAGGGTTAAGGAACATTTAATGAAAGACAACATTAGTATTAGAGTGAGAGAAGAAGTCAGTCTCATCCTCCAGGTTACTGGTAGTTACACTGGAAAGCCAAGTACAGTAAGTCCCCTACATACAAACCTTCAGGTTGTGAACTTTCAAAGATGCAAACGTGCATGCCAGCCCTTGTATGCCAGCTGTTGTACTGTACTACTGTACTTTTCAAGGTACTACTATACTGTAAGATTAAAAATGTTTATTTTTTGTGTTTGTTTTTTATGTACATATTACTTGTGTGAAAAGTATTATAAACCCATTACAGTACAGTACTATATAGCCGATTGTGTTAGTTGGGTACTTAGGCTAACTTTGTTGGACTTATAAACAAATTGGCCTTATGAATGCACTCTTGGAACAGAACTCATTCGTATGTAGGGGACTTACTGTACACTGATGTCATCTTTCAACCAACCTCCTACCTTCTCTTCCTACCTATAGTAGGTGCTGTTGTGCCCTTCCTGCATCCTCTTTGCTTGACAGTACAACTTTCCCCAAGCTGATGTGGTTATTGATACTAAATGGCTAATAGAAACACTTTTCTCTGGAGCATTGCCCTTGCCCGATGGGAGTCACTACACACAGAGATATCTGCAAGTATATTCCCCTGCCCACCCCGCTACCATGGCACACAATAGTCAATATGACTGATAATGCCGGGCCCCCTCCTGTCAAGGTGGAATAACTCTGTGGTATTCCTCGTGCTCCAGAGCTCCCTGGGGGATCACTCTGAGGTGAGATTTTCATAGCTGCCACATCTTTACTTGGCTTTATCCCATGGTTTTTACTGCTCCTCTCATTTCCCTATCAGTCTGTGACTGATGGTTTTATTCTGAGGGCACTCCCTCAGTAAATCACCTGTACAAGCCTCGTGTCTCAGACTCTACTTCTCAGGAACCCTGCCTAAGACAGTAACCAATCCTGACACTCAAAGCATCCCTCATAGCTGCTGAATTCTAACACAGAACTGTTTGGTGATGCGATTTGTGCTGTTTTTGTTGGGAGTCTGAGCAGCTGATCATGGAGTCTCCAGAAGCAGCTTGGCTAAAGAGTTGACTGAGAGCTTGGAGTCAGATGGGAGTCAATCCGGGTTTACGTTCCATTGTGGGACAGGTTGACTCTGTGTTTAAAATAATCTACTTGCCTGATGGAATTTGTCTGAGAGTAATTAATAGAAAGAAAAAAAACATAGTTTAGCCATAGTGACTTTGAGTGAATAATTAATAGTAACAAAAAATAACATTTCTATCTAGATTATATTAACAGCAAAATAACTGTAGTATATTTACTTAACATTAAAAAATAATTCAAATCAATAATCTAACCCTCTAAATTCTAGTTGATAATTTTACTTTTAAGCTATCATTCTATATAGAATAGGGAGATTTGACAGAGTGGGGAACAACGGAAAAAAATCACTCACCCCACAAAAACCATTTTTGCTTGCCTGTGATGGGTGAGTAGGTTAGTATTTTCAAGCATAGCTTAAGTATAACTTTTCCAAAAGCAGCTCAATTGAGAACTGAAACATTTCTAATTTCAGAGACCAGATTTTGTAAATGCTAGTGCGTGTTATTTTGCTTATTTGTTTGATTTTTCCCAATCTACTGAGTAAGAAATTTTCATCCACAACCAATGGGTATTTTTGTGTTTAAGATTCAGAGATGAGAAAACAAAAGAATTGGCAGTAAGTGACCTAAAATGTTAACCCCTGATTTGTATATTGGTGCTACCATGGTGATTTTTAGCGTCATGAATATTTTCTAGCTTGAACTGAGATGAACAAATATTTTTTAAAAAGAAAGAAATGAAAGGAAAAAAGGGGAAGAAAAAAAGGAGAAAAAATACTGTCAATGAATATGATATAAGCACCCTTCTGGTCAGAAGATTGAATAAAATATATTTAGAAAATGTATCTTCTAATCAGCTTTCCTGGGTGATTTATTTTTAGTCACCCCTGTGCTTCTACTACATGGTACCTGGTACCTGATCAATTATTAGTTTGAGCATGGAGTGCTGCTTTTTAGAGAGCTACCAACCCCCTTGAAGTAAATTGTATCCTGTGGCTAAAATTTGACATGGTTCAGGGAACACATACATCATATATTCTTCAGCGGTGGGTTGCTATTTCTCAGACCCCTCAGAGGCATTTACATTCTCAGTGTTTGAGCCAAACTTTTCAGGGCTTGGATTTTTTGAACACTTCAAATGCTCTGTACTGTTATCAGACCAGTGGTGAAGCTGATCTCAAAGTCCACTATTAAAACTCCCCTCAAGGACATTTTCATTAGAACTTTGTACATGGGCAGTTCAAAAGATCCAGCTATTGATTTTTGTTCAGAAGTCCTGTCTCCACTTTCGTATTACGCAACTTTTTTGACAGACTTTCAAAAAACCACAAACTGTGGTCTGCCTGTGATTCCAGCCCGGATTTTGTGCTGCTCATTTGATTTCCTCAGGCCACATCCTTCTCGTGTCCTTGTCAACATTGCAAGGAGAAGAGCTGTCTTAGAAGATTTGCTAAAAAGCAGAAGCAATTTCACAGCCGTAGAAGAAAAACATCTGACCTTTCAATGCACACAAAAAAATCTCACTTAAGTAAATAACCTTTTGAGCTGTAAAATTTTGTTGTGGCATTCATTTATCAGACACATAGATAATCAGAGTGTTTATCTCTTTTCACCATTTAAAATTTCATAAAAGAAGTCAGGAACCAATGTGAGTAAATTGTAGCAAAGAGCCTCTAGCATATGCGCTCAGCACATATTTAATGGAATTATCTATTGGAGAGTAGGTGGCAGAGGCAGCTGAGGAATTAATTATTGGGTTAGATATTTTATATCTATCTGCCAGTGCCATGTGAAATAAGACTTGTCTCCATATTACTTCTGTCACTTTGTGTGGCCTTTCAAAAGTGGCAGTTCCTCAAAAAAGAGAATTGGATCATGTGTTTGGTCCTGAGCTACACTGTGAACATTTTCATGGCCCACCAGTTCATTTTGAATAGAACAATTTTGGTAGAGTGTGTGGAGTTCAGCTGTGAGACAGCTAAGTGGAAGCAGGGAAACAGTAGGGACCTCACTGGTTTCAAATGTGCAGATATTGTACAAATAGAGCTTTATATATCAGAATAAAGAACAAACTCCATAGGAAAATCTATGGAGTTCTTTTTTCACACATATGAGTCTTCTAGTAATATTACTATTACTCATTATTAGAGTGAGCTTTTTACTAAGTGGTTACTATTGCTAGGCATTGTATGATTGACTTCACCTACATTATCAGATTAGTTCTCATAATGACCCCTTGAAATAGGTGGTATTAATATCCCATTTTATGGACGGGGAAACAATGGCTGAGAGAAAGTAGGAAAATTGTTCAAAGTCTATAACTAGTAAATGTTGAATGTAAGACAAGGTGAAAGTTTTGCTCTGTTTGTGCCATTAAAAAGAATGAGCCAGAAGTTATGAGATCCAAAGATTGACCCAGCACAGAGAGCGCTGGAATTCCAACTCCATGAGATCCTTGTTATAATATTGCATCCCACTAGGGGGCAACATAGACTTTCCATCTACTTGAGCCCCTTTGTTCCCAAAATGTCTAAAAGACCCATGGAACAGCAACAAAAAAAAAAGACCAGTAAAAGCACATAAACCAAACACTTCAGTATTTAAAGCAGAAATAATACTTTATTAAAATGTCAGTTGTCCCTTATTAGTGATAAAAAAGTCACCTTATTTATCAAAGAAAAATAGACTCTTATTGATTTGAGTGCTTTAATTAACTGCTTTATCTTTTTCCTTCCTGACCCCACTTCCCTCCAAACTCAACTTGCAGTCTACCGTACAGTACAATGACAACCAGACAGTGAAACATGATCTCATCTGGGTTTTCTTGTCAACCTTTTCAAGGAAGGATTGGGAGTACAGTAGGTTTACCTCACACAAAGCATTGTATCCAAGGCCAGTTTTAAAATGTCAGACAGTGAAGAGTTCCATGCTGCCACCATTCAGGATGCTAGTGGACACTGGTGAACACTCAGATGTGTCTCTTTTAGATCAAATGTAGGAAACGTACTGTTCCTATAAAAAGCTGTTAGCAAGTTCATGAACCTGACGGCACAGGGCAACAGCTTCCTATTGTAGGAAGAAATGAAAGCATATGATACTTGGTTTTCCTGATACTTCTCTCTTATTTGATCCTTTTGAATTTATTTTCATACTCCCCCTGCTGGACTTAATCAGGCCTAAACAAATGAGTTTGGGTGGTTGAAGCCTGTTGACCCGTGGATGACATATTTCATATCAAGTTGCCCAGGAGTTCTATTCCTTTATGCCTTGTTGAGTAGAAATCAGTCATTTGAGGCCAACCACCATCTCACCCTTTTGTTATTTATTGTATGCTGAAACTTATAAAAGAAGGGCTAAATTCCATACTGTGTGATTAAGCTGTTTCAGTTCTAATAAAATGTTAGAAACAAATGAAGTGCTCCTGTAAAATACTACAACCAGAGTCAGATTCAAGAAATTTGGGAAACAATCAGTTTTGTTGACTTTGAGGAACCAAAAATTTACAGAGTATATGAGAGAGAGAATCATGTGGTAATTGAAGAAAAACAGTATCTAGCATACTTATCTTTTATACTGCCTTAAAATACATACATACATACATATAGATATATTTTCAATATCGAAAATAAACACAGAAATAGAGATCTCTTCATTCTTGAATTATTACAATTACTAGCTATTTATTGAGTAGCCTCTGGGAGTCAGGCTCTAAACTATGCTCTTTGTAAATAGATGCAAATCTGTAAATAGAAATTGGGAAGTTTTTTTTGATGTCACAGTTCTTGGACGTCTCTTGCCCCAGATCAAGAATTGAATTATGAACAAGTTACATGTAAATTACAGGAGTCTTTTTTCATGGTAGCATTTCAGTCCTTCTAGTTCCTACAGCTTCCTGGCAGGATGACAAAAAGAGGATTGGGAGAGGGAAAGTCATCAGCTTGCCTCTGCTATTTTTACTCCTTATTTGGAACATTGCCCTTGAAAGTCTCTTATCTTATCCTTATGAGTCTGTGGCGCTATGTGACGTGTATATACTCACACAATTACTGATGGGTTTCAGCCTCTTGTGCTCCTCAGGTGTTTTGGAGTGTCTTCATTTAGCTTCAGTGAATGTGTCCAATGCCAGAATACCATAGATCCTAAATATCAACTAGTAAGAAGAACAAGATAAAATATTATGAGACAAATAGACTGCAGTTTATCCAGGTTGTTCTGTTTTAAAAATTAGAAATACAGAAAGATAGAGAGCTTAACACTCTGAGAAGAAGGAGAAATATGATATTAATAGAAAAAACTTAGACTTCACGCCACTCTATTAAATAGGTCCAGATTAGCTGTCTCCATTTTTCCTGACAACAAGCTCAACACATTGCCTCATGTAATCTTCAAGCACATTCTACAGGATTCATATTAATCGCATTATCAATCTCTATCCTCTTAAGAGTGCCTCAAAGAGATCCTTCCTGGCCATCCTTTTGAAAGACCACCACTTTCATTTTTTTTTATGTTTTAAAATTATTTTACATGATTTTTTTAAAAAGTGCTTAGAGTAGTTCTGAAATACAGTAGGGTTCTTTGCTCACTTTTTTTGTTTTGTTGGATAAGTTCTACCTTTTTTTCCCCTTTTTATTTTTCCCAGTTTTACGGATATGTAATTAACATGTAACATTGTATTAGTTTAGGTGTGTAAAGTAATGATTTGATGTATGCATATATTGTGAAACGAGTGCCACCATAAGTTTAGTTAACATCCATGACCTCACATGGTTACAATTATTTTTTTCTGTGGTAAGAACTTGTAAGATCTACTCTTTTAGTAACTTTCAAATATACTATACAGCATTATTAGCTATAGTCAACATGCTGTACATTACATTCACAGAATTTATTAATCCTGAAACTGGAAGTTTATACCTTTTGACTGCCTTCACTCATTTCTCTCATCCCCACCTCTCACCTGTTGCAAGCACCAATCTGTTCTTTGTTTCTATGAGTTCTTTTTGTTTTTTTAAGATTCCACATATAAGTGAGATCATACAGTATTTGTCTTTCTCTATTTTATTTCACTTAGTGTAATGCGCTCAAAGTCCATCCATGTTGTCATAAACGTCAAGATTTCCTTCTTTTTTAAGGGCTGATTAATACTGTGTATACATATATACTGCGTTTTCTTTATCCATTCATTTGTGGTTGAACATTTAGGTTGTTTCCATGTTTTGGCTGTTGTAAATAATGTTACAGTGAACTTGGGGTTGCAGATATCTCTCAGAAACAGTGATTTTTGTTTCCTTCAGGTATATACCTGAAGTGGGATTGCTGTATCATATAGTAGTTTTTAATTTTTTGAAGAGTGTCCATACTGTTTTCCACAGTTGCTGCACCAATTTACATTCCCACCAGCAGTGCACAAGCGTTCCTTTTTTTCCACATCCTCGTCAACACTTGTTATCTTTTGTCTTTTTGCTAATAGCCATTTTAAGAGGCGTGAAGTGTTAGCTCAGTGTGGTTTTGATTTGTATTTCCTTGATGATTAGTGATATTGGGCACCTTTTCATGTACCCGTTGTTCATTTGCATGTCTTCTTTGGGAAAAAAAAAGTCTATTCAGTTTCTCTATTTTTTTTTAAGGTTTGCCCCTTTAAAATAGGTGTTCTGAGCACCTGGAAGTGTACCAGACATGTATTTGGTATTGACTAAATATTTATTAAATCCATTGCAGTCCCATTATTTGGGACAATAGAAGAACAGCAGGAAGATCATTTTGTGCAAGTCTAGATATTCACATCTAATATACTGTAAAAGAAAAGGTCAGCCCCTTTGCAAAAAAGAATAGGGAATCTTATGACTTTACATGCCTCTGAAGCAATAATGGTAATATTAAAGATTTAATGAACCCTTAACAATGTGCCAGATACTATGTGAAACATTTTAAGATATTTGTTGGAGTACTCGCAAAAACATTTGTTTTAATCAGTATAGGAGACTAAATCTTAGGAAGGTGAAGTTACTTACCTAAAATCACTTGGGTAGCAAGTGGAATTGAGTCAGTGCACCAACCTAGATCTCCTAAGTTACTCTCTTTATCGCCTCTCTATGATCCTGCAGGATTCCCTTTCAAGTTAGATTATTTAAAATCATGCGTATCCCATCTTTGCCACTCACAATCAGTCACAAAGTTCTATATAATCTGTTTCAGAAATTGCTCACCAATTTATTCTGCATTTTGTACCCTTATGGTATACCTCTTATAATCTAAGCCCTCCATAATTCTCATCTGTGTTATTTTGATAGTTTCATATGGTACTCCTAACATAAAACCTAACATAAAACTCTCCTATCTCCCAGTTCAGTGTTGTTTTGTTTTGTTTTTGCTTTCATAGTATTCCCAAAATTTACATTTCTTCAAAATATGCCCCCACCCAAATTACCTCTTCAAATTTATTTCTTCCAACACGACATCATAAATCCTAGACTTTGGCCACAGGGAACTTTTCATAGTTTATCCACGTTCCTCATATGAATCGTTCATCTTCGGCTGTGTGCTTCTCATGAATTGCCTCTTTGCCTTAAATGCCCTTGCATACTTTCTCTACTTTGCAGTGCTCTATTTATCCATCAAGAACATGTTCAAATATGAAGCTTTCACTAGTTTTTCCAAGGCAGCATTATTCCTATAGTCCCACAGCACTTTTCACACAATAACCCTAATATATCATCAGTAGAATTTACATATTTGTCTCCTGTTTTAGAAGTCATGTTTTATTCATCTTGTATTTCTATTAAATATCACATTCCTAGCCACATAGTCTATGTTTATAAACATTTTAGGAAAGAACAAATGAGGGTAAATATTTAGTCAAATATTTAGTTAGTCTCAAATCCTTTACAGAAAAAAAAAAAAAAAAAAAAAAGGTTAGTGGCAGAAACTCTTTACCAAGAAAAATTTTACATTTAAAGTTCAGTATTAAAAAAAAAAAAAAAGGTGAAAACATACTAGGAAGAGTGAACAGCCCACCTAATTCCTCTCACACTCTAGAGTAGCCTGCAAATAACCCTAAGATTCTATGCAACGTCATGTAAAAAGCACAGGCACATGATGTCAAGAAACTTGTGTGAATTTTCGTTTTTTTGTTATTATTTTGGCAGCTCATATTTGAAAGCCAGTTCACTTAAAAGAAATACTCACATTCTAATATGCATTCATGTGATATTCTTCTTAATTTGCATTTCTCTAAAATGTTTTCATTACTGACTTTATTATCTACTTCTGTGTGGACATTTTATCTGAGAATTCCAAATAATGTACCTGAGAAAATACTAAAACAATGTTGAAAGGGTCTTTCTAACATATACTTGGATCCAACTAAGAAAGCTGACAGCAATTTGGGAAAGATTCTCTGAAATAAAGAAACCAACTCTGGTGAACTAAGAAAAAAAAGTGTTTGCCTTTATCTTAGTAACTTACTGGTTCAAATGCAAAGAGTCATATAGGGACTGTGATTATCTTCATTAAACCTATTTGAGTTTTAATTAAGTCTTTCACTTAAAAAGCAGCTGTTGGAATTAAAATACTTCAAGAAAGTTATTTTAAATATGTAGAAATATTTTGTCACTTATCAATATATGTGTGTTTTCATCCTCTTATTAATGAAATTAAAAACTATGATTTATTAAATATGAACGAGGCACTAGGAATCCACTATTGCAGGTACTTTGGGTTACTATGATGAGCAAGAAAGATATCTTCCTGTCTTCAGAATGCTTAGAATCTGTTATAGAAGACTGATATTAAACATGCAACATCTAGTAACACCAAAGAGAAGTACTGTGGAAATACCTAATTGCAGGAGCCCCCTGTGGTGTGGAGAGTCTCAGGGATGGACTCCCTAAGGAAGTGAAATTTTAGGTTGAGGCTTAGAGAAAAATTGCAAGTTAGACTAACTAAGAAAGGGGTCTGGGAGTGCTCCAGGGAGACGAGAGACCAGGTGACAATTCATGACTACATGGATTTGTAACTACTTTAAATTTATGCAAGATTTCAGTAGCTAGAAGTTAAAAATCATCTTAAATATAGGAAAAAATTGCACAAACTTGCTTACTGAACCATCTTTTTTAATAATAAAATGTTGTAAGCCATCTGTATGTCCAACGCTATGAAATAGACTAGAAAACCTGGGTATTCCCTTGCGATGTTTAGACCTTTTTAACCATTCAAATACTAATTGCATTGAGGATTGTGATGCAACATGGAAAACACATAATTCATAATATTATGTGGAAATATAGGACGTTATTATATAAGTCCCTCATGATTGTTTGAAAAATGGATATGAAAGACACTGGAAAATATATTAAAATTGTGTTTGTATTAAAAATATGGGTTCCTAGGCCAAAAAGATTTATTTTCCAACTTCGTGCATATAGTCATATAACTTTAAAAATTAACAAAAGAAAACACTGGATAGAGGAAGTTCTGTTTTAAAATTTACTACAACCAAGCAGAGTAAATCTCATTTTGAAATGTATAGCATGAAGAAATTTTTCAGAAACAAAGAATTCCAGCTCCAGTAAAAAGAGTAAAAATGATTTATCATGTTCTTTTTAATGAAGCCAAATAATGGCATGTATTCTATTTTATTGATTTAATAGAGCATCTCACAGAATGGTAGAGCTGGAAGGTTACTTTATGTTAATCTCACTCTATTTCCTCTCTTTGTAGATGAGGAAACTGAGAAGGGTCATATATGCATATTGAGCAGGCATTATGAACTTGTATATTGTGTTATCGATGAGCCAGACACATTAAACGAAGGAATACAAAACTGTAAACTCAGTCTCCTGTCCTCTTTGAGTTTAAAATTTGTAACAAGAGGGAAGATATAACGAGTATCTCCTAACTCTCGTTTCCTAGGCTCTTTCCACTTTGATTTCCATCATGGTTGTAAAAGTGCACAAGAGTTTTTAGAAAGCAAACCACACATTTTCTATTTGTCTAACTACCATTTCTCTCATCATAGGAAAAACTGACAATCTGTGCAGTGTTACAGATTCCTCACTGCCACAATAACAAATGGCTCTAAAAAATGCCATACTAGTCTTCTTCCTGCTCCCCTTGTTGGGAACAAAACCGATACAGAAGGTTTGGGCTGTGAGTCAAGAAAGCAGATAAACAAACCAAACTAACAGTTGGGAGTAGGATTAGAGAAAATGTTCTCCTGAGATTTCTATTGTTAGAAGAATGGCTAAGGCTGCTAACAATAAAGCCAAATAAAGCAGTACACACACATGAAAAGACAAACTCTAAACTTGTTGCCAGCAAATAGGGCAAGAGACAAAATTGGGTTCAGCAGGAATGGACAGTGGTGGGGTTTTTGTTGTTGTTGTAGTTTTTTCCCTTGAAAAGTATTGGCTCAGCTTGTATTTTTTTCTTATTTTCGTCTTGTAAAGTTATATGCTAATTCGGTTTACAGAGTCATTATTTATTCATAGTTTTCACTAGACATATAGTTGTTGTTTATGGAGTCACGTATTGTTCAGACACAATTTTTTCCTACCGTTGGCTCATTTTGAGGCAGGTTAAATGAAGTGGGAAGTTACCATTTACTGGTGAGATCAATAAATCTGAGAGCCAAAAGATAATTTGAGCTCAATGAACATTTTCTGCAAAATCTCTCTTAGAGGATAGAGTAATTGTTGATATGTTTTTCCAGATATGTTTGAGTATTGACTAAAAATTACTCAGTTCAAATAGGTAGGCGAATGTACAAAAATCAGTCAAATCAGATATCTGAAACCTTGTAAATATCAGTACCGTCACCTGCTAGATTAGCATGTAAACCATGCTTTGCAAAAGATGAGATTCTGAATCATTGAAGACCTTTGTTTCCCATTTTGTCAAATGGTGATACTGGGTTAGATTATCTACAAGGTCTTTTCCACCCCTAAATTTTGTAACTTTCTAATTAAAACATATTTTTGACTACTGCTAGGGTAAGAACATGTTTTGAACAGAGAAATTGGATTTCTCACAACAGAATTTGACATCTGCCTTGATGGCTAGCCTTACACACCGGACCATACTGCTAAATTTATAATTTATAATATTATATTTCATGCTAAAACACATTATTTCTAATTTAATCTTGTAGTTCACATCTGTTTTAATGTTTGCAAATACATATTCATAAGATATCTTTGCCTTCTCTTCTCAAAAAAGGCAATTCAGCCAAATATCAGTTAAAATATAATTGAAAACAACAATTGGGAAAAACACATATTCTGATTCTTTAGTGAAATGCTCTATAGGTCATAAGTTTATGTCAGAATGCTTAATATTTTAACCAAATGTGATTTTAAACTTCAGAATAATACCTTTCTACTACAGTTTACAAGGAGTTAAAGAAGTCCTAGACTCTAATTTATAGCCTGGGTTCTGGGTTCTAAAAAGCTTCTAGAAAATACTCAAGATTGGCTGTAAAACTGCCCCAAGGGTTTTAATTTCTGGCCTTATAAAGTCTAAATAGCATCTTTGCCTTCCATGTCCTTTTATTTTCTAAAAGGAAAAAGAAGTTTTGCAGATTTCAGGGAATAGAGAAACACCAATAAAAGGAAAATAGTTGGCAATGTTAAATCTCACCAGAAAGCCAAATATTTGCCCTTTTCACTAGGACACTTTGTCAGAGGGATGAGTGGAGTAAATCAGGCATTAGGCTCTGAGAAGTGAATCTTTGTTTTTACGTAGGTAGCCAGAAAGCCAGCTTGTTGGTAGAAAAATATATAAAATGACTTAGTAGCTTAATGGATTATGGATCATGTGTGTGTGTTGTGCATGTGACTTTTCTTCTCTCAGTAATGTGGCAACCTGTACTTTTGAACTGAAAGGGAATTCCAAGTTGTTAATACCTGGTGGAATGTTTAAATTGTGAAAGGAACAGACATAAGAGGAGAGTTAAGGTTTAAACTGCATATTTCAGGCTTTTATCCTGAAAAGGATTTTATCCAGATCCTTCACCTTTCTACAGTGTAACTTTCAAAGTGTCAATATAATTAATGCTTCTCCTAAATAATGTTCTTGTTGTTGCCTAAATTATCATCCATTTGCCACTTAAGTCTTAGACATGATTCCTTGATCTCCTAATTGTCTTATCCTTTTTCTGATTTTTCTTCACATCAAGGGGGAAGTTGGTTCAGTTTTATAGACTCCCCCTTGCTTGTCAGAGTTATACCTCATCAGCATTTCTTGATGTAGTCTCCTCAGTAAAATTGTTAAATTTACTCATCTCCTTTTTATTATATAGATCTATCACCTGTTTTAATTTAACAAGATGAAAATGTGCCTCTTTCTCATCTTTAAAAATATTATTTATTAATCCAAGTCCAAGTACGTCACACTTTTTTATTCAGCCAGTGTGTGAAGCACCTGAATTAATTCTAATGGGTTAAGGTGTAATCCTTTTGAAAATTAACATCTACTTCATAGCAAAAAGCAAGGTAATGTGTTTCATAATAAGCCACTGAACAATCCAACATTAATGGAAGTGGAACTCTCTGATACTACTATGATATGTAATTCTTTAGTATGATCATTTTTATTCATTATATTTTATTTGTTTACAGGCTGGAAAGTTTTAAAGACATTTTCTTTATTCCTTTTCTTCTGATATTTCCTGATAATATGCTTCAGCATAAATCCTTTCAATTCAGTCTGGAAGTTTATATCCTTTGCTTCTGACAAATTATAATTTATTACTATTATCTGTTAATTTACTTCATTCCCATTCTAATAGTAATCCCTTTTAATTGGACATTGGCCCTCCTTGTTAATCTTCTCATTTCATAGTTTTTTGTTTTTGTTTTTGTTTTTTGCGGTATGCAGGCCTCTCACCATTGTAGCCTCCCCCGTTGCAGAGCACAGGCTCCAGACGTGCAGGCTCAGCGGCCATGGCTCATGGGCCCAGCCGCTCCGCAGCATGTGGGATCTTCCCGGACCAGGGCACGAACCCCTGTCCCCTGCATCGGCAGGCGGACTCTCAACATAGTTTTTCTAATGGGATTTTTTGGCTCTCTTTTATGTTCTACCTCTTTGTCTTTAAGTTCTATTTTGGGGGAGATTTCCTCCATTTTGCTTCTAAGCCTTTAATCTACTTTTTATTATATTTATGCTATTATTTTTATTTATACAAACTCTTCCTGGTAGTCAGAATGTTCTTCTTTTAGATTTGTTTTTGTTGTCATTCATATGCAACATTTTTTGTGTGTGTTTCTCTGAGTAAACTTGTTTTGAAGTATTTAGCTTTCCCTACATTATTTCTTGCCTCCAGTGTCTTTGAATTAGCTTATTTTTCCTTTTTTTTTTTTCAAATAGGAGATTTTGAATTTTGATTATTGACTTTACTCACATTTAACAGTGAGAAACTATGTAAAAGGTTGAATATTCTATGTGCAGGAACAAGCCTTGTTTACTGGTGTGGAGTCATAGTGGGGACATGACCACTTTCTTGGGAGTCATTCAAGCTTTGGTATCTGAAAATCTTGTATATGGGGCTTCTCAGCTTCCAAAGAGAGGAGTAATACAGTATTCTTCCTTGAGGGTAGGGGAGATGTGAATGCCAGTGTTCTGAGAGTCCCCTGTGTTTTAGAGGGCCTTCTTTGGTAGAAGTTTCCCTCTCATGCCTTGGACTGCCTGGGGCCAGTAGAACCATCCAGGAAGCTTTGAGGATGGGGAGAGTCCTGAGACTGGACTCTAGATCTATATTCCATTTCTTCACTTTGGGGCACTTTCCTCACCCATTCATGTGAGGTCAACCAGATACCCTGAGAAAATCCAGGACTGAAACGTCTGGGTCATCCCAGGTCTCCATGGCTCACCCCAATTCCAGAACAGCAGTCTGGCAAGTGAATCACTCCCACTGACCAGCAAGAAATTTCTTTTATAAAATTGTGTGATTTTGGGCCATCAGAATTGTACCAAAATATTCACTTATGGTGACTCTTACTCATATCAGACACAGGATGAGATCAGATCTCTTGGCTACCAATGGTTTATCACTGACCTGTGAAGTGGAGCCTGTGTGTGAGGCCATGTGTTACCTGTTGTCATCCGTGTTCCCCCCACAATGCTCCCTCTGTTCTACAGCCTCCAGTGATGGTAGGGTGGCAGTAGGTAGTCTTTACTTCATTCATACTTTGCCAGTGTTCTCAGTCCACTGCAGAACCTACACCAAATGTCTGGTGATCTTTCTAGTGCCTGTGTCTGTCTCCTCCTAAAATGTTCAAGGCCTTTGTTTTGCAATTCTGATTTCTTGCCTCTGTCTTACATGGTGAGGTTCTAGTCCCCTAGTTTGGTGTTCAGCCATGTTGGACAAAGGATGGACATTCCTTGTGTTAATGGCTCCTCTCACTCTGCCCATCGGCCCCTTCCCTGTCCTTCCTAGTGGTTGAGGTGGTATGGTAATGTTAGCACCATGAACACAGTGATTATAGCCTATAGAGCCCAAATGAAAACATAGTTGAAAAGTGTGTTTTGTTATCTTTATGCTAAAATTCTAAAATGATGAGAAAAATTATCATTCACGCATTCCAGTGTGCTCTGGTCAGACTTGTACTTATGTTCTTCATCAACAAAGCATAGTTATAGCCTTTGAGAGAGTCAATAGAATCCATTACTCCCGAGCAACATAGTGAATGATGCAGTGCCATGAGAAATGATTTAACCTTAATTAAATAAATGGTAGTAGGTAACTACAGAGGTGAGAAGATTTATATTGTTTTAATATAAAAAGAACAGCATTGCTACCTTTTTCTCTCAGTAAAATATATGAATTACCCAGAAATGATATATTTGACAATCTAAAACATGAATATATGATTCTGAAGTTGAAGATGAAAAGATAGTACCTTTAGACTATGAAGAATCTTCACGTGCACTGAATGGATAATAAACAAATATGTACATACATTACTCCGTTGTTCAAAGTGTTAATCGATAAATCGTATGCCTTACATGAGCTCATGCAGCTCTATTAAAATATTGTCCAGGCCCCACACACTCTAATGGTTGTCCCTTCAGCCAGTGTACCCTCATATGAGGGTACAAAAACCTACCTCCTTTCCTGAAGGGGAGAAAACTCAGTGATGCCATTCACACTCTACAGCTTCCCATGGGATCAGTCTGAGATTAGATTTCAGCAACACCACATTTTGTTCAGCTTCCTCCTCTATTCTATCCTGCTTCCCTCATTTCCTTATAGACTTCTACTGAAAACAATCCTCAATAAATCACGTGCATAAGAATTCTCATCTTAAGCTATTTTTCTTAAAATCCATCCCTACCTAAGGCAGGGTCTAACGACTCTTTTATTCAGACATTCAACCAGTCCCTTTATTTTCATCTCTACGCCACACTTTTGCCTTAAGCTTTAGGGCCTTGAATCCCGAAGCTTGTCATAGTTCTCCAACACACTTAGCCCACTTCTTGTTAGCTCTTACCACTCTCTCGACTCACTTGCAGGAAATTAATTTTTAACTTTCTTCACTCTACTAAGTCAGATGTCAATCCATTTTGTGTCTTCCAAAATTGGTCTAGCTTCTATCAACTGGTTTTGCCTCCTCTCACATTATTTTTGTGTTTTTTTTTTTTTTAAATTCCCTTATTGTAATTTTACTTCTATTTTGGAAGGAAAGGAGAAAAGGCATTTGTTCAATCTACTTACTTAAAAAAAAAAAAGGAAGTCCTTAAAGGTATGACACATCATAGGTGCAGGTAGGACAGGAAGCTGAATTGACTGCATTATATCTTACATTAGTAATTAAACAGAGGCCCATATTGTGACAATGAGGCAGGTATCCATGTTACCATTAGAGAGTGTGGGGAAGGTATACTGGGAATGGGATGATATGGATGAAAATGGAGTTTTCTAAATTTTCATCTGGAAGTCTTGTACCCCAATTCTAACACTAGTCTTGAAATCAACACATGTGCAGCAAATAAGATAAACCACAAACAAAGTGACCAAATTTTAAGCCGCCACTTATTTCACCGTGATGATTTCCAACTGCACAGTAACTATATCTGGAGTATTTGCTTGAGAGTTAAGGATAGATTAGGAATTGGCAATTGTAGACAGAATACAGGCAAATCCTCCTAAAAGACTAAAAAGCCAACTCTGATCTAGTAAAACTCAGACAAGACAAATATCATCTGCCCCTACCATAATCACCTGCCAAAAAGCAAAACTAAGTCCCTGGAGGAAGATATCCAGAATCTCAGATTATTTCTGTAGTACTTCTGAAAAAGGAAAACATGACACTTGGAATTTTAATTCAGTCACCTTTAGTAAATGCACCCCTTTCCTAATCCTTGTCCCCATACATTCTTCCCACTTTGAAGAAGAGCAAAATTAATTCCCAGTCATAGCAGGGGTGTTGATGAAGTGTTTTCACACTCCTTACCTTGCCAGATAGCTACCGTTTTCCAGCATTGGATAATCTCCCCTTTTTTGTCCCACCCTGATGCAGACAACCAGTATACACATCCTCTGTTCTCTCTTGTCTCTTTTCGTCTTTAAAAAGCCACTGATAATTGCATTTACATTAAATTTTCACTTCTCCAATGGGACATTTAATTTTGTAGATAAAACAAATCTTTAAAAATGTATGAGTGAGGATCTGATTTTGAATTCTTATCTATTAGTCTGCTAGCGAGGGAGGTCTTCCCACTGCCCCTGAAATTTACTTTAGACCTTATTTTATTTAATATTATTAATATTCATAATAAATAGTTTCATCATTCATGAAATTTGCTTAAATATCCTGTGCTACTTAGTAAAAGCGAGAATTAACTTTAAACACAGGGTGTGATTCCATATCCTTAATTGCAGCTGACAGTTACGTTCTTTTAGCCTTTTGTGCTGTCCTACTTCGTCATCTTTAACTCTCATTTATTATTCAATTACTTCATCAGATAAGCCTTTTCTGATTTGAGACTGGATCCAATCTCATTCAATACTCTTATAGCACCTTGTAACTCTTTTTCATAATGCTTATCAGAATAGGACTTTTATATTTATTTGTGTGTTATTTCTATAATGTTATTTTTGTTAATGAGTTTTGTTTCTTAAACAGTGTTTATTTTGGCAGAGCACAGAGGATTTTTAGTGCAGTGAAAATACTCTGTATGGTACTATAATGATGGAGACATGTCAGTTTACATTTTTCCAAAGCCATAGCATGTAGATCACCAAGAATTAACTGTAATGTAAACTATGGACTTTGGGTGATACGATGTGTTGATGCAGGTTCATCTATGGTAACAAGTATCTCACTCCATTGGGGGAATGTTAGTAATGGGAGAAGTTCTGCATGCGTGGGGACTGAGGGTATGTAAGAAAGCTCTGTACCGTCCTCTCAAATTTTCTGTGAACCTGAAACTTCTCTTCAAAAAGGTCTTTTAAAAAAGACACACATGTCCACACAAAAACCTGGACACAGGTATTTATAGCAGCTTTATTCATAATTGCCCAAACTTGGAAGTAACCAAGATGTCCTTCAGTAGATAACTGGCAACTATTTGCACAGCGTTTTCATTTTATTAGGAATTACAAGTAATCTAGAGATCATTTAAAGTATACAGGAAGATGTATGTATGTTATACGCCAATACTATGCCATTTTATATAAGGCACTGGAACATTGGTGGATTTTGGCATCAGCATCCTGGACCAATCCCCCACAGATATAGAGTGATGAGAGTATTTTAAATGTTTAACAAATGAGGGGAAACCATGTCTAAATAATTGAAAGTATGAGATTCATGTCTCATCAAATACATATCCATACAGAGATAGAAATTATTAAAATGAACCAAATAGAAATCCTTGAGTTAAAAAGTACAATAACTGAAATTTTAAAACTCCCAATCACTGTATGAGTTTAAGTTGTGCAACATGATGGTTTGATTTACATATATTGTGAAATTATTACCACAAAGCTTTAGTTAACATCTATCATCTCATACAGGTACAATAAAAAGAAAGGAAGAAAAAAAGGGCTTCCCTGGTGGTGCAGTGGTTGAGTCTGCCTGCCGATGCAGGGGACATGGGTTCGTGCCCCAGTCCGGGAAGATCCCACATGCCACGGAGCGGCTAGGCCCGTGAGCCATGGCCACTGAGCCTGCGCGTCCAGAGCCTGTGCTCCGCAACGGGAGAGGCCACAACAGTGAGAGGCCCGCGTACCGCAAAAAAACGAAAGGAAAAAGAAAATCTCCTCGGGATGAGAACTCTTAGAATCTACTGTCTTAATAATGAGATAAACAATATATTTGGTCAGTTAAAAGACAACATTAGCAACCATGAAGACAGGTCCATTGAGATTGTTTAGTTTAAGTTACAGAAAGGAAAAAGAATGAAGAAAAAGGAACAATGCCTTAGAAACTTAGGACATCATAAAGTATACAAACATACGCAGAGAGGCAGTTCCAAGAGGAGAGAAAGAGGAAGGGGCAGAAAGGATCATAATGGCCAAAGATTGCTCACATTTTTTGGAAAAAATCTGCACGGCCAAGAAGCTCAACAAAATCCAATCAATCAGGATAAACAGAAAAAATTTATACCAGGTCTCATCATAATCAAACTATCAAAATCCACAGACAGAATCTTGAAAGCAGCAAGAGAAGTGACTCATCATATCCAAGGGCTCCTCAATAAGATTAACAACTGATTGCCAGTCAGAAACCATGGAGCCCAGAGGTAGTGAGATGACATAATCAGTGTGCTAAAGGAAAAAGATGGTCAACAAGGAATTCAGTATCCAGCAAAACTGTCCTTCAAAAAAATACAAGACTTTTTTAAAATAAATAAGACATTGCCAGAAAAACAAATCTGAGAAACATTTTTTTCCCAGCTGACTTGCCCTGCAAGGAATACTAAAGAGAATTCTGCAGGCTGAAATGGAAAGACAGTAGACAGTTACTAAAATCCACATAAAAAATAGACCACATATATAAATATACAACACAGTATAAATGTATCTTTTGTTTGTAATGCTTTTCTTTACGACATAGGAGACACTTGCATGCAACAATAATTTCGAATCCACGTTCATGGGAACACAACATGTAATATGTAATTTGTGTGACAGTAACAACACAAAGAACAGGGGAGGGGATGGAGCTATAAAGGACCAAAGTTTCTGTCCTTGGTTTTGGTTTTGACCTATTTAAATTAAGTTGGTGTTAATCTGAACTAGAATGTTATAAATTAAGACGTTAATTATAATCCTCAGGGCAACCACTAAAAAAACAATTAAAAATTTATGTTAAAAGAATCAACAAAGGAATTAAAGTGGTACACCACAAAATGTCTTTTTAACACAAAAGAGTAGAGGAATAAAGAAACTAAAAGTTATAGGACATATATAAAATAAATAGCAAAATGAAAGACATAAATTCTGCCTTATCAGTAATTGCATTAAATATATGTGAATTAAACACTAATTTGATTTAATTAAGAAGAACTCCTATTAAAGGGCAGATATTAGCCAAATGGATAAACATAACATGATCCAACTATATGCTGTCTATAAGAAATGTGCTTTAGATCAAAGACAAATGGAATTTCCTCAAAAAATTAATAATAGAACTACCATATTATCCAGCAGTTCCACTTCTGGGAATATATATTTAAAAATGGAAATACTAATTTTAAAAGATATTTACACTCCCATGTTCATAGCAGCATAATTTACAATAGCCAAGACAATGGATGAATGGGTAAAGTTGTGATATATACATATTCATATATTCATATATATGAATATTTATTATTCAGCTATTAAAAAAATAAGGAAATCCTACCATTTGAAACAACATGCGTGGACCTTAAAGGCATTATGCTAAGTAAAATAAGTCACACAGAGGAAAGACAAATACTGTATGATCTCACTTATATGTGGAATCTAAAAAACAAACTCACCGAAAAAGAGTTTGCATTTGTGGTTACTAGAGGTAGGGGGTTGGGGGAAGGGGAAACAGAGGATGGTGGTCAAAAGGTACAAACTTCCAGCTGTAAAATAAATAAGTACTAACACTGTAATGTACAACCTGATGACTATAGTGAACACTGTTCTGTGATATACAGGAAAGTTATTAAGAGAGAAAATTCTAAGAGTTCTCATCACGAGGAGATTTTTTTCTTTTATTTTTATCTATATGAGATGATAGATGTTAACTAAAGCTATTGTGGTAATAATTTCACAATATACTTAAATCAAACCATCATGCTGCACAACTTAAACTGATACAGTGATGTATGTCAATTATTTCTCAATAAAGCTTAAGAAAAAGACACAAGTAGGTTGATAATAAAAGGATAGTAAAAGATACACCAGAAGAAACCAAGAGAGGGCTGGATATAATAATATCAAACAAGATAGCTTTTAAGACAAAATTCGTTGCTAGAGAAAAATGAGCACATTTATAATGAAAAAGGATCAATCCAGCCAGAAGATAAAACATAAATATATATGTACCTGACAACAGAGACCCTAAATACATAAAACAGGAGTATGAAGAGTTGAAGGGTGGAATAGATAATTCAACAGTAATCATTTGAAACTTGAAAAACTCCACATTTAATAATAGATAGAACAATTAGAATATCAACAAAGACATAAAATACTTAAATAGCACTATAAACCAACTAGACCTAACAGATACCTAGAATACTTTTCCCAGCTACAATATTATACGTTTTCTTCTCAAGGACACATGGCATATTCTCAAGGACAGACTGTATGCTGGGCCATAATACAAGTTTTGGTAAATTCAAAAAGGATTGAAATCACTCAAAGTATATTCCCTTACCACAGTGGAATTAAATTAGAAGTCATAATGGAAGAAAACTTGGGAAATGTGGAAATTAATGCATTTCTAAATAAACAATGTGTCAAGGAAAAAAATAACTAGGAGAATTAGAAAATATATTGGGATGAGTGAAAACAAAAGCTTCAGTATCTGAACCACTTGTGCATCTGTTTTTATTGTCTATATTCTTCTTTTAATTATCAAACATATTTTCTTCCTGCTTTGAGTGCCTGTTAATTATATACCAGAGCTTCTGAGTAGTGAAAAAGGAGAGTATTCTGGTGATTTCATCTAGTTCCATAGAGTTTTCTTTTTAATCTGTTAAGTAGAAGAGAGAATGATGACCTCAATTCAATCAGGAATTAAGCTGGTTGGGGCCAGGTTGCAGTTTTAGTAAGACTCACTTTATCTCAGTTTTACTTTTGATTAGGAATTAGACCTATTGGGCTTTTATTTGAGAGCCTGGTTGGTATATGTCTTTTCAGCCATGAAATCCTGTGGAAAATTCCTTTCTTACTTCAGAAATTCCTAGCCCATCTTTCTATGGTTATACAAAACAGAACTTTAAAATCGAATAAATATCTTAAGGGAAAGACTATATACTTGAGGTAGACCCTTTCTCTCTAGCAGATTTGTTTTATAAACACTATGAGGAAGAAGGAGATTTTATTTTGCCTTTTAGATTTCTTTATTGTGTACCTGTTTCCTCAGACTCCTGCACAGCCCTAACTCAGCAAATGCCCCTTAGAGGAATCTGGCCATACTTTTAAGACCACTGGAATCTTTAAATGTTTTTGTTCCATCACGTGTACCCGTTAGAAAGTTTGTGGGTTTCCTTTCTCCCCCTACAAAGGCCCTCTGGCTGTGATTGTTCTGATCTTCCATCCATGTCCATAATTAGCAAATGTCCCCTTGAAGAAAATTGTTTCTTCTCTTAAAGATTATAGTTCATCTAGTCCTCTTTGCTTCCACACATCTCTGAGGTTTTTAACAATATGATTTTTAAAATTTTATCTAGATCTTTTCTAGTTGTTTCAGCAGAAGTCTTCCATAACCTATTGGAAAGTGAAAGTTGCATTTCCTGTGTTTTAGGAGCAATTGCTTTCCCTCTTAAACAGTGTTTCAGAAGTGAAAATGCTTATTTTAAGACTGGTAAGGAAGACCTTACTAAGAAAGTGACCTTTAGCAGAGTTGAAAAAAATGAGGGAATGAACTGGGCTGCTACCTGAGAAAGGAAACTTGCAGATAGAAGGATCAGCAAGTGTGGATTTCTGGTGTGGGAGTGGTCCTAGAATTGTAGGAATAGCCAGAGGAGAGTGTGGCTTGAGCAGAGTGATTAAAGGGCAAAATATTAAGGTATGTATGGTCAGACATGATAGTAATGATAATAAAGTTAGTATTGGATAACACAGTCTCATAGATCTCAGGAATGCCAGAGTCCCAAGACTTTCTGAAATAAACCTAATCTAACCTGTCCATTTTACAGCACTGTAATATAGGAACAGAGAGGAAAAAACTGTCATACAGTTTTGTTTTTTCAAGTTTTCTTTACCTAAGATGTTTCAGATATGACTAACTCCACTTCTGCATAGAATCCCCACACAAAATCACCTATCCTCTTTAGTTTAGTAAGGAACCTCCTTTGACTATTCAGAAACAAATTTATCTGACCATCTAGCTACAAAATATATTTGCTTTGTGTACTTTATTTTAATTTTTAGTACAATGGCCATTTTCAGCAAGAGCAAAACCATATAATGTGCACAGTCTAATGAGCACTGATAAATATTACATTCCCTTGCAGTGAACAAAATCTTGCCCCCTGCTGTTTCCTTAATAGCTTACATTAACAGGCCATGATTGCTGGAGTTTCATTGCTCTTCATCAAAGAAATGGCTGTGATCAACTTTTTCCCACACTCTGCATCCATTCATCACAGAGACTATGAGCTGTAAATATAAACCATTTCTATTACTAATGGCATAGTCTGTCTCATATTAACTGTCTTCCAATTTGGTAATGCATCTCAAAGTCTTTTTTACTGAGATCATTTGTTATCCTATTATGTACTATGCCAGTCTCTACAGTATACTGTTTACATGCTTTAATTCTTTATTTAATTTTCACAACCAATGTACAGGTTACCCATTGTCATACTAATTTTGCAAATGAAAAATGTAAGGTCTTAGAGACTTTGTTTGCTAGAAAGTGGCAGGGCAAAGATTTTAATCTAATTCTTTCTCCAAACCCGCACTCTTTCCAGTCCTCCATATTGCCTTCTTTTTGTTCAATTCTCAAGACTTTCTTCTCTTTGGGGGGAATTCTTTTGAATAGGAAAAGTCAATTATAAACTATACCATTCACCCACATCCTGTAATTCTGAGTCATATTATTACTTTACGGAAAATGTTTGTGGAATTCTAGTTTGGGCCACTAGACCCAAGAGGCTAAGGGGAAAGGGGGGATCATATTCAAAAAGGGATTGATATTGATGTTGGTGCAAAAAACTAAAATAATGACTATACTACGTCAATCAAACTTTTCTTCAAAATTTTATTATGAAAAATTTTAATTATACAAAAATGTTAAAGAATAGGATAATAAACATCCATATACCTACCAGCTAGACTAAACAGTTGTCATATTAATTTTATGTATTGATCTAGCTATGATTTGTGTACCGTATGCTTTTTCTTCTGAACCACTGAAATTGTCACAGTTATAATAGAACTTCACTCTTACATATTCCATCATGTTTCTCTTAAAAGTTCATTTTTCTATACAAGTGCAATGGCATTATTATACCAAAAATAGTAATATCACTTAAAATAACTAATATTATCTAAAATCTAGTCCACATCAAATTTCCAAAATGTCCCTAAGAATTATTTTTGTTTGCTCTGCTAAACCAAGATATAAACAAGTTTTGCTCCTTTATGTAACATCTCATTAGGCTCTTCTAATCTCTGCAGTCTATCTCCCCACCCACCCTTTTTTGTCATTGTTTCCCATGACACTGACTTTAAAAAATATATATACCAGAAAAGTTTCCTTTTAAAATACCCTGCATTTGAGATATTCCTAATTGTCTACTATACAATTGAGCCTGTGCCTTGTCTCCTGTATTTCCCATAGCCTGAAAGTTAAATCTAAAGATTGAATAGATTCAGGCTAACATCCTTTTGGTGTGATGCTATTTACTTCATATTGCATCTCATTGGGCTGCAAACAATGTCAGGTTTTCTCACAGTTTGACAATAAAGGTGATTACTTGGTTCAGGGGGCAACTATCAGAACTCTTCAGGTATTTTTTTCTCCCTTAGAAGTAAGCTTTATGGTTAATAGTTGGCAACAACTAGTGCTTTCAACATTTATTAATCCTTTCTTGAAACAAAAATTTTACTGGGAGTTGCAAAAAGTGATTTTCTAATTCCAACTTCTGTAATTTAAAGAAGGATGAACTACCATATCTCTTCAAAAGACAGAAGGTAAATGCCTCATTCTTATCCTTTAATTACCAATTTTTTTAGTAAGTTTGTAACAGTACCTCCAATGGTGGCAAATAAATTCATCTCCATTTTTTCCCTGTTTCCCCTCCCGCATCTTTACCACTGTGAACTAAAGGGTTTTTTTTTTTTATTACACGTTACAGTTTCTTTTTTCTTTTGTTTTTAAATTGAAGTATAGTTGATATACAATATTATAGTAGTTTCAGCATAGTGGACAGCATAGTGATCCAACAAACGAATACATTATGAAATGATCACAAGTCCAGTAACCATCTGTCACCATACAAAATGATTACAGTATTATTGACTATATTCCTTATGCTATATATTACATCCCATGACATATTTATTTTATAACTGGAAGTCTGTGCTTCTTAATTCCCTTCACCTTCCTCCCCTCTGGCATCCACCAGTTTGCTCTCTATATCTATAATTCTGTTTCTGTTTTGTTTCTATTTTTTTTCTTTTTTTTGTGGTACGTGGGCCTCTCACCGCTGTGGCCTCTCCCGTCACAGAGCACAGGCTCCGGACGCGCAGGCTCAGCGGCCATGGCTCGCGGGCCCAGCCACTCCGCGGCATGCGGGATCCTCCCGGACCGGGGCACAAACCCGCGTCCCCTGCATCAGCAGGCAGACTCTCAACCACTGCGCCACCAGGGAAGCCCCTGTTTTGTTTCTTTGTTTTTTAGATTCCATGTATAAGTGAGATCATATAGTATTTGTCTTTCGCTCTCTGACTTATTTCACTTAGCACAATACTAGATCCATCCATGTTGTTACAAATGACAAAATTTCATTCATTTTATGGCTGAGTAATATTATTTTACACACACACACACCGCATCTTCTTTATTCATTCATATATCAGTGGACATTAAGGTTGCTTCCATATGTTGGCTATGATAATTAATGCTTCAGTGAACATAGGGGGTACATATATCTTTTCAAATGAGTGTTTTTGGTTTCTTTGGGTAAGTATCCAGAAGTGGAATTGCTGGATTATATGGTAGTGCTATTTTTAAATTTTTGTGCAGACTCCATAATGTTTTCCACAGTGACTGCACAAATTTACATTCCTACCAACAGTGTACAAAGGTTCCCTTTTCTCCACATCCTCATTAACACTTGTTATTTCTTATATTTTTAATGATAGCCATAGTAACAGGTGTGAGATGATAGCTCATTGTGGTTTTGATTTATATTTTCTTGATGATTGGTGATGTTGAGAATCTTTTCATGTGTCTGTTAGCGATCCATATGTAATCTTTGGAGAAATGTCTATTCAGGTCCTCTGCCCTTTTTAAAGTCTGATCATTTTTTGTTTTTGTTTATTTTTTTATATTGAGTTGTGTGATTTTTGGGGGTGTAATTTGGATATTAACCCCTTATCATATATGTCATTTGCAAATATTTTCACCCATTCAGTAGGTTGCCTTTTTGTTTTGTTGATGGTTTCCTTTACTGCATAAAAGGTTTCAGTTTGATGTCATCCCATTTTTTATTTTTTTCTTTTGTTGCCCTTACCTGAGGTGACAGATTCAAAACAAAATTTTGCTGAGATTGATGTCAGAGTACATACTGCCTATGTTTTCTTCTAGGAGTTTAATGGTTTCAGATCTTGCATTTAAGTCTTTAATCCATTTTGAGTTTATTTTTATATATGGTGTAAGAAAATGGTTCAGTTTCATTCTCCTGCATGTAGCTGTTCAGTTTTCCCAACACCATTTATTAAAGAGGCTGTCTTTGCCCTATTGTATATTCTTTCGTCCTTCATCATAGATTGTTTAACCATATAAGTGTGGGCTTATTTCTGGGCTCTTTATTCTGTTCCATTGATCTATGTATGTTTTTTTATGCCCGTACCATACTGTTTTGATTATTATAGCTTTGTAGTATAGTTTGAAATCAGGGAGTGTGATATGTCCAGCTTTGTTCTTCTTTCTCAAGATTTGGCTATTTGAGGTCTTTTGTGGTTCCATTCAAATTTTAGGATTATTTGTTCTTGTTCTGTGAAAAATGCCATTGATATTTTGATAGGGATTGCATTGAATACATAGATTGCTTTGGGTGGTATGGATATTTTTTTTTCTTTTTTGCGGTACGCGGGCCTCTCACCACTGCAGCCTCTCCCGTTGCAGAGCACAGGCTCTGGATACGCAGGCCCAGCGGCCATGGCTCACGGGCACAGCTGCTCTGCAGCATGCGGGATCCTCCCGGACCGGGGCACGAACCCGTGTCCCCTGCATCAGCAGGCAGATTCTCAACCACTGCGCCACCAGGGAAGCCCCAGTATGGATATTTTAACAGTATTAATTCTTCCAAACGATGAACATGGAATATCTTTCCATTTCTTTGAAATCTGAAAATCTTTCGTCAATATTTTGTAGTTTCAGAGCACAGATCTTTCACCTCCTTGGTTAAATTTATCCCTAGATATTTTATTCTTTTTGATGAAATTGTAAATGACATTGTTTTCTTAATTTCTCTTTCTGATAGATTGTTATTAGTGTATAGAAATGATACAGATTTCTGTGTATTAATTTTGTATCCGGACATTTTATTGAATTCACTCATTAGAGCTAATAGATTTTGGTGGAGTCTATAGGGTTTTCTGTGTATTTTATCATGTCATCTAGAAACAGTGACAGTTATATTTCCTCCTTTCCAATTCAGATGTCTTTTAATGTTACTTGCCTTACTGCTGCGACCAAGACTTATAATACTGTGTTGAATAAAATTGTTGAAAGTGGCACCTTCCTGATCCTAGAAAAAATGCTTTCAACTTTTTACCATTGAGTATGATGTTGGCTGTGGATTTCCCATATATGGTGAGGTATGTTCCCTCTATGCCCAGTTTGTTGAGAGATTTTATCATAAGTGGATATTAAATTTTGTCAAAAACTATTTTCTGCTTCTGTTGAGATGATCATATGATGTTTATCCTTCATTTTGTTAATGTGGTGTATCACATTGATTGATTCATGGATGTTGAACCATCATTGCATCCCTGGGATAAATCCCACTGGATCTTGGTGTATAATCCTTTTAATGCATTGTTGAATTCAGTTTGCTCATATTTTGTAGATTTTTGCATCTATGTTCATCAGTGGTATCGTCCTGTACTTTTCTATTTTGTGGTGTCTTTGACTCATTTCCATTTCAGGGTGATGCTGGCGTTGCAAAATGAGTTTGGAAGTATTCCTCCCTCTTCAATTTTTTGGAACAGTTTGAGAAGAGTAGGTGTTAACTCTTCTCTGAATGTTTGGTGTAATTCATTTGTGCAAATGTCTGGTCCTGGACTTTTTTTTGATGGGAGTTTTTATATTACTGATTCACTTTCATTACTAATAATTGGTCTGTTCATATTTTCTATTTCTTCCTGATTCAGTTTTGGGAGATTGTATATTTCTAAGAATTTATCCATTTCTTCTAGGTTGTCCATTTTATTGGCATATAATTGTAGTAATCTCTTTTGATCCTTTGTATTTCTGTCTTATCATTTTGAACTTCTCTTTAATTTCTGATTTTATCCAGGTCCTCTCTCTTTTTGTCTGCCTGAAAGTTTATCAATTTTGTTTATCTTTTCAAAGAACCAGCTCTTAGTTTCATTGATTTTTTTTCTTTTATTTTTTAGTCTCTATTTCATTTATTCATTCTCTGATCTTTATTGCTTCTTTCTTTCTACTAACTTTGGGTTTTCTTTGTCCTTCTTTTTCTAGTTCCTTTAGGTATAAGGTTGTATATTTAAGATTTTTCTTGTTTCCTGAGGAAGGCTTTTATTGCTATTAATGTCCTTCATAGACCTGTCCTTGCTGGTCCCACAGGTTTTTAATTGTTTTGTTTTCATTTTCATTTGTCTCCAGGTATATTTTGATTTCCCCTTTGATTTCTTCAGTGACCAATTGGTTTTTGTGGCATGTTGTTTAGATTTCATGTGTTTGTATGTTTTTTTCAGGTTTTTGTTGTTGTTGTTGATTTCTTGTCTCACACTGTTGTAGACAAAAAAGATGGTTGATAAATTTCAGTCTTTTAAATTTATTTAGACTTGTGTTGTGGCCTAGCATGTGATCTATCCTGGAGAATGTTTCATATGCACTTGAAAATAATGGCTACCCTGCTCTTTTGGAGTGAAATCCCCTGTGCATATCTGTTAGGTACATCTGATCTAATGTGTCATTTAAGGCGAGTGTTTCCTTTTTTATTTTGTCTGGATGATCTGTCCATTGACGTAAGTAGGGTGTTAAATTCCCCTACTATTATTGTATTACAGTCAATTTCTCCCTATATGTTTGTTAATATTTGCTTTATATAGTTAGGCATACCTATGTTGGGTGTTTGGTGTACATATACTTACAATTGTTATGTTTTCTTGTTAAATTGGTCACTTTATCAATGTAAAGTCCCTCTTTGTCTCTTGTTACAGTCTTTGTATTAACATCTGTATAGTTTGATATAAGTATTGCTACCCCAGATTTCTTTCATTTCCATTTTCATGGAATACCTTTTTCTATCACCTCACTTTCAGTCTGTGTATGTCTTTCAATCTGAAGTGAGTCTCTTGTAGGCAGCATATAGATGTTTCTTGTTTTTTATCCATTCATCTACCATATATCTTGATTGGAGCATTTAGTTCATTTACATTTAAAATAAATATTGATTGGTAGGTACTTACTGTCATTTTGCTAATTGTTTTTGTAGCTCTTTTATGTTCCTTTTACTTTTGCTCTCTTCCCTTGTGATATGATGACTATTTTTTAGTGTTAAGTTTGGATTCCTTTCTTTTTTGTGTGTGCATCTAATGCAGGTTTTTTATTTGTGATTACCATGTTTTATACACACACACATGATTATTTTAAGCTGATGATCTCTTAAGTCTGACCACCTGCTAACCAGACTACATTTTTGCTTTCCCCACTCCATGTTTAATGTCTTTATGTCTTATTTTACATCCATTTTGTTTTGTGTATCCCTTAATTACTTATTATGGCTATAGTTGATTTTTACTACTTTTGTCTTAACATTCCTACTAGCTTTATAAGTAGTTGATCCACTACCGTTAATGTATGTTTGCCTTTACCAGAGAAATTTTGCTTTCATAATTTTCATGTATTTAGTTGTGGCCTTTTCTTTTCTGCTTAGTCTCCTAAACATTTCTTGTAATGCTGGTTTAGTGGTGCTTAATTCTTTTAGCTTTTGCTCATCTGTAAAATTTTTTTACTCTCCTTGAAATCTGATCAACAGCCTGTTGGGTAGAGTTGGTTGTAAGTTTTTACTTTCATCACTTTGAATATATTGTGCCACTCCCTTCTGGCCTGTGAAGCTTCTGCTGGCAAGTCAGCTGATAGTATTATGGGTGTTCCTTTGTATATAACTAGTTGCTTTTGTGGCTTTTTAGATTCTCTCTTAATGTTTAATCTTTGCCACTTTAATTATAATGTTCTTTGGTATGAACCTTTTTAAGATCCTGTTGTTTGGGACTCTCTGTGCCTCCTGGACCTGGATTCTTATTTCCTTCCCTAGGTTAGGGAAGTTTTTGGCTATTCTTTCTTCAGATAAGTTTTCTGCCCCTTTCTTTTTCTCTTCTTCTTCTGAGACCCCTACAGTGTGAATGTTATTACACTTGATGTTGTATCAGAGGTCTCTTAAACTATCCTAATTTAATTTTTTTCTTGTTTTTGTTCAGCTTGGGTTTTTCCACTACTCTGTATCCCAGTTCACTGATCCATTCCTCTGTGCCATCTAATCTACTGTTGATTCCATCTAGTGTATTTTTTATTTCAGTTACTTTACTGTTCAGCTCTGGTTGGTTATTTACATATTTTCTAACTCTGTTGAAATTCTCACTGTGTTCTTTCATTTTTCTCCTAAGTTTCATGGACATCTTTATCATTACCTTGAAATCTTTATCAGGTTAGATTGCTTATCTCTGCCTTGCTTATTTTCTGAAGTTTTGTCTTGTTTCTTTATTTGGAGCATATTTCTCTAATTTTGGACATTTTCTGTGTTTTTTTCTATGTGTTATATAGGTTTGTTAAGTAGTCTGATCTTGGAGAAATAGCCTTACATGGAGACATCCTATGGCATTCAGCAGCATGCTCCCCTCTCGTCACCAGAGCTATGTGCTATAGGCATGCCACCTGTGTGGGCCACATGCACCCTTCTATTGTGGCAGGCCCTACTACAGTGGGTACACTGGAAGGCAGGGCTGGCCTTGTGGCCCAGTTAGCTGCTAGGCCATGTCTCATGGCTGTGGGCCTGCTGGAGAGCGAGGTTGGCTTCCTGTGTGGATGGCTGTGTGATTTGGGGGTGCACAGGACTGGTGTCAGCCTGCTGGTAGGTGGCGCTTCATGACTGCATGGCTGCCTCTGTGGCCTGGGGCTACTTGGAGTTGGTGCAAGCTTGCTCGAGAGCAGGGCCATTACTTCATGCAGCTAGATGTACAGCCTGGGTAGGCTTGGGGCTGGTGGGCAGGGTCAGGTTCCTGTATCTAATAGCTAGAGGGAGATTCCAAAAAGACACTTGACAGTACTGGTGTTATTGCAATACAACAAGCTCCCCAAAATGCCTGCTGCCAGCATCTCCATCCCTAGGAAAAGTCTCAGTTACTTCCTGCCCCTTTGAGAGGTTCTCCAAGATCAGCAAGTGGTTCCAACCCAGGCTCCTTTCAAACTCCTACCTCTGTTCTAGGACTCAGAGCATGTAAGATTTTGCATGCGCCCTTTAAGAGTGGAGATTCTGTTTCCTATAGCCCTCTGGCTCTCCTGAACATAAGCCCTGCTGGTTTTCAAAGCCAGACATTCTGGGGGCTCATTTTCCCTGTGCAGAGCCCCAGACTGGGACACCCAATGTGGAGCTGTGACCCCCTTTTTCCTTCAGGAGGGACTTTATGATTGTGATATTTCTCCCATCTGTGCATTGCTGACCTAGAGGTGTGTGTCCTGACTGTTCCACATCTCCATCCCTTCTACCTGTCTTCTTGTGGTTCCTTCTTTATGTCTTTAGTGTGGAAAATCTTTTCTGCTAGTCTTCAGATTGTTCTCATAGTTGCTCTCTAAGTATTTATAATTTTGGTGTGTCCATGGGAAGAGATGAGTTGAGGGTCTCCCTAGTCTGCCATCTTGGCAAACTCTGATGTTCATAATTTTGATATATCTGGTATGGTCGTTTTCTGTCTAAAGAAGTCCTTTTAACATTTTTAAGGCCAGTTTAGTGGCAATAGCTCCTTTAACTTTTACTTTTTTGGGAAATTCTTTTTCTCTCCTTCTCTTTGAATGATAACCTTGATGTATAGAGTGTTCTTGCTTGTGTTTTTCTTTCAGTACTTTGAATAAGTTGTGCCACTCCCTTTGGGCCTACAAAGTTTCTGCAGAAAAGGCAGCTGATAGTCTTACGGGGGCTCCCCTATACCTAACTAGTTGTTTCCCTGTCACTGCTTTTAAAATTCTCTCTTTATCTTTAACTTTTGACATTTTAATTGTAATGTGTCTTAGTGTGGATCTATTTGAGTTCATCTTGTTTGGGATTCTCTGTGGTCCTGGACTTGAATGTCTATATCCTTTGCCAGGTTAGGAAAGTTTTCAGCTATTATTTCTTCAAATAGTTTTTCTGTCCTGTTCTCTCTCTCTTCTCCTTCTGGGACTCCTATAGTGTGAATGTCAGTATGCTTTATGTTGTCCCAGAAGTCCCCTAAACCATCCTTAGTTTTTGTTTCTTTTTTTCTTTTTGCTGTTCTGATTGTGTGATTCCACTAGCCAGTCTTCCAGAACACCAGTTCTTTCTTCTGCATTATCTAATCTTGTGTTGGTTTCCCCTAGTGTATTTTTCATTTCTGTTATTGTATTCTTCATCTCTGATTGATTCTTTTTTATATTCCCTATATAATTGTTGAAATTTTCACTGTGCTTCTCCATACTTCTGAGTTTAGTATATATCTTTATGACCATTATTTTGATCTCCTTATCTGCAAGGTTGTTTATTTCCATTTTGTTTAGTTCTTTTTATGACATTTTGTCTTCTTTTTTGTTTTGGAACATATTTCTTTGTCTCCTCATTTTATCTATCCCCATGTGCTTGTTTCTATTATTATGTAGATCAGCTATGCCTCCTGGTCTTGAAGGAGTGATTTTGTGTGGAAGATGACCTATTGGGCTCACTAGCATGGTCCCCCTGATCACCAGAGTCAGATGCTCTAGGAGTGTCCTCTGTGTGCCCTCCTGTTGTGGTTGGGCCATGCTTGCTCCAGATGTACTAGTGTGTGGGGCTGGCCACTATGGCAGGAGCCACTTTAGGGGTATGCCAGTGCTGGCCAAGGGTGTTCACTGTGTCTGGAAGTGTGGGGAGTCACTTTGGAAGGGTTCTGGTACCATCTGAGGGCACTCACCAGAACTGGCAGGGTGGGAGGGTGTTTTGGAGGAGCTCCATTGCTGGCTATGGGGCTATTTTTGAGATGCACTGACTCTGTTGGGTCTGCAGCTAACTCTGGTCAGGATGAGTGGTGCTATTAGCCATTAGGTTGGGTGGAGAGAGTCAGAAATGGTGCTTGCCAGCAGCGGAATGGCTAGGTAGAAGGTGAATCACAAAAAACAAACAAGCAAACAAAACAAAAAAAACTGCTGCCCACCAGTTCCTCTGTACCCAGAGAAATTTCCGACAGATCCCTACCCCTCAACTACATGCTCTAAAATTAGTAAGTTTCCTTCATATATGACCCAGGTGCTTTTCAGACTGCTGCCTTTGTGCTAGGACTCAGAGTGAGGGCATTTTTGTGCATGTCCTTAAGAGCAGAGACTCAGTCTATAGCAATCTGGCTTTCTAAGACATAAGCCCTCCTAGTTTTCAAAGCCAGAGGTTACAGGGGCTCATCTTCTTGGTTCAGGTTCCCCAGACTGGGGAGCCCATTCTGGGATTTGGAGCCTTGGTCCTAAGGAGAAGACTCTGAGGCTACGATATTCCTCCTACCTATGAGTCACAGAGCTGGGGCTGTGGGTAACTTCCAGACTGCATCTATACCCCTCCTACCCATCTCAATGTGGCTTTTCCTTTTTATGTTTACTTGTGGATAATCTTTTCTGCTAGTCTTCAGGTTGTTCTCAGAAATTGTTTCTCTATATGTAGTTATAATTGTAGTGTGTCTGTAGGAGGAGACAAGACCAGGATCTTTCTTACTCCACCATCTTGCCCTACCCTCTGTCATAGTCAGCTTCTGAAGTTCACTTTCCCTAAGTCACAATTGGAATAAAACATTTCTCCAAGAAGACTTAGTTCCTCTTACTTATGTGTGGTATGTGGAAAGCAAGATCTGGGCACTAGGTGTACTCACTGATACTGAGTTGTCATTGCTCTGGGCTTTCTCGATTAATAGGAGGAGAAATGAAATCTATTGCCACCTCTAAGCTTATCTTTATCTATGTATAGATCATTTAATGAGAAAAAAGTTTTTAATTTTGATAAGATCTAATTTAAGGTTTTGTTTTCTCTGTCCTGTCTAAAAAATTTTATTACTCTAAAGTCATGCTGATATTCTCCAGTATATTCTCCAATAGATTTATAATTTTAGCTCTTATGTTTAAGTCTATAAATCCATCTCTAATTAATTCATTTTGTATATGGAGTGAAGTGGAGGTTGAGGTTTATTTTTTTTACAGATGCAATTGTTCTAGAACAATTTCTTATAAAGATTTTTTTATCATCGTTCTCCTCCATTGGATTGCTTTGGCATTTTTGTCAAAAAATCATATGACAGGGAGGTTCTGTTTTTGAACTCTTCATTTTATGTCATTGATATATTTGTCAAAATTTATTCCAGTTTCACATTGTCTTAATTACTATAGCATTATAAGAAGTCTTGAAATCAAGTACTGTAAATCCTCAAACTTTGTTATTTTAAATATTACTTTGGATGGTTTAGTTTCTTTGCATTTGCATATAAATTTTAGAGTAAGATTGTCGATTTCTAAAATAAAAATAAAATAAAATAAAGCCTGAGGGATTTTAGTTAGAGTTGCATCAAATCTATACATCAGGGCTTCCCTGGTGTTTCAGTGGTTGAGAGTCCGCCTGCTGATGGAGGGGACGCGGGTTCGTGTTCCGGTCCGGGAGGATCCCACATGCCGCAGAGCGGCTGGGCCCGTGAGCCATGGCCGCTGAACCTGCGCATCCGGAGCCTGTGCTCCGCAACGGGAGAGGCCACAACAGTGAGAGGCCTGCGTACTGCAAAGAAAAAAAAAAAAAAATCTATACATCATTTTGGGGATATATGACATCATAACAATATTGAGTTATCTAATCCATGAAAGAGCTATATTTATTTATTTAAATCTTCTTTAACAACTCTCAGGAATGCTTTGTAGTTTCTATTGTAGAAATCTTGCATGCCTTTCATGAAATTTCTTTCTTATTCTTTTATTTATTTATTGGCTTTTGTGACTAACACCATTTTAAAATTTAATTTTCCAAATTTTTGCTACTTCTATATAAAAATACATTTCATCTTGCACACTAAACTTGTATCCTGCAATCTTGCTAAATTTAGGTGGTAGCTAGTTTTCCTAGTTATTTTGTACATCACTTAGGATTCTTAACCAGTGCAGTCTTAGACAAATAATGACACCTTTATTTCTTCCTTTCCAAACTGATGACTTTTTTTTTATCTTGTTCTAATTTATTGTCTGTCACTTCCAACAATGATGAATCAAAATAATTAAGGTGGGGATTCTGTTTCTAATTTTAGGAGAAAACTGTATGACATTATAAGGACTTGGGTGTCTACCTTTATGAGACGTATTACAGGGTAAGTTTTTTTAATGCCTTTTTTGTCAGGATTTGGTATTTGGATAATACTAGCTCATGAATGAAATGTCTTGCACAGTGTAAGGTTGGTGTCATTTCTTCTTTAAATATTTGAAAGAATTCACCAGTTAAGCCAAAAGGACCTGAAATTTTTCTTTTGTGATTTTTTTGTTAGTTGTACTTTTGGAGGAATTTTTACCTAATATTTGTTGTCAAATTTATTGGTATAAAACCCCTCATTACTTCCTTAGGAAGTAAGGTTTGCAATAAGAATATTCTTTTCATTCCTGACATTGATAATCTCTATATTTTTTTTCTTGATCAATATGGAGATTTATCAATTTTGTTGATTTTTTTCCAAATAAATTTTCACTTTTTATTTTCATATTTCTTTTCTGTTCAGTATTTCATTGATCTAGTGTTATCTTTCTCCTATTGTGCATTTACTTTGCTGTTTCCTTTCTAGCTTATTACGATAGAATCTTAGGTGATTGATTCTAGATCTTTCATTTCTAATAAAAGTATGTAAAGCTATATATTTTCCCTGTCACCACCTTACATTATCCCCCAATTTTTTATATGTTACATGTTCTTATTATTCAGTTGAAAATGTTTTACAGTTTCCCTTGAGATTGACTTCATAGTTTTTATATTTAGGAATTTGTTGCTTTATTTCTAAATATTTGGGCTTTTTCTAAATATCTTATTGTTTTTTATTTCTAATTTTGTTCTGTTTTGAACCTTAGGATATACTCCCCTTGAATTTATTTTTTAACAGTCTTGTTAAAGTATAATAGATATTCAATAATTTATACATATTGAAAGTATACAGTTTGATATGTGTTTGACATAGGTGTATACCTGTGAAACCATCGATAAAATTAAGATAGCATATTTGTTTCCTTCAAAAGTTTTCTCATTCCCCTTTGTAATGTATTCTACCTATCCTTCTGTGTTCTCAGCCCCTAACCTCAGCCCATCCATAATCCAAGATAAACATTGACCTAGTTTCTGTCACTGTAGATCAATTTACATTTTGAAAAAACTTATATAAAGACTATACAGTACATACTTTCAAAAATCTTCTTTGGTGAAATATCTACTTTACACATATTTTATTGGGTTTTTTCTAATTATTGAATTTTACAAGTTTCTTATATATTATGGATAAAAGTCCTTTATCAGCTATACGATACAAATATTTTCTCCTAGCCTTTGGCTCTTAACAGTATCTTTCAAAAAACAAAATTCGTGTGTTACTAATTTTAGTAAAGTCCAATTAATCAATTCTTGTTTTAGATTGTGCTTGGGTATTACATTTGAGTTATATTTGCCTAATCCAAATTCACAAGTTTTTTCTCCTATTTATATTATATTATATTAATCACAATGTTATATCATAGACATTTTGTAGTTTTAGGTTTTCCATGCTCAGTTCCACTGTTTAATTTTGAGTCAATTTCTGTATGTGGTATGGAGAATAGATCAAAGTTTATACATTTGCATATGGATATCAATTATCCTAGACTATTTGTTGAAAAGACTATATTTTCTATCTTGATAGGACTAAAGGTATATTAGGTAGATGCAGATGCAGATATAGATATGCACATAGATATATATAGACAGATGGAAGATAGATCCATCTACCAAAGAGATATAGGAAAGCATTGTATCAACAAGGTAAATATTTTTTGGTGGTGGGATTATGGTTGAATTTTCTTTCCTTTATATTTTCTTCTATTTTATAAATGTTTTCTAGTGAATGGAGACTATGTTTATAATCAGAAAGAAAAGATAAACATTCATTGTCAAGAATGTGTTTTTTTCCCCAAGTGGTGGCTCAAATACAATTATATTTGCATTTAGTTCAGGCTCCATTAAGATTAATTCAGTTTGTGCCATAATTTGGGTCTTTTTATTTTCTTCCAGTTTTATTGAGATATAATTGGCATACAGCACTGTATGTCTTTTTCTCATTCTTTTTTCTGGTATATCCTTTCAAAAGTATTTGTGTTATCACACTTTTTTCCTGACTATGTTAACTTTGCTCTATTTATATGACATTTTAAAAAAGAACAAGCTTTTTAAACTTATTTATTCTTTATTATTTCTGCTTTTATCTTTATTGTTTCCTTTCCTCTGTTTTTTTCTGTTTACTTTGCCCTTCTTTCCAACTTTTTGAGATGAAAAATTTTTTAGCATTAAACATTTTTCATAACATATTGATATTTTAAGGATCTGAATTTTCCTATGATTTTTGCTTGACTTATTGAATATATCCTACAGATTCTGATATAGTTTTATTTTAATTATCATTAGTTTTAATAAATATTTAATTTTGTTTTACACTTCATGGATGAGTTATTTAACAGAGCATTTGAAAATTTCCAGGTAGAAGGTTGTTTATAAAAATTTTAATTCCCTTCTAGTTTTACTACATTGTCATCAGAGAATCTTATTCATATTATTCCAATGTTATGGGACTTATTATGATTTTTAGAGTTACATAATGTTTGGTTAGCTTTTAAAAAATTACTCATGTATCCTTGAAAAGAAGTTGTATTATCTATTATTGCTGTTCCCAAATCTCTCCCTATATGATTATCTTCTTAGCTCTCTCTCTCAATATATCCATACATACCCATAATATCTATGCTGTCTAGTTTTTCTGTATGTTCTCAATTAAATTTGTCCTATTGATTAATCAATTTAAAGAGTGAATCTAACTCTGTCCTGACATGATATTCATATATTCTGCTTGTTATACTTTTATTGGTTTATTCCACAACATTTATTCAGCACTCACTATGTTCTCAGTACTGTGCCAGCATCTATGAACATAATTATTAAAAAGACCGTCATTTTCCCTTCTTTTATGGGACTTTCCTGGGACATGAATCTTGTGATTCTATGGCATTTGCATCTTCACAGAGATGGTGACTTCTTTGTCTTATAAAAATCTGTCAGAATATGGATCTTAAACAAAAGTCTTCCATCTAGAAACTATTGCAATCTCCATGAACTATGACCACAGAAAAATGGAAAACATTCTCCATTCTAACCAAACCTCAAAACTTGTCCCACAGAAGACATATGAGCAGTTTTGAAAAATGTTAATTATTAAACAGTTTTATAACATTTTATAAGCTGAAAATGATTTTTGGACAATCTTTTGGAAAAATAGTAGGCTTTAAAAAATTCTGATCTCTTTGATATAATTTATCTCTCCTATTTATTTGTTGTGTTCTGATTTTATGAATGTTATACATCTACAATTGAAAGCAGAGACTTTATCCCAAAACGCTGTAATGAGAGATGCTTAAACATGAAACATAATTGGGCATGTCATTGTCATTTAATCATTGAATTAAATTCCAGGTCATAGTTCATTTTTGAAATTCATTTGATGACATCATGATGTTCTTGTTATATTAGAGCATCATAACATCTAATTAAATTAAAGAAAAACATGTAGAACATTTCCTTCACTTTTAAATATCAGCAACACAAGATGACCTACTAGTTTTCTAGAAAATTTGATGGGTTTTCATAATTAAAGCCCACAAGGAAATATAGATGTTGAACACAATGACTCTGTTTTGTTAATTGATAATAAATTTCCATTTCAAAACGAGTTTTGCCTTATGATGTGGCCCATAATGTTAGAACATCTCACAGTTGTCATCAAAGAGGGGAGAAAGTCAAATATCATTGATAAAAATGACTTTGGAATTTACATTAAGAAAAAATTTAAAACAATTTTTGAAGAGGTGTGTGCATGAGTGTGTGTGTGTGTGTGTGTGTGTGTGTGTGTGATGTTAGATATTTCTACTTGGAATATATAGAAATACAATACTAACAATACTACAAGCGGTCAGTCCATAGATTTGTCATTGAAGCCTCTTTAATCTGGCTAAGAGCAGCCATGTAGCATACCCAGATAATGTGAGTCTCTAATGATAATTTCTGACTTTGTAATTGTTCTATGAATTTCCGTTTGGTGACAACCTTTCTGAGATAATTACACATCATCAATGTTCTAATGAACTATGAGACACTTAATGCCTGGACATGAGGCAAAATAGCTAAGAAACATGTGTCACAGACAGTTTTGCAGGAACTAACATACAAAAATGTAGGCTTCATTAACAGTGTTCAGAAAGACAGATGAGTCTCCATCCTGCCTAACCCAGTGGTTAATTTATTGACTGACTTTAACAGCGACGTCCCTTTGGAGGGTTTTTAATAGTTTCTAAGTTGCTTGCTGAGGTTTTAATAGACATTTGCCTCACTGAGCTCAATAAATATAGAGTGCAGTTTGAAATCTTACAACCTAAAATGTAAGCAACTGACTGAATGAGGTTAGAAAGGATTTATATTTCTTCTAAATATACTTCTGAGCTGAAGTTCCAGTGAAAATGATTTCCAAAATGTCTACCTACTTTTTTGAAAACTTTCTCCTATTTTATGTTAAGACCTTTGGTACTGTAAAACAGAGAGAAAAATGTATCAGGGATAGAAAAAAAAAAAAAAAAATGACTAAGCAATTCCTTGTGGTTTGCTCCAGAACAGATTTTGGAAAGCTGTGTAGGAATTCAAGACAGGTTATAACCATTCAGGTTAAGTCAAAGTAAGTGGTAAATAATTCATTTCCCAGTTTCCAATTACTTGGAATCAGAGGCTTCCTATTATATAAGGACACTGTATCATTTATGCAATGCTATAGTTTACCTATTTGGTCATTTAAAAACTGGTTTTGCCTACAATATTTTTTAAATACATGCAAAATAATAATAGTTAATATGTATCAAATACTTGCTCTGCTAGACACACTGTGGTGTTTACATGATTATAAACTCACTGATACCTTAGAAGAATCCTACAGGGAAGTTTAGGTACATTTTCCAAAATCATACAGCTAATAAATTTCAAAATTTAGAGTTGAAACTACATAGTTTATCTTTAGGAGCAGAACTCTAAAACATCAAATTGCTATGTGGAAATATCTCCTTTTCAGGAAAAGAGGGGTTTTTTGTTTGGTTGGTTTACTAAATGCAATCAATTTTGCTTAGTTATCAGGCAACTTTCAATAATAAACTGGATTTGCCAGTTATAAGTGAACTTGAAGAACTATAAACCTAAGATCTAATTTTTTCATTGACTTATAATTTTAATATGTTGTGTTTTTTAAAATCTTTATTTCCAATCATGTTTATTGTTCATTTTACTGCTGCAATATATAAAGTCAAGACTTTAGCAAATTAAAACAATAATAACTTTAAATAATAAATACCTCTAATATTTTATATTCTCAATTTTTATTATTAATTTCCATAACTTAAATTGACATAGCCATTTGTATATCATTTCACCTCGGGATTTCATGATAAAAAGCTTAAAAACATCATTGTCAGGTTTTACTTTACTATTATGGAGAAATAGACTGTGAGTTATAATTTTAAAATAACCAAAAATAATGTATGTCAATGAAATGATTAATTTTGAGGTGATTGGCCTACTGCCTTCTGAAAATAGGAAAAAAAAGATGTGATTACCCTAATACTGTTATGTTACAATGATATTCTTTAGACTGAAAATTATAAATCAAGTCTGTTTTTAAATAGCAGCATCTATCTCATATGAGAATCAGATCATAAAGATTATCATTTTGATATTCATAGTTATAACTGCCCTTCGAAATTTGTACACACTGTTTTCAAGCTTAAGGCTTCAGAAGAAAGGCTGTGGTTTGGTCTATATCCTGGAACTTCAGGTTATTAATACAGTGACTATATAAACTATCACTTTCTAGGAAAATACTTTAGAAATCTTTTTGGTGCTATTGTTCCCAGTTATACTGGATACTTTTTGGATATTTTCTTGGAAAATTTCTTTATAGTGTAGTGGAGTAATTAAGACCACACACAGCAACTGGAGATTTTGGAGCCCATTTCTTCAGAGGTTTCTCTAAAATGCTATGTGTCTTTTGGTCAAGCTACCTAATCTAATTGAACTATTGTGAAGAGTCAGTGACTTAATCCATGTAAACCTGTTGTCCCAGTTCCTGGCACACGCTTGACACTCAGTAATTGTTATGTATCAGGGTGAGATTACGAAGTGTTGCTTCTTCTCTCCCTCATTCCTTTGCTCTGCTTACCAAGCATTCCCTAGTCTCCAAAAGTTTAAGAAAAGCCGTCTCCTCCTCAAGCCTATTTAAGTAATATTTCTTACAAATAACAAATATTATCACATATTTATGTTGTATGTAACTTAAAGATAGAAGATTATCCCTTCCTCTCAAACTAAATGAGAAATGTGCCTTGCCAGTACTCTGAGCTTTTCTCTGAGAATATATCTAAAAATTATCACAATTGGTGGTTACGTTCAAATTCTCAGATCCTGGAAGTATGGACAGGGTCTTTTTCCTCTTTATTTCTCTAGGGAATCTAGCACATGTTAAAATAGGATGTGGGGAGAACACAGGTGTTTAATCCTTCTCATTTTTTATTAAATATTTTCATGTATATTGCCTTTTGTATTCTTTATAGCAACCCTAAAGCAATTCCTATAGCAACCCTATCATCATCCCCCCTTTGCAGGAGTGACTAAACAAAGAAGAAAGGGCGGTTCAGAGAGATGAGGTAACATACAAGTCACACAACTGAAAATGGTAACAGGGTATTTTCTCTACATCACAACATTTAAAACAATGCTTGGCACATAGAAGTTACTCATAAAATGCTTATTAAACTAAACTGAACATCTAATGAAAGAGAATACTTATGCTATTAGATATACCTAGACAAATATATATCTAGGTTTACAAAAATTCTGTATTACTACTATATGTGAACATATAGTAATAATATACTGAGTGCTTATACAAAGATTTACAAACTTCTAAAAACTAATGAAGAAACAACAATCAGCTTACCAATACAGTCCATAAAATTAGCCTTTCAACCTAAACTACGTCTCAGTTTTCAGAGCCAACAATTTGTGGCAACATTAACAAAATTATCCCTGGGCAGTACTTGCAGGGTGCTTGAAGTTTGCTATGCTATGAAACTATATATTTCTGAGTGCTTATCTTCAGATCCTTTCCTTCTGTGCCATGTGGTGATATCACTAGGCAGCCTCTCCACACTATACAGTCCTTGCATAATTTGTCACTTTCTTCTAAATGCTAATATGCATACACCCACTGCTGACACAAATCCTCTATATATCTTTCTCATTATCTCGCATTGTCTATTCGCACTCCTGTGCTTAATATCCACACCATGTTTTGTGATATGCTATAACAAAGAAGGTGCATGGGACAAAGTCTCTTGCTCTCTAATAGCGGATTTTCTTTGTTCTCCCTCATACTTAACTCTGTGGATTAAAGTATCATACACAATAGCAACCATCACAAATATATAGTGTTGCAAATTGTTTGAGTTCATTTCTTTCGAACAAAACTGGAGGATTTCATCTCAACCTTGGCCTCCAAGGGTAAGTCTCTTGAAAGTTATAGCTGCAGCGTGCACTAGTGACCACATTCACCAATAATAGGAAAGTACTCATTCTTCCTTACCAAATGGTACACATAATCAGGTTGCCAAAGGAGAACAATTATCTTTTATACTAATTGGCAACTTGTGTTTAACCTTTAATTATCTGTGAATTTTTAATGGCTCTACATGGCCTTTTTTTTTTCTTGTAGAAGGTCATAGGTCATAGAAGCGCTCTCTGTTCTCTTTCTCTGCTCTCGCTCTCACCCTCCCAAGATATTATAATAACAGTTTAAATGGAAAATAGAGGCCCTGCAGCTATAGGTTGTTGTCCTTGTGCATGCTCTGAGCTGCTACATGCATGACAAACTTAAATTGTTGAAAGGCAGGAATCCCTTTTTACTGCTGGCTTCAAAGGGAAATTCAAATAGATTTTTCTTTTTCTTTTTCCATTTGTTTTTCTTGGCACAGTTTGATGCAATCAGTTTTTTTTTTTTTTTTTTTCCTTCCACTTGAAAGGTGTAGGACTGATTAGCATAGAGCCTGTGTCTTCTTTGAGGGTCATTCTGTTCTTGGTTTGGCAAAGATTACTCTAGTTGAAAGAAGCAGGACAGCATTTCCTCCTTCTGTGATGAACACTTCAAATATTGTGTAGGGTATGCTACTTTCATTTGGGGTGAATAATTTATCTTTTGATGTCCTGGGTCCTATAAAAAAGGAACTTAGTAGTGATGACTGCACTACTTTTTCCTTGTTAAAACATTTATGAGTAGGAAGTCACTTTGACTCTTATAGAGAAAACCACCAAAAATCCTCAAAGGAGGGAGATATTTTTCAACCTGTTTGCGGTAGTGACCCTGCAAGATATTACTTGCCATTGTATGATTGAAGACTGGTTTTTTTCCTGGATTGATTTTTACACTGGTTAAACCACTGTGTGATTGAATAATTGAATGATATAAAAAGTAGAAGGAATTAGGAAACATATATAGCTTAAAAAATCATAAATCAAATCAACATAGAAAATAATAATAAATAGAAGTGGCTGAGTTAATATTTTCCCTGGAGAGCATTAGTTCTATTCTCAGAATATAGTGAAAGTATTGCTATTTACAAAGACAAGCCATCCTTCTAGTGGAATTTATAAACAGTCCTAAGATAGTCTTACAGTTCCAATCTTCCTTTATTTTCCTCTTGTGGCCCATCCCTTCAGTTCCAGCTGACTTCTGCTACAAATAGTTTACCTCTGTTCCTCTAAAGCCATCCACTCTGAGTTGTGGTAATATACAAAGATCTGTATAGCAAGCATGGGTGATGCCCTTCTGTATCTCCAGCCCTTAGCACTTAAGAACTTACTAGCCAGGTATCTCGCTACCAGTGCCTGAATTTCCTTGATACAGGATTCTTTCTTGCTGCTGGAGGCTACTTTGTCACCTGCATTGTAAGCCCAAAATTGCAGGAAATTAACATGACAGCCTCCAAGGAGCAGCCCTCAACCAATGACATGTGGGGAACTAAGGTTTAAATACTCTAGATCCTCACCGCTTGGGTAAGAGCACTCTTGGGTCTGAGTTTTACAGTGATTCCCAGATTATCTCCAACGAAACAGCATTATTTGCTCATTGTTATATCTGCCTTGATAACACATATCTTGGTTGTCTTCTTGTTCTTGTTTTACCCCCTCATTCAACTAGCTGTAGTTTCTTCACCTTCCAAATAAACCACTTGAATTGGAATCCTTTTTCAGGGCATGCTCTTATGGAAACCCAAACTAAGTTGTTCTCCTACTCATCTTTATTATAATTTCTCTATTAGGGTTGAGGGGCAGAATTATGAACTATTTATATAACACTTAAAACTATGGGACACAATTACTGTGAATGCTAACTTTGAGCTGTGTAACCTTGGGCAAGTTACTTTTCCTTTCTGGATCTCAGTTTCTCTTCTATAAAAAGATTATCATATGGTCAAACCTCCCTTTTAACAGGAGTTTGTGAGAATTAAATGAGATAACGTATAAATGCCTAGTATATTGTGAAAAATCAAGAACTAGTAAGCCGATAAAGTTTGTAACTTGATGAGCTAGGAACCATTACGGCAGGCTACGTGCTTTTTGCTTCATCACCCAAGTACATAGTGGGAACCTCACAGAAGGGTGAGGACATCTGCTTAAATCCTCTGTGCCCTATTCAAAAGTATACAAAATGCACTTGCGGAAGAAAAATTTATAATGCCATCAGCTATTACAGCTTTTAAGGGGATCAACTTTCTTGGTCCTTTTTGTGGCCACATGAACACATTGTCAGCAAATGCAGAGGTGGAGAGTTATGCTCATTTAAAAATGTATGTTATAGGTTTCTAGGATGCTATTGATGCCAGAAGTTCAGCTTCTCTGTGCACTGGTGCTGAATCAAATCTCCAAGACAGAGTTTTGGGTCAAATAGAAAAGGATAGCTTTATTACTTTGCCAGGCAAAGGGGACATAACAGGTTCCTGCCTCAAAAAACTTTGTGTCCCAAGCCAGGAGGATTTGATAAGGAGTTTCATAAAACAATACTTCCCAAGGGTGGGGTCTCTGACAAGATTAGGGTGTGTGCAGGGCCTGGGTGGTGACATCTCTTAATCTTGATGAGCTTCTCCAGGTCCCTTTAATCTCGCCTCAGGTGGTTTCTTGACTGCTCCTCCCTTGATTAGCAACTGTTCAAATCTGCCCTTTGGAACTCAGGGAAGGTCATGGAGGCTGGAATCTTGCCTACAAGAAATGGGGGACAGAAAAAAGAGGCCTCCATGCCTGGGAGCCTCACAGGGCCCCACTCAGTTTCACTATCACATGTTTTAGATTCCAGTTCAAGATGGTGACATAGGAGGCTCCTGAGCTCACTTCTCTTGGACACACCAAATCTACACTTACACATGGAACAATTCCCTCTCAACTAAATCCCAAAATTAGCTGAGTGACTCCTACACATCTGGAAGAAAAAAAAAACTCATGAAAACAGGCAGGAGAAGTGGAGATACAATCTCACCATAAACCCCACCCCACCCCACCCTGGCATGGTGACATAAGATCAGGAGTAATAAATCCCAGCTTCTCCCTGAGGAATAAAGAGTTTGGACCTAAAATCTAGAGCCTGAACTTTTTAAACTTCTATCTGAAAGGTGAGCCCCCAAAACTTCTAGCTCTGAAACCCAACAGGGCTTGTGTCCATGAGCCCCCCAAGACTCAAGCAAACAAAGGAATAGTTCTTAATAGGCTAAAGAGGACTCACCAGGACTATATGACTATTACCTCTTCGGTGAAGAGGCAGATGGAAAGGCCTATCTCCCAGTCTCCCCTGGAAAGAGTTCTATTTGCGAATCTTAAAAGCTGCAGCTTGAGAGTCAGGCTCCTAATTTAACACAAAGCTACAGGCTAATTGCAGGTCTCACTAGATATTGGGAAGGCTGTGAGCAACATCACTGCACTCTCTGTCTGCTGTGCTCCCATTCACTGGTTTCTCACTGACAGAAACTTGTGTACACATCAGGCACCCTAGCTTTTGCACCCACTACCCAGAGGATACATCCCTTGATTGCCTGTGGGGCTTGCATTCTCAGGTCCACCAGGATGGTAGCAAACAAAGAATGAGTTTTTAATAGTCTTTCCCCTCAGAGCACAACACAGAGGAAGCAGACAGAAACACCTATCTCCCAGTATTTCCCAGAAAGAGGCTGATTTGCATATCTTAAAAGCTGCAGCATGACGGCCAGGCTTCTAATTTAACACATATTTAGGAGCTGACTCCATTCCTCTCTGTGCCCAGGGAAGTTAGTGGGCACAGTCTCCATGTTCTCCCGCTGGCCCACTCTGAGTCAGTTTTCTCCCTGGAAGGAGGTTTTGCAAATGTCTGGCACCCTGGCTTTTGTGGCTGCCACTCAGGGGACACACCATTTGATCACCTGGCTCTGGTAGCCGGGGAGTGCTAGTACTTATGAGTCCCACAGGATTATAGCAAATGAAGAAACAGTTCTTAACCAGTGATCTCTGCTAGGCTTAGCACACAGTGAGCAGATAGAAACACCAATCACCCAGCATTTCCCTGAAGGAGGTGTATTTGCATGCTTGAAAAGCTGCCCTCTGAGGGTCTGACTTCTAAGCGTCCTGAATCTAGGTGCTAGCTGAGATCCTCCCTTTTGGGACACTAACAGGTCTTGGCATACCGTCAACTGCTGGGAACCATGAAGAAAACTCCCAACTAAGAATACTCTATCCAGCGAAGTTGTCATTCACAACTGAAGGGGAGATTAAAGAGTTTCAGTCAAGCAAACACTGAAGTAGTTTATCACCATTGGACCAGCCTTAAGAAATGTTAAAGGGGGCTTCCCTGGTGGCGCAGTGGTTGAGAGTCCGCCTGCCTATGCAGGGGACACGGGTTCATGCCCCGGTCCGGGAAGATCCCACATGCCGCGGAGCGGCTGGGCCCGTGAGCCATGGCCGCTGAGCCTGCGCGTCCGGAGCCTGTGCTCCGCAACGGGAGAGGCCACAACAGTGAGAGGCCCGCGTACTGCAAAAAAAAAAAAAAAAAAAAAAAAAAAAAATTAAAAAAAAAAAAAAAGAAATGTTAAAGGGACTTCCTTAAGTTGAAATGAAAGAGCACTAATTAGTAACGGGACAACATATGAAAGTGTAAATCTCTGTTAAAGGTAAATATATAGTTACATTCAGAATATTCCAGTGTTGTAATGGTGGTGGGTTACTCACTTGGTTACTCACCTTTTAAGAAGGTTAAAAGGCAAAGTGATAAAAGTAACTATAAATATAATAATTTTGTAAGTGACATACAATTTAACAATGTAAATTGTGACATCACAAACATAAAAGGGGGGAGAAGTTATGTAGAGATTTAGAATCCATTCAAACTTAAGTTGTTATCAATAAAAATAAACTGTAAAAACTCTAAGATGGTTTACGTAAGCCTCATGGTAACCGCAAAGCAAAAAGCTATTGTAGATGCACAAAAGATAAAGAGAAAGGAATCACGCATACCACTGCAGAAAATCATTAAATCACAGAAGAAGGGAGCAAGTAAAGAAGAAAGGAACAAAGGAATTACAAAACAGCCAGAAAACAGTGAACAAAATGACGAAAGTAAGTTTAATCTTATCAATAATTAAATGTAAGTGGACCAAATTCTCCAATCAACAAAAATAGAGTGGCTGAATGGATTATAAAACAAAACTAAACAATATGCTGCCCACAAGAAACTTATTTCAGCTTTAAGGACACACACAGACTGAAAGTAAAGGCCTGGGAAAAGATAGTCCGTAAAACTGAAAACCCAAATAAAACTGCAGTAGCTATACTTATATCAGATCAAATAGGCTCTAAGACAGAGAAAAAGGGGTCACTCCAATAAGAGTATGTAATATTTCTAATTACTTATGCACCCAATATAGAAGCACCTAAATATATGAAGCAAATATTAACAGACATAAAGGGAGAAATAGACAACAATACAATAATAGTAGGGGACATCAGTACCCCACTTCTATCAATGGATAGAAGATACAGACAGAAAATCAATAAGAAACTTTGGACTTAAATGACAATAAACTGGTTGGACTTAGCAGACATTTATAGAACATTCCATCCAGAAGCAGCAGAAAGCATATTCCTCTCAGGTGCACATGGAACATTCTCCAGGATATATCATGTGTTAGGCCACAAAACAAAATAATTTTAAGAAGATGAATATCATATGAAGCATCTTTTCTGACTGTAGTGGTATGAAACTAGAAATCACTTACAAGAGGAAAACTGGATAATTCACAAATATGTGAAGATTAAACTACAAACTTGTGCACAGCCAGTAGGTCAAAGAGGAAATCAAAAGAGAAATCAAATAATATTTTGAGACAAGTGAAAATGGAGTTACAATGAACTAAAACTTATGGGATGCTGCAAAATCTGGTTTTTTTTTTTTTTTTCTGTGTTTTTAAGTTTATTTACTTAATTTATTTATTTTTGGCTAAGTTGGGTCTTCACTGCTGCACACGGCCTTTCTCTAGTTTTGGTGAGCAGGGACTACTCTTTGTTGTGGTGTGTGGGTTTCTTATTATAGTGGCTTCTCTTGTTGCGGAGCATGGGCTCTAGGCACACAGGCTTCAGTAGTTGTGGCACACAAACTCAGTAGTTGTGGCATGCGGGCTCTAGAGTGCAGACTCAGTAGTTGTGGTGCATGGACTCAGTAGTTGTGGCTTGTGGGCTGTAGAGCATAGGCTCAGTAGTTGCAGCACACGGGCTCAGTAGTTGTGGCACATGGTCTTAGTTGCTCCACGGCATGTGAGATCTTCCTGGACCAGGGATCAAACCCGTGTCCCCTGCTTTGGCAGGCGGACTCTTAACCACTGCGCCACCAGGGAAGCCCCAAAAGCTGTTCTAAGAGGGAAATTCATAGCAGTGTTACAGAATCAATATACAGAATTCTATTGCATATCTATATGCTAACAACAAATTATCTGAAAAGGAAATTAAGAAAACAGTTTCACTTACAATTGCATCAATAAGAATAAAATGTCTAGGAATAAATTCAGTCCAGGAAGTAAAAGATTTGTACAATGAAAACTGTAAGACGTTAACAAAAAAGAAAAAGAAAAAGAAATAAATAAACTGAAAGATATTCCATGTTCATGGATTGAAAGAATTAAAATTGTGGGCTTCCCTGGTGACACAGTGGTTGGGAGTCCGCCTGCTGGTGCAGGGGACACGGGTTCATGTCCCGGTCCGGGAGGGTCCCACATGCCGCGGAGCGGCTGGGCCCATGGGCCATGGCCGCTGGGCCTGCGCGTCCAGAGCCTTGCTCCGCGGCGGGAGAGGCCGCGGTGGTGAGAGGCCCGCGTACCGCAAAAAAAAAAAATTGTTAAAAAGCTCGTCCTACCCAAAGCAATATATAAATTCAATATAATCCCTGATAAAATTCTAATGGCATTTTTTTACAGAAATAGAAAAAAATTCTAAAATTTATGTAGAACCACAAAAGACCGCAAATAGTCAAAGCAATCTTGATAAAGATGAACAAAACTGGAGTCATTACACTTGCAGATTTCGAACTATTAAACAGCTATAGTAATGAAAATAGTATGGTATTGGCATAAAGACAGACACATAGATCAATGGAATAGAATAGAGAGCACAGAAATAAACCGACACATATATCGTCAGTTAATTTGTGACAGAGGAGCCAAGAATATACAATGATGAAAGGATTGTCTCTTCATTGTACTGGCAAATGGCATTGGGAAAACTGGACAGCTACATGTAAAATAATGAAACTGGATGCCCATTTTATACCATTCACAAAAATCAATTTGGACTGTATTAAAAACTTGAAAGGAAGACCTGAACATAAAACTCCTAGAAGAAAACAGAGGATATAAGCTCCTTGAAATCAGTCTCGGCAATTAGTTTTTTGGATTTGACAAGAAAGCATAGGCAGCATCAGCCAAAATAAACAAGTGGAGCTATATCAAACTAAAAAAGTTTCTGTATAGAGAAAAGAACCATCAACAAAATAAAAAGGCAACCTACATAATGGGAGAAAACGTTTGCAAAGCATATATCTGATAAGGGGTTAATATCCAAAATATATAAAGTGAACATACAACTCGGTAGAAAAAATAACAATCTTATTATTATTAAATAATAAATTAAAATAGCAATCTTATTATTAGTGGTAAATGGGCAGAAGGAATGAATAGGCATTTTTTTCAGGGAAGACATTCAAATAGCCAACAGGTACATGAAAAAATACTAATCATCAGGGAAATGTAAATTAGAAAAACAATGAGCTGTTAGAATAGCTATTATCAAAAAGACTCGATAATAAGTGTTGGCAAGGTTGTAGAGAAAAGGGAACACTTGTGCACTGTTGGTGGGAATGTAAATTGGCAAAGCTTTTATGAAAATCAGTATAAAGATTCCTCAAAAAATTAAAAATAGAATTAGCATATAATCTAGCAATTCCACTTCTTGGTATATATTCAAAGGAAATGAAATCACGGTCTCAAAAAGCTATCTGCATTACTATATTCATTTCAGCATTGTTTATAACAGCTAGGTCATGGAAACAACCTAAGCATCCACTGATGGGTGAATGGATAAAGAAAATATGGGATATCTATAGATAGAGATATAGATACGGATAAAGATATAGATATAGTGGAATATTTTTGAGTGATAAAAAAGAAGGAAATCCTGCTGTTTGTGACAACATGGATGGACCTTGAGGACATTATGCTAAATGAAATACGTCAGACAAAGAAAGACAAATACTGTGTTATCTCACTTATATGTGGAATCAAGAAAAAAGAAAATGAACTCTTAGGAGCAAAAAATAGATAGGTGGTTACAAGAGGTGGGGGTAGGGTGACAGTTGGGCAAAATGAGTAAAAGTGGTCAGAAGGTACAAACTTTCAGTTTTCAGATAAATAAGTCCTGGGGATGTATGAACATCATGGTGACTATAGTTAGCAATACTGTATTGTATATTTGAAAGTTGCTAAGAGAATAAATCTTAAAAACTCATCACAAGAAAAAAAAATTGTAACTATATGAAGTGATGAATGTTAACTAAAATTATTGTGGTAATCATTTTGCAGTATATGCATGTATCAAATCATTATGTTGTACATTTTAAACTAACACAACAATATACATCATTTATATCTCAATAAAACTCGGAAACAAACAAACAGGATGCTTTCAAGTATTTTAAAAAGGTGTTCTTGGCTAAAATGTTCAGATAAACATAAGAATTCTGAACTGATTAAGAGAGAATGTTTCGTATCAATTTTTTTTTCTTTTTCTCCTCCCCATCCCCCAACCCCCGTTTCATTCGTTCTTGGTAAGGCTGTTTAAACAATAATACTAATAATATAGTAAGTCAGCACTTGAATTGCATATTTTTATTGAAGAAAAACATAGGTATAAGATGGGTGTGAATAAATCACTTGGTTTAAACTATGCAATTACAAAGCTCCTTTGCTTTAAAATGTGTGGAATCAAATTAAGAACAAAGACAAAGGAAATTTCTGATTGCATGAGAATTGTGTTAGAATATATATTTTAGACAAATATATTGTAGAGTATAAAAACCCCTGAATTTTATTTGTAAAAATTGTCTAAGACACTGATTGTTTCTTCTGAGTTATCTAAGAAGACATTTATCAAACTTTTTTAGACTCCATCACAGGAAGACTTTCTAGTCCTTTAAGATGGAATGGAGAGATGTGACAGTTACCAAATGAATAAGCAATGAACTCATGGGATTACTGTTTCTATCAGGACTCACCAGAGAAACAAAACTGATAGGATATTGAAGGAGACTTATTTTAAGGAATTGGCTCACATGCTTGTGGGGCTGGCAAGTCCAAAATGCACAGTTTTTGGCATGTTAGAGACTCTGTCAGAAGTTATTGCTGCAGTCTTCAGATTTTATTCCCCAAAAGGCACCCTAATCCTATTGGATTTAGGGCCCACCCTGATCCAGCATATCCTCAACTTGATTACATTTACAAAGACTGTATTTCAAATACACGTTTCAGGTAGACATGAATTTGTCAGGGTGACATTATTCAGCCAAGCACAATCATTTTGTCATTGTGTGATGATTATTGTTGATTTAAGACAAAGAGAAAGAAAATAGAATAATGAAAAGATCAGGGAATTTTGTCACAGAGATACCTGGGCCAAAATTCCAGTACTGCCACTGTTTAGCTATGTGGCCTTTTATTTAATCACTCTTAGAATATATTTTTTATTCTGTAAAATTTGAACATTAACACCTGCATTACATGGCTATTATCATATCAAATTCAATTATGTATATGAAGTACCTAGAACATAGCCAAGAATATAGCTGTATTCAGATGATGGCAGATATAGTTATTTATTAAAATTAGGAAAAAAGATAAATTCATATTAAAGAATATTCTGTCAATATAGACATGATAGCATTCCTATAAAAGACGGAAAAAAATTCAACGGAAGCTTACAGAATTCTGTATGTTTCTTATGGAATATATTATGGCTTCCCTGGAAGAAAATGAGGAAAGTCAGTTCAAGCAGGTATCTAGCTACTTCTTAAATGTGGATATTTAGAAATGGTGGTATGTTCTACATGTCTAAGAAAGAGAGAGGGACAGAGACAGAGAGAGAGAGAGGTGTGAAGGAGAGGGAGATGGAGAAGAATAATGATCATTTATTGAATTATGAGTGCTAATTATGTGTCAGGCACAATGTCATATTATCTTCACAGTTAATATTCATGACAGTACTATGAAATAAATATACTTATGGAAAATCTCTAGAGAGAAAACAACAAAGAGAACAGGTAGCCATTTCCCTCCAGGATATTTTTTAAAAATCTGATATAAGACAGATTATGGAAACAAGGTTGAAGAATAACATATACGTTGAGAGCCTGTTACAAAATAGCAATTTTTGAAAACATGAATGGATTTGGGGGGGTGGTACTGAGGACATTGGAGAAAATTTCTTCCAGAATGTGACCATTACGTGTTGAATTGTGTCCCACCAAAAATCATGATTGAAGTCTTAATCCACAGTACCTCAGAATGTGACTGTATTTTGAGATAGAGTATTTATACAGGTAATTAAGTTTAAAATAAGGCCATTGCATGAACCCCAATCTAATATAACTGGTGTCCTTATAAAAAGAGGAAATTAGGACACAGAGAGAAGACCATGTAAAGACACTGGACATCCATCTACAAGCCAAGGAGAGAAAGAAGCCTTGGAAAAAACCAATCCTGCCAACACCCTTGATCTTGGGCTACTAGACTCCAAAATTGTGAGCAAATAATTTTCAGTTATTTAAGCCACCCAGTCTGTCATACTTTTTTGTAGGAGCCCTGGCAAACTAATACTGTGACCTTCAAAGATGGTTGTCTAAGCACAGGGGACAACTTATAATGATTCTGAATAGAAACATTTCTTTAGATTAATTTAAGTACTAGGAGAATTTATACAATTTATCAAAGTTAGTTAAATGATGACAATTTCCAGTGTCATCTATAAAGCTACAGAGGTACTTTTGCTTCAGTCTATAATTCATAGCTTTGAATCAATTTTCTGAAACCTAGGGATGACTAAGAAAAGGTAGTAAGCCATTTTGTAATAGAAATATAAAGATAGCTCTTTAATTTTCTCATAATTCCTTTCAGATAACCCATAGACACTCTAGATCTGTACTATTTGAATCAGAATCTAGGAATCTAGGGATGTAGCCTGTATTGAAGCCCTATATTTTCACTAGATCCTATGTCTCTTATGTATATCCTTATGTGGCTTAGGAGTCAAATGTCAAATATTAACCAACAGAATAAATTGAGGGCCTCAAACCCATTTTTAACCTTTATTTTAAGAGTAATAGTGTTAATCATAATCATTTTCTTAGTGTGTCACAATAAAGGTAATATAATCTAGCAACTTGATAGATTTTTATTCTACTCCACCGTCATGCAAATTTTTTAATCCAGGGTAATTATGTTTCTTCCTATTGCAGTTTTCCATGCATTTTTCATGATGCTTCAGTTTAATGTGGGTTTATCTTTTGAGGACTGGTCTTACGCAGCTTACTACAATTGTTATAAGCATAGTGTATTTACAATTATAATTTTATTCATACAAATGTGTTCAGTTTATTAAAAATTTAAAGTTATTTATAATTTATAAAACAAATATAACAATTTTGCAGAAAAAATAAAAAGAGAAATATGTGACTTTTTTAGTGCTCTCAAAAAAGTACATTTAGATATCGCTGAATATCTGGATGACTAACAATAAATCTTAGGGGGCAGGAATGAATGCTTCTTGGCCCAATACTCAATAACATTCTTTATGTTAATGTGTTTGGGGAATTAACAGAAAGATACAACTTTCCCTCAAGATATGTAACAAACCAATTAAGAAAACTTTATAAATATACTTCTTTTAATACAAGTGACAGAGAAAAACACATTAATTTATAACTATTTAGAAACAAAGCATTGAGTAAATAAAAATGTCAGAAAACAGAATAATAAATTTTATTCAGTCACCAAGCATTTATTAAATGTCTCCACAATGTAGAAAACATTAGAATAGGCAACAGGGGATACATCAGACATGAATTTTGCACTTGAGGAACTTCTGATCCTGTAGAGGAGGTAAGTATACAGTCACACTGACACACACACACACACACACACACACACACACACACACACACACCACAATTTCCAATGAAGAAAGTGCCAAGTGCAATAAAAAGAGGACCAGATTAAGAAGAATGGTCATTTATGTTACCAAAATTATATTGGGTTAGCCAAAATGTTCATTTGGGTTTTTCTGTTAACATCTTACGGAAAAACCTGAATGAACTTTTCGGCCAACCCAGTAGTATTAAATCTTTATGGAATTTATAGTGGGATATCCTCATTGTGAATCATTTTTGTTTTACAAAAGGAAGGAGGGTCAGATCATGAAGGGAGAAGCAGTAACCTGTTAGTAATCTCTTCATGATGATGAAGCCTTGATCATTGATGAACCTCTTTTAAGTTTGTCCTCCTAAACAGCATGTGTGTGTGTGTGTGTGTGTGTGTGTGTGTTGTGAGGGGAGAGGAGTGGGGTGGGTCTTCAGTTCTGCTTCAACAACTGAAACAATTCACGGAAATAATCCTCATCAATCAAGAGTTTTAAAATGTGCTTCAGGTGATGAACCTAGAGTCTGTCACACAGAGTGAAGTAAGTCAGAGAGAGGACAAATACCGTTTGTTAACACACATATATGGAATCTAAAAAAAAAAAAAAAAAAAAAAGGTTCTGATGAGCCGAGGGGCAGGACAGGAATAAAGACACAGACATAGAGAATGGACTTGAGGACACAGGGAGTGGGAAGGGAAAGCTGGAACGAAGTGAGAGAGTAGCACTGACGTATGTACACTACCAAATATAAAATAGATAGCTAGTGGGAAGCAGCCGCATAGCACAGGGAGATCAGTGCTTTGTGACCACCTGGAGGGGTAGAATAGAGAGGGTGGGAGGGAGGTGCAAGAGGGAGGGGTTATGGGGTTATATGTATACATATAGCTGATTCACTTTGTTATACAGCAGAAACTAACACAACATTGTAAAGCAATTATACTCCAATAAAGATGTTTAAAAAAAATGTGGGTAATATTTGATTATTAATGCCAAGTTTAAAATATTTTTAATTGCCAAACTCATTAACTGCTCATTGTCTTTTGGATTTGTGAACCTTTTATTCACTGACTTATCAAGGAAACTTACTTTGTAAACTGAGTGCAGCTAAGGATATCAGTGTCTATTTTGATGTTTCACTAAGGATTTCCCTAAAACAGTATTTCTGGCATCACCATTATTGGTTTCACTATAATGGAAGTCATAGCTAATGTAATAAGAAAAGAAAAATAAAAATTGATGCATATGATAGAAAGAAGATCAAAATTATCATCTTTTAATTACAAAAGTTAGATAAGATTATGAAAATAAGATTGTTCTGTGTGGTGGCTGGATATAAAATTAATAACTTAATAAAACACTAGACAACATATAGGAAGAAATATACAAGACTTTTATGACGAGAACTCCACATATTACTAAAAGGCTAAGAGAAGACTTGAAGAAATAAAAAGATTCATCATTAACTGATAGACATACTCAATATTCTAAAGACATCATTCTTGCAAAATTAGTTTTTGAAGTAATTCAATTATAAAAATTTCTCATTACTATTGTTTTTCAGATCTTGATCACCTAATTAAAAACTGTATCTCATCTACAAATGCTTGGAAGAGTCAGTATTTTTTTTTTTTTTTTTTAGTTAAGAAAGTAAGTAAGGGGGACTGCATCAGTAATATTTTTAAAAATGTGATAGAGTAACTCCCTAACAGAGTAAAAACTTGAGAGACATATATAATTGTATATAACAATTTATTACATGATTTTAATTCCTTAATGAAAAACATCATATATTAAGAAAGTTTCAAAATTGTGATCAAGGAGGAAAACTAGATTTTTTTCTCTTATATTAATTTTCTAGGGCTGCCATACAAGTACCTTAGACTAGGTGGCTTAAATAGAAGAAATTTGTTTTCTCACAGTTCTGGAGGCTAGAAGTCCAAAATCATGGTGTCAGCAGTGTTGGTTTCTTCTGCGACAAATCTCCTTGGCTTGTAGATGGCTGTCTTATTCCAGTGCGTTCACATGGTCTTCTTATAAGGACACCAGTCATATCAGATTAGGGCCCACCCATATGACCTCATTTTAACATAATTACCTTTTTTAAACCCTGTCTCCAAATACAGTCACATTCTGAGGTACTGGGGATAAAGACCTCAAAATATGAATTTTGAGAGGGTCACAATTTGTCCCATAACATATATCATGAACTAAAAAAATAAAGAATAAAAGTAAAATGTAAAATACTAAAAAATAAGTATGAAACTATTAAATAACTAGGGATAAAATATTGGTAAATATTAATCCAATCTTGAAGTATAACAATTTTTATAAATATAAATTCAAAGGCATAAAACATACATGAAAAGATTTAAATATATAAATACATGAAAATTTGAATTTCTGGACATCAATACCATAGCAAAGCAAAACTAGTGAAAACACTTGCAATACATTCTGTTATTTTTATCTATGAGTGGCTCTTAAGAAGATTTGAGAAAAAGATCATGGTCTAAGATGACAATATTGGACACAAAGATATAAAAAGACAGTTTTTAAGTAAAGAAATGAAAATGACAATGGTAAATTTCTTAGCTTCACTAATAACCAAAGAAATGAAATTTGAAACAACTTGGGGAAATATTTTCAATTATTAATTTGGCAAAGATTTTAATTATGAAAGATTTAAATACAGAAACATTTTAATACACTTTCCAGTGGTGGCACATATGTGAGAATATAGGCATCATTAGACACCAGTGATGGAGTATAAATGAATACACCATTTTGAGGTCAGTTTGTCAATGTGTAACAGACGTTTTTGAGTTTTTTAAATGTTTCTACCTAGAAATTTAATTCTGTGTATATATTCTAAAATAATCAGAGGAACAGATGTAGAAAAAAATACCATCTATTGTGCATCGTACTCCTCTAGAGGCATGCAGCTCTGCATACTAATAGTGCCCTTCAGTTGTAAAACTATACATGATGTAAATTTATTATATGCTCTATGTACTTTTCAAATTAACTACAGTGCATTTTATTATAGGAAAATGATATTACCTTGAAATTTGAAAATTGAGAGGAGAATTAGATTGCTCAAAACTAAGGAGATCTGGAAATTCTTTACAAAGAAGATAGCATTTGCCTTTTTTTTTTTAATTTATGTATTTATTTATTTATTTTTGGCTGTGTTGGGTCTTCGCTTCTGCGCGCAGGCTTTCTCTAGTTGTGGCGAGTCGGGGCTACCCTTCATTGCACTGCGCAAACTTCTCATTGTGGTGCACAGGCTTCTCATTGCAGTGGCTTCTCTTTGTTGCAGAGCACGGGCTCTAGGCTCACGGGCTTCAGTAGTTGCAGCACGTGGGCTCAGTAGTTGTGGCTCGCAGGCTCTAGAGTGCAGGCTCAGTAGTTGTGGCTCACAGGCTTAGTTGCTCCGTGGCATGTGGGATCTTCCCGGACCAGGGCTCAAACCCGTGTCCCCTGCATTGGCAGGCGGACACTTAACTATGGCACCACAAGGGAAGTCCCCGGCATTTGCCTTTGAGTTGAGTGATATTTGCAGCCATGTAAGTAGCACAGCATTTGAGACAAACAACTTAGAACAGAGTTTTGTGGGACGTAATTAATGTGAAGTTTTCTGAGTATAACACATATGACAGAATTTAAAAGGGCTCAATCAGAATAGCTGGTTGGGATAAGACTGAGAAAAGCAGGTGCTTGAAGAAGGTTAGATTAAAAGGCTGGTGCAGCAGTTCCGTTGAAAGGATTGGTGGCAATGAGATTGGTGAAGAGTAAATAAATTTGCAGAGGGTTGGTGTGCATAGCATAGATATAGAACAAAGGATGAAGCAGGGGTCCAAGATGACAAGATTTAGGAACAGAGAAATAGAAAATGCAGACATAAGTGTAAACGTAGCAGCCACTGACCAACTACTCCACATCGGGGGCTGTGATTCATGCCCTCATATATCACTCTAGAGACGTTTTGTATTGTTTTGTTTTGTTTTTCTGGTCCATATTATGCTAGTGTTCAGAGTCACAGCTAGTAACAAGAGGAGAGAGGATTCAAACCCAAGTCTTTTCTTCTTACTCCATCATACAAAATCTTTGTACTTTATGATTTAGAGATAAAATAATCTGAAATAATTTTGACTTACTTCACTCTGAATCTGTTATTTCCCTTTCTGCATTCTGATGCATGTTACTTCAAAATTATATTTAAAAATGCATAGATTGAAGTTCAAGGGCATTACCTGAAGTTTCAGATGTTTTAAACCACCCAGTTCTTAACTGTGTCCTTGCAATACAGATCATCTGGTCTGTTTTTGTCTATTCCCTTCCACATGATAAATGTGAAGCAGAATGCTAACATCCTTAGTCAAGGTCTTACTTTAAAAATGTATGTGGAAGTTGTTGCTGATAGAAGCTTTTGATGAGGCCAGAAAATAGGATTGACAGAAAACATAATATACAGGACTAGTGACATAAAGTGGGGAGCTTTATTAACCTTGCTGTTTTATGTTTGAATTACTATTGGTTCCTAAAAGAAGAATTGTGTACATATAATTATTATTATATGTGAAAGTAATCTGGAACACTTTCTGATGTTGTGTGTGGGTTTTCTTTGTTTTTTTTTTTTTTTCTTTACAATTAGAGAACTATAATATAAAAGCCAGTGGGCTATTAAGACAGACCTAATTGTTTTCTTTTCCTTTGATTTAAAAAAGAGGTACATAACCTAAAAATTATGTCTCAGTAATACTGTAATTGCTCATTATAAAGAATTGCAACAAAATAACATAAAAGCAAAGTCCATCTTAGTAATTGGGATATACAGTTGAAGGTTGCATTTCCACTTAAAAGTTGATTAGTGTCACATGAATAGAGAAAAAAATACTTCTGCAACACCCTATTTCTAGTGGCTTTTTCATATGATAATATGTCTATTATTAATGTTTTGCAGAGGGTTATGCAGTTCTTAGAGGACAGAGGGTTATGCAGTTCTTAGAAAATAAAAAACAATTTTAGTATAATATGAAACATATTAACAATTGTAATAATAATAATTTTTAACAAATTACCCAGCTAGATCTTGCCTTTCTTGTGATTCATCTAGTATGCACAAATGGCTGAGTAAATCTCTATCTAGAAGTTAACCAATATTTGTCATGAAAATTTTGCCTTGCTCCCTTTGTGATATGCTTTGGCCCTTGGGAAATTGACATCTAAAATGAAAGAAAACAAAAGTAAAACATGGTTTTTATTTTGAATCTTTCCTCTAAAATGGAGTTTTAAGAAATTAATTTTAATATTTTTCTATTACAAGAATTTAAAAATTATATAACTAAATAATCAGGTGCTAAGGCTGTGGGCATGGTTTCTAAATTCCTTCTAGTTTCAGACTCTCCATTTTTAAGGTATAAACAGAGCATAATTAAACTTAGAAGACTTTAACTTAGATGAATTTCAAAATTTAAATCTCCCTGTCTTAGTCCCTATAAGAGATAACATTACGTGGTCCTGGAAAGATATTTGAAATTCTCTCTATACGGGTTTGTAACCTAGGCTTTATCAATTACTTGCTATATAAAGTTTTCCCCTTTTAATTGACATCTCAGCCTTTAATTTCCTTATTTGTAAAATGGTATTATTAATGTCCACCTTGCAGGGTTGTTGTGAGGATTAAGTGAGATAGTATGTATATAAGCTCAGCATTTATAATTGCCCATTAAATGGCAGTTTTTGTTCCACCTATTAATCTGATGATGGTTAATATAGAAAGCCACACTATGCAACAGAATTTATGGTTCATGTGATTTATGAATTTCCTCTTAATTTAACTTTATCTAGCCCTGTTGTATTCAGTGACTTGCAGATCTTTCTATTTTCACGGATATGGTCTTCTTTCCTTCTTCTTTGGCTATTTTCCTTAACTCTTAAACTGATTCATGGACTATGGTGTCAACATGAAGCTGTGTTAAAGACACTTTTATTTTGGGTTTTGATTTATATGCAGTGTAAGTATGATGAGTTCCCCTTTTGTTGAATATTTAGAATTGTCTATGGACAGTAGAAACTCCAGGTGAATTCTCAGAAGGTCATCAACTATGACACAAAAGTGCCATAGAACATCACCCTCCAGGTTGAGAGTTACTTGCTTTATATGTCACAAAAACAAATTAAATGTAAAGATAAACCATATAAAGGGTATGATTCTCCATGATATCACAAGTTGTGTATAGAATTTAAAACTGAAATTTCCATTAATTAGCTAATTTTCTCATAATCAACCACAAGTCAATTGGCTGACATTTGAGAGAATGATTTTAAAACCACTGTGTGCAAATTTTCAACTGAATGTGGCTGTCAACCTAATGGAGGGACTGTTTCTCCTCCTACTGGTAATATTACAGTGTGTTGTCCAAATCCCTTTCTCCCCAGGTACCCATTTCACCAGCCAATCTTATAGCAATTTTTCCCCAATACTTCCTCATCACTGTTGCTCTTGACACTTAAGAAGATTGGAGATGTGCTATTGGGCTTCTACAAGTTTAGAACATGAGTTTTTTAAAATGTTTTGTCAAAAAAATATTTACAATGAGCTTCCCTGGTGGCGCAGTGGTTGAGAGTCCGCCTGCCGATGCAGGGGACACAGGTTCATGCCCCGGTCCGGGAAGATCCCACATGCCGCAGAGTGGCTGGGCCCGTGGGCCATGGCCGCTGAGCCCGCACGTCCGGAGCCTGTGCTCTGCAACGGGAGAGGCCACAACAGTGAGAGGCCGCGTACCACAAAAAAAAAAAAAAAAAAAATTACAAAATCCACATATTTGAAAAGAATGTTTATTAAGTTTCTTAGAGCACCTAGGCAAAGGCAATAAAGATGTGTAAATAAATTGTAATCAGTGTTAGTATAACCTAAATGTTTAGCAAACTTGGACATCTAATTAATATTTAACATGTTAGTATTTCCTATTATATATGGCTTATACACAGGGGAGTTTTTGACAAGTACATGTTGCCCTTCTTGGGAGCCCCATTAGCATTAGTCTTTACCATGTGACTTGCTCTGGCCAGTGAATGTGAGTGGAGATGACTCATACCACTTATGAGCAGCCGCTTTCAGAGCCGTTCCTCGGCCCTAACAATTTCCTTTTCCCTGTACACCTAACCATTCCCTTATTAAGGAATCTACTTTAAATCTTAGTCCCAGAATAAATAAGATGTGGGGCAAAGTTACAGCCACGCTGCAAAGTATATGTCTTAAGACTGAGAAATCAATTTTTGTAATTGCAGCTACTAAGATTTTGAAATCATTTGTTACTGTAGTATAACTTAGAGCTAATTCAAAAGTCTTATTAAAAGTTCTCTATGAGACTGGCCTATAGCCAATAAATTAAAAAAAAATATTTCAAAATGCCTAAACAACAAAATATGTTTTACATGTAGTTGGTAAGAATATTTATATTCTCTTTATTCCTCATGTTCATTTATTAGTCATCCTTTATAACCTACCTCAAAAGCCATTATTTCCACCAAACCTTATTGATTCTCCTATATAATTGATTTTTTTCCTATTCCAAATATTCATAACACTTCCTGTATATATTTTTAACATACTTAAGAGGTTTATCTCATTGATTTTTATTTGTGTCCCTCACTAAAAGGAGAAGCATGTACCCCACCTTGGGCCTTAGCATAGTACTTTACATGCACTGATTGCTCAGTGAATAACTGAAAGAAGATTGAATGAAACTCTTGATGAAAAGATCTGAGTCTTTGCATTCTGTGTGCTTAATAATCACAAATTACAATATAAATTTTCAGCAATTTAAAATGTCCCATTAATGCTCTACTAATTGTGCCAATGGCAAAGAAAAATCATTCAAGATGGCCAGACTGTATCTGCTCTTTTTAAGACTGTTCACTTTTTGTTTGTTTGTTTACTGGTGAAAGATTTCAGTGTCTTCTGAAGTTGATTGTGATCTGGGAGAATAATTGTCAAGGCAAAATTTAGGAGAAATAGAAAGGGGAGAGAAAATAGGAGCTTCAAAAATAAATTAATAAATGGAAATATTTTTGACGTTTAGTTTATGAGGTTAATTAACACTACGTATGAAGAATATAAGAAGTAAGGAGGAACGATGAGAGAGAGAGGAATGAAGGGGTAGGAGGGAAAGGAAGAAGACTGATGGACAAGGATGGGATATCTGGTCCTAAAGGTAAAGGTAGATGGTCTATTAAATTAAGAATAAAAGGGTTAATGTATTTACAGAATGTATTAATCACAAAATCTAAGGCTGTCATTATGTATAAAGAGGGTGTGTTATGCAAACATGTGCAGGGGGTTTGGTTTTAGTATTAATGGGAATTCAAAAGGCCATTCAGAGATGACTTCCTTTGTTTATTTGTTGGTTTTCTAAAAGAATATTATCACAGGACTGCACTCCACTAGAATAGGATCATTTCATAAGAGTATTATCAGTAGAAGTAAAAAGAATAACTATCAGTTATTGATGACTTAGGCTGTGTCAAGTATGTAGCTGTATACTCTGTGAGCATTATTTTATTTAATGCACACAGTAGTCCTTTTGAGGTAGATACTATTACTTGAGACAAATTGGATATACTTATTTTTAAAGAATATTAAAGTGTTTATTTAGCAGATTTTTTGTGCCAAAAGCACCGCTAAGTGATTAGTAAGTATTGCTGAAGGAACCAGACAAGGTCCTTGCCCTCAAGTAGCTTGCAGAATTAAGAGAGATGCTGAAAACAAGGTATGAAGAAATGTATAATTACAAGTTGTGGTTTTGGGGCAAGTGGAGTAGAGAATCTATCCAGATAGGTAGGGAGGAAGGCCTCTCTGAAGACATGCCATCTAAGGTGAGAGCTGAAAAAGTCAGGGAAATAATGAGCAAAGTCTTTGAGACAAGAAAAAAAGGTGTGTTGGAAGAATTGACATAAAGTCAGTGCGGCTGGAACATCGTATGAGTTGGAGACAATGGTATGAAATACAGTGATAGAGATAACAGCCAGCAGAGTTATGCTTTTTCAAAGCACATAGGACACAGCAAAGAGTTTATTTTTTATTCATGGTGTGTTAGGGAAAAACTAATTAAAGTAGGGTTGCCAGATAATGCAGGATAGCAGTTAAATTTGAATTTCAGATAATCAGTAAATACTTTCTTTTTAGTATAAGTATGTCCCAAATACTGCATGGAATGTACTTATACTAAAAAAGTATTCATTGTTCATCTGAAATTCAAATTTAACTGAGTGTACTGTATCTTTATGTGCTAAATCTGTCATTCCTATATTAAAGCTTTTAGGCAAGAGAGTAATGTAACTAGATTTATGTTTGGAAAGGTTAAAAAGTTCACAAAACTAAGAAATGTTACAATCAGTATTTGACCCTTTGGACTTCAGAATATATTCAAATAATATTATCCTAATTACTCTGTTATACTGTTGTCCATAAATATTTTCTAGGATGTAAATGATACTGTGGTTATGGAGGTAGAGCTTCTCTGGAAGGCAGACAGGAGTGCTTAAATTGCGATCATTCATTGAGCTGTATACTTATGATGTGTGTACTTTTTTGTATATATATTTCAACTTTAAAAGATTTAATGATCTCACCTTGGAAGCAAGGCATATAGAATACATTTATCCCACTACTTTTGCAAAACAAAAACAAAAAGAAGGTCAAAAGGGCACACATATACCTGGAAAGTAAAGGATAAATGACAAAAGTAAAGATTTGGAAACGAGAGCAATGTTTGAGTACTTCATTACTTAGCAGAAAGCTAAAATGAGGAGTTCAGAAGCAACCAGATTTCTTAGTTCAAAACACAAAAAGTCTCAGGAATGTTTACTTCCAGAAGATGGTGAACAGATGAGACAGAAACTAGGGACAGCAGATTGAGAACTGCAGTCAGACCACTATCTTCTCCCCACACCCTTTGGAAGACTTTAAAATGCTGTATCAGAGGCACTTTGGATTTGGAGATACCAGGCACAGGTGAGGGAAGACTGATGTGCACGTAAAACAAGCAAAGAAACAAAACTCCTACTATAAACAAATTAAAAACCAAAAGACACATGGGAAAAAATGTATTTGTTTCTCAGATAACACTGAATTACTTTAAATGTGTTCTAAAATCTCAACAGCTATTAAAAACCTTTTTTCTAAATGATATAATTCGGGCAGATGTGAATTTAAATCAGTATAGGTAGGATTCACATTTGGTAAAAATGGATTAAGATCATGCCAGAGTATCTCTTATTCTTTGGAGCGGGAAAACTCTGAGTTTGAATCCCAGCTTTCCTACTTACTAGTCACATGACAGTGTGCAAATACTTCTCAGAGCTTCACTTTCCTTACTTGTAAAATAGAAATACCTCCCTTGTAGACTGGCCATGATAAAATTTCTAGCCAAGTGCTCATATTAAGTACTTCATAAATGGAACATTTTATTTTGTATTATCATAAGGCCTTTTCTCCCCTTTGCTAACACCTATCAGTGACCATTGAGCAAATGGTAGATGCAGAATTGAGATCCTTTGAGATATAGCCTGATTTACTCTTTCTAAAGATACTCCCCAAATACTCCAAAATTTGGGGTTATCAGAAAAAAATATATATTTAACGCATTTACTATAACTTTGGGAATAACAGATTACCACACTGAACAATTTTTAATGCAAGCTATTTTTCTAGATCATTCTGGGAATATATTCCTGATTGACTTTACCTGAAAGGGTAGAATCAGGCTGGCTTTGTTAAAATTTTAAGTGAGAACGTTTTGTCTTTTGGTATTTTCTCACCTTCACATCTATATTCTGCAAATCTCTACCTCTCTTCAAAGAATTCCCCTCTGAACAATAGGTCAAACATTTACAGGTGGCTGGTTTTGTTTTCTGGGTTTGGAGCCTGAATGTTATGAATTTGGATAGAGCTCATTAAAGCTTCCTTTCTGCCTTTCATTATAAAAAGCCCAAGTGACAGTACTTGAAAAACAGCCTCTGGCTAAGTATTATTGAAATCCAAAGGCCAGTAAGTGAAGAATCATTTGCTGGTCAAATCTATATTAATCTAACTTGTTATATTGTCTTAACAACATTCTCAAGGGTGTTTTTTCTGCTTCTGAAAAGATTCATTTCAATAAACCAAACATACTCTATCTACTTAAATTAGTGTACTTATGCTGGGCCAATTTCATAATTGTTCTAGAGAAGATAATCTCTCAATAGTCCATCTTGGCCAGACTGCTGTTTATCAAACAGAGTAGTAGAGTCAATTTAACTCTGAATATTACTTGATTTGAAAATCACAGCCTTTCCATTAATTAACATTGACTGGATGGCAGAGGCGACAGTGATTTAATATGGGTCAAAATCTCATTATATGAAGATAAATTATAATGAAATCTCCAAATTACAGGACACTCTCTAAATTCCACTTGAATTCAGACTATTATCATTTGTTATAACCAAAATCCAATGACAGCCAAGGAGTCTTTTTGAATCTGATGACATTTACTGCCAGTCATGGGCACCAATCATGGAATTGGTGCCATGAAATTTCTCGAGTTAGTGAAGCCATGCATCATTTCCTCTTCAATGTACCCCCCACCCACAGCGGCTTCACTGCAGCCTAGTTAGCCTTTTTCTCATTTTCCATGTCCCAGCTTCAATCATACCTCTCTGAACATGCCGATTATACTTAAAAGTGCCTTGCCCTCTCATGTTCTCTTAATTCTCTGAAATTCTCCTCTCTAATTCTCACTACAGGAAAAATTAAATATGTCTTACGTAATTATTTAAATCTTTCCCTCCTACTGGATTTTAAGCTCTTTGAAGGAACTTTTGTCCTGAATTCTTTGATAAAACCTTTCCATGTGAATCTGATGAGATTTTGGAACCAAAGCCTTTCAAATGAGTAGTTTGTTTGTTTGTTTTTAATAATGAAAGATTGTCCTTTTCTTGATGTCGGTCACACTGACCGTGTGAGACATTCTGGGACTGTTCTCATATTAGGTCACATGGTTACTCAATTTTCAAGGTAAAAAAGAGAAGACACCTAATATGTACCTTTCTAACCTCTTCTTACCATGATGATTTCTATTTCTGGAAAGGAAAGATCCTGTGATTTTTGTCCTTCTCTTCTACCAGACCTGACACATTGAGTCTTTCTACTCAGTCCCATGATCCAATATGATCACAACTTAAAGCTGAACTGCACCAAGAGCTCTTGAAATAATGAAATTTTAGATTAGGAAAGAACTATCCATACATCCACATGTCCTTCCATCCATCCATATGCCTATCCATCCATTTGTTCATTCACTGAATGAAGATTTGAAGATAACCTATTATATATCAAAGCAATATAAGTGGTCATAATACTGATAAAAACTAGAGATGAAGAATAAAATACACAAAGTGAAGTGGAGTGTTATGTTGTTATAATGCTGTGTACTACATATAGCCCAAGAGACATGGGTCTACATGGTAGATCAGCAAATGTTGTGGACTAAACAATGGATACATATAAGCTAGTTCAACAAGAGGAGAATGACATTCTAGGAAGAGAAAACGGTGTAAACAAAGGAGGTAAATCACTCAGTGAACCACCAGTTTAGATAAAGAGTTCAAGTTAAGGGGAAGATTGAATAAGAAGTAAGAAGACTGGAGTTACTTAGAGAAAAGTTGATGGTGATATGATGATCGGTAATCATCATAATTTGATTAATAATTAATTTTGAATTATCCTACAGACCGTAGATCGTCCATTGAAGGTTTTAAGTAAATTTATATTGCAGGAATATGGCTTTGGAAGTAGTGTGGCAAATCACTGGAAAAATGGTAGACTGGAAAGCAGGAAACTAAATTAGAGATCACCATTGTGGGTAAATTGAGAGGTGATCTGGATGGCTTAGGGATGGAGCGAAAGAGGCAGATGCCTGAAATCTCAAGTAAATAGAATGCACAGGATGTGGCTAGGCCTGCCAAGTTTCCATCTTGGGCAACACAGAGTCTGGTTGTGCCATTCATTAAGATAAAGAACATGGAAGGAAGTATACTTTTGGGGGAACGATATATTGAGTTTAATTTTGAAGATGTTGCATTTGAGATACTTCTAGAGACATTTATTTCAAACTACCAGTCCCTGCAGAAAACATCTTTTCAGTACTCTAATACTTGATGCATATCCAGGATGTCTGCCATACCCTGTTTGTCTGCTCTTTGGTTTTATTTGTCTTGCTGATTAACTCTGTGTTCTATGTACCTAACCATCTTGACTATGCTCATTGAAGTTCCTTTGTCATGCAGTCTTATCTTAAAGGCATTTCTCCATCAATGATGATGTAAAACAGCATCATAGATTGAAACGTGACATAAAAAAGCAGTGCAATTTCCCAAGTGATTTCTCCAAAGAAGCCATTAATTATAGGGCTTGGAAAAGAGGTATGTCTTAATGAAATTGGTTATTTTAGAAAGATATCTTTGCTAGTGGGACTGAATAGATTGAAGCCAAGAAAGTCTGAAATCAGAAGTATGTTGAAGTAATTTGGGCATGAAGTAGCTCAGGGATTGGGGGTTGTGGGAATGAAGGAAAAGGAATAAACTCAGAGGTATTCAAGAAGGAAGAAACAACAGTACGTTGCTAAATTGGATATAAAGGAGAAAGGTATAGAACTTCCTGTGACATTCATAATTTATGACTTTGCCAAATGATAGAATCATATTATAGATTGTTGGAAAGTTCCTGATCTGTAGGTTGCCCATTATAGTTGTGTGTGTGTGTGTGTGAGTGTGTGTTGCATGTGTGTGTGTGCACATGCATGTGTCTGCTGTAGCTATGCATGTGTGTAAACTTTAAAAGAAAAAAAGGTAATGTTCATTTGCTTATCCTCAAATCTTGATGAATGAGCTCATCTTTCATTTTGTTTCCAGTTTTTAATCTTCAGGGACATGTTTTTATAATAAAAGATTTAAAAGGTCTCAGCATTTCTGGTGGGTTTAATTTGGTATTAGGGAATTAATTGCCGGCTCCTTCAGGTTTCATATACTCTGTATGTTTATCAAAACAGATATCACAATCTTGTTTATTATTCTAACCTGCATCCTTTATCCCTAGTGTACCCTCCCTGTCTTCTGCTGGCAGACAGGAACAGATTGAAAGGAACTCACTTTGGCAGACCACAACGATACATTGCAGTGATTTCCGTGATACTCTAATAAATAGCAACTACTACAAGAAGGCAATGATCCTAATGTGGGTATCACTAGCAGACCCTGTTCAAAACACTATTAAAGCCATTTTTCAGGGTAAAAAATAAGGGTAATCACATTTCACTCAAAGCAGGATTTATGGTTTAAAATATTCATTCATTAATTACCTGATGAACCTGGAGATTTTATTTTCTCCAGAAAACATTTATGGGAATTTAGATGCTAAAAGTTAGAGGCCATAATTGCATCCCTCTCAGAATTTATCTCATGGATTTCTTTTCCAGACTTTTGCTGATGTAGTAGAATTGTATTTTGCACCAAGTAAAATTTTCCTGTTGTATGGGAAATGGCTAAAAATATGTAGCCTAACCTTGTGAGAGTCTAGAAGTGACACAGGAAAGAGGTTTCTGAAATCCTTCAACCCATACCTTCCCTTCCTCTCACCCAAGTCACTGAGCTGCTGCTCGAGAGTTCTAAGGGTGAAGAAAAAGAGCTTTGAATTAAATGTAAGATTAAAGTTTTAATGAAGATAACACTACTTTCTATAACAAACACTAAAATCTCATTGTCTCAACTTGACAGACTTTCTTCTCTCTTTCATAAACTCCTATCAGCCTGGGTTAGGGACTGTAGAGGGTGAATTGCTCCAACTGTTGTTCAGGAAACAAGGCTGGCAGAGGCTTTGGCATCTATACCACTTGGCAATCTAGATCACCATGAACATTGATATTACTGGTGTGAAGGATTCTGCATGGGTGTCTTCTAAAGGCTTATCCTGTAAGTGGAACGCATCAGTTCCATTAGCCAGAAATGTCACATTCATTCACACCTAACTGCAAGGGAATAAATAAGTAAATATTTATTCTACCCACATGCCCTAGGAAACAGTGAATGGGTTTCATGAAGAAGTAGGTAGCCTATGCTACGAAGACTGATTCTTCAATATTAGAATAAGATCATTCTAATAACTGAACTTGGATGAAGAGTTATAGAATTGGGACAAAATGACAGTAAGAAACCACTTGCCGTCAAGAAAATGGACTTTAGGAAATTAGGAGGTAATTATTGAAAGACATAAAATCATTTCATATTTATATCCGTACATTGAGATTCCTTTAAAAAATCAGTTCTTCTCCATCATGTTTTACTATTTTCCTTTGTTAGATATTTTCATTTACACAAAAATTTGCATTTCTTTTTTTTTGAGGGTTTGCTGATGAAAAATTATGTCAGCTGTTTTTTTATTGTTTTAATAAATAGTTTTTTTCTATTTTTTTTTTTTTTAATATACAGCAGGTTCTTATTAGTCATCCATTTTATACAAATCAGTGTATACATGTCAATCCCATTCTCCCAATTCATCCCACCACCACCACCACCCCCCCGCCGCTTTCCCCCTTGGTGTCCATACGTTTATTCTCTATTTCTGTGTCTCAATTTCTGCCCTGCAAACCGGTTCGTCTGTACCTTTTTTCTAGGTTCCACATACATGCGTTAATATACGATATTTGTTTTTCTCTTTCTGACTTACTTCACTCTGTATGACAGTGTCTAGATCCATCCACGACGCTACAAATGACCCACTTTCATTCCTTTTCATGGATGAGTAATATTCCATTGTATATATGTACCACCACTTCTTTATCCATTTGTCTGTCGATGGGCATGTAGGTTGCTTCCATGACCTGGCTATTGTAAATAGGGCTGCAATGAACATTGGGATGCATGTGTCTTTTTGAATTATGGTTTTCTCTGGGTATATGCCCAGTAGTGGGATTGCTGGATCATATGGTAATTCTAGTTGTAGTTTTTTAAGGAATCTTCATACTGTTCTCCATAGGGACTGTATCCGTTTACATTCCCACCAACAGTGCAAGAGGGTTCCCTTTGCTCCACACCCTCTCCAGCATTTGCTGTTTGTAGATTTTCTGATAATGCCCATTCTAACTGGTGTGAGGTGATACCTCACTGTAGTTTTGATTTGCATTTCTCTAATAATTAGTGATGTTGAGCAGATTTTCATGTGCTTCCTGGCCATCTGTATGTCTTCTTTGGAGAAACGTCTATTTAAGTCTTTTGCCCATTTTGGTATTGAGCTGCATGAGCTGTTTATATATTTTGGAGATTAATCCTTTGTCCATTGATTTGTTTGAAAGTATTTTCTCCCATTCTGCGGGTTGTCTTTTCGTCTCGTTTATGGTTTCCTTTTCTGGGCAAAAGCTTTCAAGTTTCATTAGGTCCCATTTGTTTATGTGTGTTTTTATTTCCATTACTCTAGGAGGTGGATCAAAAAAGATCTTGCTGTGATTTATGTCAAAGAGTGTTCTTCTTATGTTTTCCTCTAAGAGTTTTATACTGTCCGGTCTTACATTTAGGTCTCTAATCCATTTTGAGTTTATTTTTGTGTATGGTGTTAGGGAGTGTTCTAATTTCATTCTTTTACATGTAGCTGTCCAGTTTTCCCGGCACCACTTATTGAAGAGACTGTCTTTTCTCCATTGTATATCCTTGCCTCCTTTGTCATAGATTAGTTGACCATAGGTGCATGGGTTTACCTCTGGGCTTTCTATCTTGTTCCATTGATCTATGTTTCTGTATTTGTGCCAGTACTATATTGTCTTGATTACTGTAGCTTTGTAGTATAGTCTGAAGTCAGGGAGTCTGATTCCTCCAGCTCCGTTTTTTTCCCTCAAGACTGCTTTGGCTATTCGGGGTCTTTTGTGTCTCCATACAAATTTTAAGATTTTTTGTTGTAGTTCTGTAAAAAATGTCATTGGTAATTTGATAGGGGTTGCATTGAATCTGTAGATGGCTTTGGGTATTATAGTCATTTTCACAATATTGATTCTTCCAATCCAAGAACATGGTATATCTCTCAATCTGTTTGTATCATCTTTAATTTCTTTCATCAGTGTCGTATAGTTTTCTGCATACAAGTCTTTCGTCTCCCTAGGTAGGTTTATCCTTAAGTATTTTATTCTTTCTGTTGCAGTGGTAAATGGGAGTGTTTCCTTAATTTCTCTTTCAGATTTTTCATTATTAGTGTATAGGAATGCAAGAGAGTTCTGTGCATTAATTTTGTATCCTGCAACTTTACCAAATTCATTGATTAGCTCTAGTAGTTTTCTGGTGGCATCTTTAGGATTCTCTATGTATAGTATCATGTCATCTGCAAAACAGTGACAGTTTCATTTCTTCTTTTCCAATTTGGATTCTTTTTATTTCTTTTTCTTCTCTGATGCCATACCTAGGACTTGCAAAACTACATTGAATAAAATGGTGAGAGTGGACATACTGGTTCCTGATCTTAGAGGGAATGCTTTCAGGTTTTGACCATTGAGTATGGTGTTAGGTGTACATTTGTCATATTTGGCCTTTATTATGTTGAGGTAGGTTCCCTCTATGCCCACTTTCTGGAGAGTTTTTATCATAAATAGGCGTTGAATTTTGTCAAAAGCTTTTTTTGCATCCATTGAGATGACCATATGGTTTTTATTCTTCAATTTGTTAATATGGTGTATCAGATTGATTGATTTGTGTATATTGAAGAATCCTTGCATCCCTGGGATAAATACCACTTGATCGTGGTGTATGATCCTTTAATGTGTTGTTGGATTCTGTTTGCTAGTATTTTGTTGAGGATTTTTCATCTATATTCATCAGTGATATTGGTCTGTAATTTTCTTTTTTTGTAGTATCTTTGTCTGGTTTTGGTATCAGGGTGATGGTGGCTTCATTGAATGAGTTTGGGAGTGTTCCTTCCTCTGCAATTTTGGAAGACGTTGAGAAGGATGGGTGTTAGCTCTTCTCTAAATGTTTGATAGAATTCACCTGTGAAGCCATCTGGTCCTGGACTTTTGTTTGTTGGAAGATTTTTGATCACAGTTTCAATTTCATTACTTGTGATTGGTCTGTTCATATTTTCTGTTTCTTCCTGGTTCAGTCTTGGAAGGTTATACCTTTCGAAGAATTTGTCCATTTCTTCCAGGTTGTCCATTTTATTGGCTTAGAGTTGCTTGTAGTAGTCTCTCAGGATGCTTTGTATTTCTGTGCTGTCTGTTGTAACTTCTCTTTTTTCATTTCTAATTTTATTGATTTGAGTCCTCTCCCTCTTTTTCTTGATGAGTTTGGCTGATGGTTTTTGTGTATTTTTGTGTATCTGCTCCAAGAAACAGCTTTTAGTTATATTGATCTTTGCTATTGTTTTCTTTGTTTCTATTTCATTTATTTCTGCTCTGATCTTTATGATTTCTTTCCTTCTGCTAACTTTGGGTTTTTTTTTTTTTTTTTTTCTTCTTCATTCTCTAGTTCCTTTAGGTGTAAGGTTAGATTATTTATTTGAGATTTTTCTTATTTCTTGAGGTAGGCTTGTATAGCTATAAACTTCCCTCTTAGAACTGCTTTTGCTGCATCCCATAGGTTTTGGATTGTTGTGTTTTCATTGTCATTTCTCTCCTGGTATTTTTTGATTTCCTCTTTGATTTCTTCAGTGATCTCTTGGTTATTTAGTAACTTAGTGTTTAGCCTCCATGTGTTTGTGTTTTTTATGTTTTTTTCCCCTAATCTCGTAGTGTTGTGGTCAGAAAAGATGCTTGAAATGTTTTCAATTTTCTTTTTTTTTTTTTTTCCTGCCTCTTAGTTTGCCATTTAATGCTGCTGAATGCACTTAGGGTTCATTAACATCGTCTTCATTGTCATCAATATCATGCTCACCACGTTTCAGAAACGGAAGGTTCTGAGCACCCTTATAGTTGAATCTGTTGTTTCACAGATGAAGGAACTGAGGTTCAGAAAGGAGGAATGATTTGCTCAAGATCAAATTGTGAAACTGGGGCAGGGGCTAAAAACCAGATCTTTTGTTTTGTTTTGTTTTTTCTTTTTTGCGGTATGAGGACCTCTCACTGTTGTGGCCTCTCCCGTTGCGGAGCACAGGCTCCGGACGCGCAGGCTCAGCGGCCACGGCTCACGGGTGCAGCCGCCTCGTGGCATGCGGGATCTTCCCGGACCGGGGCACGAACCCGCGTACCCTGCATCAGCAGGCGGACTCTCAACCACTGCGCCACCAGGGAAGCCCTGTTTTCAATTTTCTTAAATTTACTGAAGTTTGATTTGAGACCCAAGATGTGATCTATCCTGGAGAATGTTCCCTGCACACTTGAGAAGAGAGTGTAATCTGCTGTGTTTGGATGGAATGTCCTATAAATATCAATTAAATCTATCTGGTTTTTTGTGTCTTATGTATTGAGGTGCTCCTATGTTGGGTGCATATATATTTAAAATTGTTATATCTTCTTCTTGGATTAATCCCTTGATCATTATGTAGTGTCCTTCCTTGTGTCTTATAATATTCTTTATTTTAAAGTCTATTTTATCTGATATGAGTATTGCTACTCCAGCTTTCTTTTGATTTCCATTTGCATGGAATATCTTTTTCCATCCCTTCACTTTCACTCTGTATGTGTCCCTAGGTCTGAAGTGGGTCTTTTGTAGACAGCATATATATGGGTCTTGTTTTTTTATCCATTCAGCAAGCCTGTGTCTTTTGGTAGGAGCATTTAAAACATTCACACTTAAGGTAATTATTGATATGTATGTTCCTAGGACCACTTTCTTAATTGTTTGGGGTTTGTTCTTGTAGGTCCTTTTCTTCTCTTGTGTTTCACACTTAGAGAAATTCCTTTAGCATTTGTTGTAGAGCTGGTTTGGTGGTGCTGACTTCTCTTAGCTTTTGCTTGTCCGTAAAGCTTTTGATTTTTCCATCAAATCTGAATGAGATCCTTGCTGGGTAGAGTAATCTTGGTTGTAGGTTCTTCCCTTTCATCACTCTAAGTATATCATGCCACTCCCTTCTGTCTTGTAGAGTTTCTGCTGAGAAATCAGCTGTTAACCTTATGGGAGTTCCCTTGTATGTTATTTGTCGTTTTTCCCTTTCTGCTTTCAATAATTTTTCTTTGTCTTTACTTTTTGCCAATTTGGTTACTATGTGTCTTGGCATGTTTCTCCTTGGGTTTTTCCTGTATGGGACTCACTGTGGTTCCTGGACTTGGGTGGCTATTTCCTTTCCCATCTTAGGGAAGTTTTCAACTATAGTCTCTTCAAATATTTTCTCAGGTACCTTCTCTCTCTGTTCTCTTCATGGGACCCCTATAATGCAAATGTTGTTGCATTTAATGTTGTCCCAGAGGTCTCTTAGGCTGTCTTCATTTCTTTTCATTCTTTTTTCTTTATTCTGTTCCGCAGCAGTGAGTTCCACCATTCTGTCTTCCAGGTCACTTATCCGTTCTTCTGCCTCAGTTATTCTGCTATTGATTCCTTCTAGTATATTTTTCATTTCAGTTATTGTATTGTTCATCTCTATTTGTTTGTTCTTTAATTTTTCTAGGTCTTTGTTATACATTTCTTGCATCTTTTCGATCTTTGCCTCCATTCTTTCTCTGAGGTCCTGGGTCATCTTCACTATCATTATTCTGAATTCTTTTTCTGGAAGGTTGCCTATCTCCACTTCATTTAGTTGTTTTTCTGGGGTTTTATCTTGTTCCTTCATCTGGTACATAGCCTTCTGCCTTTTCATCCTGTCTATCTATGAATGTGCTTTTTGTTCCATAGGCTGTAGGATTGTAGTTCTTCTTGCTTCTGTTGTCTGCCCTCTGGTGGATGAGGCTATCTAAGTGGCTTGTGCAGGTTTCCTGATGGGAGGGAGGTGGTGGGTAGAGCTGGGTGTTGCTCTGGTGGAAAAAAAAAATTGCCTTTCTTGAGTGAATCAAATATAGATGATATGACATTGAATTGTACAGAAATGTCTTATTATTATTTGGTCTTTTCGGCATCAAGTATAACACCAGTAGAGAAAAACATGCAAAACATAAATGTAAATTTCAGTGAAATGTTACAAGAGCACTTTTGTGTGTGTGTGTGTGTGTGTGTGTGTGTGTGTGTGTGTGTGTGTGGTACATGGGCCTCTCACTGTTGTGGCCTCTTCCGGACCAGGGCACGAACCCATGTCCCCTGCATCGGCAGGCGGACTCAACCACTGTGCCACCAGGGAAGCCCACAAGAACACTTTTGTGATCATCGTGGACGTTAAGAAATAAGATATTTGTAGACTCCTGAAGCTTCCCTTTTTTCCTCTTAATATACCTTTCCTTTCCCCACAAAGCAGTCACTCTCCTAACTTTTATGGTAGTCCTTTCTAGTTTTTTTATTATAGTTTAGCCACTTAAGCATGTATCTCCAAACAGTGCAATTTAGTACCCTCAGCTTTTTCTTTACACTTACAGAAACAAAACTATATATATTCTTTTGTGACTGATATCAGCTACTCAGAATTATGTTACTAGATTCATATTATAACATATAGTTGTATAGTTTGTATCCATTGCTATATAATATTTTCTTTTATAAATGTATCACAGGTTATTTTTGTAATTTACTACTGATGGATATTAGGGTTGTTTCCAATTTTGCTCTATTGTTAGTTAATATTGCTGTTACAAGCATATTTGTACATATCTCTCGATACACAGGTATACACATTTTTAGGGACTGGATATACTTGCACAGAGGTTTACATATTTCCACCTTTCATAGGTTATGCTAAAATACTTTTCATGGCAATTATTCAACTTTAATACTTCTATGAACAGTTGTATGTGTATCCCACTTATTTCATACCCTCATCAACTCTTGTTCTTGGTCATTTGATTAATTTTAGGTTTTCTAATTTAAATGTACCGTTTTATTTTGGTTTTCATTTGTATTCCTTAATTAGTAATGATGTTAAAAAAAACACCTTCTTATTTGTTTAATGGACATTTGTATGTACTCTTTGGTAAATTGTCTGTTCAGTGCTTTTGTAGACTTTTCTATTGAGTTGCCTTTTTCTTTTTTTAAATAAAGTTTCATATGTATGTATTTTAGATAAATGACTTTTGTCAGTTATATGTTACACATACATTGTCCTATGCTGTGTTCAGCCTGTAATACTCTTAATGTATTACAAAAGGGTTTTCTCTAAAATATCTTCTGGGAGCTTATTTATCTCAGCTTTGAAGTTTAGAGCTACAACAGATTTTTGTGTAAAGTGGTGTCACATATTTTGTCATATGAATATTCAGTTGATGAGCCAATTAATTGAAATGAGTGTCTTTCCGAGTGATATGCTATGCCTCCTTTTCAGAAATCAGTAATCCATATTTGTGTGGATTGTTTCTAAGCTGTTTATTCTATTCCAGTGGACAATTTGCCTGTCCTGTGCTGTTACTACAATGCCTTTTTACAACTGTAGCATTATAATAAGGCTTGTTCTTTGGAAACCTATTTCTTCCAACACTGGTCTTCTTTGTGAAAAGCATCTTACTTGTACTTGGTCCTTTGGATTGAGCTTACAGATCAACTTGAAATGAAAAATACATCTTTTAAATATTGAGTTTCCTACAGTATATTCTTATTTAGTGTCTTTCATTAGTGTAATGGTTGTCTTTATAAAAGCTTAACATATTTGTTGTTAGATTTATTCATACACATTAATTTTTGATAGTCTAATTATCTTTGTATTTATTTTTTATTATTTTTTTACTTTAAAAAATTATAGATTTACATGTGATTGTGAGAAATAATAGACTGCATGTACCCTTTGCCCAGGTTCCCCCAGTGGTAACATCTTGCAAAACTACAGTACAAGGTTACAGCCAGGATATTGACATTGGTACAATTCACATAAATATCTTTTCTTGAAGACATTTTCTAAATGTCTATTACTAGTATTAGAAATTCATTTATTTTTGTACATAGAACCTATATTCGACAACCTTACTTATTAAATCTAAAAATTTAGATATTAAATCTTATGGGGTTTCAACCTACAAAGTATATAATCTGTAAAAGATGGGAGTTTTGTTTGTTCCTTTCAAATATTTATGCATTTAGTTCCTTTTTCTTACTTTACTCTTGTTTAGACATCCAGGACAATGGCAAATAGAAATGGAGATAGTGCACATCCTATTTCGCCTTCTCATGGGGTAAATGTTTAGTATAACATCATTAAGAATAATATTTGTTGTAGGATTTTAGATACTCTTGATCAAATTAAAGATATTCTTTTCTACTATTGTATGTGAAGGGTTTTTTGCATGACTTAATTTTGAATTTTAACAAATGTTTTCCTCTTTATATTGAGATAATCATATGACATTTTTTCTGTTCCCATAATGTTGGGAATTAAATGCATTGATTTATAAATGTAAAGCCAAACTTGCATTCCTGGTCAGAGCCCATATGTTTATGATTTTAGTGATTTGAAATACATTGAACCTCATTTTATGGCCAAGCATACACTCTCTTTTGGTAAATGTCCAAAATACACCTGTAACTTATATGTATTTTATGTTTTTTGTGTATACTGTTCTACATATGTCAATTAGGTCACATTATTTAAATGTGATGTTCAGTTTCTTTTAATCTTACTGATTTTTGTCTGCTTTTTATATTATTTAGAGAGATTAACATTTTCCTGTAGAATTATGGATTTGTCTGTCTCAGTTATGTTGATTTTTGATTTAGTCCTTTCAAAGCTATGTTATCAGGTGCACAAATATATAAGATTATTATGTCTTCCTTTCCAGTTGTCATTTTAACATTTTAAAATTTCCCTCCTTATGATTCTACATTTACTATTTGACTTAAAGTCTACTTTGTCTATGTTAATATTGCTATACTTTCTTTTGGTTAATATTTGCAAAGATATACTACTCTCTTTCAACTTAATGTTTTCAACCTCTGCCATTATATTTCAGGTATGTTTCTTAAAAGCAAGATATAATTATTGTTTTTAAATCCAATCTAACAGTATCTGTCTCAATTTAAGTGCATTTATATTTAATGTAATTATTTATATAATTGACTTTTTCTATATATTCTGTTCTGTGTTCCTTTATATCTCCTTTGCTTGCCTCCTTTTTATATTGATCAAATGTCTTTTATTATTCCATTTTATATGTTCCATTAGCATGCTGTTACATATTTTCTATTATTTTGTTATTGATTACCCTAGAAATTACCAGATGCATTTTTACCTATTAAAATCTTTTGTAAGTTTTTGATGTCTTATTTCCACACAATGTAAGAATGTTACAACAGTTTAACTGCTTTTATTCACCTTCTTTCATTTCTCCCATCAGATTATGTTACTGCTGCACATACTATAGCCCCACAGAGAACCGCTATTATTACTGTTTTATTTTATTTTTTTAACATCTTTATTGGAATATAATTGCTTCACAATGGTGTGCTAGTTTGTGCTCTATAACAAAGTGAATCAGCTCTACATACACATATATCCCCATATCTCCTCCCTCTTGTGCCTCCCTCCCACCCTCCCTATCCCACCCTTCTAGGTGGTCACAAAGCACCGAGCTGATCTCCCTGTGCTATGTGGCTGCTTCCCACTAGCTATCTGTTTTACATTTGGTAGTGTATATATGTCCATGCCACTCTCTCACTTGGTCCCAGCTTACCCTTCCCACTCCCCGTGTCCTCAAGTCCATTCTCTATGTTTGCGTGTTGATTCCTGTCCTGCCCCTAGGTTCTTCAGAACCATTTTTTTTTTTAGACTCCATATATATAATAGTAATTATTTATAAGTGTTTCTACAGTTTTACCTTTCCCAGTACTCCTTGTTTTTATCTTGAAGTTTCATGCTCTGATGTGCCATCATTTTGCTTCAATCTGGAGAACTTTATTATTTTCTTGTATTGTGTAGGTTTGTTGGTGACAAATTCTCTCAGATTATTTTAACCATAATATGTTTTTCTGTTGCTTTCACTTTTGAAGAATGATTTAACGTAAGATAGAATTCTAAGTTTGCATTCATTTTTTTCTTTCTTTCTTCACTTTATAGATTCTACTATTGTTTCTGATAACTACAGTCACAGTTGAAAAGCAACCATGAGTCTTATTATTGCTCCTTTGAACAAAAATGTCTTTTTTTCTCTAGCTGCTAATATTTCACTTTGCCTTTGGTTTTCAGCAGTTTGACTAAGATGTGCATAAATACAGTTTTCTATTTATTTTTCCTGCTTGAGGTTTGCTACACTTCTTGAATCTCTATTTATCAGTTTATCAAATAATTCCTTAGCCATTATCTTTTCAAGTTATGCTTCAATCACATTCTCCTTCTCATCTCTTTTTGTGGTTCCAGTTACATGTATGATAGATAATTATGTCTACATTTTCTTTACAATCTATTCTTTTATTTACAATCTTTTATTTTTTCTGTCTATGCGTCTGCTTGGATACATTTTTTTTTTTTTCCCTTGAGGTCACTAGTCATACTTTCTGATGTAAAACTAATTCTCTTTTCAATTCTAGAGTTTCATTTTCATTCTATTTTAAAGAATCCAGTTTCCTGTTGAAATTCTCACTATTTTTATCCATTCTGTTCTCCTTTTACTTGTGCTCTTAAACAAATTTATAATAGATATTTTAAAGTCCTTGAGTGAAGATTCCAAGACCTGGAATATCTGTGAGTCTTACTATTGTTTTGCATTAAAAACAACAACAACAACAAAAAAAACACAAAATGTTGGTCACATTTTTGCCCCTCTTTGAATGCCTTGTAATTTTTATTGCAATCTGGAAATTGTGTAGGAGACCATAGAATTTGCAGATGATTTTTCCCCTTCAGAGTTTTTCCTTTCCTCTGTTAGGTAGGTGATGTGAACGTCTAATCACTCCAGACAGTCAGGTAGGGGTTGGGTCTGAGGAACAATTTTAATAAGACTTAATTCATTTGTAGTGTGTCTCTCATTCCTCAAACATATCTCTCAACACACTCTTGATTGAGAGGCTCACAGTTCTTTGTTTCTTCAGCTCTGAAAGATGGAGAGTAATACAGTTCTCCTCTTCAGAGGTTTTGAATCAAGATCCTTAGACTCCTGCCCAGTGAAGCTTATATTGTGACATTTGTGGAGAGAGAGATCTAGCCTGAGGCAGACAGCATCTTTCTAGTAGGACTTTGTCTCCTAAGTACCATGATAAAGGTGGAGATTACTCTCTGCCTTTTACTAGTTTCTGGATAAGCCTCCTAATTCCCCACATTGCCTCAGAACTCAGACAGTTTCAATTAGGGAAAACTGACCATGCTTAGGGGCTTTTCTAGATTTCAGTCTGTTATGCCAGGCTGTCAGACAATCAGTAATTAGCTAGTTCTTCTTTCCCTTAGTTTAGTTGTTCTGCTCAGCCAGCCTAATCTTTAGCTTAAAACTGGAATTAACAAAGGCCCACAATAATTATCAGCTCTTTCCTAGCAGGGGCTATTTGTTCTCTCAAATCTTTAATCCATCAAGTATTTGTTTTCACTTAGCAATATGATCTACTTAAAATTGTGATTACAGATTATCCAGTTTCTGATTCTTACGGTGGAAATGTTAACCTACTATCTGCTAGCCAGAGGACAAATCTCAGAATGATCACTTTTTCAAAGTGCATTATCTCGTTTTCTTGATCTTCAGTTGTCAGTTTACCAAGTATTTTGATTTATTTTTAAAAAAGCTTATTCTTGTCTAGATGTAGTTTGTTTTTTTTAAACCATATAGAAGCATAATCCTTTTTCTTATGATATTCACTCCTGATTTTCTGTTCTATCATGCCCAGAAAACACATTCCATTTTGTGTAAAATATAATTTCTAGAAAGACTAGCACTCATTTGATTATCCTTTATGAGAGTCATCTGAAGTTTTAGAGGAACAAAAGTCCATGAAAAGATCAGAGAAAATGCCTAGTGAAAAGAGGCCTGGTGACATCAACTTTAAATGTGCAATTGTTCTGATGCCAGATTTCCTCCCAAGCAGTGCCAACTGGCAGACACAGAAATCCTCACCTCCTCCTAGTGTTAAACTCAGCAGTCAAAAACTAGATGGAGTGGGAAGTGTTGATTTAACACCAGGGAAGAAACATGGTCTGATGCTAGCTTTAGTAAACATTTAAAAGAAGGTTTTTAAGAGTGTTAACTTAAAAGGCAGGCAGAGGGACAGAGAATAAGAGCTGAAGAGCAAAGATGAGGGAATTGCAGGAGTGTTCAGGGAGGGTCCCTGACTGAGGGAGGGGAAGAATGAGGCTTGTCTTATCTAGAGTAGAATTCCGTTTTAATTTTTGTATTAGATTGGGTCAAATGAGATTATCTGTGTATCCACATAAATGTGTACAGGTACACATATATGTGCGTAAATGTTTGCTTAATGTATTAGGTAAATATATATGTATATACACATATATAATATATATACACATATGTACGTATACGTATATAATACATATATTCAAAGGTATCTAAAAAACTATTTCTGGGTCTATAAACATCTTTGTTGTTTTTTCTCATTCTTAGAAATACAGAGAAGAAGGTCATGCTTAGTTCCCTAGAAGAATGACCTCTATGTCCATAGCTGTGTTTGTTTCCATAAAATATACAGCATTAGATGCTTTGATAAATACAGATTCCTTTGATGAATTTGGTGATATAAATATTAATATGACATAGATCTTGCTTTGAACAAACTCTGTTAAGAGAGAAAGATAAGTGAAAACATAATTAAAATATACTATATAAACTACAATAACAGGTTTGGGTTAAATGGTGGCAAAGAGTAGGAAGTATTGAAATCTACTGAGAGAAGTAGAGTCCACCTTTGGTATCCCCAGGGGGATGGGTTCCAGGACCCACAGTGGATACCAAAATCCAGGATGCTCAAGTTCCTTGTATAAAATGGAATAGTACAGTTGTCCCTCCATAACCCCGGGTTCTGCATCCTCAGATTCAACCAATTTCGATCCAGGAGGCTGACTGTGTATGAATGCTTAAAAGAGGAGGTAACATCCAGATTAGGCTTGAATGACAAAAAATAATTCTGTGTATCTGTAATCCCTCCCTTCCTTCCTTCTAAAATGGTCATTTCTAACATATGTAGGTATTTAATACTTTGCCTGTAAATATATGAGAAACTTGTAACAGAGTCCACATGAGTACATTTTTTTATCGTGACATTAGAATTAGACTGCAAGCCCTACATAGTAAACTTTTGTATCTGGTCATGTGAATCACACACTTCGTTCTTTTTCAAAATTTTCTGGGTTAATTTTGAGTGTTTCTATGTTATATTATCTTCAGGAAATTTTGGGGTACTCTGAAAATTTCTGAGGAAAGTTTCAGTGAAATTGTTTGAATTTACTAGATTGATGTGTAAAAAGTGGACATCTATGTGATTTTTAATCATACCAAACAAGAAAATGGACTATATTTCCGTTTATCTAACCGCACATTTTTATTACATTTATTCTCTAAGTACATTGTTTGGGGGGGTTGATTATTATAAAAATATTTCCTTGTTGGTGCAAAAAATAATTGCATTGGCTTTTCAAAATATTGAATATATATCCAGAATTCTCAATGAAAATTATTATTAGTAACATTTTATGTGAAATTTTCTCTGGATATCTATAGATGTAATCATGAATTATTATCTATGAATAATGACAGTTTTGTTTCTTTGTTTCAATCATTATACCCATTTTACTTTTCATACTTTTTTTAGACTGATGTTGAAAATGAATAGAGATAGTGATATCTTTGTCTTATTAATTTTCAAGGAAGGAAATTCATTATTATAAATTCAGTACATTATTATAAATTGTAATATCATAAATATAGAACATTATCGTGTAAGATGTTTGCTGTAGCTTTATTGTAGATATCCTTTATCAACTTTGATATAGTTGCTCTATTTCTAATTTTTATTTAGGAATTGTGTTCATCTTAAATGATTAACATTTATCAAGGTAGTTTTTTGTTTCTTTATCTTTAACATCTATGTAACTAATTATTAGTCTTTTTCCTGAGCAGATCTTTCTATCTACACATGAGTATAATGTGAAACAGTTATAAATCACTTAACTCTCACCTCCAAATGAAGAGGAAATGGTTATGATGACTTAAATCATAACATACAACATTCCAGTGTTAGCAAACATTGGCCAGGAGTTGAATGCTCTACTTGAACTGAACTCACAACAAAAAAAGTTTTAAGCTTTATAACAAATTTACTAATTAACAGTATACAGTATCTATTTATTTTTTGGCAGTATGAAGAGCTATTTCAATAGAAGAAAAAATAAAATGTTATTCTGTTAACTATGTCACATAAAGTCAGAGAGTTGAAATTTAAATTGGTGTATTTTACTATGGATTTTATTTCAGTCCATATCATTGAGGAAGTCGTGGTTGAACATCAATGTCAATGCTCCCCAGATTAAGAGGACTTTTTATCTCTACTAAAAGAAGTTATTCACAAACCAGAGGGCAGGGCTTTTCTTCCTTGTAAAATTTGTTTTGTAATGCCTTAGTACCTTTACAGTTTAACAAGTTGGACTCTTTGAAAGGATGTTTTAGTCCTTTGGTGGATTCCATGTTAGGGTTCAAATGTGATCTTTGAGAGCTTTTGCAATTTGGAATCTCTTTATGAATAGAATTCCACCTGGGAATTTGGTGAAAATATCTCTGCAGTATTCTATCGTGCTACTGTTTTCATCCCTTTAAGTGGCTGCAATTCAGAAGGACTGAGGTTTTGTTGAGAATCACTTGGAATGATAAAAAATATAAAATGTAAGGTATCTGTATAAAGCAAATGGTTAAAAACCTTACCACCTCTGAAACCCCTTAGCCAAAATTTCCCCATCCCCTATTTTGTGAGACTCTAAAGGCAACTTGCTTAAAGGGTATAGTAAAAATCGGTTTTTGGTATCTCTAAATAGGATTTCAGATAGTCGCTGGGAAAATCAAAAGAACAGCGATAGTATAAATAGTCTGTTGACAAAAATATTTTGAAGTTTTAGGCCATTTGGTTTAATACCATAGCATATTAAAAATGCATATTACATATACAGAATGTAAACTCCCTGGGCACAATGATCTTGTCTATCTTTATTCGTCGTAGCCTTCCCCTCGGCCTCAAAAACAGTGCTGGGCATATAAGGGGACTTCATTAAACATGTTCTGAATAAATGAAATAATGAATTACATTCTCTTTTTGTCCATGTTACCTGCTAGATTTTAAGTTTATTTAGAGTTTGTGTGATGCTTAGTGTCTTACTTACCTGAGACATTCACCATAGTATGAGCATAGTTTTCTTCCAGGATATCACCACAAAGATTGGGTACTTGCTATGTGATAGGCTCTGCAGGTGAGTGCTCAACATACATTATCTCTTTAATCCCCACAACAGTATGCTAAGTACTACTGTTGTCTCCATTTTACAGGTAGTTGAGACTAAGAGAAGTTAGTCTCCGTGCTCTGCTGTCTCCTCTGACCCTGATAATCTATCTACCGTCATCCCTCAGTGTCAGGGAAGAGAATTAAGCTTCCGGAATTGAAAATGCTCATGGTATTTTTCGTATAGCAACATTTATTTTGGAATGTTTAGCTGCTTCTAAAAGCATCCATGAAAGTTTGCCAGTTACCCAGAAGATAACAGCACCAACAGCAAAATACATTTTAAATTCTGAGGAGTAAAATTTTTTCTTCACTTTCACTACAGGCAGTAACCTGGAAAATGATATAAATTTCCATTTAAAGATTATTGTCTCTAAATTCATCTCTAATGCATCCCCATGTTTCATTATTCATTCTTCAATTGTAAAATTGTAGGCAGTTTAGGAAAGTGTTGAAGATGATTTCAAGATAACAGACATGATTCACTGAAAGTGATATAACAAAGGGTCAGGAATTGGACATGGGAGAGAATGACATTGCTCTTTTATTGCATTACATCATTTACTGCTGGCAAAAAGTTGGTGATTAATTAAGACCTTGGTCGTTTTGATCTTGAGAAGATCACACAATCTCAAACCCATCCCTACACGTGATATAGCATGTGCTTTGCCGCTCTGCTCTTTTGGATTGCAGTTTCTTTTATGGAATTTCTGTTGAGCAGTAACTGAACTGTGATATTTTATTCTCTTTTTAAATCAAAGTTTAAATTCTGGGCAGGTGGCTGTTCTTGGCAAGGAGAGGAAGGAGGTATCCCTTAGTTGTTGCAGCCTTTCTCTGAATGTCCTAATTGACAAGGGAACTCTTTACAGGTGACTGAAGGAGTTCCCTTTGTACGGGAAATCTGTAATATCTCTGTCGCTTTCTGCATGCAGATGACAAGCTTCTGCCACCTTCAGAGCTTTATATCCCCCAGCTTCAGGGACTTTTGTGATTTCCATCCATTCAAATTGGTCCAAGCCAGTGAAGTGTTCCCATCCCCAACATTTCTTCAGCCAGATCAATCTGCCCTTATCACAACAGAGGTGCAGGAAGCTTTGTGAATTACAAGCTGTTCTCATGTTTATTGATGCACTGATATTTGGGAAAGGACTAAAAAAAAATTTTTTTTAATGTTCAGCTCATTTCTGTTGAAACTGAATCACCCCTCCCCAGTTCTCTTTTCCACACAGAGCTCAGTTTCTGAGTGTGAAGCCTCTGGGAGAGGGAACCAAAGTAATTGAATCGGATTAGACAAGCCAGCAGAACAAAGTCACATTCCAGGAGGTGTTTCCAGCATTGAGTAGATGAATTGTAATTATTTAAGGATTAGTGCAAGCTTGAGATGAGGTCCATTCTGAATACTCTTCACTGTGTATAAACAAAAGAAAGAAGTAGTAATATAGGCTGTTTAAGCTTCTTTTTATCTTTAATAGATTTCTGTTAGAGCTGTGTGAACTTGAAAAACTGCTGCCATAGTGAGCAAACTCACTCATTGTTTTTCGATAAAAAGTTAGGCCAAGCTAAGCTCTCAAGTCTAGGGAGAGAGCTTAATTAAGGCTACTTCCTTTACTGTAATTTACTGGGACAGCGCTTTGCTCTGTGCCATGGGCAAGGGGAATTGGGCCTATCTTTTGTAAATAAACTTTTTATTTCAGAAGAGTTTTAGATTTACAGAAAATTTGCAAACATAGTATAGAGATTTCCAATACACGTGCCATATAATTTCCCTTCCTGTTATATATTATAGTACTGTGGCACATTTGTTACAATTAATGGACAAATATTGATTTATTGATATTAAACTCCATACATTATTCAGATTTTCATTTTTCCTTAATGTCTCTTGTCTATTCCAGGATCCTATCCAAGATACTACATTTAATCATCATGTTTCCTTAGGCTCCTTTTGACTGGGATAGTTTTTCATACTTTTCTTGTTTTTTCATTATCTTGACAGTATACTCATTAGGTATTTTATAGGATGTCCCTCAATCTGAGCTTGGTTAATATTTTTATATGGTTAGACTGGGATTATGGGTTATTAGGAGGAAGACCAGAGAGGTAGAGTGCTGTTCTCAACACAGCGTTTCATGCATACTATCGTATGTATCTTATCAAAGTGACTTGTTATTGGTGATACTAACCTTGTCCACCTGGCTATGGTAGTCTTTGCAAGGATTCTCCACACTAAATTTCCCTTTTTATTTTCCTTTTTCTATACCGTACTCTTTGAAAGCAAATTATTAAGTGTAGCCCACAGTTAAGGTGTAGAGATCTACATTCCACTTTCTTGAGTGAGCAATATCTACATAGATTGGAATTTTACACTGGAAATGTGTCACTTCCCATATTCATTAATTGATCGATTCAGTGTTTTTGTTTTGTATCAGTATGGATTAATGTATATTTACTTTATATTTTGGGTTATAATCCAGTACTGTGTTACTTATTTTGTTGTAACTTTGCCATTGAGAGTTATTTCTGTTGGCTCTGGTGTCCCTTTGACATACTCTTGTTTTTTTATTTGTTTTATCATTTAATTACTTTCTGGCGCTAATAGATGCTTCAGGCTCATATTGTATATTCCTTGTCCCTGCTCCAGAAATGAGCCATTTCTTAAAGAATCTCAGGTTCCTTTTATTGGAGAATTGTATTAGGTACAAAGAGCTGGACACTAGGTGTGCTTACCGCTACTAGGGAACCACTGCTTCCAGAGCTTCTCAGTGGACAAACTAAGGAGATATATGTATGTATATCAGTATCTGTATTAAGCTAAATCTGAGTTTATACTGATATCTCTGATTCTAAACCAGTATCACAGTTTACCTTGGTTCATTCTAGCCTCCCCCCCTTGCCTATCTTCTATTCCAACATTGAGAAATATGGTTTCCTCCAACTGTCATTTGTTTACATGTTTGTTCAACCCTGGTATGCATTTATAGCAGTTTCAGAATTGTTAATCCACACTCCCATGAAAAATAACTTTACCAAATAGAGTATAGTGCTTATGTTCAGCTCCTTTTTGTCTTTAGTCTAACTGTATTCATTCATTTCCACAGCAGCTTAGGTCAGCATAGCTTTTCCCCCACTAATTCCCTTCAGTAAGGTTATGTCATATATTTGTAATATAGTTGGATTCTTTTCTCATAGTCTACATTCCATCTGGTGATCTCTGTCTATCCTCTAGTTGATTTTATTTTCTATTTTTTGCATACATTAAACTTTTGTATAATTCTGTGGGTTATGACAAGTGGTCAGTGTCATGTATCCTTAATGACAGTACTGTACAGAATAGCTTCATAGTTCTAAAATATCTCCTGTGCTCCCTGCATTTAATAATCTTCCAGACCCCTGTCAACTAATGATCCATTTGCCATCTCTACAGTTTTATCTTTTCCAGGCTGCCACAGAAATGGAACCATTCTCCATTGGTCTTACTCCATCAAGCTCTCTCAAACTGGCTTCCTTTACATAGAAATATGCATTTCGGATTCGTTCATGTTTTAGTGTGGATTAAAAGCTTATTCCTTTTTATTGCTGCAAAGTTTGGACACATCACAATTAGCTTGTCCATTCACCTAGCAAAGGGCATCTTGGTGGTTTCCAGTTTTTGTGGTTCTAAATAAAGCTGTGAGGGTTTTTGTATAGACACACATTTTCAAATCATATTGGTAAATATCTAGGATGGCAATTACTAGGTTGCGTGTTAAGTCTATGTTTAGCTTTGTAAGAAACAACCAAACCAGCTTTCAAAGTGGCTGTACCACTTTTCATTCTCTTCAGTAAAGAATGAGAGTTCATGTTGCTCCACATCCTTGTCAGCACTTGCTGTTACCAGTTGTTTTTGTTTTGTTTTTTTTTAATTTTAGCTATTTCTAATAAGTGTATAGTGGTATTTATTGTTGTTTTAAGTTGTATTTCTTTACTGACATGTTGAGTAAAGTTTATTTGCCTTCTGTACATCTTTTTTGGTGAGGTGTCTGTACAGATATTTTGCCCATTTTTAAGTTGGAGTGTTTTTGCTTATTGTTGAGTTTTAAGTGGTCTTACTGATGAGCTTACTGGTCTTTTTTGTGTAGGTCAGTGTTTTAGATTATATGTCCCACACCCATGAAAAAATCCTCTAAGATGTTTCTTAATTACAGTATTTGGGGCCCAATTCCAGACCTAATGAATTGAGATCTCTTGGAGGCATGGCTCAAAATGCTATATATTTCACAAATTCTGTAAGTGATTCTCACGCACCCTAACATTTGTGAACTACTGGTGTATAATTTGGTAAAACATTTCAGAGTTGTAATTAGATATTGATGAAGCTCTTCTAAGTCACTGGTTTTCAAAAATAGCTGCACATTTGAATCATCTTGGGATTTTTTTTTTTTTTTTTTTTGGCAGTACGCAGGCCTCTCACTGTTGTGGCCTCTCCCGTTGCGGAGCACAGGCTCCGGACGTGCAGGCTCAGCGGCCGTGGCTCACGGGCCCAGCCGCTCTGCGGAATGAGGAATCTTCCCGGACCGGGGCATGAACCCGTATCCCCTGCATCGGTAGGCGGACACTCAACCACTGGGCCACCAGGGAAGCCCATCTTGGGAAATTTTTAAGGTCCAAATGCCCAAGCCTCTCCTTAACCTAATGAATCAGATCCTGTAAGAGTGGGATCCAGTCATCATTCTTGCTTAAACTTCCCCAAGCAATTCTATGTGCAGCCAGTATTGAGAACCACATTCCAAATTTATGTAAGTATTCAACAAGTGCATTCAATTGCATATTTATTTTTACTAAGTACATTAAAAAATCCCTACATTTTTCATTTTACTCATTGTGTTTTAGTGATGTGAAATTAAATAATCATTCATAATTTACAACATGACACACATGAGAGAACTGCAACTCACATATCAAGTTATGGAAATACTTAATTTTAATGTTATTTAACAATAAGATCTTAAGAAGTTTTACTGGAGGCCATATACAGGCAAAATTCAATCTATTTTATTTTAAGAAGCATTGGGAGCTGCAGCAATATCCTTCAGGTAGTCTACAGTAGTGTTTAATACTATTATTAGGAAAGTCACCCTTTAAATAATAAACATCCTTTGGTCTCAAACTTTTGTCCATTTCTATAAATGTACGGTCTCATAACTCTTCCTCTATCCCTCTACGTACAATAATATTTAGCTATTACTAAAAGAACTATAAAAGGGATATACTGTACTATTTAAGTGTTATTTAAAGGATGTGTATTAGTTATCTATTGCTGCAATAAAAATTGCCCCCCAAATTTAGTGGAATAAAATAACAAAGATTTATTACCTCAGTTTCAGGGGATGAAAAATCAGGAGCCACTTATTTGTGTAGCACTAGTCTCTCATGAATTTGCCTGCAGGATGTCAGCAGGCCTGCTGTTATCTGAAGGTTAGATTGGGGCTGGAGCATTCACTTCCAAGATGGCTCACTCACATGGCTGTTGGCAGGAAGCCTCAGGTTCCTTGCTACATGGGTCCCTCCATAGACTGCTGAGTATTCTCATGACATGGCAGGTAGCTTCCCTCAGAACAGGTGATCCAAGACAGAGAACTAAGAAGGAAACCAGAATGCCTATCTACATGATCTAATCTTGGAAGTTACACATTGCCATTTCATCATCTGCTATTCATCTGAAGCAAGTCATTAAGTCCAGCTCACACTCAGGGGGAGAGGAATTAAACTCCACTTCTTAAAAGGAATAGTATCAAATAATTTGTAGACATACCTTAAAAACCATCATAGCATCCTGTCAATCTTCATAGGAATTATTTTAAAAATTTGTTGAAACATTAATAACCACATAAAATTTTATGCATTGAAAAGTAAACAATCATTAACAAATGCTAAATATTATTTTAAATAACTTTAAAAGCCTCATATATCAATTTAACAATATTTATTGTCTCCTGTATGTCAGATATTGTGCTAGATTTGACAACAAATGGGAGAAATAAATAAGATCCAGAAGTTTAAATTTAGCTAGAGTCAGATAGGTGATAGAGACAAAAGCTATACCTATACTTCTGTGCCACAAATTCTGTGAGTGATAGAAGTATATATGGGGCATACTTTAAGAACAGGAAGAGGACATAATCATGTGAGAGGAGCTGGTTGAGGGTTTGGTCAGGAGAGGCTTCCAAAGGCAATGATGGCTGATATGTCTTGAGAGATGATTTAATAATAGTTCATCAGGATCATGAAAGGAGAAGAAAGGTTTTCTTGCTGATGAAATGGCAAGTGAAAAGGCACAGTACTTCGGGGAATACCAAATTATTTCATTTAATCAAAGATTTTATATTGAAGCGTGGAAGGAGATGAGTCTAGAAGTAAAAGTAAGGTGAGGTCTGTAAATAGGCCGTGCTAAAGATCTCTACTCTTATTATAAAGTAGTAAATAATTTACTAATTGCAACATTATTGCTACCATAAGCAAAAAGCACCACAAGGAACTCTAATCATTATGGCAAAGTAATACTATTCTCATAGTAAGAATTACTTAGAACTAACTACACTGATCAAATGGTTAATTAAATGAATATATTCTACCCAGAGTATGCTAATAATGATAATCTATTAGATGAATGATTTCTACTTTCATTTTATTCGTCTAGATACAGACTTTCCTACTTACCACAATTTCAAATATATGGAAGTCTAAACTATTAAAGCAAACATTATGCCAATAAGAATCTACTTTGAATTTTCAATAATTGCCCCCACTGAGTTTGTTCACCTTTCTGTGTTCAGAATATGGAACACATTTAAAAGTATTGAATAACTTATTGTTCTATCATACATTTGCCTAGATGGTTAGGGAAGTGTGGTGGGGATGAGATGTAAACCCATCCAGCAGGCTGGCACAGGGAAGGGTACCAAGGACCAGGGCTTCCATCAAGTGAGCTGCTTCTTAGAGCGTTCAGACTAAGGAAGAGCCTGAGTGTGAATTCAAGGGGGAAAGATAGGGAAGCCAAAGTCAAGGAAATTTAAGCCAAGATGAAAAACCAGGTATATACAGGATGTGGAGAGGGCATTCAAGATAATGATGGAGCTGACCAAGGTGGTTCAAAAACTAATTTCAAGAAATAGAGCCATGCACCTGAAGTGCACAGGCAGGCACCCACATACTGTGTTAATGAAGGGGGCAGGTGTAATGATACAGCACCCACAATTTCTGTAGTATCTTTTGCAAATCCTTAGAAAACATATTTTTTATATGTCCCTTCGTTTAATTCTGGGAATCATGACCTGTGATACCTGAATGCCAATATCCAAAGAAAACTATGCTTTTCTTTTATTTTGCCCTCTTTTTCATTTGTTTTCATCGCCTTAACGCCATTAATTTAAGCAATAACTCAGAAAGAACAGAGAAGAAAAAACTCATTTAAAAAGGTGATGATAAAAATTAAAAATTAAATTGGAGATGTGGAGGAACTTGTTAAGAAGGATAAATTAGTGCCTTTTTCTTTTCCACTTATTTTCTTTAAGTGCATGGGGGTTGTTTCATTTTTCTTGCCAGATAGTGCCTCTTTGTAATAAAAATAGGAAACTATGTTCCAGCACCATAAGCAGAGAATAGTTGTGATTCATTTCCAATGAAAAGGGAAGTATGTTGCTTTTTCCAAGGCTCCTCAGAAATTGGTTGAGCATCAGGTGCATCTGTCTGACTCTTCCAATCACAGATGCACCCTCTTGCTTAGTTTTGTGGAAGCTTTTCTCCTTCCAATATATCCTGAATCTCTATGTGGATTTTAAAATAGATACCATATTTTCTGTCCAGTGTTTAAATTAGGCAAGAGTTGTTTTTGGGGTGTTTTTTTTTGTTTTTTTGACTGAGAGAATATGAAATATGTTCTCAGTTGAATATAGGGGCAAGAAACGTTCAGAGCCATTTTTCTGAAAATGGCTACCATTCTCCCAAGCTTCTGGGCACTGATATCTTTGACTCTCACAGTGCTACTCTCCAGGTTGTGGTCTTCAACATCATCAACACCAAGTGTTTTCCAAAATCATAATTGGAACAGACTCAATATTCTCATTAAAACAGGATCTGAGCCAACTCACTTTGATTTGAAATATGTGTCTACTTACCAAAAAGCTATAGACTTCAAGACCCCTGGTGACAGATCCGTAGAGTTAGTCTGGCTAGGATAGAAAGGCAACTGCAAAAGAAAAGAAGCAGAGCTGGCAGGGCTTTTTGCTGTTAGATGGATAGCACCGCTTTCTTTGTTTTCTACTGGAAGACCTTTCTTAAAGTACACATCTCCTTTTTTCAAACTACAACTCTACCTCCATGTAGTTTAAACTTACTGATATGTTTCAGTTTCTACCATGTTATACAGGAGGTTCTACATGTCCCATAAAATACATAAGTTGTTGCTACAGTTCATTCTGTTCTTAGCATTGATAGTCTTAATAGTGATGTTATACAGAACTATCTAATATGAGATCTCAATTCCCAATGTACTCCACTGGAAAATAAGATACTTTGACCATTGACTGCTTCTCTGTTGCTTACTTTTTTGTGTATCAGAGTTAATCACATGGTAATTGCTCAACAAATATTGTTGATTGATTGAGAATATTTTAAAAAATTAATTGCTTAACCCTCATTGTTTATATATACCTGCTTTCATGAATTGGGATCCTAAGGTAAAAAGATCTCTTGTACTGCAACAATTGTAAAACACACCTCAAAATTCTTGGCAGAATAAGAAAAACATTAATTTTCTTTCTTTTGAATGTGTCCTTTTGAAGGTACAGAAATAAATGTAATTGAATTTTATTCCTCCTTCTAAACAGAGAATTTATGAATTTTTTTCAAAGATACTTCACATTCTTACACTTATATCACTAACATTGTTCATGCAGAGTCAAGGGAACCACACATGAGAGATTAGATTAGGAAGCTTTAAGGGCCTTTTAAATTATAAAAGTCTGTGATTATCCTCTTGAGGAATTAATTGTTCATTTTTGAAAGTGAACAAAATTCAAATCTAACTCAGTATATTAATGTTACAGATTATTCACATGGCAATAAATTCATTTCTAATGTTTTCTATTTTGCTCATTTCAATATGAATTCACTGATGATATCTGCATCTAAGTAAAATGAATTTATTGGAAGTGTTATGGAGGCTCATTCAGTCAATAGGAAACTGGAGGACCAAACTTTGAAATTAGCAGAAACAAAGAACAAAGATGCCAGTGATGATCTTATAACTGAAATGTTGTAAGATGTTGGATGGATGACTTACTCTGCTGACTGACCTGTGCATATCACCTCCTCTTTGCTTCCTAGCACCTTAGAGATTAACAGTGTTTAAATCACAAACTGGTCCCCTAGATCTCCTCAGACAGGAGAGGATTAAAGGATCTCTGAATTACTACTTCAGTCCTTTTATCTTCCAATCTGGGAAGGTAGCAACAGATATAACCTTCCCAGCAAACCTACACACAGGGATGAAGAGGTAATCCCCCAAAAAGAAAATGGAGGAGGTAAAAGGAGAGACTGAACCTGAGTGACCCCAAATGAGAAATCTTCACAACATTATGAAATAGTTCTACAAGGGATATGTGCAATACTTTAGAGCTACACAGACTTATATTTTCCTCTTTGCATCTATACGTGAAGTACATCTTGTTTGAAAAACTAATCAGGTATCTGTCAAACTTTTAAGTTAAGTCTCTCAGTTTGAGTCACATTCCATTTCATTCTGCCCTAATCCCTAGGTATGTGCTGACTGTGCAGGCAGGACTCCAGTTTCTCCTTGGCTAATGGAAGGTAGGTGAACCTCTGTGTCACCAATTAACTCTTGTAGAGGCTAAACTCCTGGTAGAATAAGATGGCTTGTTGCAACAGTGATTTGAAATGGACTAAGCAGCATTCCCTGTAGTCAACATTCAAAATCCCATTATCATCTGGTCTCCAAGGAGTCCTGTTTGATAAATACTCTTGAAATAACCATTTTGTCATTACTTGTAAAGTGGCAGGATTCCTAAGTATGAATAGTGTGTTTTTAAGCACGGTTGCACTATTTGAACTTTGGCAAAGATGATTGTGTTTGAAAGAATACTCTCATTAATCTTTACAAACAAGTTTTAGGTTTATTTTTTAATACCATTTGATATAAAAAGAGAATAAGAAGTTGGTTTTGTTAGCATTTTACCGTGAATGCCAATAGTTATTTTTCTTGTCTAACTCAATAGTTCATGCCCTGAATCCACAAGAACATTGAAAGCACAAGCAGTTTCAATGTGCTAATCTCCATTTTGATGGTGCTGTGATTGCCTCTGGAAGAAGTGCTTAGTTCTTTAGAACTCTCTTAATATTATCCTACTCGTTAAACAGGTGGAATAAGTGTTCCACCTTCTGAATAGATGCACTGTGTGTTTTCCATGCACTTCATGTGTTCTCTTTTTCTTTCTCATTTCCTTTCTGTTTTGTTTTTATTAACTCATTTATTTTCTCACTTTCTAATTGACTCCATATGCGATATAATCATCTAGTTGTATTTCACTTCTTATTAATTCAGAACATTTATGTTCATTTTAAAAACTCCTATGAAACCCATTTGTACTAAATAACCTTTTAAAGATATATGTCTTTATGAATGAGGAAACAATAGTAGGAACTCTTAAATATGCAACCTCTAATTCAGAATGACTGACACATTAAATCATATCATCCAGCTATACTGTTGTGCTTTAAGAAATCCTTATTCTCAGAAGTAACATAATTAATAGTTGAGAGAAATAAGACTATAATATTTAGTTAGGTTGAAACAGAAAAGCACATTTGGGAAACATTTACTGGAATTCAAAGAAGATGGATAAAAATCAATTTTGCCTGTTGTCTACATTGCTGTTTCATTCTCCAGTTGCCAACACACCATAAATTGGTACTAGAATTAGAATTTTGACATATCATTAATCAGAAAAATAAATATGAAACAGCTTGATGAACCCTGGTATAAGAAATAAAAAGTCATCCCATATGTGTCATTTCTTGCAGGAGCTTAATATCATTTAGTAAATCATAGTATAAATTTCTACAAAGGACACAAGCTCACTCTTCCTTATTTTTGATGGATTTTTTTGAAGAAAAATCATTAGTTCAATATCATAAAATATGTTTTCACCTATCTTCGATACCATTTCTCATGATATTCACATCTAAATTCTAATTAATTTTAATTTTAGGATAGTAGTTTATATCTGAATTGGAAAATTTTCTTTTGCTTTATGTAGAGAATTCTTGTTAAACTGTTTGGGAAAGATAACCACTCTAGTTTATTAAGCTGTACCACATACATTGAACTTTTACTATATCAGTAAAGAATAGACTATGTCTCATGTTGAATGCTTGTTAGTAGGCTTAAAATTATCCTGGTGAGAAATATTCTTAGCATAGTAAAGACAGTGTAGCTGATAAATGGATTTGAGAGCTGTTTAAGGGCTAAAATCATCATTCCTGGGGGATGGATTGGATATGGAGATGGAGAGAGAGGAAGATGCAAAGTATGACTCCCATACTTCTTTTTCAAGAAATGGATAGATGTTGGTGCCATTAGCAAAGATAGGAAACACTGGTTTCACTTTCCAGACTATTTCTTTCCACTTTTGTTCTCCTACTCCCTTTCACTTTCTTTTTCCTGCCCTCATCCTCTACCTTTATTCTAAATAAGGCTCCAGAAGGTACTTTCTAGAGTCTCAAAGATTATACCCAGCCGTTAAAGCTATTCTATTTTCCAGAATTGTTTATTTTACCTTGTTTTTCTGTCTCTTATTTTGGAGTAATGTCATTAAGTTTGCCTGGCTAGATTTGTGGAGTATTCCCAAATAGGATGCTGTTTTTGGATATTCCCAAATCCCATGCTCGCAACCTTACTCAGTTAGGTATGAAGTTCTGGGCTAAGGCTTCTAGAAAGGAAATCCAGGTCCATCTTTCCTATTCTTCTTGGGGAATTTGTTAAAACCCCTTTGTTAAGTTTATCTATTATTTCCCAATCTAGTCTCTCTACCAAGCACAGGATAAGAATAACTTCACCAATCATTAGGCTTAGTTTCTAACTAACTGAAGAAAAATGATTGTCATTAGTGTCATTAGAGTCTTAAATTAGATATGCATAAGCATATGAGAGAAAGTATTGTGTGGTAGGCTGAATAATGTCCATAAAGATATGAGGTCCTAACCCCTGGAACCAGTGAATGTTACCTTATGTGGAAAAAGGGTCTTTGCAGATATAATTAAGTTAATAATTTTGAGATGGAGAGATTATCCTGGATGATCTGGTAGGCTCTAAGTATAATCACAAATGTTCACATAGGAGGGAGGCAGGGGGAGGTTTCATAAACACAACTGGAAAAGGTAACGTGATTATGCAGGCAGAGATATGACCAGTGCAGCCACACGCCAAGGAATGCCCTCAACCACTGGAAGCCAGAGGAGGCAAGGAGTGGATTCTTGTCTAGAACCTCCGGAGGGAGTACAGCTCTGCTGACACCTTGATTTCAGCCCAGTGGAACTAATTTCAGATTTCTGGCCTCCAGAACTGTGAGAGAATAAATATCTGTTGTTTTAAACCACCATGTTTGTAGTAACGTGTTAACAACAGTCACTGAAAACTAATTCATGTAGGGTAATATTTATGCGAACAAGCTTAGAGTCAAACTGTTTGTGTTTGAAAACTGACTACTGTTTGTAACTATGATAATAGGGCAAATTATGCCTTTCTCTGTATTTCAGAGTTTTCTTTTTAATATGAGTTTATTAATAGTAATACCCATCTCATAGAATTGTATTAGAATTTAAAAGAATGATTCCTATAAAGTGCTAGCACATCACATACAGAGGTTAACTATTATTATTTATTTCACATTGTAATGTTCTGTATTACCAAGGATAGTTAAGGAATTTCCATTTCTCAAAGTCTTATCGAAGTTAGTTTATTTTCTTATGACTAGAAGTAGACAGATTTTCCTTCTGAGTTATATCAATGTCAAAGATTTTATAATTGTATAAACAGAATGTAGTAGATAGACAAAGTGATTCTGATAGCTGATTCTAAGCTATTTGACCAGGAACAGCTTCCTTGGTGGCAAGAAGGGCAAGGGAGAATATTTAAGGAATGAAGTTGCTCTAATTGCTGATAACTTAAGCCAATTTACCAGAGTCACAGCAGTGGCCAGTTCTGGGGTTTTCTTGTAGACGGGAGATGAAACAACATGGTATAATTAAAATACGTACTTATTTACACTGATGACAGCTACATTAGCAGACATAGGTCTGTAATGCTCAAGAGGCTGGCAAGTTCATAGACTCTGTTAAATTCCTTTATAGACCAAGATATCTCCTTTCCTTTATATGAACCTCTTTCAAGAGCTTCCTGTAAACTTGAACCAGTTAGCTTAGACATATTATCATATTCATTCTTTACTTTATTTGATGTAGCATTTTTACTTCTATTATTACCATCAAGGGGGAGCCTAGTAATTGAGGTAACTGGAAGTGTGTAGGTGAAGACAAATCTTTCTCTACCCATCTTAGGTTCCCTGGCTGGGATCCTATAAATTGGACTGATGAAAGATTAATAAGAGGAAAGCACACAGATTTATTTAATATACATTTTATGTGACATGAGAGCCTTAATGAGGAAGTGAAGGCCTGCAGATATGGTTAAACCTGAACATTTTTCTACTGGCTGTGATAAAGAGTAGAAAGTCATAGAAAAATGTCATAGAACAAAAGAGAATGAGCTAATGGTAGTAAACTGAGGGAAACGTAGTAAGACCTGTTTGAACAGAGTCCTCTTGGTTTCCGTCCATCTTTGGATATAAGGATGCTCTTTTTCTCTAAGCATGGGGAGGACACCTCTCACATGAGGGCCTTTTGACTCGCTTCAGGGGCAAAGAAGAGGAGAGGTCAGAAAGTCGTTCCTGCACTTGCTAGTTTTCAAATTCCTTCAGCTTAAAGTATTCAAGCTGCCAAGGTGTCATATTTTGGGGTAGTTTGTCCTGAACCCCATCAAGGACCATATTTGCAATTTTTAGTTGAAATTCCTGCTCTGTTTGGTCCAACTGGAACTCTCACCTTGGATCATTCATTCTTACATTTTAAAGTATGTGAACACACTAGTCTCTTTTCCGTGTTCTTATCTGCCATGATACCTGCCCAGAATTCAAGAACTTAGTATATTTTACTTCCACCAAGTAAATTCAATACCTTACCCTTTTCTGAGAAATAGAATTTGTGTCTAATATAAGATTTATTTATATGCAACTATCTTAGCACTGAGAATAGTAGAGATATTAGTAAAACAAGGTTTCCTAGCCAAGGCATCTGGTGAAATTCATATTTTTTCAAATATAATATCTTATCTAATTAATGGGACATTGAAGCTTTAACCAACATTAAGACTTGTTTAAGTGCCCCTGTAGTTGTGATTGAGGGTATCAACATCCTCATCTATTAATAAGGGCATCATTCTAGTTCAGTGTTCACCAAACAATGGACCACAGAATTAGTTCCACAAGTCGTTATTTGATGTTTCATGAAAAACACATTGTATGATCAAATAGGCTTGGCAAATATTTGGATAAAGTTAAATGTTTGTTTTCTTTAGGACTCCTCAGAAGGCCTTAATATAGTGAGTATATTCTGATTTTCCTAGACTAAATAGAATTCACTGAATCCCAAATCTCTTTGAAAAGAGAAACTTTATTTGGTTTTGTTTTCTTAACACATGAGCTCCACTCAAACTGTAACATTCTTAATTTTTCTTTTTTAGTTAGATAATTAATATATGAAATAGAAACACAGATGTAGAGAACAAACGTATGGACACCAAGGGGGAAAAGCGGGGCAGGGGCTGGTGGTGTGATGAATTGGGAGATTGGGATTGACATATGTACACTAATATGTATAAAATAGATAACTAGTAAGAACCAGCTGTATAAAAAATAAATTTCTAAAAAATACATGAAATAATTTTAAAAAGTTAAACATTGCCAATTAATTTTTATTAATGTATTCCTTGTCTAATTTTTTTCTAGTCAAGTCCTAGATTTGTTTATATCCAATTTCCTATTTTTCCCTATCACCCTTCCCCCTTTTATCACTATTTAACCTGAATTCATTTACTTTAGTAAATTATGTGCAGTCCTTTTTTTTTTTTTTTAACTTTTACCCTTTTACAAGAATGTACAAAGATGCCTATGGGTAGGTCTTACATCAAAAATAAATATATTCCTGACCAGGAAGAAAGAGTGTGACTAAGCATTATTTCATGAGTACAAAGTCATAGCAGATTATTTTTGCAATTTTTGGTGAAGAGACTTAAAGAAAATCTGCCTCATACTTCTAAACTTTTGAAAAATGAAAATGGATAATTTTTACTTCTGAGTCTCCAAGAACCCCTAGGGCATGCTCTGTGTTAGGCAGTTGAAAATGTCATTTTTAAGGGTATGAGAATGATAGCTTTTCTTCCATAATTGATCGAACCCAAGGTAGCAATTTTATATATGTAAGTATTTCCTTAGTAGTGGTTTTAGGACTATTTGGGCAGGTAGAAATCACCATGTAAAGGCAATTTCTGGTTTTAAAAAAAGAGTAGGAAGGAAAGAAAAGTATAAAACTCTAACTCACTCCAAATATAGTTTCTCCTAGTTAAGAAGAAAGATTATTCTGTTCCTAAAACCTCTAAGTTACTGTAGAAGGAAGGATGGAAAAGATTGAAGCAGTTTCTTGGTTATATTCAGCATTTTCTCTCCTTTTCTGATATTATAAAGGGGGTCTTTTGATAACACTAGAATTCATGGGTCCAAAATGCTTTTTATCCACAAAATAACTAAGATTACCCAAGATACAAAGGGTTTATTGCAGGAGTTTCAAATGTTCAATGATGCCGATATTAATCTATGATCATATATTTACAGAGAATCCATAGACATAGTGCTTTGGTAAGATGCACAAGGGGGCCAAAAAAATACCAGGTGCAGGTCTTAGCAAAGAGGAAAGCCATGTACTTGTTAGCCACTGTAAAATGCATGCTCTCATGTCTTTTCTTTTTTTTTTTTTTTTAATTTATTTTTGGCTGCACTGCGTCTTTGCTGTGTGCGGGCTTTCTCTAGTTGAAGCGAGCGGGGTTTACTCTTTGTTGCAGTGCGCGGGCTTCTCGTTGCAGTGGCTTCTCTTATTGCGCAGTACAGGCTCTAGGCACGCAGGCTCAGTAGTTGTGGCTCTTGGGCTCTAGAGCGCAGGCTCAGTAGTTGTGGCGCACGAGTTTAGTTGCTCCGCAGCGTGTGGGATCTTCCCGGATCAGGGCGCGAACCCGTGTCCCCTGCATTGGCAGGCGGATTCTTAACCACTGCACCACCAGGGAAGCTCAGTCATGTCGTTTCTGAATCTTTGAAGATCCCTAATCTGCTAGGTAAGGTCTTTTGTGACTCCTTGTCACCCACTTCCCATCTATAGTTGCCACTAGCTAGTGACAGAGGGACTTCTTTGCATGAGGCCGCGGAAGTGTTTTTTGATTCTCCTTCAAGTTCAGAAAAAAGGTGAGAAGTTAAAGGGAAATCAGCTATTTTAATTGTTTTTCTTTTTGTCTTTGTTAGCTTTGAGACCAATTCTATTCATTACCTCTTTCACACAAAATCAGTGTGGTGAAGGAGAAGGTGGCAGAAAAGCATCAAGGCTACATTTTCTACCTCCTTAAAAATATAATCATTAAACTGTTTTGTTTATTTTTTTTAAATAGTAAACGGACAATTGTCTCCTTTTCCCCCCTGCAAATTCATGCTAATTTTAAATATTAAAGTAACAGATTATCATTTGACAGCAGATTTCTTTTATGTAGGATGGTTTCCTTTTTGTTACATGAGTAGATCTCCCAAAATTTAATTTTATGATTGCTTTAGGTGTATCTACTAATATAACGTAATAAAATTTAGAATCAAATCCCTATGTATTCTATAATATAAAATAATAATTTTTATATCAAGTACTGCATACAGAAACCTGAAGAACAGTATTTGGCGAATAGTTAACACTCAAAAATAGTAAACATTTTATTATATTATTATTATTATAATTATCATCATCATCATTATTATTATTACTATTTGGCAATTTATACATCCATAATAGCCAACCACAAGGGATGAATTAATAACATATCTTACATACATTTGGAAGATGATAACACAACCATTATTGAAGACTTTTATAAAATTTATTAAATGAGAAAGTACTTATAGAAATATATTTGAAATATTAATATATAAAATAGCATTCATATGCCAGGCCAGAAAATGTTTCTTCTCTATAATAAAAATGACCCTGAGGAAGTCCTGATAAAAAGATACCAGCATATATATTTGCATGATGTGACTATGAGTAATTTTTATTTTTCTTTAATTCTACATTTTATTTACTAATGTTTTAAACACTAAATGTTACTTAAAGTGGAAAAAATATAAAAATAGGCCCTCTAAGATAAACTGTTAATCCTATTTTTTCAGACAAAGATCCCAGCACAATTTGCCATTATATCTTCATCAGAACAGTTTGAAAAGGTGTAAGTGACACCTTCCCTGAAGTTTAAAATGTATCTTGAGGTTAGAGTTTCAACTTTTAATTGTAACAGTAGCCTTTGTAATTCTTATAATCTTTGTACTTGGCACATCATTTAACATTTCTTTTGGTTCCTTTCTCCAGTTAAGTGACAGAATTTGCAGTCTTGATTTTCTCCTATAAATTAAGTCAGTTAGACAATTAAATGGAGACCAAGCACAGCAGGACACAAGGGCACTTCTCCATGTCTGAGAGAAAGGGGCTTTGGTCCTCCCAAAGCTGTCCTTTCAGGAGCCCACAGTTCTGGTTCAGGTTTGCTACATAGAAAAGGAATATCTTCCCTTGCTCCTTCTCCTCATTGGAATATTCAATTTCTGGTTGATTGCTTATTGCCTAGAGCCTTGAGGAAGCCTGGGGAGGTTAACTCACCTCTCCCTGGAATGCTTTAGTTCAGCCACGCTGTAGGCAAGAAGGCATCTGGTGAGGGACTCCCTTGGAATCCTTCAGGTATAAAGAAAGAAGTTACTGTCTACATTACTCTAAGGCAGTGTTTTGCAAAATGTGGTCCTTGGAACATCTGCAACAGAATAATCTGGGGAAGTTGCTAAAAAGGCAGATGCCTTGGCTCTACCCCAAAACAATTAAAGAAAAAGATATTTGAGTGTGGAGATCAAGTAAAACCATTTTTCTAAATGTCTCAAGGACTTCTTTTGGCATTTAAGGTTTTAGAAACAGTGATGTAAATTTCTATAGTTTCTAAGTAAGAGCCAATCAGACCTTCTGTAGATGGATTAAGCTTTCACAATTGGAATATCCTTGACTCCCTATGTATTCCTTTTCTCCCATAATTATCTACTTTAAATCCAAATTTTGCTTCCCTAGTGGAAGTTTTAATCAGTCTGACACTTTGCTTTCTCTGCTTCTGGGAAATTGATATGAGTAGAGCTATAATCCTAATAATTTCCCATCAGGATGAACCAACAATAAATATATAAATGCATCAGTCTTTTCTTCCTTTGGCTTCTCCCTTTCCCCTAACCCAAGAAAAAATAAAACAAATAATTATTAAGGTCCTTATCAATATTGTACAATTCAATGCCATCCTCCAAACGACTACAGTTTGTGTGGAGTCTTTCAAGAAACTTTCCATTGTAAGTAACAGAAAATTCCACACTTACTGGCTTACACAGTAAATGGAATTGACCAAAAAGTACAGAGGTAGGTAAAATGGACTCCAGGTGAGGCTTGATCCAGTGACACAGTAAAATCTTCAAAGAAACCTGATGTAAGGCAGTCACCTCATCCTAGTATTAGCTCCCTTCCTCTGTAAGACAACATTTAGAAGATTCTAGTGACTATATTCTTCCTTGTTCACATCCAGAGGGAAGGGGATATCAGTCTAGGTATATTTCATTAAATTATGAGAAATTCTTTTCCTCAGAAGCTCCAAGCACATATCTTCTTGCACCTGAGTTGCCTCACAATTTAGTCAACTGCTCATCTCTGAAATAGTCACTGGGTACTGAGGAGAATTTGCTTAAGCCAGTCAGCTTCCTTCCTGGAGTTGGAGGCATAGATGGCTATTCCTAGGGTATATGGAGAGGTGAGTGCCAAAAATGGAAGTCAAAATGAAAATCACTTTATTGCATACAAAAGTAAAAGGTGGGCCAAAGCCAACAATGATTTCCTATAGTGAGGGAGACACAAACATCAGAGGCTACTATTTATGTGCCACATCATGTCAATACTTAGGACCTAAGTCACCAGGATATGCAGATTAAAGATTCTACCCATAAACAAACTAACTTTGACAAAATATATAATTAATGCATTTTTATTGCCCATCTCCCTTCAAAAATATGTATATCACGTTATAAATTAAGCTATGCATTTTTTTTTTTTTTGCGGTACGCGGGCCTCTCACTGTTGTGGCCTCTCCCGTTGCAGAGCACAGGCTCTGGACACGCAGGCTCAGCAACCATGGCTCACGGGCCCAGCCACTCCGCGGCATGTGGGATCTTCCCAGACCGGGGCACGAACCCGTGTCCCCTGCATCGGCAGGCGGACTCTGAAACCACTGCACCACCAGGAAGCTATACATTTTTATTATTTGTTTAAAGTCATAAACTTTGGGGAAATCTATATAAAGATAATGTTGAAGAAAAATCATTGAAAGAATAACCAGTACATGTTTTCACATGCTTATTTCATTAGATTATAAGATTTGGGCAATAAAATCACCTCTAACTTTTCTGCTCTTTGGGGTAGGAATGGAAATACTTTTATGTCATTTTGCTTTCTGACAAAAAAAACTATACACACACACACAGAAAACACATTTCTTGATAAATTCAAACATGAATTTGTCTTTTGAGTGACTCTAAAATAATTAGCAGACACATTGGAGGAAAGAAAACACTATTATTATGATTTTATGAGATGATATTGATTGAGCAGCATAGTATGATTATACATAGGAATTAACTAATAAAGTACACTGGAATATTTTATTCTCAATAGTCTCTATATAGCTTTTATAATTTACGTAATCACATGTAAATCAGAACACCATAATGCCCTTTATATCTTATCAAGGAAAAGTGTCATATGATTCTTTCTGTGACTACTAATATTTTGTTTAGCAAAGACTATAAACTCTTTCCCAGCCCCAAGTTGTTAACTTAGAGTGGACTTCAAGTCTGATTTGCTTTTTTCTTCCACTCTCAGAGCATAGGACATCAGGTAGACTGTTCTAAATCAGGCAAACCAAAAGAATGGGTGAAATTTTATGGTGGAGGTAAAAGTATACAGCAGTTTTTCTATTAGCATTAGGGACAGGAGTAGGAAAGGATAAACTGGAAATCATAAGTGTAAAGAATACTACCTAAGGGCTATTTGTAAGGAAAGTTAAGGATCTTTGTGAAATAAAGGCAAGGGATTACAGACTGTTCATCTTCTGCCAGCCAACGTCTTGCTTACCAGCAAGAAATAAAGAAACATTAAAGGGGAGATATAATATTTGTTGAGTATCCACTGTGACAGGGCATTCAAAAAGCAAATTAACTGCGTTCAAGTAGTTGTCACTCATAACTTAAAAATTAATTTATCCTCTATTCAAGGGATGTGCAGAGTTGAAATTAGTATAATTTAATTTCATTTCCAAATCCTGAGCAGAAATTCCATTGGCCCAGCTAGGGTTAGATGAACACCCATTAACAATCAGCCTGTAACATCTGCAGAGGTGACTTTAATTTCACTAGTTTAGGCCACGTGCCCATTCATAAAACAATAAACCAGGTCCAGTTTCTCTGTGTCCCACTGCAAAAGCATGACTACTCCATATGAACTAAGTAGATGGAAGTGGGAAAAGAGCATTTCTGAGAAATTTGTGGAGAAGATAAGGATGGGTAGATAAAAATTTAGTTGTCTACAGGAGCCATTTTGAAAGTGCATTCTCTGATCATATCTGGGACAATCTGAGCATCCAATAGTGATGAATTTAAAATAATTGAATAAAATAAATATCAATGAGGCCACATTAATATAAAAAATAAAATAAATAGGGTTTCTTTCCTTAAGTAGAGTGCCAGATAATACATCTGGAAAGCATTATGGACTTAGAGAATTACCAATGCTTGCTAATGATTCTCATTAATTACAACGGGGAACGTGGAACTTTAAATGTATTGCATATGTATCCAATCTGGAGTGGGGTGGGAGAGACTCCAGAAAAGTTATAGGATTAGAAAAAAATTGCTAGAAAAAATCTATAAGTTTCTTGCTTGTCATTTAAAAATTGGATACATAAGAAATTAATACTTGAAAATATATTTTTTTCAAATAACAAAAAGTTAACAGTTTTGTTTTAAGAAATTCTGTTATAGCAGAAACTTTGTTATTTCAGGTAATATGTGTTAATAGTTTTAATGTTTTTAATATTCAACATTTTCTGAAATCTTATCTAATAAGTTGGAGCTTGTGAGAATATTAATGGACCTGGGAAACTTGGCATGCAGTTGGGCTATTGCCACTGGTTAAAAAGTCAGATATTATTGAAACATTTTATGGTTTTTTTTTAAGATAAACTGGTTTTAAATTTTTCATTCAACTATAGAACCTTATATTTAATGCAATTATTCAAACACTATTTATGTATTTTAACATGGATTAGAATAGGTAACGTCTGCAATGAAGGATGGTGGAAACTACCTAGTCAAAATAAAAACTGATGCCCAGAGAGGCTAAGGAAATTGACCCAGAAAGAGCTTGTGTTCAGTGTTTCTCTTAAAATATTCTTTCTTCTTCCACTTTCACTATCTTACCCCTTATTAATGGATCTCCTTGAGAATAATAGAAACAGGAAGAAATAGTAATATTTTAAAACAAGGAAAACTTGATAAAATATTAAGCAGAAGAGAAATAGGAATTTTTGGCTGAAGTTAGAGTATGTATTCTGTAACATTTTATTCTATGCTATATCTGAAGTTCCTTTGCATTACTTAGCTGTTTGACTAAAGCAGGAATTTGCTAAATAGTTCCCTTGGGGCTTTAATGAGTTAATAGAGATTTCTGAACTAAAGAACATAGTACCAATTAGATTATTCTGAAACACAATCTTTAATAAACTGTCTCTCTTGTATAAAACATTTTAGGAAAGCTCTTTTAGACATTTTGTTACAGATTACATTAAAGGAGGAAAAAAGCTCCCTTCTTTCCATACTCCTTGCCCTTCTCTTTATCTGGTTAGTTTCATGGGTGTGAATTCTGCATTTGTTTGTTTATAACAATACTAGCTATAGCTATAAATCTGCATTTAAATCTAAATTTGAGGGGAAGTTGTAGCACATGAGGAAAGAATATTTTCATTTCAGGGCCATCTGCAAAAAAAACCTAAAAATAAAGGAGAGAGAGAAGGAAGGAAGGAAGAAAGGAAGGAAGGAAAGAAGGAAGGAAGGAAAAGAAGTAGAACATGAAAGAGAGAAAGAGAAAAAAAAACAAGAAAACCATTTTTTTTTTTTTACTTACAATTTGTAAATGGTAAGGAATCTCCTCTTAAAATGGGTTGTTTGTGGACCCAGAATTCTGTTTTCTTGTACTTTGCTTGTTGTACCAGACCTCTTCTACATAGGATTACCTGTAGATTAAAAGATTCATAAATTGAAATTGATAAAGTATATGTGTGTTTATGTATATATAGTTTGTGTGTATGTGTGTGTATATATACACTTATATGTATATATAATTTTAGAAAAAAATTATCAAATAGTGTTCTAAATTAGAATAGGACCTCATTACCAAAGGAATGCAGATAAGCTGAAGTTTCTAAATGTAACAAAAATTAGGAATAAATATGGTACTATGCACCTTGGACATCAAAGCATAAAGGAAACCTAATAAATCTCTTAAATGCCATTTCTTACAGGCTGAAGAAAGCGTTTTCTTGGCCTTAAAGAAAATTTTTCCTACTAGGCTTTATAGCTAGAACGCTACAGTAGAGTCAGAAAGAGGACAGTTCTCATTAGTATTAACACAATAAATTAAGTAACAGATTCCTAACGCATTTCATGTTACAGTCTCTCAATGTAAATAGAGTTAACAATGTCAAATGGTAGAGCATGCAAAGCAGTTTTGAAGGAAGCCCCCCAAATTGAGCTCCTTCTCTACAGTTTTCCCTTTGGCAGACATAAAATGTCCCCAAAATAAAAGTTATGCCTCTTAGTAACAAAACTGTTATACTGATCTTTGTGATCCTATGTAAGGCATTATTTAATTTTTTTTCCTGAAAATTGTTCTAAAAAGAAAAAAAAAACATATTTCATAGACTATCTGTATATGTATATATATGAATATAATATCCTAGAAAATAATGTATTCTGTAGAATATAAATATATGCATAATTTACCTCATTCTATGAAATATCTGTATACATACATATACATATGTATATTCACTGTGAAATATGAGATTTTCCTTTTAGAACATTTTGTATATGTACACACATATATATATTTATATGAATATATAGAGAGAGACAAAGAGAAGATACAGATATATATATACTTTAAAGTCTATGAAATTGTGATTTTTCTGTCAGTTTGTGGTATACTGAATTTGATAAACTATGGCATTTTTTTTTAACATAATGACCTTTAACCAAAGACCCTATATAATTTAAACAGCCCTGGTGAAAATGTTATATTGATGTGTTGATCTGCAGTTTTCATACAGAAGATAATTAATTGCTCCTGGGAGGTTTGGGTTTGAGAAGAATTTCCGTGAATAAATTAATCTTCTGCACGTTTTACTCTTGCAGAGAAAGGAATGTCTGAGGTCAGGACAAACTGTAGCGTTACAAACAAGATATATTTCCTTGGATATGATTGCTTCCTTCAAGAAAATGATTAGAGAGATTAACATGCAAATAACAGACTAAGCCAGCTCTTATAAGGGGAAAAAAAAATAGCTCCAGATACATTTTGAAAATCACTGGGACCAAAATCTATTTCTATAAGCATCACTTAGTTTTATGATAATCAGAATACATTGTTTGGAGAAAAATATTAATTTAGGTAGGTCTAAAGAGTTGTCACCCATTTAATTAATCCCATCTGCTATTTTTACTGTCAGAACTGAAGCAATCTGTTTGCCAGGAATTCAAAAACAGAAAAAAGGCCCCATGAGCCCCACTAACAATCTTTGTCTACAACATCTTTCACCTAATATACATGAATTCAAATTTGAAAGGGTGACAAAGAAAATAAATTATCAGGATAATCTGCTTTATTTCATTTGTGTTCATGGAAATTTAGAAAATTAACTTTAAATGTCATGACATTCAAGAAAACCAAACTGTGAAATTACAGGAAAAAAAAAGGAGGGTGCAAGAATATGATTTAAAAAATTTACCTTTGTTCCCAAAATAAAATGTGATTTTGCTTGCATTTAAAATATGTACTTTATTACTTATAATATTCTCCTTGATTTCTTGTGTCAAAAATTGTTCATTACTCTTCATTCTGTTATGTTAACTTCGGAGTAGGACCTGAAAGTTGTTTGTTTCATGATTATTTTGCCTAGTCTTCTTCTTTAGCTAACACTGTGTTATGGGAAGCCTAATATTAGACTTGTTATTGAGAAATAATTCACATGTGACAATGTAATGTGAGTAATTATGTGCATTATAAATTTCCCAAATAGACATATGGTATCTTGTTTTCCCCAGTGAGTTTATCACTCAGGTGCTTAAGGAAGTGCATTAACTCTTCAAGACATCCATTTCCCGAGGCGTTTAGATTATGCCAGAGCATAGAATATAAATAAACGGGGATATTTATCAGTAAAGAGAACTGGGTAAGCCTGTTTTATGGAGCCATGTGGCCATTGAACTCCCATATCAGATTATTATTAGAAATGTCAGTTCTCCTTTCACAGTTCATGTGGTGGAAGGGCTGCCGTAAAAGTCATCAGGAAGTGACCAACCACCAATATGCTATTTTTAATTCTTATTTTATTTCATCCCATAGTCTGACACTATTAATCACTCCTTCATGTATTAAATCTGATTGTAATCTTATCTTTATGTTTTGTTTAGATCTTCTCTTTCATAAACCTTCTCCTTTAACCCTTACATCTTTTGCTTTATGCCTTCTCCTAGAGCAATTTGTGTGTGTGTGTGTGTGTGTGTGTGTGTGTGTTGAAACCTGTGTATGAACTCCTAGAGCAGTCTCATTCACAGCATTTTAACCATACCTCACCCCAAATTGATCACACTTTATTTTCCCTCAAACTTGATCTTCTCTCCTATACTATTATTATCATTAAACTAGTGGTGTCCTTATTAGCTGTGTCCAGTTAATTCAAAGCTTCAGTCATTTCCCTCTTTCTTCATTATTCAATACTCATTGTTTAGGAAGTCATGATGCCTGCCCTGAATTCTAAATTCTTTGAGGACAGAAACCAGTAATGCTCACATTGTTTGCTTAATATTAGCTCAGTTCTGAATTTATATTAGGTACATACACAGCAAATGCTTGCTGATGTGCATACAATTCCAAAGAATTATTAACCATAATCCATATTATTTAGTTACATTGGCATTTTATTTTTAGAATTTTGCTTGGTATTTTTGGGTCATAGAAGAATTTAAAATTATTTTTTCATAAGCTCTATTTTTGTGGTCCTAGCTATTGGAATAGGATTTTATCTTCTCCCATTCACCGACTCCACATGTAGGGAAAACCTGTAACCTTAAGGAATATCTGGTGTTTTTATACATACATTTAAGGAAAAGATAGATTATATCCCTATAAACCCTTTAATTCATCTGATTCTAGTCATTCGTCTAATATTCACTGATCTGGCAGTTTGTTGATGATGTGGATCTCCTTACTTGGGTCATAAATGCAATGATGTGATTTTTTAAGAAAGATTTATTCATTTAACACATATCTATTTAGTTCCATTAGGAACTGGCCTAGCCACTTGGGTACATCGATAAACAAAACAGACCCTTGCCCCCAAGAAACTTAAATTCTAGTAGAAAAAATAAAGACAAAATAAAAAAAAAAAAACAGACAATACGCAATAATCATAATAAGAAACGTGTGTGTATGTGTGTGTGTGTGTGTGTGTGTATATATATATATATGGTAAGTGCTAAATTACAAAAGAAAAGGATAACAAAGATAGGTGGATGGTGGATCTGGATCTGTGAGGGGTAATGTTAAAGTTTTAAAGAAAAAGGGAGAGAGAAAACAAATGAAAATTTTTGACCTTCCTCCAGAAATTGTGCCTGAGGAAGATAGATTACAGTCCTTTTCTCCTTTTCTCCTTGGGGGCTGTATTTCTTTTTTTTTTTCTCTTGTTCCCAATCAACTCCCAGCCTAAGTAGTGTGATAGAAAATCTAATGCGCTGAAGAAATAAGCTCTGAAATAGCCAATGAAAGAAGCTATTCCTAAAGAGTGAAGAGTTAATGAAGAATTTTTAACAGCCTATCAACTCAGTTTCACTCTGTTACCATTTAAATGGCCTCAAATGGGATGTGAAGCTTAACATATCATGGAATAGCATATAGTTTCTGGTGGCTGCAAACATTTTCTCATTAATCCTCGTTGCCAGATATATCAGCAATACCAAGAAGTTTGGAGAGAGTCTATAGCCTTGCCTCAAATTTCTTTTCCTTTAAAGATGGAATTTAAGAGAATTAAACAAAAAGTAAAATTATGGACATTTATTTTATTACTGTTATTAAAAATAAATTTTAAATAAAATAATTAATATTCTGTTAACATGGGTGGGTACGACTAGACCCAGTGTTCTGCTTCCAACCAAAAAAAAAAAAATTTCAACTCATACGTAACTCACAGACCTGTATCTTGTATTACCTGCTCATGTTATGTCTTAAATGTTCACATTTCCTTAGTTTCGTGTTCTTATCTTAAGTCATCCAGTACATCCAAAGTTCCAAACATGTTATTTTGGCAGTTGTGAGTTTTTTTAAAATTATGAATCTATATTTTATATATCTACATGTCTTACTTATAGAGGGTCTACCATATCTATGACTTCCTTGCAAGATGCCAACTTGGACAAAGGTTTTTTTTTTTTTTTTCTATTGACACAGATATTTATAAAATATCTGTAATAAAATTTACATATATCTTATTTATTAATTCAAAAATGTTCATAGGTAAACAAATCTTCAGTTCCTCAAGATCTTGATTGGACGTTCCTGTACTCTGTGATTAGGGTGAACAAATTCCAGTTTATGCCTTGTATCTCAGAGTACTATTAATAATTCTCCCTGTCACTCAAGAAAGCATCCCTATTTGTATGATAAATTAAATGGTCACCATATCCATGACTGATCTGAAATCTGGCTGTCATTAAGCACATCACTCTTTAATGTGATTTCTAAGACATTATTTGTCTACTCTTCTACCCTTCTGGAACATCCCCAGCTCCTTTGAGAATTATTGCCATCATCTGTTCTCTCTTTATCTCTGTCATGGACATTTCTCTTCATTTGTTGAAGGCTTTTTTGCAAGTGCTCTTACTATCCATCCCAACCCAGTTATCACCTGTCTTATTTTGTACTGCACGCTTTCAAACAGCCAAACATTGTGATGTCTCAGTTCTGTTCCATGTTTGTCTCCGTCAACTCCATCCAGTTTCATATCCGTAATGATTCCCTAGATCTTGTCTGATTTACCATTGAAATCTGATATTCAGACATTCTTTTTTCTGACTAGGCCTCCTATTTTCACCTCCCCTTTGCTTCCTTATTAATTACTTGCCCTAAATCTATTCTTTAACTCCATCAATACGGTAAAGATTTGACCTCTTAATTGTCGTACTTTGTCTTTCATTAATCTCTCTGAGCCTAGTTTCTTCCCTATTTAGAATATTTTCCCCTTTACAGATGCGTTCTTTTTGCCCTATTCCCCCCAAAGAACATCAAATTTGATAGAACAGGAATTTTTGTTTTCTTTACTGCTGTCTCTCTAGTATTTACAAGGGCACCTAGCATACATGCATTAGGCCCTCAATGGATGTTTGAATGAATGTTTGAATCAGTCAGATTTCAATTTAAATTTCAACTCAGCGTTACCTATTTTAATGACCCAAACTGAAAAAGCTTCCACTTGCACTCTGATTCATACTCGAGAAATATCCCTGTTTCATCTTGTTCATAGCAAGGGAACAGCTCCAGAAATTTACTGTTTATTATTCACACTTCTTTTTTTTTCACTTTAAAGGCAGAAACTGACTTTGTGTTGTTCACTACTCTATCCCTAGTACCTAATGTACTGTGTAGTGTATTATAGGCCTTCATTAAATTACTTGTTCTTTTGCTAACCTTTTTATAAAATGTGAGTGGTAACAGCGTCTAGTTCACGGCGCTGTTGTAAGGATCAATGATATCATATATGAGGAGCTTTGTACATTGCTTAGCAGTCAGCACACAATTTTTAGCTCTTTTCATTATGACACACAAAACAGCAGCAAGAGTAGTCTTCTAATAAGCAAATGATCATGTTGTCTACCTACCACTATTTTAAATGGCCAACCACTGTCTCGAAGATGCTGATCAAACTCCTTAACATGGCAGAGAAGGACATTTATTATCTAACCTTGGCTTGTTTCTCTTGCCTCATCTCATGCTATGTTCAAACCACCTGAAAGGCCATGTTCTCACCCTACTGAGTTACATGCAATACCTCATCATATACAGTCTCCTTTCTAGGCTTCTGCCAAGAGCTTTGATGCCACCGTATTTTAACCTGGTTGATGCCTCCGTAGTCTCAAGACCTCAGATGAGATAATTCTTCCTTTATGAAGCCTTCCCTGACTCAGAATGCAGCACTGTGTGAGTTGAAATGGCCTTTTTTCTTGTTGGTCTCCTCTCCTTGGACCACAAACTCTTCAACTGCAGGGTTTATTTCATGTTCATCTTTACATCTTTGGCACCTAATAAAGCAGCTAACTCATGGCAAGTACAGACCTTTCAGAGGCTTCCCTCAACACATCTGCCTCCTCAGCAGTACCCACGCCATTCACTTTTCCTCCCCTCCTTGTACCATCATTGAAACACAGATGTCATATCTAATCCCCATTCTCCACATGCACAGTGGATTCTATCCTTTCATGCCTGTTCAAGGACATCACTACACTAGCTTTCTTTCACTTTCTTCTATTATTACCTTTAATTCTGCAAAGAATAATCTGCTTATAATAGGCAGCTTTTATTCCCAGTTTTGATGAAAATTTCTCTTAACTCTACGTCTTCCTAACAGTTAAAATCCTTTTCCATGCTCTACTGGGCAGGAAAACCTTCTTGAAAGATACGTTTATACTTAAGGTTTCTACATCTTCAGTTTTCATATTTTTAAAGCATACTTCAGTCTGGCTTTCATCCTGCCACACCTTCAAAAATTACCATGACAAAATCATCGCTAACTTCTATGTTGCCAAATGGTTGATGCTTTTTAAGGTTTTTTATTTGGAAATATTTTCAAAACTTAACGAAAGTTCTAACAGTAACAATAGTGCTAAGCATACCATATACCTTTTACTTATGTTCACTTATTGCCAACTTTTTATCCCATTTGCTTCCTCTCTCTCTCTCTTTCTCTCTCTCTCTGTCTCTCACACACACACACACACACACACACACACACACACACCCCCACACATTCCCTACCTACTCCACTCCCACTCCCTGACATACATACACATACACACAAACACAGAAACCCTCTGACTTTTTCTCTGAAGCATTAGAAGATGGGTTACATATATCATCGATGGCCTTTTAATCCTAAATACTTCATTGCATATTTCCTAAGAATAGAAATATTTTCTTTTATTACGCCAGCACAGTTATTATCTTCATACATTTATATAATACAATAATTTTATCTAATCTGCCATTCATATTCCAAGTTTTTCAGTTGATCAAATAATGTCTTTATACCTTCCCACCCCCACTGCCAGTGCCAAAGCAAAGGATCTAGCCTAGAGTTAGTTATTCCATGTCATTGTCATATCTCTTTAGCCTACTTATTTGAAACATTTCCACAAGTTTTTATCTTTTATGGCATTGATATTTCTTAAAAATAAAATATATCCCAAGGCACATTATTTTACTTAATGAGAAAAGAACATTCCTTCTTTTGGGCTGAAATAAGTAATATTGTGTCCATCTTGCAGTATCACATCTGGAGGCACACAATTTCCATCTGTCCAACATTGCTAATTTTAATTCCACTCACATATTCCAAGTGTCATCAGATTTCTCCATTTTATGATTACTGTTATTATTTTTTCTCCCAACAACTAGTAAACAGTCTGTGAAGAGAAACATCAATGAAAATTTCCTGTTCCCTTTCAAAATTTCTCCCCCTAGACTTAGCATCCATGATAATTTTGTCTGATCCAAGCTTTACTATGTTTGTCGCACAACCATGGTTTTCCAACTCCAGCCTTCTTTCCACATTTACCAGCTGTCATTCAGCAATTTACTATAAGCAAAATCTCTTCCTACTCTCTTATTTATTTATTATGTATTATGGACTCAGGATTTCTTACACTTTGTTAGTTTATAATCCATGTCTGTACATCATTTTTGACTAACATTGTCTAGATTTGGCCATTGGGAAGCCCTTCAGTCTGGCTCCTGTGTTTTGTGATATGCCCTCATCATATTTTGAGTACTTCCTTGCTTTCTGGCATAACATGATGTTCCAGGCTCATTTTGTACCTACCCTACACTGCCTATGGAATCAACCATTTCTCTGAGGAGCTCTGGTTCCCTTTAGTGGGTACTGATCATAGCGATCAAGATTTGGGCACAAGATGTGCTCATTGCTACTAAGGTGTCTTTGCTTCTATAGTCCTTTCAGCAATCAGAGCTAGGAAATATATGCATATATGTACATACATACATACATATGCATACAAATATAAATGTTTACACTTACACACACATACATATATACATGTGCACATAAACATTAATTTACACATATATGCATATTTTAGAAACTATGTACTTCATAGCAATACATTTAATTCCAATCCATTCTCACAGGGTTCTTTCTTCCTTACCCCATTCCTTATTTGTTTTTCTCATTCTTCCTTTAGTGAGAACCCTGGCTCTGTACGACATCAACACATTTACTCTTATGCTCAATCCTATAATACATCTAAAATAGTAGATGTAATTTAGGATTCTAAAACAGTTTTAGAGTTTTTATGTATAAACCGCTATAAGAAGCAAAGCTACTGAAAAAAAATAAAGTTTAGGCTTGCACCTGGACTCACCAGTACAGAGGGTATATAGACAAATACTATGATCCAAATAAATTATTTGAATTAATCCTTCCTTATTTCCTTCCTCCCTCCCTCCCTCCCTTCCTTCCTTTCTCCTTCCTTCCTTCTTTCCTTTCTTCTATCCTACCTGTCTGTGTGATTATGATATTTTATTTGTAATACAATTCAATTTTTTTGTTTTAGTTTTCTTTCAGTTTTAGAATATTTCATCCTTCCCATTCTTATGGGAAATAAACAATGAAATTTAATTTTAAGGCATAGACTATTAATCTAACTTTCAAAAGAAACTACACAATAATTTTAGTAACAGAAATATTACTCCTGCTCTATCTCTTTCAACACATTCACTCCCTTTTGTAGATAACCAACTACATTGTCTTTTTTGGTTTATTCTTTCTTTGCTGTTTTTTCTAATGAAAAGTAAACATATGGATATCTTCTTTTTTTTACACGAAAGGTAGCATGCTATATGTGTTTTGCACATTTTTCCCACTTAAATTATCTCCTGGAAAGTACTCCATATCATTCATAGAAATCTTTTTTTATTCATTCGTGGTTATAGCTGGAAAGTACTCCATTATATGTACCATAATTTATTAAACCAATCTCCTATATTTGAAGATTTAAGTACTGCTAATATTTTCTGATTACAAAAACTGAAATAAATAACTGTTATTTGTGCATATTTATATTTTTAGTGATGAATCTTCAGGATAAATTCCTGGAAATACGACTAATGGATTACAAGTAAATTTAGATGGATATTTTGCTAGATATTGTCAAATTCTTATCTGTAGAAGTTATGTCACTTACATTCCCACCATCAATGTATGAAAGAGCCTACTTACCCAGAGCCCTGCCAACAGAGGTTATTGTAAAGTGTTGAATTTTTGCCACTCTGAAGCGAAAGAAATGGTATCTCATTGTCATTCGAATTTGCCTTTATCTTAATCTAAGTGATATTGAATATCTCTTCATATGTTTAATGGCCATTTTGACATCTCTTTTTGTGATTAGTGTGATAATATATTTTGCTCATTCCAATATAGGGTTGTTGGTCCTATTAGCCGCAAATTTAAAAGCTTTTATAAATTATGAATATTAACCCTTCATTTGTGATAAATATTACAGATAGTTTCATTTGTCTTTCCTAGTGCTTACAGTTTTATTTTTACCATGTTTCTCCTTAATTAATGTAGTAAAATTTATTATTTTCTTTCATTTCATATGGATCCTTATAGTTAGAAAGTCTTAACTCTGCAATGAATTTATCCATATTTTTCTAGTCCTTGTGTAGATTCCACATTCTTACATTTAGAATGTTCACATATTAAGAACTTATGCTTGTGTATGGCGTGACAATGGGTCCAGCTATATATTTTACCAAATTGCCGTTCAACTGTTTCAATACCATTTATGAAAAAGTTACCCTCTTGCTTTTCTTTTTGTGTGTTTTGAAAAATAAGATGTTAATCTAACTCTCGAAGTTAAATGATTGCATAGATATTTTAGCCTTGAGTCCCTGAGGATTTTTCTTTATCTTTAAAGGCTAGTAGTTTTTTCAGGATGTTTCAGAGTTGATCATTCTCTATTGATTTTCCCATGTACTCAGTGAGCCCTTTCAATGTGTAGATTAAGATCTTCTCTAATTTCTAGAAATTCTTCTTGATTTATAATTTTAAATATTAGTTCATTTCCATGTTTTTTTAATTGTCTTTCTCAGAGACACCAATAACATGAATGTCTGGCCATCAATCAATTTCTTTTCATCCCTTTTTACTTATTTTTTGATCTCATTTTCATTGTCTTGGTTTTTGTGATTTTCTTCCACATCTTAAGTGTGTATTTAATTGTAGTCTTTCTTGTGCACCTTCCAATTTAGTCTTTATTTCTGATGAGATTTTGTCTTTTTCTACCATTTATGTCATTAGTTCAAGCAACACTAATTTTAATTCTTCTTATTTTTTTCCATTCCCTCTTTTAGTTTTTTTGTGTTTCTGTATCAAGGTGTTTTTAATACTTCAAAAAATGCTCATTTGAGGATATTTAATTCAAATTGGGGTGCCGTATTTCAATTTTCTTTATATGACGGTTATTCTGGGAGGAAGTCTTTTCATCAGCAGATCTTTTATTTGCATGTCTAGCATTTTACAATAATTTCCTGTATGTGGTCTGCTTTCTTTTATTTTATTTCAGGAGTATGGTACCTAGTTCAGGAATATCTTTGATGTTCAGCTTCTTTACATTTATTGTTTTGCTTTCTATTTCTGAGAGTGATTTTAACTGTGCTTCCTATGACTTCAGTTCCTCTCTGCTATTTTTCATAGTCTTTTCAGCCACCCTTCTTCTGCCCATCCCACACACAGTCTTGTGATGGTGGCCACAGGTAGGGGTTATAGGAATGTGTTCCTTTTTTTCTTCTACTTACAGGAGTTTGAAGATTGCTTCTCTGCCTCCTAGTAATGCTGAAGATGTTTATCCTTTGTGGTTTTATTTGCTCTCCTTATTGATATTTTGGTTGTTTTGACAGAGTGAAAGGGAGTTTCAGAATCTGGCTGCTGTTGTTTTGCAAAACTCCATTGGTCAATCCTCAGTCCTCATTTTATCTGATTTATCAATAGTATTTGGCAGCAACAATTACTCCTTCCTTCCAGATATACTTTCTTCGTTTGATTTTTAGGACATTACACTCTTGGTTTCCCTTATGACTTTGCCACCATTTCTTTAATTTCCTTTGCTGGTTATTCCTCTTCTTCCAGACCACCCCCCACCCCTTAGTTTATACCGACCACCTAGACTACCCTCTGAAGTTCCAGCATCATATATACAGTTGTTACTCAACATTTGCACTTGCATTTCTAATAGACATGTCAAACTCAACACACACACACCTCTTAGGATTTCTCTATCCCAGTTGATGGCAGTTGCATTATTTGTATTGCTAAGGCCCCAAACCATGGCTTCTTTTTTGACTCTTCTCTTTCTCTTAAATCGCATAACCTATTCACTAAGAAATCCTAATGGTTCCAATTAGAAAACATTTCCAACTGGAGCACTTTCCACCACCTCTACTATAGCCATCCTAGTGAGATTCTGCCATCATTTCACATCTGCACCACTTACATAGACTCTTAAATGCTTCTTCCCTTCACTACTTACAGAAGGTAGAGTAATATCTTTAAACTTCAAGTATATATTATTATTCCCATGCTAAAAACTCTCTGATTCTCTTTTTCCATCAGAGTATAAGCTAAATTCGTTATAATAGCCTACAGAGTTTTACAGAATCTGTCACACATCACCTCTCTGACATCATCTCCTACCATTTGATTATTCCATTTCAGTTGCACTGGTAGCCCTGCTCTTTTACAAACAAGCAAGACATTCTCCTGGATTAGGATTTTGTGATAGTAATTCTCCCTGCTTAGAACAGTGCACGCAGTTATCCACATAACTAACTCTCTTGTTTCTCTCAAGTATATGCTCAAATATTACCTTCTCAATGAAGCACAACCTGACCTTCCTATGAATATTATAATTTATCCTACCCACCCTGTGGCACTGTAGACCCACTCACTTTGGTTTACATTTTAATTTTTTATAGCATTTATTATCATCAAACATAAAATCTTAGCTCCATAGAGACTCACCTCTTTTGTTGCTCATGCATTCTAACTGCTTTTAAGAGTGTCTGGCACATAGTAAGTAATAAATTATTGTTAAATAAATGCTGACCATTTGAAATAAATTCTGCAATTTTCTAAATCTTAAAATTTAGACACATGCCTCATTTACATCTCAATTCATTGTCAAGTAATTATAAATGTCTATAATCCCATGTCAGATTTAAAATTCATGTTTTCTAATCCTTTCTACTGAAAGTTTCATACTTACTAAAGACTTTAGAATTGAAGAATATAGACCAATTAAAGCAGCTGCCAGTCTTGATCACTTGAGAATATTTTCAAAATATTTTTTAAAAAATTAATATTATATCAAATGTTGAATTTAGCCTTTTAAGTTTATGGGATGTGCAATATTCAAACTTCCATATTTTAATATATGTATTGTATTTTAATATATGTCTTGTATATCCTTATTATATGAAGAACTTGACCATTGAAACTGTATGTGGCTTTTTAGTTTTTCTATTTTCACTTATAATATTTATCACAGTATTATTGCTATATCAGTCTTTTTCTTTCCCTCCAAATCCATTAAATAAAGCATAGAAGAGCCACAGTGTTAGGCCATTTCATTCATCATTCAATGTTGCAGATTAAAACAGAATCAGAATCATTTGCTCACAAACAGAAAAGGACCTAGAAAATCTATAGTACAAGCTCCTCATTTAACAAAACATTAACTAAGGTAGAAAAATGATGTCATTTACCAATGTTAGTATAGTTAGTTAAGAAGAAAGTAAGGACAAGAATTCAGGTCCCCCAACTGCCAGATCAAAGTCCTTTCTCCTATCCAATGTTGCATTATCATTTACAAACACCTCCAGTATTTTTTGTGAAATACAAGATCATATAGCATACTTTTCTTTTTGTATTACTTTCCATTTCCTCATCCATGTTTTATAAGATTTATAGATATTTGCACCTAAACAAAAATGTTAGGATGTTAGGCCTTTCCGTTTCTTAATCTGAAATCTAGAAAACTATTTATAAATGATTATAGAAAAGTGTGCCATCTAAGACATTTTCTTCTCCAACTAATATGAAAAATCCAACAAATATTCACTAAACTATAAGGGCATTTATGTTTCACAAACCAAAAAGGTCTTAGAAAGTTTCCAGAATTGGCTAATTATATAGCTCAATAACTTCATCAGATTTTCTCCATGTTTCAATTTGTCTTTATTGTGTGGCCTTGCGCTCTTAGGCTGTCACTATGCCTAATCCAGTGATTGTTGACACTTTTCAAGGCATCGTATGTGGATGTCAATACCTACAGAAAGTGAAAGAAGAACGTTCATATCTTATACTCCATTTTTATGAGGGAAAAACAAAACAAAACAAAAACCTTCTTTTAAGCCTTCCAGCTGACATCCTCTCATGTCTCATGGCATGTCTTGTGTCATACTCAGGTCTAAACTAATCACCTGAAAAAAAGGTGAGGCATCCATGAATGAGAAAAAATTAGGTCCAACACTCTAAGAAAGCATGGGCTTTCTTTAGCAAGAACAAAGATATTGGGTTGGCCAAAATTTTCCTTCAGGTTTGTCATAAGATGTTACAGAAAAACCCGAACGAACCTTTTTACCAACCCAAGAGAATTCCACAGTTAAATGTAAACAATAGTGCCAGCCACTCTAACGATCTAGAAAATAGAAAAGTGGACATTATGTTGTTTTCATCTGTAATCTGGAGAGATACACCTTTTTTCCTACCAATTTTAGTGAGAGTAGGACCAGCCAACTTCAATCATAATTGAAATCCTTTCACTGAGTTTTAATAATTTTTGACTACTGTGAATATGTTTTTGCACTACAACGCAAGTCCCTCTTTCGAAGTAGCCTTAAAGGTCAACAACCCATCATATAATCCCACAATTCTTTCCTTCTTCTATTATCTGGAAAAGATTATACAGAATTGGTACTATTTATGCTTTAAGTATAAAGTATAAAACCCCAGTACCTGGAGGTTGCTTTTTCAGAAGGTTTCTAACTATAAATTTAATTTTTAAATAGGTATCAGACTCTTCTTATTTTCTATTTCATCTTGACTGAATGTTGGCAGTTTCTGGTTTTCAAGGAATTGGTTCCTTTAATCTTGTTAAATTTTTGCTCATGTAGTTGTTTGCACTACTATTTATTAACCTTTTAATTTCTCTGGATCTGTAGTGATATGCTATTTTTCATTCTTTATACTGGTAATTTGTATTTTCTCTCTTTTTCTTTGTCAGTTTTGTCAGAAGTTTATCTTGTATTGATCTTTTCAAAGACTGAGACTTGTTTAATAAACTTTCTCTTGCTTTTCTCTTTTCAATTTCATTGATTTATGTTCTTGTCTTTATTATTACCATCCTTCTGCTTGCTTTCAGTTCTCTTTTCTCTTCTTTTGCCATTTTTAAGGTAGAAAATAAGATTTTTGATTTGAGACTTTTTAAAATTTTCTAATATAAGCATTTAATTCTATAAATTCTCCTTATATCACCACTTTACCTACATCTTGCTAGTTTTGATTTGTTGAATTTTCATTTTCATTCAGTTTAAAATACTTTCTAACTTCCCTTATGTCTTTCTTTTTAACCTATGGATTATTCGGTGTGTGTTAATTTCCAAATGTTTGGACCTTTTCTGGTTATTTTTTGTTATTGATTCCTGGTTTAATTCCGTAATGCTCACAAAGCATACTTTGTATGATTTCAATTTTTTTCAATTTGTTAAAGTTTTTACTTTTTGTACCCAAGACATGGTCTATCTTGGTGAATATTTCTTGAGTACTCGAATAGAATGTGTACTGTGTTCTTGATTAGTGCAGCATTCTTTAAATGTCAATTAGCTCTTTCCTGTTAATGGTTTTGCTCATTCCTGTACATTGCTGATTTTTTGCCTACCCAATGTATCTTTTACTAAAAGAGGGACATTGAAGTCTCCAACTGTAATTACGAGTTTGTCAACTTCTTCTTGCAGTTTTGTCATTTTTTGCTTCAGGTACTTTAATGATTTTTGTTAGGTATATACACATTTAACATTGTTATGACTTCTTAATTAATTGATCATTTTATTATCATGTCTGCAATTGTCCCTGATAATTTCTTTGCTATGAAATCAACTTTGCCTGATATTAATATAGTCACCCCGGTTTATTTGTTTGTTTTTAAATTAGTGTATGTTATATCTTTTTCATCTTTTTACTTTACCCTACTATATCATTATATGTGAACTGAGTCTCTTATACAGATCATATATATAGTATGTATAATTTTTTAAACCATGCTGACAATACCTGGCTTTTAATTGGTGTGTTTGGGGCATTTGCATTTATGATGATTAATATGTTTTTATTTAGTTGTACCATCACATTATTTGCTTTCTGTTCATTTCCTCTGCTTTTTGTTTTCCCTTTCTTGCTTTATTATAAGTATTTCAAAGTCATAATATCCATTTTAATCTGTATGTTGTTTTTTAAATTAAAATATGTGTATAAGTTTTTTGGTTGTTGTTGCTCTAGGGATTATAGTATACATACTTAACTTTTTTCAGTCTATTTAAAATCAGTATTTTAGCACTCCAAATGGAATGTAGAAATCTCACTACCATATAGGTCCTTTTACTCTCCCTCCTTTATTGTATAGTAACCTTATATATTACATCTATATGCATTGATAATAGCATCAAACAATGTTACAATTTTGCTTTCAATTGTGAAACACAGTTTAAAGAAATCAAGAGGAACAGATTAGTCTATTATATTTACTCAGATATTATCTCTGTTGCTGTCCTTCATTAAATTTGTTCAGCATTTCCTTCCAGTATTATTTCTCTCTGATAAAATTCTTTTAGCAATGCTTTTAGAACAGGTCTGCTGGCTAGGAATGCTCTTAAGTTTTCTTCCTTTAAGAATGCCTTTATTTCACTTTCATTTCTTAAATATGTTGTCACTGGGTATAGCATTTAGGGATGAAAGACTTTTTTCCCATCAAATTAAAAATGCTGTGCCACTTTCTTTGGGCCTTCAGGTTTCTGATGAGATCTACAGTTTTTGTTTAAATTCTTATTTCCTATTGGGACAGTCACAAGTTTTTTTTTTTTTTTTTTTTTTTTCAATTTTTTTGTTGTTTGCTTTAATTTTTAGCAGTTTTATTTTGATTTAGGGCTGGGTGTGAACTTCTTTTAGGTTTATCCTATTTGGCATCTGCTGAGCTTCATGAATCTGTAGGGGGTTGCTGTTGTTGTTGTTGTTGTCATTATTATTATTAGCCAAATATATGTTCTGTGCTGCATTCCTCTCCTTCTCAGACTCCATTTGCACAAATATTCGACCTTTTAATACAATCCTATAAGTTTCTAAGACTCTTTTCATTTTTTCCACTATCTTTCTCTCTATTCTTGATATTGCATAGCTTCTGTCAATCTATCTTCAAGTTCACTGACTTCTCTGTAATCTCTATTCTGCTATCAAGCCCATTCAGCCCATTTTTGTTATTTAATTTTTCAGTCCTAAACTATCCATTTAGTTCTTATTTATATCTTTTATGTCCTTACTGAGAAGTTTTATTTTTTTGTTGAATTCAACAGTGGTCCCAATTACTTGCTGAGCATTTTTATAATAGCTGGTTTAAGTCTTTGTGACATATGTGTTATCTCAGCTTTGGCATCAGTTGATTTTTTAAAATGCAAATTTATTTATTTGTTTGTTTGTTTGTTTGCCATACCATGTGGCTTGTGAGATCTTAGTCCCCTGACCAGGGATTGAACCCGGGCCCTCAGCAGTGAGAGCGCAGAGGCCTAACCACTGGACCACCAGGGGATTCCCTAAAATGCGAATTTAGATTGGTCTGGTTCTTTATATGCTGAGTAATGTTGAACTATATCCTGAACATTTATGAGTATTATGTCATAAGACTCTGGGTTTTGTTTAAATCTTATGCAGAATGCTTATATTTTTGGTAAGTCAGTCTAGTTAGGTTCAGGTCACAAGTTCCATACTGCTTTCTGTCAGTTATAATCCCAATATCAGTTCAGTTTTCAAATTGCAGTGACATTCAGGTTTATCCTGTGTGTGCATCATCCAGTGATCATTTGGGGTATGAGAGTTGAGCTATTTGTTAGTTTAGCTCTCACAGCCTTTTCTTGGCTGAATAATGCAAATCCTTGCATGTGCTTCTTGGGTGTAAACTCAGGATTCCATAAACAACTTTACGGGATTGTTTTTCCAAGCTTCTTCCTTTCTGTAATCTCTCCATTACTTTCTAGTTGCCTGGGTCTCCTCTTTTCTATCCTCTGTTTAGAAATATGGGGCTAGTTATTCCACTCTGCCATATGCTTCTGAAACTATGCCCACATCTATGGCCAACCAATGGGAAGCCAGAGAGAAATAATATAGCAAGGATTGGTCCCACTCTCTTGTAGTCACAGCTCTATCAATTGGAGAGGAAGATTGCCTACCTTCAGATGTTTGACTCTTGCAAGCTCCTATTACTGCTGGATGCTGCTGCCACTGTGAGATTGCTTAGATTCTGGGACAAAGAAGAACAGAGAAAAGAAATGAGACAATAGGGGAACTTTTACATTTCCTATGAGAAGTAGATGTTCAATTTCTCACTCCTTTAACCAGAACTAGAGGGCTTTTCTTGGAACTTTCTCTTTCTGTTCCCCAGTACATGGTTCTGGTGAATTAAGTCTAGGCAAGGAGATATAGGAGGGAAACAGTCTAACCTCACCACTAGTTCAGGGTTTTTTTTAATTCTGGCCTCCTACTCCAAATTTGCCTGTTACTTTTTGCTTTTCAGAGACCCCAAATATCTGATCCATGCATTTTGTCCAAGTTTTATATCTGTACTCAGTGGCAGAAACAGGATGGAGCATACTCACTCCAATTTATTCAAAATGAAAATCAGAGTATTTTTATGGGAATTAATTTTATTCTTATGCCAGCCAGAGAGCCATCTTTCTTCTCCTATAAGGTCACTATTTCCATTCTAATCTTATAGACATTGCTATTGTGATTTTACACTCAAATTTACACAAAATTAAAATTTCTTTAATTTGGATGATCTATTGATTTCTACTTGTAACAACTACCATATTAGGCAAAACTTACATTTTTCTAATCATCACTCACTACACTGTTAGAATTGTTAATTTACCTATTCCAATAGTTTGCAAACCTCTTAAGGTTACACACTGTATATTTTGTACCTATATTTCCAAAGTTAAAATAAAATGACTTGCATGTTTAGTTTAGAAAATATGCATTGGATACATGGATGGATGGTTGGATGGATGGTTGGATGGTGCGTGGGTGGGGTGATAGTAAAGAGTACAATGTTTTTGCTTTTTCCAACTCAAGAATAGTTGTATCATGTATATAGATGTATTTTTATCTCCTTCTTTAGTCCCACAAGGATCGTAAGTATGGTATTATCTGAGGGAAAGAATGTACTGTAAAGGTACCTTAGTTTCTTTAAAGGGAATTTTTAAGTAATAAACACTAGACAAGTTAGTTGTTTGTTTCCCTAGGTCTTTTACTACCTGAAAAATTTCTCTGCAGTACTCAAAATGAAACACTGTTGTGGTAGAGTCCCATGTCTGTTCAGGTAACTCACAGGTGGAATAAGTTAGACACTTAGAAAGGACTGAAAATTCATTTGGCACTAGGAAACAATTCAGAGCATTAGAGCAGAGTGGGCTTGTAGAGGAATTTCCACTAATCCCTTACTTCTTCTAGACAGCATTGGAGCATGCCACATTTTTTACTGAAATTTTGAGGTTTGGGGAAAGGATAAAATGTAATATAATAGGCATTTATCTTTAAATCCCTCCTATTCTTAGTATATCTCTGAGGAACAGCAACCATTCTACAGTTTGGCCTGAGAAATGGTTGGAAGTACAGGAATTTAGAGAATAATTTATTGCGTTGAAACACCCAATTATAAGTCAACCAAGAGGTCTCTTAGAAACTTGATAGAATTATTGGGTCACACAAAATATGATTTGTGCCCAGAAGAAGTTTCAGAATCAGGGAGTACAGCTTCCTGTTTATTAAGTAAATACCTCTGGAAGAGTTAATTAAGGAATGAAAGTTCAATTCTCCTATTCGGAAAATAGTAATAGTAATGTCAGCCTTTGTGAGGCTGATGTGAGGATTAAATGGCAAAATGGTTTTAAGTTGCTGTATTAGTTTTCTATGGCAGCTACGACAAATTACCACAAATTCAGTGGCCTAAAACAACATGTGGTATCTTACATTTCCATAGAATGTAAGTCTGATATGGATCTTACTGGGTAAAATCAAGGTATTGGTGGGATGCTTTCCTTTCTGGAGGCCCTAGGGCAGAATTTATTTCTTTGCCTTCTCCAGCTTCTAGAGACCACCTAGTTTTCTTGGCCTATAGCCTTTTCATCCATCTTAAAATCCAACACTATAAGATTAAGTCCTTCTCATGCTGACATCTCTCTAGTTCAGATTTTTGATTATTTCTTCCACTTTTAAGGATTCCTGTGATTACATTGTAACCACCCAGATGATCCCAGGTAATTTAGCCACTTTAAGGTGATTTGATTAGTACCCGTAATTCCACCTGCAACCAAAATTCTCCTTTGCCACATAAACTAACTTATTGACATGTTCTGGGGATTAGGATATGTATGTCTTTGGGGGGCTATTATCTTGCCTGCCACAAGTGCTAATTATTATTGACAGATTTTTCAGTTTCTGTTTTTAATCTTCTGTGAAGATAACAATATTATCAGTTTCATATTATATTTGTGATGGTTAAATGAGCTAGTAGAAACAAAGCATGAAGCACAGCTTTTAGTAAATAGTAGCTTTTAGTTAGTACTTGGAGTCTAGTTTTTTTTTTTTTAAACAGTAAAATAAAAAATAATGTATTAGTACATTTCACATTAGTATGAAAATTAGTGACATAGTATGTAGAGTTCCTAACGATTATTGATTGTATAAAATCATCAAGTTACTTAATATCTCTAAATTTTACATTACTCATCTCTAAATTGGGGTCAAAAATTATATATACCTCAGAGGATTCTTGAAAAAGTTAAATTAGAAAATATACATTAAGCATTTAGCACAGTACCTGATACCTGGTAAGGTAGCAATAGCAAGTTAGTCATTATTATATTTTGTAATAATATACATTATTATTATCTCTACATGTTCCATGATCCATAACTCTTTCTAAAATAAGTCCATCTTGAAAGATTTCTCAATTTTCTTGGAATAATCAATGCTCTATGAGAAAACTGGGAAAGTGTTCATCATGGACAGATGGATTCAAGCTCTTTAAGCCAAAGCAGATCACTCCCTGCCTGCAGAATCCCTCCCTTTTCCAGAGATTTATTGAGGTTTAGTGAAAAGCAAAGATAAATGGGCATTCTTGGGTTGACCATAAGCCAAGAGTAGAGGACATATCCTTGCCAAATCCACATGTACTAGACGCACAGCCGGATTGCGCAAGCCGTAGGAGTTGTAACAATCTGCATAAGGTCTTGAGAAGCAACTGGGTACTTGGAGACTCCTGAGGCCATTCTTATTTATTAGACTCCATCTCTGGACTGAGGTTGTTACTTGGGGTACTCTCATTTGGGGCATTTTCCTTAGCAGTGAGCATAGCTTTATCCATATGTCCATTAATTACCTATTATAACGTGCGTCTAAGCTTTTTAGGATGGGATAGGATCTGACCCTGCTCTCCTTCTTTAGCTTTTGATGTTGGCTGACATTTTGTGTTTAAGAGCCATAAAATATCTTTTTGTTTTGTTAGTTACATGTTACTTTCTTAGGCCTCTTTGTTTTTACACCTTCTGTTCCATCTACAAAGCATGGCCTTAGCCTTCTTATTTACCTAGAGAACTTACCTTTACCATTAAAAACCTGTCCCAGGATTACCTCCCTCTCTGAATCTCGAACCAGAATTGTCAATCTGTTCGTTTTCAAAGTGACCTCCAGGTCCTGTATTATCCTTTCATTTTATTATACTTTTTTGCTTTATTATCCATCTTACCAAATACCCAATGATCTACTTGAAGCACAAAAAGTGTCTTTTTTATCTCTATGTCCCATATAGCAGCGAAGTGCCCAGAAGATTGGTGAAAGTTAAGCAAATTTTTGAAAGAGGAAGCAATGGACTTAGGAATATATGAGTTCCAAAAATCAGACACTTACTAAAACTAGCTTAAGCAATTTTTTTTTTTAATTATGAAAAAGGTATAGGAGTATTTTATGAAATTGAGGATTAGAAAGTGAAGCCAGGGCTTCCCTGGTGGAGCAGTGGTTGAGAGTCCCCCTGCCGATGCAGGGGACACGGGCTTGTGTCCCGGTCCGGGAAGATCCCACATGCCGCGGAGCAGCTGGGCCCGTGAGCCATGGCCGCTGAGCCTGCGCGTCCGGAGCCTGTGCTCCGCAATGGGAGGGGCCACAATGGTGAGAGGCCCGCGTTCGGCAAAAAAAAAAAAAGAAAGTGAAGCCATACCTCAGTTGAGCTGTTGTCAGTACCATGGCTATTTCAGTCTCTCACCACTGGAAATTTTTTTATCTCTGTTCTTTGTCACTTTGGACACATCTTTCTCTCTCTCTTCAGAGGGGTTTCTTTGCATCTCAAGTCAAAGAGAGAAAAGGATACATACTTCAAGATGACACTTTTGATTAAATACCTTCTCCACTCAGTCATATTACAAAGAATAACTAGGCTTCTTGAATCCTCACAAAAGTTTTGCCAGAGAGATAATTTGATTGGCATTCTTAGCTGAAATGACGTTCATAAATGAATTAGCAATGGTCAGGAATTTGGAGCCTTGAGGTAGAATTACTTCTGAGGTGATGTTATGGGGCTGATAATCATCCTAGACAAGGTGAGGAGGGTGTGTTGGATGGGGCAACAATTGTCTATCACATCTAGATAGGAGAAGTAATTGAATTCTTAACATCTTAAAGTAAATAATTTTACTTGAGAGAAGAGCCTAGGGTATGTGAGTAGACTGATCACCTTGGGGAAAAAGATTCCCCAGACTTAAAGTCATTGGGAAAAACCACACTTAACCTATCATTTCTACCAGACTGAGTCTACTTTTGCCTACCAACCGAAGCTTCAGGGACTTTGTTGATGTCTTTTACATGCAGAACCACTCTTAAGGGATGCTGTGTATTTATTAAACACCACCAGCACTCATTATGGATGTGTTAAAAATTCAGATCCTTAGAGAACACAGTAGATCGAAGTATTGACTACTGTTTCACTTCGCCCATCTGTCCAAACATCAATAACAACAGTGTATGGGGGTCTGGAAGCACTGGGCTAATGTACCTTACTTCAATCATAATTCCAGAGTTTGCCTTAATTAAGATTCATTTTTGCCCCTGTGCTGTACATCTCTTAACTAACAGAAAAGTCGCAAGGGCACAGTTTAAGCATTAAGAATGTGAGGATCGAGGAAGAGAGAGTGGAATCAGGTCTTATGCTTATGGAGTCTAAAAACTGCATGGCAGGTATGCTTAAAATAAATCTTCAAGCAGATTTCTAAGGCATTGGAGGAGTCACATAATGGCACTGGAGAAATGAATTGCTCTTCTGACTCACTTTCCTCCATGTGCACTGCCTGGGTGCATTATTGTTTATGGGAGGAAGGAAAAGTACTTACTTTAGATTAAGCAAGAGAAGGCCACAGCAGGACAGAGTTGTATGCTTTTTTCTTAGGCATTTTCAGAAACATCACAATCATCAACAAAATTCTGTTGAGTGCCCACAATACTGCAGGCTCCTTCAAAATACTTGTACTCAACAAAGGGGAAGTGCAGCCTTTGCCCTCAAGCAAATTACAGTCTAGAGTAGAAAGTGGACACGGCATTAAGGAAAAGGGAAAGTAAAATCTGTAATACGTGAATAAAAACACTGCACAAAGGGATTTTGATTAGTTGTGACTGCACCTTCATCCATCTGCTGAAAGAGAGAGGCTTCTTTGGGGAAATGACTGTAAGAAAGTTGTTTTTTTTGTTTTTTTAATTTTAAAGAAGAGCCTAAATATTAGACCAGTGGATAGGGAAGAAGAAGAAGGTATTCTAAGTATTGTAAATATTTTATGCTGGAATTTTTAGCTTTCTATTTATTAAAGCATATCACAAGAATAAAAGGTCATGGAACTCTATGGGGTATGTGTGTGTGTGTATGCGTGTGTGTGTGTGTGTGTGTGTGTGTGTGTCTGTGTACTTTATATAGAATAGTTGCTTGTTTGATTCTAAGAAAGATAGATTCCAATTGTTTTCTTCTTGCAGTGGTGTTACCGTGTCACACAAACAAAATACAACAAATTTCAAATGGTTATTTTTATAAATATTTAAACAAACACTGTAATAATTGCACTTTGCTTGATTTTCTTCCATCTTTTCCTTCAGACCAGCTCTGGAAAACATATCGTACATCTATGTGACTTAAACTTTGGATAGGTATGTGCAACATCTGGAGAATGCTGATAGAGATCATTTGGGGGTTGAGATTAGAAAATCCTCATGCTGATTACAATAGAAAAGGAAGTTATTGAAGGACTCGGTGTCACAGACTCCAGTTGCTAATGAATCTAGGCAAATACTTAGTCAGGGTCTCTCCAAGGTCATCCAGTCTGTTTCTTTCCTCTCCAAATAGCTTCTCTGTTCTCCTCTGTACAGACAACAGTTCCCATGGGAAGAAAGAAGAAAAGTGAATGAGAGAAGACCAAGAGAAAGGCAAATGTGATGTGTATCAAAATAAGCATGGATGTTGTGTGTGTGTACATTTATAAAAACTAATATGGATACATGCATTGACTGTAGCACATTTTAAAATAAGATATTCTGTCTGGGAAAAAAAGCCATATGTGGACCCCTGCTAGGTTGAAAGCACTGAGATTGGGAAGGGAAGGATTATATTAATATCACTTCCTTGGTGAGCAGTAGGTGAAAGCTTATATCTCACACACATTACATGTTTCTTTGGGTTGAGTGTAGGGTCCGTGCTCAAAAACCCAAGCTAGTAATACTCCTTTATCTGGTAGATACACCATCTGGAACACAATGTCCCCGTGATTGCTTTTTTGGCACCGACCAGAGAAAGTGAAAGCTTGAGGGTCACACATTTAGCCTGTAAGTAAAAATCACTTTCTCTCTAAATTCATTGAATGTAAATAGTCATATGAACTCTTCTCCCTCCCTATATCCAGTTTTGCCATGACATGTAAAATCACCTTGTATATGATCTTAAGCTAAAAGGGCTTATTTCAGGATAATATAGAGTAATTCATAATGAAAATTTAAGTTATATAGTCTAGGCCAGGTTATCTCAGTGTGTGATCCCTGAACCAGTAGCATCAGCATCATCGGGCTATTTGTTAGAAACTCAAAATCCTAGGCCGGCCCCATCCTGGGGGTGGGGCTTAGCAATCTGTTTTAACAAGCTCTCCAGTGTTCCAAATGCTTGCTAGTATTTGAGAAATCTTGTTCTAGTCTGCGGGTGCTATAGAGGTATAGAAAGCTATACAACACAAATAGAATTGTAACCTTAACTTACTCCTTTCTAATGTATTTGTGATACTTTGTTAGCTTGATCTAATAACAATAGAAATTGCTCTAGATACTATGATACTATGCTCGTTGTCTGACATGGTACAATTCTCAAAATAATGATATGACATAGATCCTCTTGTTAGTTCCACTTTATATAATAACCTACCTAAGGGTCAAGAGGATAGATCGGTGAATTTATGAGTAAATAAGCTAGTATATAAATATAAGAAGCACAGTTTTAGAGTAGGGGCCTTAATTGACTCTACCAGGTCAATTTATTTTCCTCACTAAGACTTAACCCAGCCTAAATTTCCATTTTTATTCTTGCATTGTCTTTACATGCAGGGGTTGAGCACCTTCCTCTGCAAAGGTAAACGTCGTTGGTTTTATTCTCCAAGCTTTGTTCCATTTTGCTGTTCTTATTCCCTACAGTTTGCATATTGTATGGACTTCATTAGTACATCTTTCTGCTGATACTGCTGTAAGTCTTCCTTCCTGCTGTTGCCAGGGCCAACCTCTCTGCTGCACTTTGTCAAAATTGTGTGCCCCAATTCTTTAAACCTTGGATCACTGAGAGCATATATTGAGAGGTTCTGATGGTGCATCTCCTAGAAAGCCTATGCTTAGGGAAATCCAAGGATGCTTCTAGGAAGGCAGAACCTACTTCAGTCTTCAGCAATTAAAATGGATTATCTCTGCTCTAGAAGCTGCCTGCATGCCTTGGCTCATCATTCTCTTCTATTTTCAAAGCCAGCAATGGGTGATGTCTCAAATCTCATCACTTGGACACTAATTTTTCTGTGTCTCTCTTCCCTTACGACTACATTGGATGTAACAAATAATCCAGGATAATCTCCTAATTTTAAAACCAGATAATTAGCCACTTTAATTTCATCTGCAACCTTAATCCTCCTGGCCACATAATGTAACATAATCATGGATTCTGGAAATTAGGATGTGGCCATCTTCGGGAAGCCGTCATTCTGCCTACCATCCTGACCAACTCAGAACTTTAAATTTTATCCTTTTACTGACCACAATGTTTGGTTTACAAAAGCAGAAACTATGTGAGTATAGAATTACAAATCAAATGAACTTACTTATTGATCTCACTCAGCCTACTTCCATAATAAACGTGCCTCCATGTTTCCAGACATCCCCAATATCCTTTGGTCTTTTCTTTACCAGTCTGTGTAACTCTCTTGGCTCCAAAACTGACATCCTATGAGATTTCCTTGACAACTTACTCCCATTCCACTCCATTCATTCCAGATTTCTCTATCATCGGTATCCTCTGCTTAGTGTCCAGGACATATTTGTGGATTTCTTTTTGCCAATATCAACTGTTAATAGATGTCTTAATTTTCTCTGTGATGTGAGCATTTTGCTAGTTTGCTGTGTGATTGACCTTCTTCCTTCACCAACACCATCAACTTCCCAAGGATAAAGTATCGTTTACGCCCTTCCCCTTCAGCTTCTTTTAGTTTCTAATGCAAAGGTTTTTTTTTTTTTTTTCATATTTGCCTAATAGTTTTCTCAAACTCATGTCAGTTACAAAGGTTTGCTTAAAAAAGTTCTTCAGAGTACTTTATAATTAGTTGAATAATACATAATTCTTGGTCAATTACCTCTGTTCTCATTATTTTTTCAATCCTTTCTAAGTGAAGCCTTTTAATGGAAACCATTCTTGGTCAAAAAATTCAATTTCTCAGTACGGCACAGACAAATTGCCAGGATTTATCAAGCGCTTGCTAGACTGCACCTAACACTGTGCTGAGGACTTTACATATCTTTTTCAACATCACCTGACATTTCTGAATTAAGTAGTATTTCTACTCTTTGTAATTTTTAATCAGATAAATTGAGTCACAGAGAGTTTAAGTAATATACTTACAATCACACGGCAAGTAAGGGGCAGACTGGCTTGACCTCAGCTCTCAGTCACAAACCCCAGAATTTTTAGTATGAAGCTACAGGTGCTGGCCCTCTGGGTAGCTCACTTCAGTTGCTCAACCAGCTGCCTCAGGAACCATGTCAAATCGAACCTATTAGACTACAAACTGCCTGTCCAATTCAATTCAAGGAGTATTTATTGAATGTATGCTACATGCCAGGTGTCATTTACCTGTGATTCTGCCATGTTTGTGCAAACTCAGCCTTAGAGCGTTACACACTTTCTTCAGAAGGCTGTGTCTCAAATATAGAAATTGTTAATGCTAAGGACATTCTTAAAATTGCTATCGATGCAAAAGCATTCTGAATATGCTATATAGATGTTGATAAAAAGAAAAAAAAAAACTTGATTTGAATAAACAAAAATCAGCAGCAGTTGTTTTGTCAGTTCTTCTCAGAAAGCAGTTGTACTTAATGTGGAGCAAAATGTCCCAGAGATGTTCATGCAGAGAGGAAATTAATGCGGTAGAAACTACTTGGCTCCTGGGTAATGAAAACCCAAGATGTACAAAAAGGGTAGAGGGGAGAAGGGGAAGGGACTGATGCTGACATTTATCTTGAAATATTGTAAATTTTTTGTCTGTTCCTCCCATGTACGTGTACACGTAGCACTTGTGTTCTGGAGATCTTACTCCTCAGAGACAGCGTTGATCTGCCTTTAGGATATCATAGCGTATTACTTGTATCCTTTGGTTTCCAGTCATGCCTCTTTAGAAAGACAGCAAATGGCAGGTGGTACATACAAACTAGCGAGGACTCCTCTGAAGCACTGAGCATAGTACTCCTGTTACAAACCTGGGAGGGCAGGTAGGCTAATTATGACCCAGGACTTACCTTTCTATTTAGGCTCTAAGGGATGTTGGAGGGCCAGTCGGATTCCAAAGACTGAGTCATTTGTTTGTGTGCACTTTTCGGAAAATTCTAAGAATTAGTTTTCACTTCTGAGTTCGATTAATTCCATCCTCTGACTTGTCTCTCTTCATACCTAACAGCATTCTCCAGAAGCTATAAAAATCTCTAGAGGTCCTTGAAGTAATGAGAAAGCTGATGGGTTTTTTCCCCTCTCTAATAATTATGCTTTGATTTCTCCATAACAGTCTTTAGTTTACTGCCAGTTGTCAGCACAGCTTTTTGCAGCTTTCACCTCTCGGTGATGAAAGCTCTCCGACCTCTTGCCTGCAGGTTCGTCCTCTGCGGGCCACCTTGCCTTTGCAATTCCCCTCTGTGTGAATTTGTCCACTAGGTGGAGCTGTAACAATTTAGCTCACAGATCACAGTGTGTGACAGATTAAATTCACTGACCACTGCTTAGTACTCTGGGGAAGCATATTGCTGTGGCCCAGAATCGCAAATCAAGTGCAGAGTCAGAAAACAGAACAACAAATCCCATAACAGGAACACAATTGGAGATAACAAATTCCATGGGACAAATGCACGTTGATTCCACAAGCGAGCCCTGTGTTAGGCCTCCTGCATCGCTGGCCTAATTCCTATTTGGTTAGTGGTAGTGAAAAAACAAACAAACAAAAAAACCCTCTGCACGCAGAGTCAGGAAGCCTGGGTTCTGGACCTAACTCAGCCACTCACCAGCTGCAGGCTTCATCTTTCTGAGGCTCTGTGCTCTATGTGTAAAATGAAGGGATTAGAGCAGATGACTTTGAGGGTCTCTTCCAAGTGTAACTCTGGATTTCACTCTAAAATTATAATCAAATTGTAACTTTTTTTTATAAAAACAGGGGAAGGTGTGAATTTAAATGTCTGCTCTTCAAGTCTTCCTTCTGAGCTAAAATCCATCTCTATCCATATCTATATCTATACATAGTTGTGAAATAAATATTTGAATGACTTTTCTCACTTTAATTGTAAAAATAGGACAAAGAAGGGGATTTCCAAACCTAAATGAGATTTTGATTGTGTAAATTTAAAGGCAAAAGTTTTGCCTTCTTGAAAGGAATTTATTCACCATCCCTCCGAATAAGCTTGCCCAGCAAATGTAGTCTGTTAAGTGTCTATACCTTTATTTATATAGACCTTTGCCTGTCAATATCCTTTTCTATTGTGGAATTAATGCCACTGGATTTCAGCTCTGATGCAGAGGTTGCTCCTCACTGAGAAAGGTGAATATTCTCTATTTGCAGCTCACTTGCGATTTATATTTTATGCATGTACCTCAGTTTTATATCCTGAAACAAAATCCTTCCATTTTTAAAATACCACTTTTTTTGGGGGGGGCGGAGGGAGGGGGGATTTCTCTAAAACTAGAATGAATACATGTTTTTGTCAGAAGATATTAGAAATTGATACCTATCTTCCTTCCTCTCCTGTCTAAAATCCTCTGTTCCTCTCCTCAGCCCACGACAGTGAACCCTGGTTATTTTAATCCATTCTTTGTAAAACATTAATTGGATACGTAGAAGCACAGAAAACCTAATAGGTATTTTTCTTTTTTTTTTTAATGATGGAAAGGGCATCAGAGATCATTCAGTTAAACCCTTTTTATTACACCAGTGAGGAACTGAAGACCCAGAGGTTAAGTGGCTTACCCAAAGTTATTCAGTGAATGAGTGAAAATATTGTTTTAGAAGGAAACTCAGACTGAACAAAAGGAGGGCTAAATCCATTCTTTATTTTCTCTACTTGTATAATTCCATATTTTGACCCAAGCATAGCTGTGTCTATAAGATGGGATTCCCTATTCTTTGGTTGGCATGTCATGTCTAATTAATGCTGAGCAATTTGTGGGGTGTGTCTGGTAGTAGCATAAATGGACCATAACCCAAAGAATAGAGTAGGATAGGACAGAGGCTTCCAAAATGTGTTCTGTGGCAACTAGTTCAGTGAAATGACCCACCAAAAGGGCTCTGCGTCAAGTAAATTGACGTAGACGCTCTCCTTGAATGATCTTTAGCCAGGCTTTTCTGGGCTCTCTTGTCAACTAGACCTTGACCTTGTTCCCTCCTTTGCCCTCCAACCCCTTCACCCTACCTAGCCCAGTTGAAGCAAAAATCCTGCTAAGTCACTTTAGCGATAATTTCCCACCCTTAATACCTGATTGCCTTTTAAGTCAGTTTAGCTATAATCTTCACCCTTGGTGTTGCCTCTTAGTACTTTTCCATCTATGTACCCCCTCTCTCTGCTCACTGACTACAAATCTCCAGTTTGGCTATTTTTCCTGTATTAGGAGTTGAGCCTAATCTCTCTCCTCTATTGCAAAGACCCCACTGTAAAAGTCTTGCATAAAGTCTTCCTTACCATTATAACAAGGGTCAGAATACTGTTTTTAAACAAAATACAATAAAATACTACTACACATTATGCTTTACAGGGGATCCATTATACATGTAGCCGCTTTAGTCTCTGAGAAGTTCTACAATAGAGAAGACTGTTTACCACTGTTTAACCTATTATTGCTAAGTCACTTGGCCTTTTTTCTTGAAAGATTATATATTAACATCCATGTGATTTAGTTCCCATATAATTCATTTTGTGATCAGAGGCAGTCTCCACGTCTCCTGTCATTATCATCAGCCTCTTGTTTTCCAAATCTGCATACTTCTGAATGAATCGATGGAGAACACAGACAGGAAGACAGACGGAGGCTGGTCAGGACTTCCTGCCATACTTGTGAGGAAGTCCAGTGCCCTGAGCTGTTTACGTGTTCATACTTAAGCATATGCCTCATGATAGAAAATGAGCTTGTAACCAGGGGTTCATGTATAGAAAGTAAAGAGAGAAATTTTAACTATTGTACTTTATATATATTTATGTTTGTAAGTTTTGCCTTCCTTTCTGACATACCTACGTTGATTTTCATTTTTTGTTTGTTTTTGTTTTTTTGTTTTTGTTTTTTTGTGGTACGCGGGCCTCTCACTATTGTGGCCTCTCCTGTTGCGGAGCACAGGCTCTGGACGCGCAGGCTCAGCGGCCATGGCTCATGGGCCCAGCCACTCCGCGGCATGTGGGATCTTCCCGGACCGGAGCACGAACCCATGTCCCCTGCATCGGCAGGCGGACTCTCAACCACTGTGCCACCAGGGAAGCCCCCTACGTTTATTTTCATAAAATTATGTTTCCTTTCAAAAGGAAAGGAAACATAATTTTATGAAAATTATGATCCAGTGATCCAATGATCTCCCACATATCTTTGAGGAAATGCAGAGAAGGCAGAGGCAAGACAACAGATGTAATTAGAAAATGTGGTATGGTTTCCCACTCTGCTTCCTTTTAGTTGTGTGCTCTTGGTCTGTCTAATCATCTGCCTTATGTGAGGCCACACAGCTCCAGCCAGATGGGGACAATCGGAGCTGCTCTGCCTGCCACACAATGTTGTTATGACCTCAGAGGTGGTAGCATATGGGAAAATTGTATAGAGTACTTTGCAAACATAAGGCTCTGTGATTATTGTGTCAGATAGATGGCAAAACTGGGGTCTCATTCTTTTCCAGATTTGCTTTTAGGAGGACACTTGGCCTTGTGATAGCTGGGCAGAATGATTATTAGTAAAAGTGCTTCCTTGTAATTGAAGCAAATAAAAAAAAAGGCTAGAAAAAGTGTTTCCTTGTAATTGAATCAAATAAAACAGTGGGGACAGGAGGCTGTATATCAGACCTGATCCACTAAATTGTAAGAGATGTTTTGAGTGGTATAAAAACACTGTAGACACATCTGGTGATATTATCATCTCATTTTGTGAGTGAAAACTTCATATCATATTGAAAGCTTCTCTAGGACATAAATGTCCTCCAGATGTATTTTCAAAAAAGGCCTTAAGGGCTTCCCTGGTGGCGCAGTGGTTGAGAGTCCGCCTGCCGATGCAGGAAACATGGGTTCGTGCCCCGGTCTGGGAAGATCCCACATGCCGCGGAGCGGCTGGGCCCGTGAGCCATGGCCGCTGAGCCTGCGCATCCGGAGCCTGTGCTCCGCAACGGGAGAGGCTACAACAGTAAGAGGCCCACGTACTGCCAAAAAAACAAAAAACAAAACAAAACAAACAAAAAAAGGCCTTAAAGATTGCATTAAAAAATCGTAGGATTAAATGGCTTCTTTCCATCGAAGTTGCTAATGTTCTTACTGGTACTCTTTCTGAGGAACAAGAACACTCCCTATTGATTCAAAGGAAAAGAAAACTTGTTAGCTAACATCTTGTATAGGTAGGGGTGGGAATGGGTGGGTATAAGGTTATCTTAATATAATCTCATGTATATGTCAAAGGACAACAGCATGTGAAGGGAAAGTGCTAAATGGGAGTCATGATATTGGGGTATTTAATTCAATCAACCCATGTTTATTGAACACTTTCTCTTTACCTGGCTAGCCGTTAGATTAATAATGGGCACCACAGAACATGGAGGCCCTGGCATTATGGAGCTTCTATCAGATAGTAGGGGTGGGGAAGCCATGATTAACTGAGGTGAATTGAATCCGAGGATGGGAGGATATGATTGCTTGAATGGGTCAGGATGTGGAAGAAGAATGCTTGAATAGGATTACCTAGGATTTATCCCAAAGTATGACACTGCACAGCTGCGATCTGGGCAGAAAACAAAAAGCATTTCTGGTTATGAAATTCCCTACATTTTAAAGTAATTCCAGAGCATGCCGGAAAAAGACACTGAAAGAACACTTAAGGCAGAAATTGAATCTAGACTCAATTTTGCTCCTGATGAGGTTGTAGCCTTGCTCAAGTCCCTCAGCTTTAGTATTTGTCATCAAATTTGAACTAGACATTTTCTAAGCTCCTATCCATATCATATATTCCATTATTTGATGATTCTGTGACTATTATAGTTATTCCTGATATTTCACTCAAATTAAGTGTTCACATTTTTCTTCACTAGAATTCATTATGAAAAATGACAAAATTTATTGATTGACAAGCTAGATTAAAAATATCTGGATATTTGTCTTTGGGGAGGGATAAAGTTTTTATTATTATTATTTTTAAAACATAATCACTTCTGTGCTAAACAGGACACCCTCCTGCTATTCCCACACAAATTTTATATCATGCACTGAGGTTACCACTATGTAATAGCCTGCAAATTACAGTTAATGAGTGGTGCTGAACAATTGCCTATAGGGCCAGGAGGTCTGCTCTGACATTGCTTTTCTCTGCATGGGAACAGATTTGATTTTTTTTTTTTTTTCTTCATCCACACAAGTGACTCAGCTTGCTTGGGGAAAAATAATCCAAAACACAATATTGTCTTAGGCTCAAATAATGAATGACTTGTGTACTGCTTACTATAATTATTGTATTGATATTCTAAACTAAGCTTGTCAAGCTCCCTTAATTACAGCTAAGGCACGGAGGTGTGGAGTTTGATCTGTAACTATAGAGAAGTGGATGGTATCTGTTAAAGAAAGCCAGCTAGTGTGTGGAGGGGACGTTTGGGGCTAACTGGAGATGCATAGTACTATTGACAACTAAGAAAGACAAGCTTTTAGTGTTTACAATGTATAATGATTACTAAGCAGTCCACCAGTAAAGTAATCTTTAATCCATAGATCTCCAAGCATCTTAAACACATTGATTTATTAAATGTGGCCTCTGCAACAGTAATGTCTTCAAAATTAAATCACTTAACCTCTCATTTCAACATTGTTACTGTTATCTGCTGCAATATCTACATGACACTGAAACAAGAAGCCAAGGCAGTCAATTCATTAAAAATAAATAAATAAATAAGTCAAACTTGTTAATTGCACTATGTCAAATTAGTTAATTGGCACTGTGTCCATCAAACAAGGGACTTTCTGGATGTATTATTCTTTTCTCAGCTTGATTTGGTCTGATTCAGAATCTGAGAGGGTCTTGTTGTAATCTTTTGTTTTTGTAAATTTTGGAACTAGGACAGGTTCTTTTACTTTTATTATCTATGTTTTACAATAATTAGTAAAAATGGTGTTTTATACATCTTTGATGGATGATAATTAATGCTAAAAATGTTGACTTTTATAATGCATTTAGTTAAAATGTTAGACCTAATTTAAGTTCTCAGATGTCTAAATGATAAAAGAGGTTATGTTCCTTAAACCTGCATTTTATTGTGTTATTTTACTGAGTTTTAAATGAAGCAAGCAAAAACTTTCAAGCAAACTCCTGTTATTGAGTTTTCAGAAGGTGCTACGATTTCCCAATAGATCTAAGTAAAGTTCTCTTATTGGGTTGTAGTGGAAATCATTACATAAAAATTAAGGAAATATCACACTTCTGATATTTTAAGTCACCAGTATTCCTTCTATATATATATACCTAATTTCAATGAATGTATCAAATCTTAATAGAAACAAAAAAATAATCTGTGGCAACATAGCTTTGACTAGGTAGAAGGGTACCCTCTAGGAAGAATCTGTTTTTAATCAAGTAAAAGCAAAAATGACATATACTGGGCTTCTGACAAGTTTCTAGGATCCCTGGGATGAAATTACTTGCATTAACTTAATATTAGTGAGGGGCTTTGCTATTGCCACTACCAATGATTCTTATAATGGAAGCTATGAACATACACCCATGCATCATGAGCTGACAGCATTCAAAGGTTGATTTTACTAAAACTTGCTTAATAGAACTAAAAGGGATCTCAGGATACATGCAATTATACATCTTCCTTTTAGGATCAGGAAACGGAGGTCCATAGAAGTTATGATTCGGGGCTCTTTACTGTATATAGTAGAGAATAGTGGTTAAAAATGCAAGTCCTAGAGTCAGGCTACCTAAGTTCAAATCCCAGGTTTACCATGACCTAGCAAAGCATCAACTATCTTACCTGTAGATGGGAGCTAGACAAAGTGCATACCTCATTTGATCAGAGGCTTAAATACTGTAATGCATGTGAAGTTTTGGCAGTGTATTATATAGAGAGCACTCAATAAAACATTAACAATTATTTTGTGCCAGATTTATCAATGACTGTACAAAGTGGTCATTATTATTCTCATTTTACAGTTAAGGAAACTGAGTCTCAGAGATTTTTAATTATTTGGCCCAGGGGACATAGCTAGTAAATGATAGCCTGATTGTTATCCCAAACAGAAGAAGGCGATTATAGAGATTCTTACAGCCTCATTCTTAACATCTTTAATATAATTACTAATGCTTTGATGAAAAGAAATTTCTTGGGGTCCTTCCAGGGAACACAATGAGCAGTGGGTGAAAAGAATGTACAGATTAATCCAACATTCCTGTTCTCCTAAGCCTTTGGATTCTTTTCTCTACACTGCAATGTAAGTCAACAATGAGTCCGTGTTAGTCTACCAACTAGGGAAACTGTGAGAACCATGGCCAGCTGTTTATGTTAACACCTCAAATTCAGAATCTCTGGTATATGTACAGTTATTCATGGATTCAGATAAATCCAAGGTAATCTTCCTTCTTCCCTATCCTAGCACTCTTGGAATATATGTATATATATATATATATATGTATATATATATATATCAGTATAGAGATACAACCTCATGTTTATAAATTGCTGAAACCCATCTTATGTATATGTATACTAGCTCTTTCTGTGTAGGTCTTTGAAATCCTTTCCTTAAATTATTCTGGAATCTGATTCTAGTCAAGGGTCTGGAAGTAATGTTACGTACTGGCATTGGATACTGAAAGCATTAGCATCCCCTTGAAAGAGCATTGCCTTGAATTAGCTCATTAAAGGTATTCAAGCAAAGTATGTTGTCTCTTCAGATGCAGGAGTCCTGTAAAGGATGTCAGTGAGATTTAGAGTGTCAAGGTACTCATATTCATCTACATCTACCCAATATCCCCATGCCTTCCTCAAGGTACTACTACCCTTTTCCAAACTGTGGCCGAGCTTTCATATGTGACCTGGTAGGTCTATGAATTCATTTGGTTTTCCAACCTGCAGAATCAAAAGTTGACTTCTCTTTTTCAGATAGATCAACCCTAAAACCTGTAAAAGGCAATATTTCTTTAGGGCAGTCGTAGAAGTTCTATATGGTTTTCTGACCATATCGTGAGCTGCAAATTGAAAGTACTGGTCTTGACATTTTCTTCTTGAATGCTCTCCAGTGCAATCAGAATTAACCATGCTACTTTACGACCCTTGAGTGCCTTGCAACCTACATTATACTGTTGCAGAAGCTACTTGATCTGTTTCATTTAAGGCTTCTACAGGTAATAATTTAAATAGCTATTTAACACTGAGTGATTTGGAACATCACTATGCTATTTTCTGCTCTACAGTATTGTGGGCACTTCCTTGAACCCTAACCATTAAAGATTAACTATCCTACCTCACCACCATTGAAGGTTTCTTTTCTGGAATTAATTCTGGTAACAAATATTGTATTTGAGATTGATCAGAACAAAATCATACACCCCTCTAGGTATTCCTAGAGGAATAGATGGGATATAATACAGGAAATTGGGTACTTATAGGGCAGTTGGCAAGAGTGGAGGATCAAAGTTCAGGGAAACTACCAATATCTCACATTTGCTGTGAATTTTTATTTTTATTCAGAATGGCAAGAAATTTTAGAAACTTTTAGAAAAGGAATAATCACTATAGCTTACAGCCTAGAATCAGATGATTTGCTAAAGGGTTCCTGTAAATTTGCACATTTGAATCTACCCACCTGCTCATTGTTGCTGGAGTAGCAACAATATTGCTTCTGCCTGCCTTTCACCTTTCAGTCTAATTTGCATGACTTTCATCGCTAGACGATAAGCTAGACACGTGCTGGCAAAATATTTTCATATAGGTTATAAGTGGGGGGTTAGTTACATATTGCATATAGCTTTTAGCTCTTAATTCACGACCTGACAATTGATAAAAATGCTTACTAATTACTAGCTGTTGCTATTGTAACTCTTCTTCAGCAATATCACGTATAATTAACTACCTCTTTAACTGTTGTAAGTACATATAACTACTGTAGTATAAAGACTATCAAGATATACAGTAGCAGATTGGTTAATTAAAGCCCCCTTCTCTTGTATTAATAGAGTCCTAAGCCCTCTTAATTGAAGAATGCTTTTTGTCTGAGGTTTCATTCTAAGGTAATGCAATATTCTTCTTTAACTTCTGAAGACATAGGAAGGAGAGTCTTTTAAAACTTGTTTTCCAAAGGTACAATCATAGAATAACTGCTACTTTACACACAGGATCACATTTAATTCTTCCCAAGTATATCATGAGGCAAATACTTCTGTGTTTTGCAGGTAGATAAATTGTGGACCACTTGAACTGAGTAGCAGGTACAAACTTACAGAGTTATTAAGCAATACAACTGCAGCATCTAAGCTCCCAACTGCTACATGATTTTACTTCTCAGAGTACAGATAAAATTACATTTCCAGACCCCTACCATTAAATCTTGTTTTCTCCCAGAACCTAAAATAACTCTCTTTCTCTCCCTCCCTCCCTCTCTCTCTTTCTATCTGTCTACCTCTATCTCTATCTCTCTCTTAAAGAATCCTTTCCTAGTCTTATCCTTAACTTTGTAAACTTTTCCCACTTTTCCTCTGGGAATTGCAATCTTTTTCCTCCTCTCAACAGTTTCTCAGTTTTTATTAGATTCCTTAGGCATTCCTCTCCTGGCAAAACAGTACAACTACAACATTACTACTTATGTATTTCAGTTGTCCTCAAACACAACTGTTGACTACACAAAATGGCAACACTTAAATAATTAAGAACTCTTCATCACTTAGGAGAAAATGCTCTCTTATCGGACTTCTTTTGCACATTATAAAGAAATGCAACTGGGAGTTGCAAGTTAGTTATATCTACTCATAAGACAGGATCTAAACTTGAAAGTAGTAAAATGTAATTTTTAAAGTGTATTTCATAACTCAGTCTTGCCCATTAATTTAGACTGACTTTTCCCTAATTGATACAAATTAATCAAGTCATACTTAACTCTTCCCATAGGTATGTACACACACACACACACACACACACACACAAACACACACACACACACTAGCAAATAGATTTCATACAGATATAATTGCAATAGTTTTCTATTTTTTAATCTTTCTTCTGGCAATATTGCTCCATCCATCCATTAAAAATATAACGAAAGTACACCAGCTCCTTTTAACTATGCCGTGTTGATTGCATTCAATTAATTAAATAGAGAAAGAAAATGGTGCCCAATCACTTATTGAAATTATTGCTCAAGAGCTATATTTTTTTCTCTGGCTACCCCTAGAAATTCTTCCCAGAGGATGTAATACAAATTAGTCAGCTCCAAAGGGTTAATACAAACACCAACAAGCCACTCCTTTACCTGGCAAATTATATCACTCTTCAGCATGTGTCACTTGCACAACTTTTCAGCTCTTTCCTTCCTAAGATAATAGGCCCAGAAGCTGGATGCTGCTGCGCTTCGGCACCTGTCATTTTGACATTTCATGCTTTCTTTAGGAAAGAGAAGTTGGTAGAATGTGAGAAAAGTGGAACTTTGACAGGTTGTCAGAATATCTTGCAGCACAAACCAGCCTGCCAGCCAGCCTGTTTTCTGGTATATTTCAAAGTCTCCTAGCAAACGAACTGCAGTTACTGACTGAAGAACTTCTTAAGTAGGAAGATTCTTTACTTTTTACAGATTGAAATTAAATAATTTCACTTGAAATTGGTTTAAATTTTAGGTGGCTTACTTACAGTTGCATATCAACTAAAATATAACTTGGACAAGCCAAAACTGATAAAAGTATCTTAACTGTTTCTTTTATTTGAATTTAATAGTCTTTGATTGAGGACGGGCATCTATAAGTCCAAAACAGTCCATGAAATGACCTTGAGCTTGCAACCAGTGAATAGTTAGTGTCTCGTTCAAACTAAAAGGGTCTGGCATGCAGGCACAAGCAAGGCAGCAGGGAAAAATAGGTCAGGAACTATGCCTTTAAAAATACTACCAACAAAAGGAATAAGAATGTAGGTTAGCTGTGATAAGCTATGGGAAATGGTCATGCAGACAAATGGTCTGTATAAAATATGTTAGTGAGGGCAGGATCTCCTATCAGCTACACTTCAGCTGGGAATGTTTCCAGCTGCACAAACTGCCTCAGAAGGAAAAACAAATAGTACAATATAGTAGAGTCAAATTATTGATGCAAAAAGTATTTTATTTCTTTTATCTGAACTTGATACTAAGAAAAGTAAAAAGGAATGAAGAAAATGTTATGTAACTCTCCTAGAATTCCTGGTATCATTATTTAGAGATAATTCTGACTTTCCTAATATCAATGTTTTCAGATCGCCCTCCCCATCACAAGATAGTAACTGTAAACCAGTATGTAGTTCACTCTCGTATAATTTGTATGTCTTTCTATGCATATCTTTTTTTTTTTTTTTTTTGGCTGTGTTGGGTCTTTGTTGCTGTGCATGGCTCTCTCGAGTTGCAGCGAGCAGGGGTTACTCTTTGTTTTGGTGCATGGGCTTCTCATTGCGGTGGCTTCTCTTGTTGGGGAGCACTGGCTCTAGGCGCACAGGCTTCAATAGTTGTGGCATGTGGGCTCAGTAGTTGTGGCACACGAACTTAGTTGCTCCACGGCATGTGGGATATTCCTGGACCAGGGATCAAACCCATGTCCTCTGCATTGGTAGGTGGATTTCTAACTACTGTGCCACCAGTGAAGTCCCTCTGTGTATATCTTTGAAACTACTTTTAAAAAGGAAAATTATTTGGGTTTTATTTAATTGTGACTTTATGGCATCTAGGGAATAAATGCCAACAGTTAATGTTCATCTAACTTCTTCAATAAACCTTACATCTGTGACTCTTTTTTGTGACTATTTTTAATAATACACATTGCTAAAATCACTGTATTATATGTAATAGTCTTCATCTATATGACATAGTGCACTCCTCTAGATGTTATATCCCCCTTTTCTATCTGACACAGGATTTAAAGATATGATAACCTGCCCCATATACACTGTCTTCTAAGGGAATCTTCCTGAAACACAGTTGTTACTGTATAAATGACTCTGTTTTACACTGTGACTCCCCTGACACATTCAAACATTGTTTAAAAAAAAGGATGGGGCTTCCCTGGTGGCGCAGTGGTTGAGAGTCCGCCTGCCGATGCAGGGGACACGGGTTCGTGCCCCGGTCCAGGAAGATACCACATGCCGCGGAACGGCTGAGCCTGTGAGCCATGGCCGCTGAGCCTGCACGTCCAGAGCCTGTGCTCCACAACGGGAGAGGCCACAGCAGTGAGAGGGCCGCGTACCGCAAAAAAAGAAAAAAAAAAAAAAAAAAAAGGATGATTGCTGGCAAAGGCTAGCCCCAAATCTCCTTGATAACAAACAAATAAACAAAACGGTTAGCTGCAACAAAGCATTTACCAGGTAGAAATGGAGCATAATCAATAAGAATGCCTCGAATTTGAGTGTGTCTGGTCTGGCAAATCAGCTCTCCATATGAAAGATCAGTGATGGCATAGGAGGTAAGGTAATCAATGGTTAGCTAAATCAGTTGGCAGATAGAGGATATGTGCAAGGAAAAGCAGAGGCCATGACAGAAAAAGGCTGCTCTCCAAGGTGCTGACAAGTTTTAAGTAATGTCCATTCTTATTATAAGCATTTCTCCTGAAGCAACTTGAGTGGACTTGTTCCTTAATACCAATAAACAACTGATTATAACAGACCTATCTAAGCAAATTTGAGCCTATCCATAAAAATCATTATCCTTTATATTTGAAGATTATATTTCTGAACATTCTAGTGTTCACCTGATGGCAAAATATGATGCATTTGCCTAAGTCCTTTCAATCCTATTCATATATATTAACCTCTTACCTGAAGGACCTTGTTTTCTTTTTTATTTCCTTTTTAAATTTTTGCATTAACTCTCTCTTCTTCAACTCAGCCTCTTTTTGTTGGTGGGCATGCACTCTATTTTCTATCTTAGGATGATTCACTCCCTCTCTTATATAGAGACCTTTACCTATTTTGTATGGTAAAAAAAAAAAAAAAAAAAAAATATATTGTGTTGCTTGTTTGTTATTTTTTTTTAATATGCAATAGGTTTATTATTGTTTGTTTTTAACATCTTTATTGGGGTATAATTGCTTTACAATGGTGTTTTAGTTTCTGCTTTATAACAAAGTGAATCAGTTATACATATACATATGTTCCCATATCTCTTCCCTCTTGCATCTCCCTCCCTCCCACCCTCCCTATGCCACCCCTCCAGGCGGTCACAAAGCACTGAGCCGATATCCCTGTGCTATGCAGCTGCTTCCCACTAGCTATCTACCTTACGTTTGTTAGTGTATATATGTCCATGCCTCTCTCTCGCTTTGTCACAGCTCACCCTTCCCCCTCCCCATATCCTCAAGTCCGTTCTCCAGTAGGTCTGTGTCTTTATTCCTGTCTTACCCCTAGGTTCTTCATGACATTTTTTTTCTTAAATTCCATATATATGTGTTAGCATACAGTATTTGCCTCTCTCTTTCTGACTTACTTCACTCTGTATGACAGACTCTAGGTCTATCCACCTCATTACATATAGCTCAATTTCATTTCTTTTTATGGCTGAGTAATATTCCATTGTATATATGTGCCACATCTTCTTTATCCATTCATCCAATGATGGGCACTTAGGTTGTTTCCATTTCTGGGCTATTGTAAACAGAGCTGCAATGAACATTTTGGTACATGACTCTTTTTGAATTTTGGTTTTCTCAGGGTATATGCCCAGTAGTGGGATTGCTGGGTCATATGGTAGTTCTATTTGTAGTTTTTTAAGGAACCTCCATACTGAGTGGCTGAACCAATTCACATTCCCACCAGCAGTGCAAGAGTGTTCTCTTTTCTCCACACCCTCTCCAGCATTTATCGTTTCTAGATTTTTTCATGATGGCCATTCTGACTGGTGTGAGATGATCTCTCATTGTAGTTTTGATTTGCATTTCTCTAATGATTAATGATGTTGAGCATTCTTTCATGTGTTTGTTGTCAGTCTGTATATCTTCTTTGGAGAAATGTCTATTTAGGTCTTCTGCCCATTTTTGGATTGGGTTGTTTGTTTTTTTGTTATTAAGCTGCCTGAGCTGCTTATAAATTCTGGAGATTAATCCTTTGTCAGTTGCTTCATTTGCAAATATTTTCTCCCATTCTGAGGGTTGTCTTTTGGTCTTGTTTATGGTTTCCTTTTTTGTGCAAAAGCTTTGAAGTTTCATTAGGTCCCATTTGTTTATTTTTGTTTTTATTTCCATTTCTCTAGGAAGTGGGTCAAAAAGGACGTTGCTGTGATTTATGTCATAGAGTGTTCTGCCTATGTTTTCCTCTAAGAGTTTGATAGTTTCTTACATTTAGGTCTTTAATCCATTTTGAGCTTATTTTTGTGTATGGTGTTAGGGAGTGATCTAATCTCATACTTTTACATGTAGCTGTCCAGTTTTCCCAGCACCACTTATTGAAGAGGCTGTCCTATCTCCACTGTACATTCCTGTATCCTTTATCAAAGATAAGGTGTCCATATGTGCGTGGGTTTATCTGTTTTTTTATTTCCTCTTTGATCTCTTCAGTGATCACTTCGTTATTAAGTAATGTATTGTTTAGCCTTCATGTGTTTGCATTTTTTACAGATCTTTTCCTGTAATTAATATCTAGTCTCATGGTGTTGTGGTCAGAAAAGATACGTGATAAAATTTCAATTTTCTTAAATTTACCAAGGCTTGATTTGTGACCCAAGATATGATCTATCTTGGAGAATGTTTCATGAGTACTTGAGAAAAATGTGTATTCTGTTGTTTTTGGATGGAGTGTCCTATAAATATCAGTTAAGTCCATCTTGTTTAATGTATCATTTAAAGCTTGTGTTTCCTTATTTATTTTCATTTTGGATGATCTGTCCATTGGTGAAAGTGGGGTGTTAAAGTCCCCTACTATGAATGTGTTACTGTCGATTTCCCCTTTTATGGGTGTTAGTATTTGCCTCATGTATTGAGGTGCTCCTATGTTGGGTGCATAAATATTTACAATTGTTATATCTTCCTCTTGGATCGATCCCTTGATCATTATGTAGTGTCCTTCTTTGTCTCTTCTAATAGTCTTTATTTTAAAGTCTATTTTGTATGATATGAGAATTGCTACTCCAGCTTTCTTTTGATTTCCATTTGCATGGACTATCTTTTTCAATCCCCTTACTTTCAGTCTGTATGTGTCTCTAGGTCTGAAGTGGGTCTCTTGTAGACAGCATATATTTGGGTCTTGTTTTTGTATCCATTCAGCCAATCTGTGTCTTTTGGTGGGAGCATTTAGTCCATTTACATTTAAGGTAATTATCGATATGTATGTTCCTATTTCCATGTTCTAAATTGTTTTGGGTTCGTTATTATAGGTCTTTTCCTTCTCTTGTGTTTCTTGCCTAGATATGTTCCTTTAGCATTTGTTGTAAAGTCTCTGTTGTTGCTGAAGTCTCTCAGCTTTTGCTTCTCTGTAAAGGTTTTAATTTCTCCATCAAATCTGAATGAGATCCTTGCTGGGTAGAGTAATCTTGGTTTCAGGTTTTTCTCCTTCATCACTTTCAGTATGTCCTGCCAGTCCCTTCTGGCCTGCAGAGTTTCTGCTGAGAGATCAGCTGTTAACCTTTTGGGGATTCCCTTGTGTGTTATTTGTTGTTTTTCCCTTGCTGCTTTTAATATGCTTTCTTTGTATTTAGTTTTTGACAGTTTGATTAATATGTGTCTTGGCATTTTTCTCCTTGGATTTATCCTGTATGGGACTCTCTGTGCTTCCTGGACTTGATTAACTATTTCCTTTCCCATATTAGGGAAGTTTTCAACTATAATCTCTTCAAATATTTTCTCAGTCCCTTTATTTTTCTCTTCTTCTTCTGGAACCCCTATAATTCGAATGTTGGTGCGTTTAATGTTGTCCCAGAGGTCTCTGAGACTGTCCTCAGTTCTTTTCATTCTTTTTAATTTATTCTGCTCTGCATTAGTTATTTCCACTATTTTATCTTCCAGGTCACGTATCCGTTCTTCTGCCTCAGTTATTCTGCTATTGATCCCATCTAGAGTATTTTTAATTTCATTTATTGTGTTGATCATCATTGTTTGTTTCATCTTTAGTTCTTCTAGGTCCTTGTTAAATGTTTCTTGCAGTTTGTCCATTCTATTTCCAAGATTTTGGATCATCTTTACTATCATTATTCTGAATTCTTTTTCAGGTAGACTGCCTATTTCCTCTTCATTTGTTAGGTCTGGTGGGTTTTTATCTTGCTCCTTCATCTGCTGTGTGTTTTTCTGTCTTCTCATTTTGCTTATCTTACTGTGTTTGGGGTCTCCTTTTTGCAGCCTGCAGGTTCGTAGTTCCCGTTGTTTTTGATGTCTGTCCCCAGTGGCTAAGGTTGGTTCAGTGGGTTGTGTAGGCTTCCTGGTGGAGGGGACTAGTGCCTGTGTTCTGGTGGATGAGGCTGGATCTTGTCTCTCTAGTGGGCAGGTCCACGTCTGGTGGTGTATTTTGGGGTGTCTGTGGACTTATTATGATTTTAGGCAGCCTCTCTGCTAATGGGTGGGGTTGTGTTCCTGTTTTGCTAGTTGTTTGGCATAGGGTGTCCAGCACTGTAGCTTGCTGGTCGTTGAGTGAAGCTGAGTGCTGGTGTTAAGATGGAGATCTCTTGGAGATTTTTGCTGTCTGATATTATGTGGAGCTGGGAGGTCTCTTGTTGACCAGTGTCCTGAAGTTGGCTCTCCCACCTAAGAGGCACAGCACTGACTCCTGGCTGCAGCACCAAGAGCCTTTCATCCACACGGCTCAGAATAAAGGGGAGAACAAGTAGAGAGAAAGAATTAGTAGAAGTAGGAAGAAAGAAAGAAAGGAGGGAAGGAAGGAAGAAAGAAGGAAAGAAGGAAAGAAAGGGAGGGAGGGAGGAAGGAAGGAAGGAAGGAGGGAAGGAAGGAAAAAAGAAAGAAGATACAGTAAAATAAAATAAGGTAATGTATAATAAAATTATTAAATTAAAAAAATAATTATTTAGGAAAAAAAAAGGGACGGATAGAACCTTAGGACAAATGGTGGAAGCAAAGCTATATAGACAAAATCTTGCACAGAAGCATACACATACACCCTCACAAAAAGAGGTAAACGGGAAAAAATCATAAATCTTGCTCTCAAAGTCTACCTCCTCAATTTGGGATGATTTGTTGTCTTTTGGGAGGTTTGAGGTCTTCTGCCAGCATTCAGTAAGTGTTCTGTAGGAGTTGCTCCACGTGTAGTGTATTTCTGGTGTATCTCTGTTTGTTATTTTTTTAATGAGGCATATATGTGTCAAAAAGTCCTAGGCTGTGATTCAGGGGACCCAGATTCTAGTTCTTTTTACAAATATGGGACCTGAAAAGTATCACTTCACTTTTTGATTGCTAGTTTTCTTATCTATAAAATTGTAATAATATTACTGACTCATAGTTTGTTGTGCAGTTTAAATGGAATTGCATGCATGAAATTTCTTACCATGATATCTGAAAATTAGCTGATGTGTAATAACATGTGAGGAATTTAGACCTGAGAGACTTTGTTCAGTGTTTGAGGTATATCATCAGGAAATCTTATACTTTTCTTTATTCCTCCAATTTCTGAGCGTAACCTGTTAATATATATATATGTATGTGTATATATATATATATATATATATGTGTATATATATATATGTGTGTGTGTGTGTATATATATATATATATATATATATATATATATATATATATATATATATAAATTCTCCCATTGAGTTTCTGTCCCTTGGAAAGTGTTTATTTAATAGGTAATGACAGTTAACTTACATTAAGTACTCCTTATGTGCTATAAATTTCATTTTCAAATACTGCAAAAACCTGTGGAGGTCTCATCACTCTTATTTCACCACTAAGGAAACTGAGACAATGACTATTTAAGTAAAGGGCCCAACTATGAGTAATTGGAAGAGTCAATGTTCAGATACTTGTAGATTTGATTTATGAGCCTGGACCTTTAACTACTAAGCTTCCTGCCCATTTGCTTCTCCACGTTTTATCCTTCTCCCACTGTCCACATTGTGTCCCACTTTCCAAAGTTTTCTGTTTGTAATTCTAACAGCCACAATCCTATGTATTTTATTATTTGATGTTCAATATGTTTTAGTCATGACACCCTAAATAGACTGTGTAGAAATTCAGGAAAGAGGTCGTGGTTTAAATGTTTATATACCTTTGGGAGTATACCAGTAGCAAGGAGTATAGGTGGTGGAAACCTTCAATCTGTTGTAGGTCAGTCAGAAGCATAGGTGACAATCTGGGCTTGCAACTGACTTCTAAAGTAGGAGAGAGAGAGTGTGTGTGTGTGTGTGTGTGTGTGTGTGTATGCACGTGCATGTGCGTGGTCATGTGGGACTGAAATCTTAACCTGTGGACACTATGTCTTGGTGGATAGTGTCAGGATTGGGCTGAATTCTTAGGTACCAGGAGGCTGTCCAAGAATTGCTTGTTGGTATGGGGAAATTGCACCCCCTCGCCCCAGAACATCCCGGAAATTTGGGTCCCAGAACACCTGCAAAATGCTTAATGTAGTGGTTTGCATTCACATGTGACCCATGAAGTTTCACATGAATTACAGTAAAAAAAAAAAAATCACATGTTGTCTGTGGCGCTTTAAGAAAGCATAATCTTTCTTAGTGATACACCTTTTATCTGTGTTCCATCATTACACAACGTTTACTTGTTTCTGTTTCTTTTTCTCGGAAAGGGAGCAGTGGTGAGAGATGATTTTATGCTATTTTTGAACATCCAGTTCAAAAGAAGTTCTTTTTTTGGAATAAACAGAATTCTTGTACAGGTGATTTTATGGTGTCTAAAGAGAGACCTTCCAAACAAAGTTTTGTCTCAGAAAACCACAGTCCTCAAATCAGTCATAACCTTCTCAGGCCTCTCAGATGATTTTGTGCTATATTATAATTATATTTGTCTCGCCACTGAAACTTGAATCTCTTCAGAGCTAGTTCTATATCCATATTATTATTGTTATTTTTTTTTTTTTGTAAATCCCTTGATACAATGTTTGGTCCCATAACAGGCACCCAATGAAATCTAATAGAATGAATGAATTATGTACTGGCCTTAAAGCCTGATTCAGGTTCTGTGTGACTTTCCATGGCTCACTGAAAAAGATGATGAGATATTTGTGGATACTGGCCTCACTTCTTTCAAATCCTGTTGCATGAAACCCTGGTTTTACTTCTTCCTTATTTTCACTGTATCTCACCTTCTTCTCCCTTCATCAGCTCTGTCAATTTTCCCTAGATGCCAGAGGACAAAAGGACTTGTTCTATCCAAATCAATATTTCTCCAAGTCCTTTTGCTTCACGCTTGAACCTCCTCTTTTGAAACTCAGAACTTAAGAATATGAATCCCCACTTCTTTGGACTCTGTCTGGTAAAGGTATCCACTTGATTAATTTCTTAGAGAGGAATGACTCACTAGGTAATAAGGAATAGAGTCAGGTGGAGGTGGGGAGCTGAGGTATAAATAAATAAATATATATATACACAACCATATATTACTATATATATAATATTATTACTATTGAATGAATGAAAATTTTCTATAATTTTAACAATAAAAATGCATAGTGTACTGTTAAAAGATTTATTTATAAAAGGTCTTAAATCATTAGCTCTTATGGCTAAGTAAGTGACCAAGACTTCATTGTTGAATCCCCAACTGAGACCTACCAGATTCATTGCAGAGTCTGATCATCTGCAAAAGGAAAAAAATAAAAGGTACAGCAGTCTAGTGACTGTGTCTGGGTTCCCTGCCCTTCATTCAATCCCAGTGTCCTCTTCCACATCTCTCAGTACCTTCAGCTGGGTTATCTTCAGGGCAGGGAGACCTCAGTGATGGAACTTCCCCTGGTATCAGAGCATGACTACGGACCTCCTGTAGGAAAGATCAAGCTACCTTTCACCTACAAAATGTGTTTGTTCCAGTCTGAGAGGGCTGGAGTCTCTGTGATGGGGACATCATTAAAAAGTACAGATAAGCTAGAGGCAACTTTGGAGGTCCTCGTAGTAAAGTCAAAACAGTTTTTTTGTTAATAAAACTCATTTCATTCTGAAGGATTCCAAAGAGCCAGGGAAACTGTCTGGATTTTGCAACAGTAAAATATTGATAAGTGAAATCGTTCACTCTACCACATTACAGAAAGGAGGAAATTTAGGTCAAGGACACAGGGGTGGCCCCTGATCTTCTACAGTGCTATGTAGTCTTTAATGTTCACACAGAATTTGCTTTTTAAGGCATTATCTGAAAGATGCACACATTCTAAATTGTGCAACACTCAATTTATCTACCTTGGAAGGATGAATGGTCGAGTGAGTCCTGCTGAGATCTGAGTCTCTGCGCCCAGGGATTGGAAATGTTTGAACCAGCTGCTTAGCCCAATAAGCCAACTTTCCACCCTCCTACAAGACAGCCTCTCTGCAGAGGAGTTCAGCTTCACCAGTCATTTCCCCTTCCACCCTTAAATTTTCCAGAAACTAAACAGTAGTCAAAGGAAAAAGGTAAACAAAGCTACCTCCTCAGAATTTTCTGTGAATCAGAGTGCGATTAAATTTTTGTGCTCTTTGTGGAAACATGACAAAGACCATGGAAGGCAGTTCAAGAATAATTTAATGCCTCTGATTCAATTTCTAGATGAAGGACAGAGGCTCAGGATGTTCATCTCTCAATGCCCAAATACAATTCTCATTGATTCTACCTCAGAAGTGTACACAAATGTATCTACTCTTCTCCATCTCAACTGCCACCAGCATCATGCAAGCCATGGGTGCCTCCAGTGAATTAAACTTCCGAGACAGATTGTATCAGCCCTCTTTTTTAAAACATTGTGATGTTTTTTATTTATTTAGAATAAAACACAAATTCCTTTACACAGCCTCCAAAGTCCTATATGTCCTGGCCTCAGACTATTTTTCTGACCTGATCTTCTACTGCTCCCTCCACTTAGTATACTTGAGGCACCACCACTTTCTTCTATTCCTCAGACACAGCAAGCTCATCCCCACTGTGGAGCCCAGGCACTAGCTATTCGTTCTGCCTCCAAAACTCCCAACCCCAAATTAAATGACTGACTCTTTTTTTGTCAGCATTTTCAAGCTCAAGTCTTACCTTCTCCAAGGACCTTTACCTCACAATCCTACCTAATATTGTCTCCTCCCCTCCCCTGTTACTTTTATCACACAATCTTGTTGTTTTCCTAGTACTATGTATACTATCTGGAATTATTTTGTTTGCTTTGTTAATATAGTTTCACCCACCAAAAATTAATTTTCATATAAAGAGGAACCCTACCTCTCTTGTTCACTGCAGTATCCGTAGTGCACAGGACAATTCCTGGAACCTAGTAAGGTTCATAAATTTATTGAAGAGAGGCAAAAAGGATGGAAAGAAGGATTAAGAGTCAGTCTTTGCTGTATAGTAAGTTCTGCTGCATAAAAATTACAATGCATTCGGTAATTTTTCATGATAAATTGTTTAGTGAAGAAAAGGGGTTAAAAAACAATTTGATAGTAACAGTGCTTTGGACATTTATTTGTGTGCATGCATTCATGCATGCACAAACATGTTTTCTAAAAAGTGTAGGAAATATACTGAAAGAAAATATACGTCAACAGTTTGACCTCAGTCTGGAGTATTTTCTGTTCCTGTATTGTCTTAATTCTCAAGACAATAAACATATCTTACTCTGTCTTAAAAAGTTATCTTAAGTCTGTATGCCTCCTGCTTTACTCAAAACTGTTGCAAACACAGAAGCTCAACTTGTATTGGCTTAAATAAATCAAAGTTTTTACTAGATTGTGCAACTGTTTTGCCAAAAGGACAAGGGTGCCACAGCCCTTTTACTCCATTTGGTCTCATACCTTGTGTTTCAGCAAAACTTTCTCCAAAAGAAATGGAGAACATGACTGCTAAAAGCCTCCAGATTCATATTGTCAACTGGAAATGAAAACCGAAATTAAAGTTGACATTAAATTTAAAATTGAGAGGCAGAAGGAAGTGTCTTCTCCACTAGCTTCAACAACAACACTAATCTGAGGAAATGGCCCTGGTGGGGCAGGCCTGGAAACCCAACTCTGAACAAATCATTGGACCTTTGCCAGGGCTGCATGCCCATCCCTAGGTAGGCATGGGAGCCACAGTACATTACCAGAAAATGTAAAAAAAAAAAAAAACAGTAGCCATCAAACCCTTTTCACCACTAATTTAAACTACCTCTGCAACTTTTAAGTCACCTTCTATAAAGAGATTCTCTGGGGGTGGTTTTGTTTTCAGACAAGGACTTTTAACTGAATCCCAAGGTAATCATGTATAGAGTAAGAGGGGGAGATACAGGAAGTTGAAATTAGAAAAATCAGTTCTGGCTCCTGAAGTAGATTTGTACTACTATCTGTATAATTTGGAGAGGGCCCTGAAATCCCTCCGTGCATTCCCTAGGAGGGATTTTATAGGGTCCCTAAACAACACCCTCCTTTCCCTCTTTAGATCAACTAAGAAGTAGGCATACGATTTAGAGACTCAAGGATCAACATATCAACTTTATTACTGATAAAAGTGGAAGGCTAGTAAACTGGAGGGTGTGACTTATATATAAGGTCATTTGGGCTCAATATTTCTCCCCTAAATCAGATATACCCACCCACCCCTTCATAGATTGCAGTGGACAGCCTAACCCCAGTGCTTCTCATATCAGAGCTTGTCCTGCCAAGATTCCTTACAGGTGAGAGAGCAAACCAGAATGTGTGTTCTCTGCATCAGTCGTATCTAAAGAGAGAACTGAGAATGGGCTGAGACTTGCATGACTAATCTCTGCTCTCAAGCTGCCAATCAGAAAAGTTCTTTCAAGTTTGAGGTGTGTATGTGTGTGGCAGAAATGAAATCAGGAATTTTACTTTAATGATCGTGTCCCCAAATGGAAATAGAGGTTAGGTCAGAAGGCATTTGCCTTTTTAATACCCTAGATTTTAATTACCAGACTAGATTCCCCTGTTTTTGCTCTATTTCTGGTTATTTGTTCCCTTATACAATTTTGATGTATATTTTCCATTACATACCGTAGTCCTTCCAGAACATCTACTGAATTTTGAATCAGACACTAAAAATAAATCTGTTTGAAATGTTCAAAGCCATATCCACTGACACCCAGGTAGTTCCACATAATAAATTGAACACAGGAGTAATAGCCCTACTAAGCTGATGAAATCATTGATAACTTTTATGTGTAATGGTCACATTAAAACCTGAGATTTTCAACAGATATAATATTAAGTAATTCAGTGCCTTATCAAATTAACAAAGAGCCTTTTAACCCTCTGACCCTTAGTGGAGATTGTTTATTGAGAAATGGCTATGAATGTAAATATTTTCAAAACATGGTAGCAAGAGAATTATAAACTGCTAATCAAAATAACATCTCTAGCTTGATTGCACTGTTTGCCTTTCTTGCATGAAAGGGGTAAGAAACAATAATGCAGAAACAATAAGTTGATCAGATGCTTTATTACTTATCCTATTTACCTGTCTAACTCTAAGCTAGAAAGAAATATGCTTAAAACATTCTGCCTTGACCAATAGTTCCCAAACGTTATTTCACACTCCTGCTATATTAAGGCCACTTAGGGTTTTCAAAATGCAGACACTCAAATCCAAGGTCAGATAGGTGGAATAAAAAAGGAAAGCCAGTAATTTTAACAGGCACTCCTGATGATTTGGATGGGCAAGTAACATTTGGAAACCATTACAATAAAATTGGGCTCTAAGTAAGAGATTGTTCTGGGCTGCTATTGTTTTTTCTTTCTTATATCTTTTTCTCCCTTTGACATGCATTACCTCCCATCATAGTCATGGAATGACTGTGCAGGAAGGGCTTTGTGAAATGATTTAGTCTAATCTCTTCACTGAGAGGGAAACTGATATTCAACGGAATAAAGAGATTCAGCTGGCGTGTACCCAGTATACTTATCTTGATCCTTTCTCTGGAGATATTCTGGTGAACTCAGTTTAACTAAGATATAAACACACACGCAAAATATAACTTTATTTAACCAGAAGTATTTGTTGTTTTGGCAAAATTAATGACATTAAGCTAAAGAAAAAAAACGTAAATTTGTGGAGTTTTAAGATGTGGAAGAAAAGAATAAAAAGAGAAGCCGGAGAGCCTACTGAGGAATAAACTCTTAAAACTCAAGTTGCATATAGCTTATAATCGTCTCTTCCTCAGACCAGCTCTATTTGCAGGATTGCAAGACTGACCAAAATAGCATCGATAGATTCTTAAAAACAATACACCATATTAATGCATATCCTTTAAGTCTTTTTTCCTTCTATGTGTTCTTTTACCAGAATGACATCATGATGTTCATGGTCTTTGGTAATCTCATTTTATTCCATTCAAAAATAAATCAAGAGCATCTTTTCAGTCTTCTATCACATAATTTTAAATATCTGTATTTAAAATTACATAAAAGATACCATAATATATTTATTTGATCCTCTGGTGTTGGACATTTATTTTTCAACAGTTTGCTAACACAGTGTTGTGTTAGATGTTGTTCTAGAAAATCTTATCATGTATCCATGAGGATTTCGTTAGAATATATTTCTAAAAATAGGAATTACTAGAGACGTGAATGTAGAAAGAATTAATTAATAATAAAAAAATTCTAAGTGATTATTTCTTAGAGAACAGTGAATTTCATATAACTTGGCTATTTTGGAAGGTAAGATAAATTGTTGGAATATATGTCTGTGTGTGTGTCGACAATTGCATTTGGAATGAAAATGAACATGTCAAATGTTTACAGATGGCTAATATTTTAAAATTAAAGAATTAATGGTGGCCCAGTGGTTGAGAGTCCGCCTGCCGATGCAGGGGACACGGGTCCGTGCCCCGGTCCGGGAAGATCCCACATGCCGCGGAGCGGCTGGGCCTATGAGCCGTGGCCGCTGAGCCTGTGCTCCGCAACGGGAGAGGCCAAAACAGTGAGAGGCCCACATACCGCAAAAAAAAAAAAAAAAAAGAATTAACGGCAGCAGACTATTCATTAAACACCACAGATTTTTATCCGTCCATCTATCATCTATTCAATTTTCTAATTATCTGTTTCTCAGATATCTTGGAATGAAGTCTATAGATCAGTGGCAATCTTCAGAAAACTCTCATTTTAAAAAAGGAACGTATATGAACTATCACTGAGTAGACAGCTTTTCTCTTCGTGGGAGAATAAAATATAAATCTAGACAGGGGTATCTAAAGAGCTACAGAAAATGGCTCTTTCTATAACTCCTTTAAAAATATATTTTGTGGAATCTTCTGTTTAAATTTCAGGGCAAAAAAGAAACACAAAACAAAACTGAAGTGATAATAAAGGTTAGGAGGAAAAAATAAAATACTTGAATGAGATATCTTGTTAGAAGGAATACAAGAATTATCCATCACCTACAAGGACGATGATTAGGAAAGGAGACTGAATTGACTGGAAGAGAAGTTGTCATTCTATATAAATGATCCAAGTAATTTTGTGCAAATGTTTTCTCCAAAGACTATGCCTGTTGAAAATGAGGGAAAAAAATGGTAATTGGTTAAGCACTTGGGGAGATTTATAATTCCCCCAGAGAATCTGACAGTACAGCTGAGACATTCAGTCACAATCAAAGCCTCGGTGTTGTATCCTCAGACTTTCTAAAACCTGGACATGGAAATTAGACACTGAGATGTAAGGAGTGTGGTGGAGTTGAAAGGAAATTGGATGGGGAATAAGGAGATTGGTTTCTTCTTGACTGCTGCTCTATTAGTTGAGTGACCTTGGAAAAGTCAATTAAATTTTCAACGTGTAGAGTTCTCATTTGAATGGAAATAGTTAATGAAATTTTAATTTATAATTTAGGAATGCAACATAGTGTTCAGTTGGCACACAGTTAGTGCTCAATATACCTTTTTTCCTGAACCAAAATGATTTTGGTGAACATTTTCACTTCATGATAAGTAAGGAAAGGGGTTTTTTTTCCTCTTTTATGTATTCTTGAGATCCTACCATTTCCCTTTTAATGCTATATTTGCTTAATAAGTTATCAGTTTTGCTGGGTGAAGTGCAGAGCTGACCATGTAAAAATAAAGAGTACCTTCAGAGAGAGCCTGTAGGGTCTAGGAGACACATATGGATCGGTATTCAGGCTGAAACCCAGACATGTTCAAGATTGGAGTTGGTATAGAATATTAAGGACAAAACTGGGAATGAGAGGATCTATACAGAGTTTGTTTGAATGCTAATAAATCATGAAATCACTGCTTCCTGGCTACTGGGATTTGCTGCATAAGAAGCCAGCAATTCAACAAAGAACGGGGTTCTCTACAGAACTCCCATTTCTGACTGAAACAAATACACTCTAGGAGGAAAAAGGCAGAGTAGGTGTTAGGAAAGAAAATTGAGGAGATTTCAGAAATGAGAGGGATCCTTTGTTCCAGAATCTTACATATGTATAACTGTTATTTTAATATTAATCAAGCCTTGGTGGCAGAATTGTGATGGCTCTGTGAACGCGACTCCTATCCACACAGCTGGTTGTTGAGTTAATTTACTTCTTTTAAGGGTCCCCTTGTGCTCTTTTGATATTGTTTTCTGCGTGCAGCCTCCCTACTGCATCTTGAGCTAAGTCAGTCTACCTCACTGAATTTAATGTACTCTGACATGGGCCTGTTCAGAAGGGGAGATAACTGCACTGACACAGGAAATAAGATCCGCATGAGACAGTACCTTTCATTGCTTTCCCCCTGCCAGGAGGCTGTGGGAAAACCTCCCCAGAAAGAACTGATGAAGAGGGAAAGCACACAGGCCACCTGGGCTGTATGTAAGGAGAAGCTGAATCCAGAAACAATTCTCCCTGAGCAAACATCTCTAGTTTTGCTCCTCCCCACAAATCCTCACTGTGGAGTGAAACTAACTTAACAAGATATCCCCATTTCCTCTGAACGGTGGTGAAAATATTCCTACAGGACTTTATTAAGACAGACCCCATAGTACTTCATCAGGCCAGTGAAAGGGAAAAATCCTGCTGTGGCTTTTCTACCCCCAACACCACTGCAATTAAAGAAGAGGCCAATATCAAAGCAGACAGGTAACTTTATAAGCACACCAGGCATCTGTCCATGCCCAAGGCCACATTTTTAAAGGAAAGAGCCATTATTTTTCTAATGGTACAGGAGAGAAGCTGCAGGACATATGGGTTAAATTGAAAAGGCGTTATAAGTACCTTAGGAGGTTAACAGTATCACCTGAAGCCAGGTTCCTATCAGTTATGGATTCAGTAGTGTTTTGGAATTTGATGAGGTCTGAGGGGATGTTTTCAAAGGGGAAGTGTGATCGGCCCTCTAACTTGGCAGCTGTTTAGTGTCCCATGCAGAGCTTATAAGAAGTTCTTTATTTTCCATGTGGATCTGGTGTTCCTAATGCATTATATGCTCCCTTCCAGTATGAACCAGGATGTAAATCACAGCATTTTTCACTTCAGTAATGGGTTGAGTGGAAAGTGGGCTGTGGAGAGATGATAGAGGGGCTCAGTTCTTATTAGGAAACACAAAATATGAATTTGATTTTCTCTGTTTTCCTCAAAAGTGAAATTTTGGCAAAAGTTTTAGATTCAGAAATAAGACAAATCTAGCAAATTACTGCACTGCATTATATGGGCTGGAAAGGTAATTACTTCCATGCTCACTCTTGGACTCTCCCAATACTCGCTATTCCTAACTCTCCTTTATAATATTCCTGGTGGGAAATCTTCTTAATCCTCATTTGTGTGTTTCATTTGTGAACCCTGATGAGGGTTAGGGGATTTAAGACTCTTGTCCTTCAACTAGGTTAGTTTCTTACAAAAGAAAATAAACGAATAGAGGAAGATCACCTGCAATTCCCTCTGATCTTGGGAAGTGTTAGGACAAAAATTTTCTCTGTGGCTCACAGTTCAATTTCACACTTTGTACAAGGCTATCTTAGTGCTTTGGGGTTCAACAGATCAATTTAGACTGTGTATTTTTCTGTCTTTGTTTGCATTGTTCTTTTATCAGGCTGCAAGGCTGCTTTTCTTTTAGCAAAATGTCAGATGCTGGTGAATTTGCTCAATTAGCTTTGCAAATGTGTGTTTGACTTCCTATGGCATCTTTCTCCTCCTTTCTTTGTTGTGTATTATATTTCAAAGGGGGACATCAGATATACTCTTCTTTTGAAAGAATTAGCATTTTAATTCATAGGTGATAGTCTGCAGTTGTGTTTGATTGTGTTTTTAATTAAAGGAGAAATACACATGCATTCTTTTCCCATTTGATTCAATTATTTTGGAGGTGAGGAAAATACTTAAATTTCGGCTGCACTGAAGGTAATCTTGACATAAAATAACTTTATCACATAAAGTAGTTTAATCAGTGGATTCAGTGTGGCCTACAGACTACAAAACAACTCTTTTCCCATCTTGTTTGTATAAGCCCTTATAATTTTAGTTACAGGATCTGAAAATACGTGCAAAGAAACAATCTTTTAGTTTAAGTATCACAGGGATTGGAAAGATACATTTGTTCTCTAATAAGATAAAATCAACAAAGCAATTTTTAAAATACTTAACAGTGATTCTGGATTCTTATTTAATGGGAGGGAAAAAAAAAAATAGGATTGAATCAGAGTAATGGAGGTTGTAAGGCCAGCTGGCCCGAGGCAGGGGAACACAATCAGATTCACATGTTGCATCAGACCGAAATTCTCCGGACCACCCAGTTCCAGAAACTGCCCTGGAGACATTCCGGACCACCCAGTTCCAGGAACTGACCTGGGGACTTCGAACCCGGCCCAGCCTTCCCGCCTTTCGAGGGGTGGGACTAACGGTCCCCCAGGATACCCGAAAAGACCACCAAATAAGGAATACCCTGCGCCCTCCCAGATTCACCACACCCCTTTCCCTTCTTCCCCTATAAAATCTTGCCCAACCCTCACCCCGGCGCGACTTCTCTGGCCCCTTTCTCTCGGACCAGTGAACCTCGCCCTGGAGCGCTCCCTAATAAAGCTCACTTGAAGCTTTCCTCTGTTTCGTGGTGCCGTTTGTTAAGATCTGACCTTACAGAGGTAAAATAGTAAAATGTGTGATAACATACACCCCCAGTCATTCTTTTCTATCATCGAGTCCTTTGATATTTGAGTAAGTTTGGCTAACTTCAAACAATAGTTCATTATCCTCATGAATATCTTAGACCTCTTCTTAGTTCTTGTAGGTAAAAACGGGTAAAAAAACGTTCATCTTTGTCCACTTTTTTCTTTCCCCAAGTAAGAAAGTGGTGGGTGTAGCACGTGAAATACAGCTGAAGGTGTTCAAAGAGCCACTTGACTGCTGAAGCTCGGTGTCTCTTACCTGTATCAGGATTCAGTTTCTTTGAAGTTAATTCAGAGATTGTATTTCACACCTTTAAAAATTCCTTAAATAAGAATGTGTATTATACCTTTTCCTAAAATCCTCTGGAGTTTGAAATGAAGCTGAGTGTTCCACTGGTTTCCGTTTTAGCTATGGAGTTGGGGGAAGAGATGCAGCTTTTGAAGTTCCTTCCTCTGTTAGTTATTAACGGGACAGTGGAAACATTAAAAACAATGCCTTTTTTCTCTTTCTTTTTTCTCTTTGTCAGCCTTCAGTTTTGCTCCACTCAGCTGGAAAAAATATACTTTTCATCATGGCGTAGCACGGAAAGTTATAAAATACACCTGATGTGTATGGCTTTCAGTGGGTAGCTAATTGACTAGAATCTTCAGGTGTTATAAATAAAGTCTGTGACGCATTAGTAATAAAGGTGTTTTCCCCAGCTTCGGAAGGAAGGTGCTGGTCGCAGAGAAGGAAAGAGACTCGCTGCTGAAAGTAAATTTACTCAAGGTTAGTAGCATGTTTGGTTACTTTGGTTTGGGAAAATATCAATTTTTCTGTATAAAGCATTGTGTTCCCCAGAGTAGAGAGATTGGTGTGCAGAGCAAAAATATTTGATGAGCCAATGCATTGTTCATGCTGGCGTGAGAGCAAGTCTTATTTGACCTCAGTGTGAGTAGGGAGAGAGGTTGGATGTGCCCAAAAGAAATTGTAATGGAAGAGCCTTGTGTGTTTCTCCCAAAAAAGCCAATAACCTGTTGAGAAGTATATGTAAAACTGTCATCTGAGTAGTAGGCTGGCTGTGTAAGAGCAGACAATAAGACTAAAATCTGGGGTTTCAGTTACAAGTTTATGAGGTAACTTCTCAATTCAGTGCTAAAATCTTGTAATATGTGAAATTACCTATTTTTTAAAAAGTAATTTAAGAACATTAGTCAATGTGGTGAAAATATTTCAAATTCCTCATACTTAATTTAAATTTAATAGGTTTCTATTTTGAACTAAATATAAAATTGGGGGATTAATGAGGCCGTAATATTTCATTGCTTGGGGCCTCTACATATCTTCAGGTCTCCTTGTGTGAGATGTTATTAATTTAAAGTGAATATAATTGTAATAAAGTTTTGCCACTCAAAAGAGTTTCAACTTAAGTTCATTGTTAGATAAAATAATGGCCTAAGAATGACTAGATATCCATTTTTATCTTGAAGGGCAAACAATTACTAAATTAATTAAAGATTATTAACTGTCAAAAGTCACGCCCAAGAGTGCATTAATCAGCTCAAGCCTTCTCTGCTTATTATTTTTTTTTACTGTGTCTATAAGAACCATAACTTGTGATTTTATTTGTTTTCTTAAACTACTTAGTACCTCCTATAAAAACAACTAGAGCAGAGAAACCTCTTAAAATAGAAAACATAGCAGTTCTTTTATTTCACTTTATGTCCTCTTTTAATACCTAAGGTAATGGGCTATTGACTTAAAAATCTAAAGTGTTTTTTTTTTTTTTTACTGTTATGGAAATTGAGAATTTCTGTCAGCAATTAAAGGGCGATATCGACTGTTAAAACAAATGTAGGTATTGTCAAGTCTTAGTATGTTTATTTTTGTAAATATTTGTTCTCAGTTAACAAAATGCGATTACTCCATAGATTACAGATAAAAAAGCAAATAGATAAATATTTGAAAGTTTATTCAGATATATTTATTGAGGTTTTATTACATGCCAGGTTCTGTTCTATGTAGTGGAAATGTGACCAATTGAAAAACAAGTAAAGGTTTCTGCCCTTCTTGAATATATGTGTGTATATATATATATATATATATATACACACAGACATATATAATGAAATGGGAATATTAATAACAATGTGACTATGCTGTGGAAAAAACAAAATGTGGAGCACAGAAAGGGGATTTGAGAGTGCCAGAGGAGTGGGAGAGGTGGGAGATCAAGTTAGAGTACAAAACAGCCTAGGGTAGGCCTCACTGAGAAAGTGAGACCTGAGCACAGAACAGGAGGGGTGTTGGTGAGGACATGGAGAGCAGGGAACCCTGTGCACTGTTGATAGGAATGAAAGTTGGTGCAGCCACTATGGAGAACACTGTAGATGTTCCTCAAAAAATTAAAAATAGGGTTTTCCCTGGTGGCACAGTGGTTGAGTGTCCGCCTGCCGATGCAGGGGACACAGGTTCGTGCCCCGGTCCGGGACGATCCCACACGCCGCGGGGCGGCTGGGCCTGTGAGCCGTGGCCGCTGAGCCTGCGCGTCCAGAGCCTGTGCTCCGCAACGGGAGAGGCCACAACAGTGAGAGGCCCGCATACCACAAAAATAAATAAATAAATAAATAAATAAAAATAAAAATAGAACTATCATATGATCTAGCAATTCCACTTCTGGATATTTATCTGAAGGAAACAGCACTAACTCGAAAAGACATCTGTACCTCCATGTTCATTGCAGCATTATTTACAATAGCCAAGATACAGAAACAACCTAGGGGTCCAGTATTAGATGAATGGATACAGAAATTGTTCTCTCTCTCTCTCTCTCTCTCCTTCCTCTCTCTCTCTCTCTCTCTCCTTCCCCCCCCTCTCTCTCTCTCTCTCTCTCTATATATATATATATAATTCAGCCATAAAACAGAAAAATACCATATGATCTCTCTTATATTTGGAATTTAAAACAACAAAAAAACAAGCTTATAGATATGGAGAATAGATTGGTGGTTTCCAGAGACTGGGGGTGGGGGGATGGGAGAAATGGGTGAACTGTGTTTTAGTTTAAATAAATTGAGTAATTTATAATAATAATTTTGTTTTGAGGTATAGTTGATTTACAATGTTGTGTCAATCTCTGCTGTACAGCAAAGTGACTCAGTTATGGTACCTCCTTGTTTTGATTTGCATTTCCCTGATGACATGTGATGTGAAGCATCTTTTCATGTGGTTGTTTGCCATCTGTGTGTCTTCTTTGGTGAGGTGTCTGTTAAGTTTTTGGCCCACATTTTAATCAAGTTGTTGGGTTTTTTTAATTGTCAAGTATTCTTTGTATATTTTGGATAACAGTCCTTGTCTATGTCTTGCAAATAAAAAAAAAATAATAATAATAAATCATACCTTGGGGGGATAGCAGAACTCTAAGCAGGTTGTGTGGTTTAGGCCCAGAAGCCAGGGGATGAGGCTTCTCGAAGGATGGCTGCTTAATGGCCAAAGTCTTTGTGGTTGGCCCCTCTTGTCCTTAGTTACTGGACAGTCATTCTTCCAACCAGAACAATTGCGGTTTAACATTCCAAATGCAGTATATATTTATTGGTGATCTCCTAGGACAACATGGATAGGGCAGAGAAAATGGCTATTATTTCATGGACTTGAGCTGGGAGTTTGGAAATCACCTTTTCTAACTCTCTGAAATGATACAAAGGAGGCCTGAAGGGATTAAGTGATTTGCCCAAAAAGTTAATGACATACAAAGGAGGCCTGAAGGGATTAAGTGATTTGCCCAAAAAGTTAATGACAAACTGTGGCTGGAGTCTGACTCTCTTGACCTTCCCTTGCCACCTTCCCTTCCAGAGCAAATCTTTATAATTATTAACTCTAATTATTACACAGATCATAGGTAGTTGGATATTTGGGCAAATGTGCAGAAGTTTTGAAGAAAACCTAAGGCAACTGTAGAGGTCCTGTGGTAGACGGTATGCTGGAGCCTGTTTTTAATCAGTATAATTGAAACTGCTAGAATTCAGAATGTGGTGTTTTCCCCATGATTGGACTTTCCACCCTGTTGTTTTTTTTTTTTTGCGGTACGCGGGCCTCTCACTGTTGTGGCCTCTCCCGTTGCGGAGCACAATCTCCAGACGTGCAGGCTCAGCGGCCATGGCTCATGGGCCCAGCCGCTCCGCGGCATGTGGGATCTTCCCAGACTGGGGCATGAACCCGTGTCCCCTGCATGGGCCGGTGGACTCTCAACCACTGCGCCACCAGGGAAGCCCTCCACCCTGGTTTAAACAATTAACAATTCTAAGACTTCAAATCCATTTTGTTTTCTAACTATAAAAACAATTTGGGAGTATGTAGTAACTAGAAAATACAAAAAAAAACAAAGATGAAAGAAAAAATAATCACATATAACCTCATAATTAAGGGGTAACCCCTATTCATATTGTGGAATATTAACTGCTGATTTTCTCTTTATATGTCTCTCTTCCGATAGCTTTTTTTTTTTTTTAACATCTTTATTGGAGTAAATTGCTTTAAAATGGTGTGTTAGTTTCTGCTTTATAACAAAGTGAATCAGCTATACATATACATATATCCCCATATCTCCTCCCTCTTGCGTCTCCCTCCCATCTTCCATATCCCACCTCTCTAGGTGGTCGCAAAGCACCGTGATAGCTCTCTCTTAAAAAAAAAAAAAAAAAAAACACTTAAATTTTAAGCACAATAGACTAAAACCATATAGAGATGCTAGTAGGATCTGGAATAATGTATGCAAAGTGCCTGTTGCTCCAATAAATGGAGGCTGTTAGGATGGTTGCCATCAAAACTCCATACTCATAGTGACAGACAGGAGAGGAAACCAATATTACTGGTACCTTTGTTCATCCAGGACAAGCAGAGGCTATCTGCCAACCTGAAAAGGATGCCAAATAGGGCAGGATTGCTTGCTGCTTGGGGGCAGAGCTTTTCCATGCCCACAAAGACAAACAAACAAAACGAGGAGGAGTGAGGGAGTTGGCCAAGCAAAAAATCTGGGAGAAGATCATTCCCGAGAGAGAGAAACAGCTAGAGCAAAGGCCCTAAAGTGAGAGTGTGCTTGACATGTCACAAGAAAAAGAGGTCAGTGTGACCCAAGCAGCATGAGCAAGTAGGATCACAGCTCATTGATAGCCCTAATGGCTGTTTGCTTTTTTTTTAAAAAAAATAAATTTTTATTGTTATAATTAACACACAATGTTACAACATTATATTAGTTTCAGGTGTATAACATAGTGATTCGATATTTTTATTCATTATGAAATGATCACTTCAATAAGACCAGTAACTTTCTGTCACCATACAAAGTTGTTACAATACTATAGACTATACTCCCTATGTGTATGTTACACCCCCCTGACTTATTTATTTTATAGCTGGAAGTTCATACTTATTAATTCCCTTCACCTATTTTGTCAGTCCCCTAGAGCCCTCCCCTCTGGCAACCACCTGTTTGTTCTCTGTATCTATGAGTCTGTTTCTGTTTTTAAGATTCCACTTATAAGTGAAATCATAAAGGGTTTGTTTTTCTTTTTTTTTTTTTTTTTTTTGGCGGTACGCAGGCCTTTCACTGTTGTGGCCTCGCCTGTTGCGGAGCACAGGCTCTGGATGCACAGGCTCAGCGGCCATTGCTCATGGGCCCAGCCGCTCCGCGGCATGTGGTATCCTCCCGGACCAGGGCACGAACCCGTGTCCCCTGCATCGGCAGGTGGCCTCTCAACCACTGTGCCACCAGGGGAAGCCCAAGGGTTTGTTTTTCTTGATCTGAGTTTTTTCACTTAGCATAATACCTTTCAGGTCCATCAGTATTGTTTCAAATGGCAGGATTTCCTCTTTATTTATGGCTGAGTAGTATTCCATTGTGTGTGTGTGTGTGTGTGTGTGTGTGTGTGTGTGTGCGCGCGCGCGCGTGCGTGCGTATCTATACCATATATTCTTTATACATTCATCTGTCCATGGACACTTAGGTTCCTTCCATGTCTTGGTTATTGTACATAGTGCCCCTGCGAATGTTGGGATGCATGTATCTTTTTGAATTAGAATATTTGTGTTTTCTGGATATATGCCCAGGATTGGGATTACCGGATCATAAGGTGGACTCTGTTTTTAGTTTTTTGAGGAACCCCCATACTGTTTTCCATAGTGGCTGCACCAATTTATATTCCCACCAGCTGTGCTAGAGTGTTGCTTTTTCTACACATCCTAGCCAACACTTCTTGTTTCTTGTCTATTTGACTTTTAATTGAGAGGTTTCTAATTGGAGAGAAATGAAGACTTTCCAGCAAAATTGGATGGAAGAGTGAAATGTTTTAAGTTTTAAAAGTAATAGATTTCTGGTGGGTGGATAAGGGGAGAAATGGTGGGGAGGAAAGGAAGCTATGAAGCATCTAGACAAGAGAATATGGTGATTTGGAGCAAAGTAGACCTTTTGGATCTCAGAAGAAGTTGTTGAATTCTGCATATATTTTGAAGGTAGAAGCAATGAGATCTTCTGATGGATTGGATGTAGGGGGTGAGAGAGAAAGATAAGGGAAGGATTGCATGAACAGCTGAAAGGATGACATTTCCATCTGCTGAGATAGGGATGGCTCTTAGTAGAACAGGTTTTGGTATACGGTCAGAAGTTCAGCTTTGGTGTTGATATATTAGGTTTTATGAGCAGACAATGCTGAAACTTGGGAGAGGTCTGAGCTGGAGCTATGAATCTAGGATTTGGCATATTGATAGTTTTTAAAACAAAGAAAATGGATGAGATCACCAAGAGGGTGAATGTAGTTAGTTCCAAAGACTGGGTCCTGGAGTTCTGCAATGTTAAGAGGTTGGAGATGAGAGAAACAATTAAAGAATGTAGAGTAAGAGGGTACAGATCCAAGTATAGGTGGATGTGGTGGTGGTGGTCTGTGAAAGTCCTCTTCACATTGTGCTAATTTGGTTTGCGAAATTTTGGAAATCTGGGCAGGGTCACCAGTGGAAAGTGAAGATATAGGAGGAGATGGTAGGGGTTTAAGGAAGGAAGGTGGAAAATAGTCATAACCAAGACAAAGTGAGTGAGCGGGCTGAGAAGTTATCTGATGTTTGCCTCACAGCATTAAGGACTCACTTTGAAATTCCTGGGTATGAATTTAAAGTGAAAACAACTAGTAATATGAGCTTTTCTTTAGGTACTATCAGCCTCATGGGTGCAGATTTGGAATAGGTGGACTGTTGAATTTTCTCCAGATGTGATTTTGTGAAGCTTCGTATTAAAGTCGGAGAAGGGCAAGGAACAGAAGGGTGTATGTAAAGGAGGAATGATATTTGACCATGGCCTATAAACTGGGAAGATGGGAAATGAAGAGATCTAGTGGATGAGGGAATTTGAAAAGCTGATAGAATGAAAAAGACTTGAAGCTCCCAGGGCTGGGAGGCTCAAAGAATTTTGACTGCAGCTAAGACCAAATTTAGACAGAACATACCGAGTCAACATTTTGTGACTTCTTACATTGTGTGCTGGGTGATTTCTACCTTATTTTCCCTTGATCCTCACTTAGTGTCATTCCTCATAAAAGATGACTCTGAAGCAGTATAGCTTCAAACTTGTTTAAAATAGCCAGGAAATACAAAAGCTTCAGCTCAATTTCATTTCTTCCTCTATGAGTTAAATTTTTGTTATCCTCAAACTATCTAGAGAAAGACAGGTTAAGACATTTGGAGACAATTCAAAAATTTTGGATATTATGATAGTTGTGAATTTTTGTTAATTTTCTTGGATGCAAAAATATATCTTGATTTAATTTTTAAGTCTTTAGAGATGCACACAAAAGTAATTAAAGATGAAATAATAAGATTCTTGAGATTTTCTTTCATGTACTCGAGTACAAAGCAAACAAAAGGGGTGTGTGTGTGTGTGTATCAGAGATAGGGGAAGGAGTGGTGATTGGAGGGGTATATGAAGCAGAAGAGCAGAAAACTGATGGTGGTTGAAGATGTGTGGTTGAAGGTGTATATATAGGTATTCCAATCTCTTTATAAATGTGTTTGAAAAATTTTATAGTCAAGTTCAAGGAAGCAATTCCTGAAATATCGATACCTCACATAGGCTTGCTTATTATCATTAATTCATCATCTTCAGGGATGCCCTAATTTGAAAGATGCCTTGCTCTAAGGGCTGAGGCTAGTTGGCTGAATGTGGTCAGAAAATTGTTCCAGTGGAGCTGAATGTTTAGACACCCCACATTGACCGTGAAAGGATAATTATTTGCTACATATAAAACAATTTCAAAGACAACAACTTCACAAATGCATTTTCTTCTTTGTTTTATACCCCTTGAAAATTTGAAGAACATCACTGAGGGTCCTTCTGTTAGTGATTCTCTGTCACTCCAGCACGAAGACTTTAAAATATATCAACTTTTTGGGGAGTGGAAGAAGTGTGTTTCAGGATGAATGCCATAATTTGGGCTGTGATTGATTTTTTTAAAAAATAAGAGCCATCGTTTTCGGTGTTTCTTTAATGGTAGATTAATATTGTTCGACCTGATGATGGTTGCTGTCAGTCTGCCTTGGTCCTATGACTGAAATGTTTCTCACCTGCAATAAGTTGGAGTCAATACATGACCTACAGAGTGAGATCAACAGTATCTTCAATTAAAAAAATATTATTTGACTTGGAAAAAAAGAGGAAAACAGGCCCATAATTAAGCCTTTTAGGTCAGTGATCTATTCGTTCCAAGTATGAATTCCCCAAGCTTAATAGCCAGTCATTGGACTTCAAAGTCTGAGAAAGAAGCTTATTGATTTGGAAATTAAATACCTGCCAATAACTTGAGTGTACTTTATGTAGCAAAATATATTTTGATCATTTAATTTGAAATCACCCACCAAGTGCATATTATCTACTGTGTAAATTTTAGTCTACTCAAAAAAAAGAAAAATCACACACACAAATGAGTGCAGGATGTAGGCCATTTTATATAAACATACATACACAGCTTTACAAACACATTTCTCTCTATTCCTTGCCAGCATGATTTTGCAGGTGAGGGAGTATGGCCTGTTAGTATCATATTTCATAACTAGGTAAAATATGCAATCTATATCAATAAATTACTAGAACATTAGTGCTTTTTATAAATCATCTAAATATTCTCCAATAATGACCCAATAAAGTTTAGTACATGCTCATCTTAGCAGGTAAGGATATAGTGGTCAGGGACAAACACACACTTCCTGTGACCAGAAGAGGTACAGTCCAAAGTCTTAAGTTTAAAGATACCCAATAGAAAGAAGTGGTGGAAACAATGAGAATTTTGAACCCAGTGTTTGTGACTCTCTATTGCACTTGCATTATAGATGAAATATAAGAAAAAAAAAATTAGCTGTAAAAAGTTAGCTGTAAATCCAGGAAAGTTCTGATTCACATAATCTCAAAGGACCTGAGTATCTGCAGTCATTGAGAAAATAATTGTTGGATGCATTGAGTTATTTTTTTCTTCCCATCTCTCCACTATTTCTGTAATGGGAAGTTATCTATGTATAATTATATCTTTAGTGAAAAGTAATTATAATTCTTATCATTGGCTTTTTAAATTAGGTTTTTCTCTAATAAATAGTATTTTTTACATCACATCTAGCCACGATGAGTATAGCAAAAAGGAAATTAAAGCAAGATTTCAAACTTTAAAACTGGTTAAATGGGAAAAATAAAACTGATTAAAAAAAAGTTATGAAAGAAACACAAAGGTCATTATCCACATGTAGAAAGGCAAGAATTCTCAATCGACATTTGTTAAGAGCAAAGGGAAACAACCCATTATTTTAGAATTCTCAAATTCTCTCTCCCTTCCTTTCTTTTTCCCTCTCTCTCTTTGACCAATTTTCTTTCCCCCTTACCTCTCACCCCCACCGAAGACTTTGTTAATTTATCATAGCCTTTAACCTATTATTTGTTCAAGTTTCTTTATTTGATGCTTACCAATTGGGACAATCTCAGTAACCTCTCAGTATCGTTGTTAATATTTAAACAATACGTTTGTAAGTGCTGTTTAGTAATAAATGAGATAATGAAGGAAAGATGTATTTTAGAAAACATTTGCCTTAGAAATATATGTTGTTCAAATTATTCCCAGTGAAGAATGATTTCTTGAAAGTGTTAAATCATTGAAATAAAGGCATTAACCATAGTGGCACAAAAGTACCATTAGACAGTTGAACTGCTTGGGGATTGTGGAATTAGTATTTGCTGCCGATTGACATCCTTTATACAAGAGACATCACGAGTGACCTTTATCATAGGGAATAGCAACATTTAATAGCAGGTAGACATTTAATGATACCTAACAAGGAAACAGAGCAACTCAGCCTTGTGTCCTGCGCCCTGTTCACGCATTGTGTGCATAGGCCCCCATCTTCTGCAGAAATTTTATATATGACCTTTGTCTTTATAATTTGGGATGGAAGTTAGGAATTAAATGAATTGAGGATTGACCAACTCATGGCCAATTTGGGGTTGTCTTGAGAAGAAATAGTGTTTAATTTTCTCTCGTAAGGAAACTGCAAAATTTCATAGGTTGTTAGTACTGTTCAAGTCTGTACATCGTAACGTTTAAAAGTTTAGGCAGATCTAGGTATGAGTTAGATTTGCTCCTTAATCCTTACATGACCTTGGGTAAAATACTGAATCTCTTAGAACCTTTGTCTTTCATCTTCAAAATGATTATAATGATTATATGATAATGATTATAACTATTTCATTGAGTTATTGTGAGAATTAAATGAGACAGTCTGGCTCAAGGAAATGCTGGAAAAAATGTAAGTTGTTATTTTTAACTCAAAGAATATTAAGTTTTCCAGCCTTCCAGGGTTACTTAATTTTTCTCTCCCTATAGAATCATGGGAATCATCGTACTGCATAATTACCAAAATGTGGCCCCCTCAGAGGGTCCTGGGATGGCACCCATATCCTAGTGAAAGTTCCTGTCCCTGCCTCAAATAAAAACTATGTCTGCAAAGGTTTAGCCCAAGCCATTAAGTGATCACCCTGGAGTATTTGCTATTGGAACACATCACAGTCCTGGCTATTACTGAAAACAATAGTTTTTGTAAATGAAGAGTTACTTGGGTGATCTTCCTAAATAAGAGTGAGTCCTGTAGGACATAGGCCATGTGACACATTTATCTTTATTCCTTCTGATCATGATCTTGAGGGTGAGGGAATATTTCCTTTCTAGTGCTGCCTTTCATGAGCACACAGAATATGCAATCAATACTAATAAATTACAAGAACTTACCAGTGACTTCCTATTATCTTTACTACAAACTGTGGGCAATTGAAATGGTTTTTTCTCTTCTAAAGATCTCTGCCTCACTGGGGATCCCAGTTATTAGTATTACAGTAATAGTAGTAAGAGATTTTTTAAAATTAACTTTTTATGCTGAGCAGTTTGTCAAGTGTTTATAAAAGAAAGACAGCTCTGGAAAACAATGCCTCCCATGAATGTACCAACGGCAGGTAGCCCTTGACTTGGAGGTTAGTTAACCCCCTTCCTCCTCCTATCACCAGTCCCCAACTCAAAGCCAAACTGGGGAAAATGACTGAGATTTGGGAGAACTAACGCATTTGGAGTAGCACTCAGGTATCAGCTATATCAGCTTCTTGTTCCAGCAAGAACAGAAGGCAGCCCTCCAGCAATTTGGCTTGCTCTGCATGTAGTGGCTCCCTACTCAAAATTAGAAACTCTTTCACCACAGCTGCCTGAATTTCTCTCTTCCATTCTTTTTTGGATAACTAGACTCCTCTTTTGGAAGAGACAATATTTTTGGGATATCTGCCATCACAACTAAGTGTGAATTAAGGGAAAAACAGTCAATCATCTGCCTCAGCAGATGATGACTTGAGCTGCGTTGGAAAGGTAGACCATTTGAATCGCTTTGATGCGGACAAAACAGGCTGGGCAGTAGATAAAGGGAGGGCAGTGATTTCTTCTCTTTCCTAGGCAAAGTTGCAAAGTAGGTGAGATTTGGTTTGGGGATTCGCTGTCTGTCACACCACCTCATCAACATTCAACCTTTAGTGCCCTCTGTTGCCACACAGCCCTCCTAGATCCCTACCCTTTTTCATTCTCTTCACATCTTTACTACCTGACTTAACATTTAGAATCTTCAGAACTCAGTATCTTCAATAGAGCCCTTTTCAGGAAATAAATGATGTCTCATTTCTATGGTCTTGAAGCCTTTTGCATTACTACTAGTGTCCAAGTTGAACACAGTTTATACTTTTTCCAATGTTCCCTCACTTTTTAAATATGTTGTTAAGTGAACCTCATTCCTATTGCTGCGTCAGAGGTCATAGTACACCAGTAGATGGACAAGAAAATCAGAGATCATTCTTCCTAGGCAGACAGGCAGATGATGATGTAATCAGGCCCACAGACTTCTTCCTTCGTTCTATTCTCATTGCATGGCTCTTGGTTCCACATTAATCTCCAGTATATTGGCCAGAAATAGGGCCACTTTAATTTTAGTGCCTTGCAGGTCTGTTCCTTCAAATAGAAATTTGCATGACAAAAAATTACAAGAGGTTTCTTAAAAACAAATCTGTAAGTCTTTCAAAATAAGATGTTGACTCCGTAAAATAGCAAAGCACACACTAGACATACTCAATAAAATTAAAACAAGTAAAATCTATAGTATTAGGATCTAAGCCAGGCTGTTGACAAGTCACAAACTTTCATTTAAAGCCTTCCCATTTTAATGTCTTTCTTTTAAGAAAGAAAAGATGTATTAGTGAGAAAAAAAAAAAAAAAAAAACTACAGTCAAGGGCAAAAGCAGTGAAATGTTTAAAGATGCATTCTTCAATCTGTAGGGTTTACTGGGATTACTTAGGCTAGACAAAAATCCATGAAAGTCATAATGACAGTATTATCATTTTTAGATGGATGTATGCCATTTTTATGTTGTCTCTGCAATGCCCATTAAAATTTTAAAGAGTGAGCTGTTACATTAAAAGGCAATGATTTAAAAATTTATCAACTCCACCCTTTTGTAGTTTAATAAGGATCTTTACCTCCATCATTTGGAAATTAACCAAGAATTTATTTTTAAAATTGCTAATGTGGCACCTTCTACAGGTGAAAAGTAACTGATTTGTGCCAATTTATTTTTAGCTGCTAAGAATGTATAGTTAATTAGCAATAAATGAAAAATATATCAAGCCAAAGCAACCTGTATACCATAACAAGGAAACATTCCTCATTTTTCAGAAGTTATAAAAGTTTTTGCTTGGGACATTATTTGACAAACCATATGGGCAATAATAATAAAATAACTGACCTCTGTTAGGTGCTAATGATGTGCAAGCACTGGAACCAGGGATTCCTATATCTCATTTAAACTTCACAGCAAGCTTGCTCTCTAGTCAGCACCTATTTGTTGGTCAATGGGTAGTTGGGAAGGAAGGGAGGAAAGAAGGCAGACAAGCAGGCTTGTGAGGGAGTTTCAAGAAAACCCTCAATGAAGGAATGATCCTCATTTCACAGATTCAGGAAGAAGCTTGTAGAGGTCAAGAAACCTGCCCAAAGTAGCAAAACTGGTAACTGGTAGAGATGTGATTTATCTGCAGATCTGTCTGGGGCCTGATCTAAGCTCTTTTTTACCAAATGTCCCTCCTTCCCACAGTATATGTGTTTTAGCACATCCTTAGAAAATAAGCAGCTCTATATAGGATTTAACCATGAAAATATTATTATAGTATATTAAACTTAATTTGTCAAAATCCTGATAGTGATTCATATGTTAAGAGGACACATTTTAAGTAACATTGGAATTACAAAATATATTAAGACAAGCATTACTAGTAAGAGTGGTAAAGAGACCGTTTGTAGCATCACTGATTCTGCTTAATGGCTTCTTGTTACTAAAGTCAGGGGACGAACCACAGAGCATAGCTACCTTAGAGGTAGGGAAACTTTTTTTTTCTTTGCCATTTTTTCTTTATTTTTCATTCTCAATCTGCATTAAAAAAAATAAAAATAAAAAAATCAGTGCCGAGCCATACACAAGAAAATGCTTCCCTTTAAAATATATATCTATAGATAGATAACTAAACACTTTTTTTCCCAAAAATGGAACTCAGGACTAAAAATAAGTTACTTTAAAAAGTGAAAGGAACAGTTCCTAGCCTGTGTGTGTTCTTGAAGGGAAAGAGAAGTAGCAGGGCAGAGAAACAGAGCTGGAGCGGGAGGGGGGAATAAGGACAAAGACAGGAGGAAGGACTTACAAGAGGAGAGATGAGCCTCACGGGGCAGGTAGGTAGGTAGGTGGAAAGGATGTGTCCAAGCTGACCCTTTGACTCTTGTTTCCTTGGCCATTGCAGGGTCCCTGCGGCCCTCGTCCTGCCCCAGGCTGTACTATGACCAGGGCTAGATCTCTGGAATGTCTCTTGGAGAGTGGTTCCTACTCTGTCAATTGTTGCAGCTCTATTAAAATAGCTCCCTTAACCTTCAGTCTTTACTGTATCTGTCTCTCACTCACCCTTTGCCCTGGTCCCTTGCCTGTTCTGCACCTATCTCTCTGCCTATGATATTCTTACCTCCACAACTTTTAACCCAAAGCCTCAATGTCCTACTCAAAGCCTTCCCTATTGACCCCTTATTCCACCCAAACCATAGTGAATTATCTCTTCCTTATTTTCACACAGCCCCCTCTATCCCTGTTCTAAGCCGTAACCATATTGTTTCTGTAACTGTTTATAGACTTGTCTGTTCCACTAATAAATTCTAAGCCCCAGGGAAGGGCAGAGAAGATGTCTGTGTTTTATTTTTGTTCCTCTTAGGGACAATCCTCATCACAAAATTGGTTTTCAGGAAATATTTATCCAATATAAAGGAACTAAGCGTTGGGTCCAAGCCAGGGGAAGCGGAGAAAGAGCAGAGGATAACCCTTGTCAGGATGGCTGCTGTTCACCAAGTTTTCTCTCCTTCCCTTCCTCCCTCCCTCATGCTCTTCTACTAACCTGAGTACTCACCACATGCCTTATAATAAGATGTAGCTCGTGAGTTCAAGTTCAGATTACTTAGCCCACTCTCAAGGCCTTACATGGTCTTATTTGTATACCCTTAGACTCATCTCTAGATATTCTATTCCTTTTAAACTGCATTCTGTGCTCTGTCAATCATGAACTCCTTAGAGTTCCTAGGATGTGACTTTGTACACTGTCTAGGTCCCCTGACCACATTCTGTTTCTGTTTGGAATACTAACATCATTCTTCCCTTCCATCTCTTCACCTTCCAACATCTGTTTAATCTTCCATCTGAAGTCCTCCACCACCTCTAGAACATCATTATAATTACTGATGTAGCTGTCACTGGTTTGTATTTCTTCTCCTCAACCAAGCTAAGTGATGCATTGGGCGAGTATAATCCTCCTAGCCCCAAAAGCCAGCACAGTCCCAGCATTCCTACTCAGTATTCTAGAATTGCCTGTTGAATGTTGAACACAGGAATACCTTTCTCATTCTGCTCCTATCTTCCTTAGTAGAGAGTACTTATAATATCTGGATCTCCCATCTCTGGAGCAAAAGACCATAGAGATCATTTAGAACTGTATGTTCATCTATATTTGTTCATTTTAATTAATAGCCCAGGGATGCCAGCAAGAGGGTTGGTGCATCTGGAAGTGAGGGAGAAGTCAAAGGACTCAGTCATCTATTTTTAGTAAAATTGTCATTGCGAGTATGGAATTAAAATCTGGGTGCCTAGAAGCCAGATGTTGTAAAGATTAGTTATATCTTTTTGTTTTTTGTTGAAAGTTACAAATGAGACACGAAATACAGACTGGATCAAACTATATTTATTTTACCCTGGAGCTGCAATTCAAAAGATAAACTACAGTAATAGAAAAACAGGAAGGAATTATACCTAAATGCCATTAGCAGACACTTCTTAGTTATATGCTATTTAATTTTGCCTTTCTTTATAAATTTCCAAATTTTTCTAAAAAGGCATTTTTTTACTTGTTTTACAATTTAAAACTATAATTTTTATTTTTTTGGACAACACAATGATATTTCAAGTCATAAGCTTTGCACACTGAATACAGGGTTATATATAGTTTTTTTATTCAGAAAAAAATTATTTGGAAATATCAAGAGGCTTTAAAAAAACATATAAGGAGTTAGACGATTAATAGCATATAATGATAATTAGAATTCCAGACTTTTAGATTTGGCCCTTTGACAATCAGACTGTACACTGTATCACTTCTATAACTAGAAACTTGCATAGATGCATCAAAATGCAGTATACCATGACAGCACTAGACCTTGAGCAGATGCCCAGGGATCTTGGCTGAAGTATAGATTAACTAGCTCTGTAAAGAATGTCTACTTACATGTTTTACAACCTTTAATTTCTTCAATTTGTAGAATATAGCTGAATGAATAGCCTCTAATATATCTCCTATATTTTAGAAAGGGGAAAATAACTTGAACCAAAGAAGGAATGGGGAAAAAAGACCACATATCAGAGAAATGACCACCACTGATAATACACCATGCATTTATGAATTTAAAGCTAGATTTGTCCCACTGTTGGATATGAGTAGGGAATTAATGAGAGGTAAAGGCCATGGAAAACATCCTTTATGGAGCATATACCAGTACATCAGCCGATGCATTCTCTACTACGTGTGTTTATGTCTTCTCATCTGATCCGCTTAAATTGGGGGTAGGTGTCAGTATCCCCAGGGACAGGTTGGAAAATAGTTATTCTTATGTATATATTAAAATGTTTCTCTCCACCTACTATGTAATCCATCCTTTAAAGGCAGATTATATGTCAATGTATACTCAGAGCTAGTGGGGGTCAGCATCTGATAATCTTTTTCTTTTTTTCTTTTCTTTTATTTTTTTATACAGAAGGTTCTTATTAGTTATCTGTTGTATCCATATTGGTGTATATATGTCAATCTCAATCTCCCAGTTCATCCCACAACCGCCCAGCATTTGATAATCTTAATAAATATTCATTCAATGAATAAATGGTTGGATAGATGATGTTTTGATGGCTTGTTAGCCTTTTAATGCCTGTTGAATACTTATGCTATGAAGCAGCTTTTCATTGTTCTTAAGAATAGCTGTCTTTATGTTCTTTTGGAAACTAGCTTTATCTCAAAATGTAAAAATCACATTTCCATGAATTATTTTTAATTGAGGTAAAACTTACATAACAAAATTAACAATTTTGAAGTGAACAATCCAGTGACATTTAGCACACTCACAATGTTGTATAACCACCACTTTTTCCTAGTTCTAAAACTTTTTCAACACCGTAAAAGGAAACTATCCCCGTTAAGAAGTTGCTCCCCCTTTCTGCCTCTGATAACTGCCAATCTACATTCTGTCTCTATGAGTTTACCTATTCTAGATATTCTGGATATTAATGGAATAATATGGGACCTTTTGTGTCTGGCTTCTTTCACTTAGCATAATGTTTTTGAAATTAATCCACGTTGTAGCATGTGGCAGTACTTATTCAATCTTTATGGCTGAATAACATTCTGTTGCATATATATGCTACAATTTGTCAGTTCACCCACTGATGGACATGTGGGCCTTTTTGACCTTTTGGCTCTTGTGAACAGTGCTGCTGTCAATGTGTGTGTACATGTATTTGTTTTGGTACCTGTTTTTGATTGTTTTTGAATATGTACTTAGATGTAGAATTACTAGGTTATTTAGTAACCCTATTTTTAACTTTTTGAGGAACTGCCAAACTCTTTACTACAATGCTGAACCGTTTTACATTCCCATCAGTAATGTTTGAGGGTTCTAATTTCTCTACATCCTTGCCAACACTTACTATTTTCCTTCTTTTTTAATAGCCATCTTAGAGGGTGTGGTTTTGATTTGCATTTCTTTAGTGACTAAAGATAATAAGCATCTTTTTTATGCTTGTTGACCATTTCAATTAGATTTTACAGGGTGGGAAAGTAATTAATAAAACTCAAAGAAATAATCTAGTTTCTCTTTAATAATATTTAGAAATATTTCAGGAAATGACACTGCTACAGATATATTGCTGGGCCCGTGAGCCATGGCCGCTGAGCCTGTGCGTCCGGAGCCTGTGCTCCGCAATGGGAGAGGCCACAACAGTGAGAGGCCCGCGTACCGCAAAAAAAAAACAAAAAAAAGTTGGAAGCTAGCACAGGTTGGTTCATGAGGTTTAAGGAAAGAGGCTATCTCCATAACATAAAAGTACAAGGTGAAATACTGGAAACTTACATAATGATGTAAGTCAACTATACCTCAATAAAAAATAATTGAAAAATGTAAAGTGATGAAGCAAGGGCTCATATAGAAGCTGCAGCAAGTTATCCAGAAGATCTAACTAAAATCGTTAATGAAGGTGGCTTCACTATACAACAGATTTCCAGTGTAGGCAAAACAGCCTTATATTGGAAGAAGATTCCATATAGGACTTTCATAGCTAGAGAGGAGAGGTTAATGCTTGGTTTCAAAGCTTCTAAGAGCAGGCTGACTCTTGTCTAATGTAGCTGGTGATTATAAGTTGAAGCCAGTGCTAACTGACCATTCTGAAAATCCGAGGACCCTTAAGAATTATGTCAAATCTCTTCTGCCTGTATTCTATAAATGGAATAACAAAGCCTGGATGACAGCACATATGTTGACATCATGGTTTACTTAGTATTTTAAGCCCACTGTTGAGACTTACTGCTCAGAAAAAGATTCCTTTCAAAATATTACTGTTCCTTGACAATGTACCTAGTTACCCAAGAGCGCTGATGGTGACGTACAATGAGATTAGTGTTGTTCTCATGCCTGTTAACACAACATTCACTCTTCAGCCCATGGACCAAGGAGTAATTTTGACTTTCAAGTCTTACTTTTTAAGAAATAACTCTTGTAAGGCTATAGCTGCCCTAGGTAGTAATTTCTCTGATGGTTCTAGGCAAAGTTCATTGAAAGCCTTCTGGAAGGGATTCACCATTCTAGATACCATTAATAACATTCATGATGGGAAGAGGTCAACATATCAACATAAATAGGAATTTGCAAAAAGGAGATTTGAAGGAAGTTCTCTGGGTAAAATGCTACCAAACAGTATTGTATGCTACAGAAAAATCCTTCATGAAACGAAGAGTCAAACAATGCGGCAAACTTCACTGTTGCCTTATTTTAAGAAATTGCCCCAGCCAGTCCAACCTTCAGCAACCACCACCCTGATCAGTCAGCAGCCATCAACAATGACAAAAAGACCCTCCACCAACGAAGAGTTTGACTTGCTAAAGGCTTAGAGGATGGTTAGCACTTTTTAGCAATAAAGAATTTTTAAATTAAGGTATATACATTTTTAAGACATAATGCTCTTGCACATAGACAACAGTATAATATAAGCATAACTTATGTGCACTGGGAGACCAAAAAAAAAATCATTTGACTCACTTATTTTATTTGTGGTGGTCTAGAACTCAAGTTGCAATATCTTCAAGGTATGCCTGTATAACAAAGTTCTGCCTTTAGTTCATTCCCTGTCTCTATTTATCTCCTATGGGATAGAGTTCTACCTAATTATGTAATAAAGTAAGATCATAAAATATATTATAAAAAACAAAGGTATGAATGACACAGTGGCAAAGGCTTCCAGCTGTTAGGATAACATGGTAAAAAGAAGAAACAAATTTCCTAATAACAGTAGACTGATCTTATTTTAGTTTTGCATAAAAAGACAGAGTAGAGAGTGCTGACTCCCCTCATACTCAGTCTTCCAAAAACAAAAAAAAAAAACAAAAAAAAAACCTTGTCAACTGAAAGAAAACTATGAGAGTAAATTAAAAAATCAACATATAATGGCGATGAACAATGATTAAGAAATCACAAATTAGAAGAGATATGCAAATTATGCATTAGAACACAGAAATCAAAGATAACTTAGAGAATCACCATTGAGTCTGTAAGACTCATGGACTTTTCAAGTACAGTAGCCCCCTGTGTCCAAGGTTTTCTTTCTGCAGTTTCAGTTGCCCACTATCAACTGTGGTCCAAAAATATTAATTGGAAAATTGCATGCCATTCCCAGTAGCACGATGAAATCTCCTGCCATTCTGTTCTGTCCTGCCCAGGACTTGAATCATCCCTTCGTCTCATATTTCCAGGCTGCATATGTTATCTTCCTGTTAGTCACTGAATGGCCACCTCAGTTATCAGATCTACTAGTCATGGTATCACAGTGCTTGTATTCAGGTAACATTTATTTTGCTTAATAATGGTCCCAAAGTACAAGAGTAGTAATGCTAGCAATTCAGATATTTTCTTACTGCATCCAATTTATAATTTAAACTTTATCATAAGTATGTACGTATAAGATAAAAACATAGTACCCAGCCCTATACATACTATCTGTAGTTTCAGGCATACACTGTGGGTCCTGGGACGTATATGCTGTAAACAATGGGAGACTACTGTATATTAGGAAATGTATCAGGTACAGGTAGTTATTGAAGGGAGAATTGAAAAGAAAAAATATGAAGGAGTTGATATGTATATCTTAAGATTTGTATATATATGTTTATATGCATTTATATATAATATGTATTACATAAAATTTATGTTTACATATACACATAAATATGGGGTATATGTATAATATATAGATAAATATGCAATGTAAATTTACATATGCAACGTCGACTTAAGTAAATGTATATGCATTATTTATATAGATCTGTGCATATACTATATGATCATCAGAAAGTTAACATTAACTGGTAGAAAACAAGAACAGACCCATTTAAGGAACATAGATATCTTTTTAATGGTAAAGATTCAGAAACTGTTAAATGAGAAATGTGCATGCCCCAATATGGAGTTAGAGACCTCCTGGTGCAAGGATGAGCAGGGATGACAGCTGGCCTTTGCCATTACTGAGGACATCCAACTCCTCAAGCAGTCGCTGTTGTGGAGAGGTTGGCTATGTGATAAACTGTTCTTTTCTTGCAAACAACCGCTACCTAACCACCCCAGCAAATCCCTACTTGTTTACCATCTGGGTAGGTGAACTGTAGGTAACCTACCCAAATCTACTACTCCATTCCTGGACAAGTTTGTTGGGGGAGGGGTCTGCTGGAAGCATATTGCTGGAAAAGCAACTCTATAAAGTTGTTCCAGAAACATATTTATTTTTTCTTTAACACAGTATATAGAGTGAGGGAGTATATAAATTGAGCATGTTATGGATCGGAACTATAAAACTATGTTTCAATGAACACACATTTTAACTTCTTCCAGATTGAAAATTTAAAAGAAAAATTGCCCTATCTTTATGAATATTAATCACAATAGGAATGTTGTTTACATTCCTGCCATTTTTAAATGTTTTAAAATGATCTGAAGTAAATAAAGATTACTCATAAGTACATTTTATTTTCCATTTAAAACTGCATTTCATATTATAAACAGGGTTAAATGTTAGGGTTTTGAGGTGAATCTAAAATATGTCAGTTGTAGTTATTGTTAATTATTTATGAGCCCGCTGGTAAGGACAAATCATTTTCTTAATCTATTTCACTAATAGAAATTATTTATAAGTACATCATTAATTATTTACATTTGCCTGGTATTATGTTTGCATTAATAATTTAAAAATATATAATTATCTATTAAATCATCTAAATATGATTTAACTTCATTTATCTTTTGTAACACAAATAGCAAGTTGATCACTAACTACAGTCATATGAAACAAGGTATTCCACTATAACAAGCTTGGGTATTTATAAAGAATAGGGACAATAACTTACATATTTATTTTTTTACTCAATATTAGTACGTATAACTGATATTCTCAAGAAAGTTTCCAGAATCTCAGATCTGTGAATCTTTTGTCTGTCAGTTACTATATACCCTTGAGGTACCTGGCATGTAGAGACCAAGTTTTTTTCTTCTAGTTGCTAGTTAACTCAGTGCCCTCAGCACCAAATGACTTCCTCTATACAGCCGGGAAAGAGTGATTTTTGTTCTGGGCAGAGCTAAATATCCTCACTGAAAACTTTAAGGAGATTTACGACTGAATAAAATGTGTATCATGGAAGATTTGTCCTCCCTCAGTTATGATATCTGAGGTATAGTATCACAAGCACTTCTAGAGTTTCAAAGCCTTGAAGTTATATCTGGAGTTAAAACCAGAAAATAAGAAATGTTAAGGCAAGATTATTGTCCAGATATCTTGGTCTAAAAGAAATTTTCCTGTTTAAAAAAGATCTGAACAGGCCTTTTGGAAAGATTCAGTATTTGGGGTACTGGGAAGAAAGACCAGTGGTTATCAGCGGATTCTTTTTAAATAGAAAAACACTTTATATATTATTTGATAATGAGACAAAGGGCAAAAGTAATGTGCGCATTACTGGTAAGCAGAATTGCCAAGGTAAAAAAAATGTTTGAGCTGGGATCTCTAATTGTCTACTCTTACATACTGTTATGAGCTGAATTGAGTCCTTTCAAAATTCATGTGTTGATATCTAACCACCAGTACCTTGAATGTGACTGCATTAGAGATAGAATCTTTAAAGAGGTAATTAAGTTAAAATGAAGTCATTATGATAATCCGATGTGACTGGTATCCTTATGAGAGGAGATTAGGACACAGACAGACACATACCCACACACACACACAGGACCATGTGAAGACATATGGAGAAAATGGCTATCTACAAGCCAAGGAAAAAGGCTTCAAAAGAAACTGACCCAGCTGATACACTGATACCTGGGTTTTTCTTTCTTTTTTTTTTTTTTTTACTTCTAGTTCCCAGAATTGTGAGAAAATAAATTTCTCTTGTTTAAGACACCAAGTCTGTATTACTTTGTTATGGCAGCTTTAGCAAACTAGTACACAGTCCTTGTCCTGTTGAGGTCCTCGTAACAAACCCCAGTTTGTATTCTGGATGTACAGTTCCAATTGTTTGGATGCAGAGCCCTCTTATGGGACTTTTGAAGCAAGAATTGGAGACAGCTATTTTTCCTTGTTTATGGAATAATAGCAAAGGAAATTCCAGGTTCAGACTTTAATTGCTTACTGCTTTGGCTTTGTGCAATGGTACCATTTTTTTAATACTAAGTTTAAGGAAGACAGCTTATGCAAATAACCATCTTGAATGCTTATTAAAAGAGTCTTTACACAACCTTTCCTGACAGCCTGGATACCATTGGGTATTCAAGTTAATCTGAAGGTTGAACCTCCCTGTAGATTTCTAAAGGGAACATTAATATGACCCCAAACTAGGAATCTTAGTAAAAGAGGCTGCAAGTTTCTTCTTGGCCAAATCTTGGCATGGTGTAAGAATTCTGTATCTATATCATTTTCTGTATTGATATCTAAACAAGTTGCCTAAATGAGATTATGGATTACCTCAAAGTAATAAAGCCCCCAGTTTTGTCAGTTTGATGATTGTTTTGGGATAATCTTGATCCCACTGCCTTACAATTTTTGAACCTATAATTAAACATACTAAATAAGCAGAGCTGTTTACTGATTTACAGCTATGCAATTTTCAGGTTACAGATGTGGGAAAGATAACTGCTTCCATAGCAAAATGACCCAAGGGGACCCTTGAGGACAATGGGAGCTACTGTGCATAAGAAACAGGGCTTATGCCAACATGTATATCTTGTTAATTTGAGGATTATTTTGGAAATGAAATGTAATCTGTAAGGTGAACAAGTGCTTTTGCTACAGTACTTAACCCTAAATATGAAACTAGCATAAATTACCTGATTGTTATTAACTGGAGTTTAACTTCCCTGCACTTTTAACACTTATTATATTAGAAAATATTGTTCTTAAAAAAATCTTGTTCAAGGGTGATTAGAATGTCCTTTTATATTTAATGTTTTAAAATCATGTGCATTGTGTCCCCCAACATATCAATTATTTAGTCATTAAAAATATGGATAAATCATTTTAGTAGGAATTAGGATTCACGCCAATACGTGCTAAAGGAAGTTGCCTAAATTGTAACATTGAGCTATAGAGAGGACATTAAATCATCTGTTTCAAACAAAAATAATTTTCATAGCAATTCCCTAAGCTAGATGACTACCAGTTATTTCTCCAGCAAAAATGGGTTTATTCAGGATCAGCAAAAGAATTGCCTTTTGGAATCTGCAACCATGGCAAGCCACATGCAAATCCCCTCACAGGAAGGAGAGGAGAACTCTTTTCCAACTTCCTTTTACCCTCTTTAAAAGCAATATTAAAAAAAAAAAAAATCCACTGAGGGAATTGAGAGTTCAAAATGTGTAGTGGCTTTTCATTGACTGTTGTGACAACCTCTCATGGATGAGCTGTTCCCAGGCAAGAAGTCTTTCTTCTTCCTCTTGGGTTCTGTTGTTGTTTCAGGGCATGACAGCTCCCCCTTTTGGCTTCCCAACTGTATTTTAATTGAGGTTTCTGTTTGTTAATTTTTACAATGCCAATACAGAGTATTCAACCGCAGCAAATGCATTCACAGAACACCACAGTATTTGGGAAATCACTTCTCTTGTATCAGTAGAAAGTTCTTCTCTGAAGTCTCATTCAATTTTCAAATAATTAATAATTGAATGCTATTTAATGTGATTGGGCAAAAGTCTTCATTACAAGGTAACTTAACCCTAAATGTCGAGTGAATGAAATGTTTCAGCCCTATAGAAAGTTACTTCTAGATACAATTCTTAAGAACAGTGTTGTGAAGGTTGGATAACTTTCAAGTCTCCGGATATGTTAGTGCTTAAATAATACCACAAAATATAATAAGTCTTCTGTCTGAAAAAATAATTATTTAAAAATCTAAAATTGCTATGAACATTTCCAAGTCTCACTGAGTTTTCTCTAGAAAAAAATATAATACCTGGGTGAATGTGACTGTTTAATTTGTCTATATAAACAATGGAACATTTTCAGTGTACTCAGTTCTAACTTATTAGTGTCCTCTAGGGCTCTGAGGTGAGAAGCAATGGTATCAGCATGTGCTCAGGCAACATCATTTCAAACACTAATTTTTAAGTGTCTTTTTTCCTAAAATTATTCCCATTGTTAGCAGATCAGTAGTATGGTTGGGGGGTAGTTAGGCAGCCCCTGAATGTTGCCATGAGAAACATTGCAACAAATGTCTCCCCACCCCCATTCGCCCCCCAATCAAAAGAATCTAGAGAAGATCTTGGATGTAAAGAAGCACGATAAACTGGCAACAAAGGATGCCTTCAAAGAGGGGAACTGATTTGTTAAGGAACATGGATCTGACAGAGATGTTCTTTTCATTGGATACCACTTAGATCTTTTGAATTTTGCTCCAGGTGATGTAATACCTACTTTTAAAATCCTTACCTGTTTTTTTATAAAGAAAAAAGCCCAAGATTTTAATGTGACTTTTCCAATTTATAAAAATTTATATCTTATATATATATATATTTATATACACGGAATTGACTAAATTATATGTAGTATATAACCCCCAGTTATAAAAGAAGAAATGATCACAGTTGATAAAGTTGACTCTTCAATTTTGATACTCCTACTTGATCCCTGTGTCCATTACTTGCTAACACATGTATTAAGGTTGTACTATGTGTCTGTCATTGTTCTCAGTGCATTATCTGATTTAATCCTTAAGACAATTTAAAAACAGACAATATTTTATTCCATTTTAAAGTTAAGTAAAATAAGGCTTTATGAGGTTAAGTATTTTACTAACAACGATCCCAGAACACAACTTACAAAGCCTGTGTTCCTAACCATTTATTTTGTGTTGTTTCTTGGAAGCCCATGGGGGCAATATGTGTTGGTCATCAGAAGATTTTTTTAAAAGTTGATTTTTTTTGGATACTGTTTGAGTGGGCATGCACTCCCTAGTTTTCCACTTTCCATACCTTACCCTCTTATGTGAGTCTGCTCGGTTCACCCAAGCCTTGTGCTACCTGACTTTCAGGCTGTTGTTACTGCCTCTTTCTAATTCACTCTAAAAATGTGGCAGATAATTAAATGATATCAAATAGTAAAAGTTTCCAGTCTGTACATGGTACCTGAGGATAATAAGTTTGTTTCCTTTCTTTCCTTGAAATAATGATACAAAGTTAGTATTTGGGTGAAATTGGGGACTATAATTCTACTCTCTCAGTCCTTGAATTTGAGATGGACAATCCTTTTTGAGTTTTGAAGCAATTCAGTGATTCTATTACCCATTAATATGGTGACACACACCTGGCTCGTTCTTAGTTTGGACTTGAATTCGAAGTTTTCATAGGTTTCACACTGTGATCCCTACACCTTGATCTTTTCAAAGGTAAATGGCTCTGCGTATATATGCCAATAAAGTTTATGCATATGAGGCGCGCTTATAGATACCTTTCTGATAGTATCATCAGGATACGCACCCACGTTTCAAACTTGAGGCATTGAGTCTTAGATGTTCATTGTGAGTTGGAACCAGTTTGGAGGATCAGGGAAAACACTTTTTTTTTTTATTCTAAACTTTTCAATTGCTCTGATACTAGAACAGATAAGCAGAAGAAATACATAGATTTTTTGAACAGAAGGGTTAAAGCAGCTATATTAGCTTTTTAATGGTATTTCTCTGTAAGACATTAGCGCAGACTTAGAGACTTAAGAGACCATTCACATATTATCTCACAGTTCTCTGTAGGTCAGAAGTCATGGGCTAACTGGGTCTTACTCAGGGTTTCATTAGGCTGCAGTCATGGTGCTGATTGGAGCTATATTTTCATCCGAGGCTCAAAGTCCCCTTCCATCTTCTTTGGTTATTGGCAGAATTCATTCTCTTCTGGTTGTTATCAGTGAGTTGTGTGTACTGGGGATGATAGATGGGGAGTTGCCTTCTAAACTGTATATGATCAAGGTTGTTATAATTAGAATAGTTTCAAATGAATACCAATGTCAGTAAGTCCATCCACAAGTTGGCAGGTGAGGGCAGATACTTGCTGCGGATTGTTCTCAACTCCTAGAGGCAGCCTGCCCTTCTGTGTTCTGTGAGCCTCTCCAAACATGGCAGTTTGCTCTTTTAGGCCAACATGAGTGCATCCTCTACAGTTAAGAAACTCTGACTTCTCCCTTCTTTGACCTCTAGATCTTCTTTTAAAAAAGGGCTCGTCTGATCAGGTATGATACTCAAGGGGAGGGGATTTACAGGGCTTGCCCACGGGGCAGGAATTTGGGAGTCTTAGAATTCTGCCTACTACTGAAGGAGAATTAAGTAGAAACTTGCCATAGGGACCCCAACAATATTTTGACTCCTGTTCTCAAGCTACTTTTTCCCAGCAGTAAAATGGAATACGGTGCTTGAGTTTGATCGCTACATGAGACTCATTCACACTATTGTGAAAATCACTGTCATGTATACTGTTTTTTTTTAATTAACACAATACATCATTTTTTTAAGGAGGCCCTTTTATAAAATAAAAACTTTTGCCATATCCAGGATGTCCAGTGAATACAGCTATTTTTCTTTTCATTTTAAATCAGTATTTAAGTTTGAGTAGACTTGCCATACAGAATTGCCTTGCATGACAATATACATTCCACATAGACTTAAAGTTAAATATTTCATCTAAGTTAGTTATATTTTGCATGACACTTGGAATAACCACTATTGATTCTTAATTACATTAATATCAATATGCTGCTATAAACAATGTTTATGGCACTGTAATTGATAGGCTGTTAGTGTCACCTGCTTGTAGGACCTGCAATTATTGCTATAAATGTAATTTACAGTTACAGTAATACTATCTAAGTTTCATCTTAAAGCTTGAATCCATAAAGCAATATGTATTTTTTTACACCAAAACTGGTGACTAATGTAATTTTTTTTTAATAATTTGTTGAATTGACAAAGATAGTAACTGCATATTTTTTTCCCTCTTCAGACCTGATTAGCTCAATTTTGTTGTTGTTAGTACCTATTTTTTCCGTTCTTTTCAAGATTTCCCTGGCCTTAGTTGGTTAAAAAAAAAAAAAAAAGTAAACCTGATGGATTTCTTAATAAATCCATGACATGAATTTTCTAAATTTTTACCTGGTATATATTTAATAGATAATGTTTCAGGATTTCCCCTTGTCTCATTTGTAGTGTAATTAGATAGTCACTTTTTATTTGGTATTTAAAATCTTTTTCTCTTTTTGGCTTGATTTATTTTAGAGTTGTGAATGCTATTTCCAGAGAATAATTTATCTACAAGAAAAGAAGGATAAGTAATTTTTTTAAAGTTCCTCCCTCAGTTTATAGGAGCCATCCTATGCTAAATCAAATTCATAGTATGATTTTGATAAAAAAGACATTTGAACAGACATTTGACATTCATTTCTCTAAAATAAAAACAAACAAAAAAGACAGTTTTTCCTTTCTTAAACTAATATATCCCAATAGCATAACTTTTAATTTTATTTGAATTTTGAGGAGACTTTTTTTACATACCAAAATAATGAGATCATAAAATAATATGCTTAAAATTATATATATATAAATCTCTGCTGCCTGTTCTATCAGTATTTTCACTAGATTACTTGTTCATTAGGTGACCACTTTGAGCAATGATTTTGCTAATTCAGGGAATAGGTTTGTGATCTCAAAATCTATGTATGTGCATAAAATTATATATATATATATATATACACATAAGTAAATATAAAGTTTAAATTTTGAAAAGTTTTTATTCATTTCAGTGTTCTTTTAATTTGGTGTGATAATATGTATCATCATCATGGAATTAGATTTAAGATAACTTTTTTACTTTTTAAACAGTTTCAGGTCAGTAACAAAAGAGTGGAGAGGTTAGTCAGGAAAGAACTAATAAAATTAATTAGTGTAAAAATCACATTTTGCTTTGGATTTATTTTAAGATTCTATTTTGTTGAAATTCTGGGGAAAAGAAGAACCGGGGGAGAGTTGAATGAAGGTAGCTCAGAATCAAGTCTGATCTCAGCATAAAAGCTATTAGCTGTCAGCATGAATGAAATGTACATGCTAGGGAAAATATTAATATTGATTGCCAACTCGAAGAGTTTTCAGGAATTATGGCAAAATGAAAGAAAGATTTTAGTTAAAGGTACATTAAATGAATGTTTATTTTGAGTAATGACCCTCCCCAAAAACCTTGCTAGCAAGATTGTGGGGTGCAATAAATAAGTTAAAGAAAGTGAATCTTTCCAAGAAATAGCAAAGAAATAAGTGAGGTTAAGTACCTGGAACTGTCCGTTACCCTAAATTTATGTAGTGAGAGTTTATTAATTTCAAACAAGGGTATTCATACTCTTTAATAAGATATCACATGGCATTCTGTCCATTTACAGTATGTTCCTAAAGGTGAAAACAGCAGGAAAATGAAATTACTTCATTTACCGGAATTACAGCTTCTTTTGTATAAAACTTTAATCATTTTATATATGACAACCTTATGCTTAATGTTTTTGGAATACTCTTCATAAAACATTATTTAGCAAAAGCATACTCTCCCACTGAGCACATCACTGCTTTCAATGGCTGTGCTAATCTAGTTTGAATGTATGTGGCATTTAATCTTAATTATGATGCTGAAGTCTATAAAACGTTAATTATTCATTTCACATGCTCCCTCCACTTTATTGTAACTCCTAATTTGCTTAACAAAATGTAGCTTTTAATTAGAACTGTGGAACTGTTAGGGCAAGGTGGTGTTTTGAGTGTGTGTGTGTGTGTGTGTGTGTGTGTGTGTGTGTGTGTGTGTGTGTGTGTTGTGTTCTGTTGGTTTGGAAATACATGTGGGGAGGGGTAGTGTTGGAGTAAAAGAAGTCAAGTGTTTTAAATTCAAATAATAAAATCTCCTAGTAGTTTTCATTTTCCTTCTTAGTTGTTTCCCGGTTTCTTATAGTTGAAAAGGGAAAATGGAAAGGTATGACTGGTTATCATTTTAATAATGCACAATAGTTGGACTGTAGTTAACATCTATATCTCTAAATACTAGCTGAAGAGCATGCACGAGCACACACACAAAAACCCATGCAAAGAAAAGTAGGTAATCAGGTCATTTTTGCCTACATAATACAGAATAGTCAACTGAAATCTTTAATTCAATTAGTGACAGTTGTATTTTTATTCCACTTTTAAGATACGATAGATTACATAACACAAAACATTGTTTTTAAGAAAACCTGGAAGAGATTTATATTTAAACTTTAAATGCTTGGTATTTTCCAATGTTTTCCTAATTTGTTATTTGTGGATTTTATAATGATATTGCTTGTGTAATATTTTTAATGTACTTTTTAAGTTTTTTTAAAAAATTTACATTTTAAAATTTAAAATAACTTGTAAATAAAACTTTATATTCCTGCTTTAGAAGAAAATCATTATTTTGAAATATAAATAAATAGAAAACTACTAAAACCTTTTTCATGTATCACAGACATAGAATCACTAGAGGACCCATTCTACACCTTTTTAAACAGTGTACACACCAACTTAGAATTCTAGGTATGAAGTCAAGTATCTCTAAATTATGCTTTGATTAAGCTGTTCACAAAGACAAGAGCTCTTAAACGTTTTGTATACATTTACTGTAAATTTTGAGAAAGGTCATTTAAAAGCTAAAAGCAAAAAATTTCCATAAAATCATAAAGATCTCTCTTGGTAATTGGGTACACTAAAATTTTGTGTACTAAGAATGAAGTTATGGTTATGATTATATGGTTGTGGAATAAAATTTGAAACTTATTGTACTAGGCAGCTGTTATTTTCCAAATAGATGCTCATATATTTCCTCACCAAAAAAAAAAAAATCTAGATCGACTAATGGGCACATAAAGACTTACAATATTTTAACTATTCTGATGTTACTCTTTTATAATTTATTTTCCAGACATACTTGAATTAATTAACAAAAACAATTAGTTTTGTTCTTAAAAGGAATAGAAATTAACATCTGTATGTCTCTGATTTGGGGGGACAGACTCCTGAAGTGGTCTTCAACTTCTTACAGAATACTGCTTTATTTATTTATTAGATCTTTTTTTTTTAATCAAGTATAATTCTTTAATATCCCTTATTCCATTTCTAATACGTGTAATGTTAATAGCGGCTACAATTTATGGAACTACTCCATAAGGGACCTTCCATTCCCACTTTACAGATGAAGAAACTAGAAGCTTAAGAGAGATTAGTGATTTGTTCAAGATCACCTGAGATTTCAGCCCAGGGCACCCTCAGAGCCTGTGCTCTCTGCTGCACTCCTCTTCTGTCTTCATTCAGTTGTGGTGCGGTTTTGTGCCTCACCAGCATTCTCTTAGCGCCTTGAAACCCCATTTCCAGTAGTGGTACTCTTTGATCTAACTCTCCATTCTCATGCCTAATCTCCTTGGACCCCCGCATCCATTGATTCATAGGTTAAGTCTTCCATCTGTATTAAACAAACAAACAAACAAAACAAAAAAACTGAGTTAAAATAAGTGACAAAGAATGGTTATGAATATTGTTGCTGTTTGGTAAAAATCCCAGCACTGGGAAAATAATTCATCTGAGAAGAGAGAGTAAATGTTTTACCCCATTATGAGGATAGTATATATATTCACATTTTAATATTTTGTTTTCCAGTCAACAGCAGACAGACTTGTCTCCTCTGCTACTTTCTGCTGAACTAAATAAGACATGAGTGGAAGTACCCTTTATACTTAAGCACACAGTCTCTTTAGCTAGGCTCTCTGTGTTCGAACCTTATCTCTGCTGCTTACCAGCTGAGTAATTTTGGGAAGTTTAAACAACCTCAGTTGCCTCAGTTTCTGCATCTGTAAAATGTGAACAATAGTTCTTATATGATTGCTTACAAATTAAATACTTTAATATATGCAAACCACTAAAAACAGTAACTGGAACATTGTACTTTCTATGTAAGTGTTTGCTTCATTTTTGAATTAAAAATGTGTACCTTAGAATTTATGGAAAACATGATTATTCAATACACAATGTTTCATTTAGGACCTCCTAAGAATAATCCACGTGTAATATATCTTCTCTGCCTGAAGGCTTTGAACTCAAAGTCCAAACATTGCAAGAAAGATGAACTTTTTTCTCTGTTTTAAATATCTTAAGGATATCTATCAAATTGTCAGATACAACTCCTGCTTTTAAGAAACATAAATAAAAGGCTAATGATGTTGAGGGGCATTCTCCATACTGGCTTTTCTATATATCTAAATCCCTTGGATAATTACAAAACTTCCATTTAGGTTTTTTTATTCATAAGTCACATAAACCTAGCATAACATAAAATTGTAAAATCCTGGAAAGAAAGCACAAAAGGGAATAATTTTCCTTATTTTTATTTCCATCTACCATGTTCCATATGCTAATCACCTCAAACATTGTCTTCCAGAAAAAGGAGGGGGGATTCTTTTAAACTTCGTTTCTAATCTTCTCATCATGAGTGTTTCACACAGTCCTCATCCAATAAACTTTTCTGTCTCCTTAAGAACTATTTAGTTTTGTTTCTGATTCTTTCACTGTGTCCAGTCCAAGGATCTAAGGGGAGAGGGAAGCGGACTACCTAACTAATCTTGAGATGTTCACTTAGTGCTGAGTACTTTAATCCAATTTTCTTTTATTGAACTTTTACACCCTGGGGAATTCCCAAAGATTGTGAAGTTCTTTGGTGCTTTCGTGAAATGTAAGCCAGCCTATCCCTTCTGTCCCTCTCTTTGAAATAAAAGCTCTAGCTTTTTAGTCTGAATTTAGTTCTATTCACTATCTTGCCATCACACTACGCTGCTTCTGTAGTTCGCCCCCCACACAGTTCTGAGTTCTAAAGCCACGCTGCCCACTTTTCTTTGCTGCTTTTCATGAGTCCTCTTTCGTCTCTCGGCTTTGCCATTCTGTTGGGGTACCACCCAGGATGCCATGTTCTGTCTGATGTTTTCTCAGTTGACCTCCAGGTCTGTGAGCACCTTGCAGCATCTCTCTTCTTCCTCTCTGTTTTGTTGCCACAGATGACTTGGTAGAGAAACTTGGAATTGTTTGAAATAGAATTGCTTTGCTGTTTTGCAGCCTTTTAGAGGAAGTCAGGAAAATTATGTTTTAAAAGTCACAGACTATTGTGTTATCTCATGTCATCCTCAGTAATCCCTATATGTAATCTTAATTGCTTCCCATTTTTATACATAAAGATAAATGACTTACCTGTAGTCACACATTATGTGACAGAGACAGGATTTAAACTTTATTTTCGGGAATTTCAAAGCTTGACTTTTCTCTGCCACATGGTGTTGCTTCTTGAATATTTGTTCTCCTAGTTCATTTATTCTTTACTTAAAATCAATATAGCAGTTTCCAACAACCGCATGCTTCCTGTGTCATATTGCGATGCTTATAGAATCTAAATAGCTCAAGTAAGAATATTTCTAATGAGTTGATGACGTGTACATCTAAAAAGTAATTATAACTTTATAATAGTCGAGATAGTCCTGATATTTTAGGGTCTAGATTGCAATTTATTCATTCAACATATGCATATTGAATGTAAACACTATTCTAGACTCTGGGTCTAGGATAGTGACTCAAACAGAAAGTCCCTTTTCTAATGGACCTTACATTCTAATGAGGAGAACAGACAACAAACAAATGCATATATCTATATTTATATCTCTCTATATCATGTCAAGGTAAGTGCTTCAAAGAATGGTCAAATGGGACATGTGTTTGACATTTGAAATAGAGTACTGAGGAACTGCTGACCAGTTAGTTTTATGCATGCTATGTGAGAATTAAGTATGTACAATAATTTGGAGTATAATACATAAATATATGGAGGCATAACAACAGAGAATGACTATGTACAAAAAAGCCTTCTGGGGCTTCCCTGGTGGCGCAGTGGTTGCGAGTCCGCCTGCGATGCAGGGGACACGGGTTCGTGCCCCGGTCCGGGAGGATCCCACATGCCGCGGAGCGGCTGGGCCCCTGAGCCATGGCCGCTGGGCCTGCACGTCTGGAGCCTGCGCTCCGCAGCGGGAGGGGCCGCGACGGTGAGAGGCCCGCGTACCCAAAAAAAAACCTTCTGAGAGATCTTGAAGGGTGGTGGGGTAGTAGTTCAGAACATGGGCTTCAGCATCAGACAAACCCGTTTTGCCTCTTTGTAGCTCTGTGTGCCTGGGCACAGTTACATACATCTATGTCTATGAGCCTTACTCTTCTCACCAAGAAAATGGGGCAACAGAGCCCCTCCAGGGATGCTGAAGTGTTTTGCATTGTCCTTGACACATAACGTAGTAAGTTTTGTAGGCGCTAGCAGTTAGTGGCAGGGGTAGCAGTTGTAGTGGAAATTATTGTTGTTAGCAATACAGCTTCGGAGAATCACTGAGCATTTATATACTTTAGATCTTCTCTTTTTTTTTTTCCCAACTCCTCACAGATGTAGAAAGTGTAAATAAATAATACATGTGAGGCACTTTGTATGAAGACAAATTTTTTCTATTGTTATCTGAGGTGTCAGAAATAAAACCTAATTCTGGAGGTTTTCTGAGAGCAGAATTTCCATTTTACTATTCCGTGGGAGTTCTTGCTTAGAGATGTTTTGCAAAGCCAGCCCTAACATAGTTAACTTGCATATGAATAGCTGCCAGAGACGCCCTGAGGAGAGGAGGCACATCTCTCAGCACCCGGCTCTCCAGGCGGTACTGCTGGTGGCTGCTAGGGCAGTGCTCAGGCCCCGCCACTGCTGCTGCTACCGAGGCGTGGCTGTCACCAGCTGACACCCAGAGCAGAGATGATATGAATACACACCAGTCAGCTCCCTCTTGTCTCAACAAAGCAATAATGAGCAGCTCTCTGCTGTGTTCAACTAGTTCACAGACATAGGTACCTTTCCCTGCACAGATACGTTTTCTACAAGCTCCCTGTTGAATTTTGTGCAGGTTTAAGATGTTTTCTTACTTTTTTTTTTTATTATTGTGGTAAGAACACTTAACATGGTATCCACTTCACAAAGTTTTCAATGCACAATACAATATTGTTATCTGTAGGCACTATGTGGTCCAGCAGACCTCAGGAACTTAAATCAACTTGAATAACTGAAATTTTATACCTGTTCCCCCTCCCCTCAGCCCCTGGAACTACCATTCTACTCTCTGCTTCTCTATGTTGGGCTATCTTAGATTCCTCTTGTAAGTGGAATCATGCAGTGTTTTGTCCTTCTGTGGCTGGCTTGTTTCAAGGTTCATCCATGTTCTCGCATGTGGCAGAATTTGCTTTTTTTTTTTAACGGTGTTAGAAAACTACTTATGTTTAATCATGTCTACCTGTGCTTGTTCAGTTCCGCCTAAAACTCCTTGAAGGAAGTATTAATTTATTGTTTAATATCACCTCCAGCATGCCTAGCCTAGTGTATCTTACACACTAGTAATTCGTAACTGTTCACGGTTAACTAACTTACTACAACTAACTGACTGATGGGAACACAGTTTGTGTCACTAACTGCTCTCTTGATTAGAGTGAGGCAATATTATCTTAATTAGGTTTTTAACCAAAATAGGCTCTGGAATGTTTTTCTAATGATCAATACGTTCCTACATTCCAATTAAAATAAGTAGGAAAGTTAAGTATGCAAAACTATGTTAAAATATGTTGAAGCAAGTAAACAGTTGTTAACCAAGTCTCTTTGTCTCTGTTTCCCTTTTTCTCTCCTCTCTTTCCTTCCCCATTGCAGAAATCTTTTGCTTTCACAGTAGATCAGTTTTAAATATATTTGAGAAAAATAGTCTTTGGCAATGTCTTACTCTGTTAAGAAAAGCTACTAGAGCTCCTCTTATTTCAACTGATAGTGAAAGGTAATACCCACAGACCTGTTTCAAATACTTTGGGATTTACTTGAGAGTTATTATTGGTGAAGCATTAACTAGGAGATACTCCAGAACTCACACTTCAGTATTACTAGGTTCAGGAGTATTGAAGTTGCTTAGTAGCGTCTATGTAGTATGCTTGCGTGGTGTGACACATCATGTTACTTTGCAGGGTCTTGTGGTTTTAAGATTGATTTAGAGACGTGGGCATCACACTGGACAAAGATAGACAGGTTATACAGGCGATATGCTTGTTAACTTTGGAAGTATGTTAGCAAGCCCGAGGAAGGGCTTGGGGACTAACTAGAAAGAAAATGTTTCACGGATCTGCCAAGTTGAAAAGCATGTTCTGATGATTGCATGTCATGGGAAGAAAAATATATGATGGGGGATAATAATTCTTGAATTTGTTGCTAACGTTTCAAGGAATATTTCATACATTTTCATCATAATAAAACATACGTCCGAGTATTTTTATCCATCTAAAAATGTTGGAAAGGGGCATATGATGCAAAAGGATGGGGGTCTTAATCAGTGGTCTTTGGGATTCAAGTCACAGAAATCAACTGACACTCATGAAAAGATGGGGGGATTTATTAAGAAATATAAAGCTAGCTTATGGAACTGGACGGGAAGAAAGACACCCCCACTTTAAGGAAGATAGAGATGAAAACTTAGAATGCACTTGGCCTCCAGCACCATGGCTCTCAAACTCCTTTAAGATGCATGATCTTGCATCTTCGCTTGATCCTTTCTCTGCTTTTCACATTGTACTTTCGTGGCAAAAGTCCACCCCACATTTGCAGACAGCATGCCTATTCTTCTTGGGGGCATTAGAGATATTGACCTGCTTATCCTAGTCCAATTCCAACTCTGAAAGAGCAAATATGAATGGTCCAGCCTGGGCCAGGTTTCCATTTCTAGTCCAGTAGAGTGTTGCCAGCGAGCAGGATAATGTAGTAAAAATAGGGTTGCTGGGGCCTACCTTGTGTGTAGGAATGCAAATCTCACAGAGGAAGGCCTTGTCTGGGAGGAGACTCCAAAGATGTCTACTACAAAAGAGGCTAATTCCTACCTGAGACAACGCTGGGAAGGTGAATATAAGTGATATCTTTAGTTTTTGAAATAGTCATAGAATTAATTTAGACAGAGAGGGAAGGCTACTGGATATTGTTGTGTTAAAAGAAAAAATTTAAAGTGGCCTCTGTTTAAAATTTGATTTAAAGACTGTGTCATTACAAAAGGATTTCCTTTGAGATGACTTATAAATTCCTAATAAGGTTGTTCTCTCCTTCAACTGTATAAATGACAAGAAACCTCTGGTATGGACACTTCTTAGAAATATTAATTAGTGTTATCACTATAACATGTGTTGTAAGGTTAATGAACCCTAGCTGGGGTTTGACTATCCCTGAATATAGCACTGAGCTATCTTTTTCTCTTCACCTATACTTGGAAAATTATTTAAGATTTTAACCCAAAATGTCCAGTGTCTCTTAAAATGATTATTTAGCTCAGATAAATATACATTATATAATGATGAAAATGGCCATTTGTCAGTGCAAGTATTATTCTTTTCCTAAAGGAGAAAAATAAGGAAACACTTTGACTTAGGGTGATTTGGAAGATAAAAAATTTCAAACTTTTAAAGTTGGTATTGTATAGCTCTTTGGTAATGATTTTCCCGGTTAACTTATACTATATTATTGATGATATCTGATTGAATTCTCTCTCCTGTACATTATTTGCTTGTGTTTGCTCATATTTTCTTACTTCAAAAGATTTAAATTGAAATATACATGTATTCTTGATTTCTGAAGTGAATTTTTTAATATGCTATTTAGAAGTCCCAGAGAAATTTTCTTCTCATGAATCAGAATTCAACTTGTAAAACAGAAAATCAGTGATTAAAGATACCATATATTTTTGGTCCCAGACATATTGTACTCATTTTAATTTTCAAATTGTTATAAATACCTCTGTACCTTTTGCAAAAATGAACGATTGGAAATTATGATGAATTAGCGATTGTTGCCAATGACTTTGAGGCTTTTAAGTAAAAAAAAAATAATAATAATAATTACCAATATCTGGTTATCACACTTTTAAATATATGCTGGCACAAAAATTGACATCCTTAATTGTATCATTTCCATTAATGGAGGTAGTAGGTGGTGTTTAGAGGGGAGAAGAGTTCATTTATTCATTTACAAGTTATCACACACTTTGGGAAAGTATGTTTTCAACAGTTACACTAATTTTTCTTGAAGATATTCTGGTTGATGCTGAGTTAAGTAATTAGGTTTTAAGTTAGTCAGATATTTCCCAAACTCTTAAATTGTCATAGTAAAAAAAACAAACAAAACTCTTGTTCATACTTATCTAATGGTTATCTTAATTAGAGGGGAAGGAAATCTTAATGTCATGATCAGGCTGGGGGTTACATGTTAAATAACATATTTTTTTTGCAAATATAAGGTTTAAGTGTCCACAAGATCTGTCTCAGATTGACTCTTTCCCTGACAGTAGAGAGCTGAGCAATGACATTGATTCGCAGATAAAATATAGTTTCTGAAATCTTGAAGGATTTATTTTTTTAGTTTTATACTTTATTTGGAAGTTTCGTAAAGATAGTTTATTTCAACTTTCACTGAGTGCCTCATTTAGGCACTCAAAATTTAACTAGTGTTCACCTCAGAGAATATTCTCTTAAAATAAATTTAAAATATCCAGCAATACTCTTTGTATATAGTAATGACTCAAAAAGGAAGAAAAAATCAATTACTAATACTACAAATGAAAAAATAATGAAAATAACAGTTACTGATACTACACGACATTGTGAACAGATTGGTTGCATCACTATCATTATTTAGGGAAATTACTGTAACTGACTTTCCTTATTCTCAGCAAGAACTTGTTCTCCTAGATGTATGGACTCGAAGGAAAATAGTATTTTTTATAAAATTTAACACTGCTTCAAAGATGAAAATATATAAGTATTTATTGATATTTATGAAGCAATTATTTTGTAATTGACACTCAAAGTTTTGGGAATAAAAGTAGAAGACTAGTAATAGATGTTCATCTGGAAAATCAATCTCCTTTGCAGTGTTTTATTTTGCCAAATGACTTCCAAAATTGTTATGCCAAAGAAAATGACCACATTTTGTGAAATTCATCAGTAATCAACCTATTAAACAGTACTTCTAATGTGCTTTTTAATTGAATATAACATTAATGCAAAGCCAGTTTAGATATAGTGAAATATCAACTTGTGATTTCAAACATACCTAGGCAAAAAGCTATAAGAATGCAGGATAGACAAAATGCATTATTGCTGTCCTCAAAAGGAGCCAGATTCCACTGACTTAGTGTTTTTGCCAAATATTCTGGATACTAGGTTAAAAAAAAAAAAAGTCTCAACCTTCTCATTTATAAATAACACAATGTTCAGTATGAGGTAGATAAAATATTCAGGTGACTGATCACATTTTTTAGTTTGCTTCCAGAAATTTGGCATCTTGTAGACAGTGTCTCTAAGTAAATTTGGAGAGTGGAAAATGTTATTAGAACTGATATTTCTTATGCATTGTGTTACTGGATTTAATCATCCTAAAATTTATGAAACTAGAAGTACTGTAATATCCTCTATAGTGATATGAAAGGAGAACATGTACCCTCAAAGTTAGGACTAAGCTTAATTTTTCTCTTAATATAATAAGTTATAGTATTTCCAAGTGTGTCTTGCTTATATTTGAACTGCTTGCTTATTAAAGAGAAGCTAGAAACACAAGTGCCTGAGTGCATAGCAGGCAAGAATTTGGCTTTGGCACCACTGTGTAATATGCTCCTTTCTGTAGAAGCAGGAGAACTACTGATTGAACAAAGAAGGTGAAACTGAATCACAAATATTTGTTTCTCTTTCTAGAGGGGCATGCATTTAAAATTACATTTAAAGCTCTTATGTTTGACTCATACTCTATGCAGAAAAATTACTTTAAAAATAGTCTATGTCCGGGCTTCCCTGGTGGCGCAGTGGTTGAGAGTCTGCTTGCCGATGTGGGGGACGCGGGTTCGTGCCCTGGTCTGGGAAGATACCACATGCCATGGAGCAGCTGGGCCCGTGAGCCATGGCCGCTGAGCCTGCGCGTCCGGAGCCTGTGCTTCACAGTGGGAGAGGCCACAACAGTGAGAGTCTCGTGTACCGCAAAAAAACAAAACAAAACTATGTCCTGTCCACCTCATTCATTCATTTGCTACACATCATTCTAAAAGTGTTATGCTGTGCCTCAGGCAGGGTTGAACAGCTCAGACTTGGTAGATGGCCCAAGTGTGAATCTCAGTATCACTTCCTGCTAGCTGTGAGATCTCTGTTCCTCAGTTTCCTCATCTGTAAAATTGAGGAAATAATATTACCTATCTTACAGGGTTGTTAGAAGAATTAAATATGTAAACCCCTTCAAATCATGCCTGGTTAATAATAAGTGTGTTGTTATTTTTGTTCTAACTTCAGATGCTTAGATGTTAACGAGGTCAATACATTAGGAAGCATGGTAACCCCTAGTTATGAAAAATGCTGTCATGGAAATAACTAAGATTGTGAGATGTGGTCAGAGCTGATAGCTCAGGGATGTGAACAAACCATCCATAACATATACCAAGGAGGAACATTATAGAAGGAGGCACTGGAAGTAAAAGACCCAGGTGGGGTGGGATGGGGGGGTGGGAGCAAGTTTGAAGAAGGACAAACAGTAGTGTTGAGGAAAAGTGGCATGTGATGAGGATAGGTTAGAGGGAGGGGGAATGAGCCAGATCGTTCACGGTTGTGCAGACCTTTGAAGGGATTTGGATTTTATTCTAAGACCTATGGTATCAAAGGTTGGGTTCCTTGGACAACAGAGTCTGAGTTGGAGTTTTGCAGGCAGAAGGTTTATTACTGAGTGCTTTAGAAAATGACACTCAGATCAGAGTGCGGAAAACAAACAGGATTGGGCACAGGGAAGAACTGAACTGCAGCGCAGTCACCTCAGGTGCCTCCCTCAGCCTTTCCCACGGACAGCTCTGGGGCAGGGATGGAGAGGGATACTGCTGATAGCTCTTCTGCTGCCTGCAGCTAGCAAGTTGAGCTCTTCATCCTGAAGGGGTATCAGGGAGGAGTAGCCCAGTGCCCATTGCTGAGCCACTGAAGGATTTAAAGCACAAAATTCAACTCCTAATTCATGCAAGGAATAATCTTTGAATGCCTACTGTAAACCTGATCCCACTCTAAAGCCGAAAATCCAATGGGCAAGTAAGGCACAGAGCCAACCATCTAGTGAAGAATTCAGTCGGACAAACAAACAAGACAGTGCTGTGCAGTGACTGTTGTAAAGTGGCAAAGGGGTTTCAGATGCTATGGCCACAGAAGAGCAGCGTTCCACACAAGACTGTGGAAGACCTCTGGGTAAACAAATGGCATTTGAACCAGAACCTAAAGGATGACGAGAATTTATTCTTATAAAGGGCAGGGGGTGTCGTGCAGCACAAAATCCCGGAAGTGAGGTACATATGAATGTGGTTCCTTATGGCTGGAGCGAGGAGTGTGCTCCATGACCCACACAGGAAATCCCACCTGGCATCTCAGGAAAAAAGAGGAAGAGCAGAGAGTCTGGCAATTGCAAGGTGACCTGAGACATCCTCTGTCTTAGCCTCCTCGTTATGTAGATGAGGAAGGGGAAGCAGATTAGCTCAAGACATTGTTCAAGGCTTCACACTTAATGAACAGCATATGAGGAATGAAAGTCCGGGCTTGACATGTAATCTGAGAATCTACAAGCTTTTACTAGAACCATCTTAACAGGATAAGACGTACAATTGCAGCCACAACACATCATAATGACACACACGCGGCAAGGGTTTAATAAATAACTGATTAGGGGTATAGATTGAATGATGGATGTAGCCCATGGTCTTTTTATCAGTGAATGGGGTAGAATAAGAGCAGGACATCAGATGATTTACAATCTCCGTGTAATAATGAGGGTGACTAAGCTGTGTATTTGTTGGGTATGAGAGGATACTAATTATATAATTCCATGTTTTCTCTATAGTGTCTTTTCTCTGGTTGATACATTTTCAATTTTTTTTTCCCTGAAGGCATCTGGTAAGAACTTTATAATTAGCTACATTAGTAAAATGATTTACCTGTGGTTGCTAACTGCCTCAGTAGAGCATCTAAATGGATTATCACAAAATATCAAAAATGTGTTTAAGTGACTGGCTTTAAATAAGAACTGTTTTGTATGGAAATTAACTTTTGAGGAGTCCAAACAGCCTCCTCCAGAGTAGCTAAAGTAGGTATGGCTAGAAGCCCATGAGACTTCCATAAGTGACACGAGCCATTGGCATTAAGGTGCCAAGAGCAAAGAAAACAAGCAGGCTATAAAATATGGACCCCAAAATGAAAGTCTCAGGGGCAGATGTTCTGAATCGCAGGTATGGTTTCCTATCGTGCTACTCCTCACAGAAACAACTTGAGTGGCGGAGGAGAATTATTTACTGCAGGCTAGCTAATGACATCCCAAGCAGGAGATGCAGCAGCAGTGGCAACACCAGCCTCTGTTGATTAAGAGTTTGTTAGATTGATTAGTACCTATTCAATGTCAGGTACTCCGTAGTCATTGTTCACGATTTCCAGCCCTCACACAGGTTTTCGGGATGGGTTTTAGCAATCCTGTTATAGATGAGGAAACGGAGGACCAGAAACATTACAAAACCTTCCCAAGGCGAGACAGTATATAAAATGCATAAAACCCCAGTCTGTTTTATTCAAAAATCTGTAATCCAGACTTCCACAAATGCATGTATTCTATATACACACATCTGTCTCTCTATGTATATGTAATATAATTTTTAAAGTTTGATCATTTTATAATTATATATTTGGGATTTGAAAAATCATTATTTAATAATAATTATATATAATTCCCCACATTTCACACTTATGAAAACATATAAGCTATGAAACTTGACTTAGGCTGGTAAACAATACTAGCTTTTCCAGATGTCTCTCATTCCAATGACACCTAGGTTATGCAACCTCTGTTTTCAGGTAAAAAATGACAATATTAGTTAATGGGACAGTAGGATATATATTTAACTGACTTATTTGTGTACAGAAATATCATCAACTACAAAGGCTTTAGGGATTAAAAAAAATTGGGAAGTGATCAGTGAAATTTTACTTCAAAGATTTTTTCTAAATAAAAGGGAGTTAAAACTTCTTAAAGAAAAGAAAAGCAACCTGCCTTTCAATATTTTACAGTCAAAAGTATTCTTAGTAAACAAGGGAGACCATACATGAATCAGCTCAGTCTCAGTTGGAATTTTCTTTTCACAATAACCTGTATTTAATAAGCTGGTACCCAGAGTGCGTGCCATGCTGCTTCAAAGTGATAGCAAGACCATGAGGAAGATCAAAGAAAAATGGTCATGGGATCTGAACTGCTAGACGAAGAGAATTGTATCTGCATGCACACAGCTCCTTTTTGTTATGCCTATATAAGAGAAGGATTCACTTTATTTCCTATAAGCGCTTAAAGATTTTAATCCAAACTTCCTTTCAGTGGTAGAGATCAAAAGCTCTAGGTATTGTGGAGTTATGGAAGAGAGAGACAACATATCTACTAGAAGAGAGGTAGAGTCCTAGGGCTTGTTCCAGGAAGGGTTTAGCGCTAATGGAACTTAAAATGTGATCAGAATAAATCTAAAGCAACGACTGTAATGGCTAGGTGGGAGAGGCCAGTGAATCCAATCATTCTAGTGCTGTTTGATAATGATAATCACCTCCGCATCCTCTAAAACTCCTAATGAACAGATGCTTCAAAGATGTTCATAGAAGACTGATCCTCCTGAACAAAACTCTGAGTGACAGACATTGTAATTAATGCCATCGTTACCAGTGTCCCATCAAGGTGGGTTCAACCTTATGCACACCTAGAGTAGAAAATTGCCCACCTCGTATTAGTGGTTGTTTGCGTTGCTTCACCATCGCTCTTGCTGCCGTTGCTATTGTTCTTGCTATTTTTGTTGCTGGTATGAAGTTGGGAAGGTCGCCTGCCTGCACACTTGTTAATTAATATCCACCATATGCCTATGGTTTAAAATTTTATAATTAAGTTGGGCCACATTCCATTCGTTTAACAAAATCACTTTTAAAGGAAAATACAGTTAACAGTATGGATGACTGAAGCTTGAGGCCATTTTGAGTCATGCACATTCTGGTAAATATTAATTTATCAGATTATTTTCTAACATAGTCATTTGTTGAAAACAGGTCACTGAGAAGTGGAAATCGCAGTGTGTGAGGAATGTATCACTGAGAATGAGAGATACATGTGAAGCTCTGGGCAGTGCCTTATGAGACAGAAATTGTGTGTGGAATGTGGGCAGAAAGGGCTCCATGCTCCCAGCAAAATAGTAAAGGGCAAAGATGGAAAATAGAAAGTTCAAGTGGAAGGTTTGACATTCTATTTGATCTAAAATTCTGTTATTGAAAGAAAATGATTCATCACACCGGCCTTTAACTTTTCTTTCAACTCTTAGTTTTTAGATGAGGTGTTTCTTTAAGACATATTATAGTTAAAATATTCGCCAATTATTTATCATCATTTCTGTAGGTGATTGCCTTTATAGTATCATTTCAGGAACTGCATGAAAATCCTCTTAATAATTTCCTCGAGAGCTCTTCCATCATCTCCCTGATGTCTCAAAATTTTTAACACAGCTTTTTATTTCACAACTAGAAACAATTCTTAAAACGAGGGTACCCTAATTGAGGAAGCATGCTAATTGTGCTCATTAAAATGCATTCATACTAAAGTGTACATGACTGCTAACTCTTCCATTAAAAGAAAACAGGGACAACAGCAGGCCTTGCCAGAAGACATGAGGGAATACAGAGAAAGAGCACTAAGGACCCAAAAGATAAATGCTACTTACTTCACAATTGTGCCTAAGGCAAACTCTACTTTAAGTAGATCGCCCTGCTCTTGAGCCATAACAATGCTTATGAAATTTGGAGCGATTCTCTGACAGTGCAATTTGGCTCAAACATCTGAAAAATAGTCCTTATGTGAAGGGAGAGTCATTTGAGTTCTGATATTAATACTGTCTCTCTCTCGTCATGAGACAAACGCAATTTAGTATAATGAATAATCTCCTCTTACAAATGTATTTTTCCTTGAGTTTTCTGCCAATTTGTTGCTTCTTGCCTACTTCCAGAATAATTGGAGGTATCGAATATGAGAAGGGGACCTCAGCTTGCATTTTCTTATTTAGGCGATAGCCCTCCAGTATACTAAACCTGCTTGTGTGAATAGTGAGTGACACTGAGTGTCCCCAATGGGCGTCTGTCATGAACACAGCTTTAACATTTTTTTTTTTATCCTCCTGAAAACTGACAAAAAGTAAGAAAAGAAGTGAAAGCTTCTGAAAGCCTATCTATTAAGTTCTTTAACTAATGGTTGCTCTCGGCTCTTTCTGGGGTTTTCACAGTGAATCCTTTTTAAGGCATACTATCCCCATGGCATCAGTGATGTGTAACTATATTTCTTTCAGAGAATGCACCCTGGCTAGTAGTGTTAAGAACTTGGAATTTTCAGCCACATAGTTCTGTGTTCAGTATTTGGCTCTGTACTTATTGAGTAATGTAGAGGAAGTTATTTTACCTGTCTGAGTCTCAGCATCCTCATCTTTAAAAGCAAAAGTAACGAGTCCTATACAGGGATAATTAGAAAACATTACAGTTAAAATGCAGTGGTTAGTGAAACCCACTTGTGCAGGAGGAGTCTTAGCCAGATGATGGCAAGCTGATATGTCTCACTAAATGACATGAGACTCTAGTAACTGATCTAACCAGCTTTCATGCTGGCTCCGAAACCTGCTTTCCTTCACATATTGGTTACCCGTGGGTTGACTCACATTATCGGTCTAAATCTGTGTTCCTTTAGAGCCATACTATATAGATATGTCAACATGCCAGTGTATCATTAACAATAGGAAAAACAACCATCAGACACACCAGTCTTACCAGCACGTTCTCTCGTAAAAAAAAACCACATGTGAAAAAATTGGTAATCATAAGTTTGCCTGTTAAATAGCATCTCTTTTTCCGATTCTATATTTATATGTTTCAAGTGTATTGACTTTAGACACTGATAGCTTGAAGAATCAATCTCTGTAATAGGTATTTATGTCAAGTGGGTAGTAATTCAAGGGGGCTTGTCACAGGCCACCACTTCCCTCAGACGGTACCTGGACAGAGCCTGCCAGTGTTTGCTTGTGTCACTGTGGTTGCTATTGGCTTGTGTGTTTATTTAAGCTCAATGGCTGAACCAGTCTAGTCTTTCCTCTGCCCGATCATAACCTTTCTCAGAACTGGGCATGATATCTGATTTGACTTCTGCTTACTTACTTGTGATAACATCCCTGTTCAGCATCCTTGAAATTTTTTTCTCATTTCCCTTGTGTCAGAGTTATGAATATTCCTGAATATTTCATGTGTGCATTTGTAAGAAAGATCTATCTCTCACATCCATTGTATGTGGATTTTACTAGCTTAATTCTCAAAATATATCTACTATTATCAATGAGTCCTCACCATTGTCTCCAAACACCAGTTTTTTAAATGCAGCTAAAATGCTTAGGACAGTACCTGGTACACAGTCAGTATTCCGTGATAATAGTTATCAGAAGAATTGTTATTTTCCTGTGGTGAATGATGAAACAGTATTTTAATTCCCTACACTGAAGTCACCTCGTACTGCTGGGTTCATATGCTGGGGGTTAAATTAGGCTCAGTTTAACATAACCTGGTTATGTGACTAGTAATTCTGTTTATGTAAAACTCACTACTTTCCAGACCTTCCAGCAATACCAAACACCTCATCCCTTTAAGATGTTCCTTCTAAACCAAGACATAGACTCAAAGCCTCTTTGTGAACGGTGGGTGGCACAGTAACCTTCGACTGTGTTTGTTTAGTAAAATCAGCTTGTGATTCAGCACAGCTAACTGTGCTGTGATGAAGGTGATTATAACCAAACCTGGACTAGAACATGCCTACTTATATTACTTCTTGAAAGTTGCTTAATCTCTCTGTGCCTCAATTTGTAAAATGGGAAAAATGATAGTACCAATGTGATATTGTGATTTATAATAAGAAATATGTATTTGGTCTTTATCCCTGTTTCTGGCAGAGAGCTCATAAAACCCTTGGAACTTCCTAAGTGTTGAGAGTGACCAAGGTGTCTTTTGTTATGTTAATGATGGCTTTTGGACCACCTAAGGGTGGGAGCTGGTTGCCAGGAGAACCAACCCAGTGATTAGAGGGTTGGAAATTTCAGTCCCATCCCCTGACCTCTGGGGAGGGGAGAGGAGCTGAAGATTGCTCTCAGTCAGCAATGGCCAATAATTTAATCAATCGGGCCTATGTCATGAACCCTCCATAAAAAAACCCAAAAGCAATGCCCCTGGAGAGGGCATGGAAATTCTGTACCCTTTCTCTATACATGGCCTTATGAATCTTATGGCCCTCCCTTTTACAGCCTTTTATAATAAACTGGTGATTTACCAAGTAAAATGTGTATCTGAGTTCTGGGAGCTGCTCTAGCAATTTAATCAAACCTGAGAAGGGAATGACGGAAAACTCTGATTTATAGCCAGTTGGTCAAAAGTACAGGTGACAACTTGAACTTTCTACTGATGGTGTCTGAAACCCAAGAAGTGGGTCATTGAAACCTCTGACCTATAGCTGGTTATAGATGAGAAGTACAGGTGATAACCTAGGCTTACGACTGGCATCTGAAGTGGGAAGGGAGGCGATCTTGCAGGGCTGAAAGTTTTACCTGTGGAATCAGGTGCTATCTCCTGGTGGGTAGGGTCAGAATTGAGATGAATTGTAGGACACCCAGCTGGTGTCCAGAGAATTGCTTTTTGGTGTGAGGAACCCACCCCACCCCTGCTACAGTGGAATTGGGTCTAGGAACCCAACAGAACCTACCTTAGGGGATTTTATGGAAATTACAGTAAAATAGTGTGAAGTGTTTAACACATACAGTTCCTGGAACATAGTGAGTAGTTCAAAAATGTTAACTTGAATTTTATTCTTTTTTATTATAAAAATAGGAATAATCATTATTCGTAGTATTAGTAGTAGTAGTATACTGGGCATGATCCTGAGATGGCAGGAACTACTGTTGGGAACTAGATCACTGGAAAGGGGGTGCTAAGTCTAGTGCTACCCTGTTCCATGATCTAAGAATAAACGTCATGGATATTTGATGCTTTTAATAGAAAGGACAGTTAATTGAGAGTTTATCTATTGACAGTAAGAAGATAGAATTGTTGTGGTTTCGGACAAGGCAAGATTAAGCACAGCTGGACAGCAACTCAGAAGTCGCATGTCAATGAGGTTTTTATAGTCCAGGATCTGATCCTTTCTTGTGAAAGTCTTGCGGACTCAAAAACAGACCCATGTTAACCAAAAGGCACACCCAAAAGAAGCAAATCTCAGAGTTCCAATATGTTACTATACTATGGGAGCAATAACCGTGAACCAAAATACTTAACATCACCATGATCAGCATTGAATCATTATGATCAAACTAGTTGGAAAGTTTATTCATAAAGGGAAGCTGATTTGTTAATCCACCAGGGCAGATCACTGCCAGGAGCCAAAAACACTAGATGTCTATTAGGCAAGTGCATTCTTGGCCATCATGCCTATGATTCAAAATGGATAGAATGTGTGTCTGAATCACCTTGGAGTTTTTTTTTTTTTTTTTCAAAACACGTTTACTAATCTGAGGATATCTGGATACAGACAACAGTTACAGGAGGAGGGAACCCCACACTCTGTGTGTACTGACATGGGCCACCAAATATGAGAAAACTAACTGCTGAGTCTTAGACAAGAATAAAGAGAAGTAGACAAGACAAGAATCAAATCTTTAAGAAAAATTCATCCTTTCATGGTCATATCACAGACGAGAAAAATCTTGCGAAGGTGTCTGTAATATTCAAAGACAATGGATTACTAAAACCTAAGAGATTTACAGGAGATGTTTACAAGGAACTGTACCTGGCTAACTGGTAGCAGATCAAAGGATTCATACCTGGGAAAATTTACCAAACAAATGGAAAAAAATAATTGGAGGTGGAAGATGGGAGGAGCAGCAGTGATAGGATTATGACCCGTATTCATTTTGTACAATTTTTATTCCCTTGATTTTCTTTCCCCCTTTATAATATAAACAGTGCTTTGGAAAACAGTGAACAAGAAATTCTAACTACTGGCAGCTGCTCATCTCATGCATGTTTCTGATTGTGCATTGTTACTCACCACCACTGTTTGTTCTGTTTACTACTAATTACAATATTCTGATTGGGAAAATTTTTTTTTTTTCCAGAAACAACTCCCTTTTGGAGATTGTAAAGTGCATGCTGCTGTTTCCTATCTTTTCAAAGGATTGACTTCAAAAGTGACAGTCTCCTTTGTAAAGCAAATGTGTGAGTTTTGCATTGGAGTAGACATGCCAATCTGATCAAGAGCAGTCAACATTATAGTCCAAGGTCTAGGAACAGGATATGCCTCTTGCAGGCTTAGCTGGAAGATAGGTCCACAGGTTTCTTATCTTAGAATTTCACACCCCTGCCCCTTGTTTCATTAGAAAGCAATTTTCTTTGTCAAACTTTTTTTTTCCTGCAAATTATATAATAGGACACAGCTGGTTGCATACCCCCATATATGCTGATACAGTGTTGTATATAAATTGCTGCATAAAAAACATGCCAAATGGGCAAAAAATACAACATGAGCAAAATTATCAGATTAGATTGGCAGATGCTTATATTAAACATGTCTGTTTACATTGTGTGTAAAAGGTTTTCATGGGCTTTGATTTTAGATTCAGTAGAGCATCTCTGTTTCTTTTATGAGATCTAAATTACACTAGTTATTACCGGTTTTAGAAAATGTAAGTTAAATTACAGAAATAATCATATGCTTTTGCTACTTGTTTTTTCTCATTACAAATCATATCACAAATGTAGTAATAATATACTCCAGGAGCCTAGCTATCACCAGTTACTCCTAACCATAGGTAGCATCACTATTAACCTAATTTTCCTGCGCTTGGAAATAAACAAAAAAAAAAAAAAAGAAAAAGAAAATAGATACATAAGTTAATTATACTGATAATTTGTGTTCCAGTATCACAACTTACAAGTTATTTAAGGAGAGAATATGAAATAAAGAGGGTATGTTTTTAGCTAGGCCACATTGTTTGTCTGTTGATACTCCATATTTTAGAGTTTCGATTGTATAGTCTCAAAACCAAAATTTGTTTGAACTTTTAATAATATGGTATAGTATAGTCTAAGAACAGAGAAACATACATATGTAAACAAATACATATAAAGTACACATGTACATACATATACACATATATACATGTATGTAATGCATATACACACACATTGTTGCACCGTTGAGCATATTTTAAATTGGGATGAAGTGATATACATATTACTTTGTTCCAGTTTAAAATGTTAAAAAAGGCAAGATCTAATTAACCAGAGTATATCAGCGTGAGGCCTCGAACAAGTACTTCTTGTGGAGAGGGATCGCTTCTTCCAGTGCAGAGTCAGCAGAGAAGCTCCATTCTAGAACCACACATTCTTTGTTACACCCATTCAGATAGCACCTGTAGAATATTTCTCATTTGTCAAATTAACAGGTGCCTAGATTGAATTTTACTTTTATTTTATTGGAGTATAATTGCTTTACAATGGTGTGTTAGTTTCTGCTGTATAACAAAGTGAATCAGCTATACGTGTATACATATATCCCCATATCCCCTCCCTCTTGCGTCTCCCCCCACCCTCCCTATCCCACCCCTCTAGGTGGTCACAAAGTGCCGAGCTGATCTCCCTGTGCTATTCAGCTGCTTCCCACTAGCTAGCTGTTTTACATTTGGTAGTGTATATATGGCCATGCCACTCTCTCACTTTGTCCCAGCTTACGCTTCCCCCTTCCCGTGTCCTCAAGTCTATTCTCTACGTCTGTGTCTTTATTCCTGTCCTGCCCCTAGGTTCATGGTTTTGAATTTTACTTTTATTATTCTTTTTTTAAAAATTTATTTTAATTTATTTTATTTATTTATTTTTGGCTGTGTTGGGTCTGTTGCTGCGCGCGGGCTTTCTCTAGTTGCGGTGAGCGGGGCCTACTCTTGGTTGTGGTGCACGGGCTTCTCACGACGGTGGCTTCTCTTGTTGTGGAGCACGGGCCCTAGGCATGCAGGCTTCAGTAGTTATGGCACATGGGCTCAGTAGTTGTGGCTAGCGTGCTCTAGAGCACAGGCTCAGTAGTTGTTGTGCACAGGCTTTGTTGCTCTGCAGCATGCGGGATCTTCCCGGACCAGGGCTGGAACCCTCCTCCCCTGCATTGGAAGGCGGATTCTTAACCACTGCACCACCAGGGAAGCCCTGAATTTTACTTTTAAATGGCCAGATTCTCAAGAGGAAAATCTAGAACCCTATATGGTATATGCACATATATAGGCAATAAAAATATGAATGATTACAGGAATATTAAAAAATCATTATATTGACTTTTTAGTCTATATAGACTAAAAGGTAAGTACAATGCAGATGACTGGACATTCCAACCATTCTGTCTTTGAGTGAACAGGAAACAGGGAGTCTTTTTCTAAAGGCTCTATGTTTACCTATATAGTTTACACCATTGTTTGTTAAGAAAACTTTTTTACTGAAGTATAATATACATATTGAAAAGTTGCACAAACCGTATTTATTTACCTCAATGACTTTTTAGAAAAGTGAGCACACCTGTGTAACTACAATCCCAGTGAAGAAATGGAATATTCCTATAAGTCCAGAAGTTTACCTATGTCCCCTGTCAGTCCTGTGATCCCCACCCTATTACTAACCACTTTCCTGACCTCTTTCAACATTGGTTTGTTTCATATGTTTTTGAACATAAACAAATAATTATTTAGAAAGTACTCTTTTCTTTGGTTTCCTTTCTTATTTAGTATTATGTTTTGAGATTCATGCAGGTTATAGTGTAAACAAAGTTCATTCATTTCTATTTGTTTATGGAATTCCATTGGATAAATATGCCACAGTTTATTTATGCATTCTGTTGTTTATTGACATTTATGTTGTTTTCATTTAAGTATTGTGAATTACACTGCTATTGATATCTTTATACATGTCTTATGGTGCTCAAACGTGTACTAGAATTGTGGAGACACAAGGATATACAACAATTGATTTTTATCAATTAGCATTCACATCAGCATAGCGTGAGTAACACTTGATATTGTCAAACTTACATTTTAGCTATTCCAGCAAATCTGTTTCCATTAAAGTCTTAATTTACCTCTTTCTGATGATTAACTGTACCAAGAGCCCTTTTTGTTCATTGGCTATATTTTGTTGATGTCTTTTGTCCCTTTCTTTTAAAATTGGTTTGCCTGATTCTTCTAGATTTGTAGAAAAGATTTATATATTCTGGCTACAAGCTATTGCTGGTTAGTTGGTTACATATAACTGTTTTCCCCTAGTCTAACTTTTCACTCTGCTAGTAAATATCTGCTCATACCACAGTTATGATTGTAGTCTCTTGTTATTTTCTGTAAATTTCGTTGTTTTCAATTCACATGTAGTTCTGAAACCTATCTGTAATTTACTTTTGTGTTTAAGTTAAAATAAACAACAGTATTTATTTTCATATTGCTTTCCAGTTGACCCAGGACCACCTACAAAAAAGACCATCCTTTTCCCATCTTATACAATGGTACCTTTGTTAAAAAAAAAAAAAAAAAAAATCTAGTGCTCATACTTGTTTGAGTCTATTTCTGGAATTATTATTTTTTTAATTCTTTTGTGAAAACACTGTTAATAAGTGTGGCTTTATAGTAAGGTAAGGCTTGATATTTGGTAGTGTTAAATTGTCCAATTTGGTCATCTTCTTCAAAATTATTTTAGCTAATGCTGAATTTATTTTAGTCTTTAAGTATTTTCAGCAGTATTTTGTAGAAATCCATATTGAGGTCTTCTTCCATATCTCCTGCAAATTTTTTTCTTAGGTGTTTGAAGTTTTATGATAGTCTTGTAAAATTTTTTACTTTCTATTTTTAGAACAGTTTTAGGTTCAAAGCAAAATTGAAGGGAAGATACAGATTTCCCATGTCCCCTGTGCCTCCACACATGCATAGCCTCCCATATCACCAACATCCCCCACCAGAGTGGTACATTTTTTTGAGTGGATGAGCCTACATTGATGTACCGTAATCACTGAAAGTCTAGTTTACTTTATGGTTCTCTGTTGGTGGTGTACATTCTATGGGTTTGGACAAATGTGTAATGGCATGTACCCATCATTATGGTATCATACAGAGTATTTTAACTGTCCTAAAATTCATCTGTGCTCTGACATAAATATTATTTTAAAATTTCAGTTTCTAATGGTTTGTTGCTAGTATATGGACATACATTTTTGTATGTATTAACATTCTCCCTTGCAAACTTGCTAAATGCACTTACTAACAATGGTTAGATACCTTTAGATTTTCTTTGCACATAATCCTTTCATCTGAGAATAATGACAGTGTTATTTTTTTCTTGATTTCTCCTTCTAGTCTTTTCAATGGGTAACACCAGTGCAATGTTAAATGGAAGTGGTATATCTGGCATATTTAAAATAATTTCTGGATAATGTGTATAAAAAAAAATAGACGTTCTTGATGATGATGTTTTCCTTCAGAGAGGACTTAGTTTTCTTCTGGAAGGCATTTAGAGTAAAGGCAGTCAGATTTTTGAGATGGTTTAGTCTACGTTCCAGTCTTTTGAGAACTAAACTATTTCCAGTTTTGCACATGTTTCTTGATCATGGCCCTCAGGGAGAGTGTTTAGCAGATTTTCTCCTTTATGGAGTTTCCTGAACTCCAACTTTTGTGATGACAGGAAAGTGAGACTACCAAAAGCACTGTTAGTTTTCTCACCCTCTTACATGCAATTTTCTCATTGTATTCTTAATCTCTTTCCCACTGAATTAGGCATTGGCAAATAGCTTGAGGGGAAAATAATGCAAAATTCTGCAATCCTTTATCTCTCTGGGATCTTGGCCCCTTAAGACATGGCCTCCTATGCAACCTTGAAATATAATTTCTATCCCTGCATCCCTGTGAGGTCACAGAAAGCTCTAAACTGCTGCTTTTGTCTTGGTCCGTCATCCTGAGCAAATTAAGGCTCAGTAAATAGATTGATACAAAAACTGATAAATCTAAGCTCATCTCAGTGCCTTTTCTTTTATTCTGGAAACTTGGCTCCTCAAGTTCTTGCTGCCTTGGATGTTTTCAATAGCTTCAATCAGCTGTTTTTATTTTGTTTTGTTTGTTTTTATTTGATTTAGTGTATGATATATATATATATTATATATAAAATTATAATATATGTCTATTTTCATTGATTTCTTTCATTTTCCCAATATTTTACTATGAAATATTTAAAAACACACCAAAGTTGAAAAAATTTACAGTAAATCTACACATCTACCTCCAAATTTTACCATTAACTTTTAATGCTATTCTTTTTTTGTAAACCACATATCTACCTATGTGTTCATCTCTCTATTCATCTATTAATTTACTGTATTTCTGATGAATTTCAAACTAAATTTAGACATTAGTAGACTGTTTCCTAAATTGTTCAGTTTGCAGATCACTAACTAGAGTCCAAGATTTGTGTACAGTGTTCATCTTTTAAACTAGAATTTACGTACAATGAAATCAACAAGTATTGGTGATCTTAAGTATAGATTGACTGAATTTTGCTAAGTATGAATAAACTGTGCACCACAAACTCCTATCAAACAATACACTCATAGCATCGACCTAGGGAGTTTCCTTATGTCCCATCTCTGTCAATTCCTGTCCATACCCTCCAGAGAGAAATATTGTTCTGGTTTTTCTTCAGCACAGAACAATTTTTCTTCTTATGGAATTTCATATAAATTAAAGCATACATCATGTACTCTTACCTGTAATGCTGCTATCATTTGGGATTTTAAATATATATATGTATGGTATATATTTATTGTTGTGTCTATTAATAGTTATTTCCTTTTCATTGCTGAATAGTATTCTACGGTATGAATATCTACATACAGTAGATTTTTTATCCACTTACCAGTTGATGTGTACCCGGAATATTTATAATGTTTGGCTATCATGGATAAACCTATTATGAGCATTATTATACAATTATTTGTGAATATGCCTTTTCATTTTTCTTCGGTAAAAAACTAGCAGTATCATTTTAAACCCCTATTAATAAAACATGAGAGCTTGTGACACTTTCTTGTCACTTTGTTGTCAGAGTCTTTTCAGCTTTAGCAATTCTGATGGGTATGAAGTTATATGGCTTTGTGATTTTGATTTGCAATTTCCTAATGACTGACAATATTAAGCTATTTTTATGTGTTTATTGACCATTCATATATCTTCCTTTGTGAAGAGACTGTTAAAATATTTTCTTATTTTGGGGAGTGGGGTTTCCTTTTATTATTGTGTTGTAAATGTTCTTTGTATATCATGGATACATGCCTTGCATAAAATTTCTCCAAGTCTGTAGCTTACTTTGTTTTTTTTTTTTTTTTTGGCGGTACGCGGGCCTCTCACTGCCACGGCCTCTCCCGTTGAGGAGCACGGGCTCCGGACGCGCAGGCCCAGTGGCCATGGCTCACGGGCCCAGCCACTCCACAACCTGCGGGATCTTCCCGGACCGGGGCACGAACCCACGTCCCCTGCATCGGCAGGCAGACTCTCAACCACTGTGCCACCAGGGAAGCCCTGTAGCTTACTTTTTAATTTTATTAACAATGTCTCTTGAGAAGCACAGTTTTTTTTTTTTTTTTTAATTTTATAAAGTCTAATTTACTTTTATTTTTCCTAGTATATCTGACTTTATATAACCTCTATAAAAATCTTTGCCTACTCTCAAATCATGAAGATATTGATACTTTCCTATAGCTTCCTGTCACAACTTTATGGTTTAAGCTTTTATAATTAGATCAATGATAAATCTTGAATTATTTTTGAGAAGGGTGTAAGATTATGATAGTACTTTGTTATATGAATATTCAGTTGAAAGCAATGAGGAAAAACACTTTTGTGTTTTTTAAAAAAAAGCCGTTTGCAGAATTTCTAGGCTTTCTAATTTCCACTGATCTATTCAGCGATATTTATTACAGTAACCATTATATTGATTAGTATAGCTTATAGTTAGTCTTAATGTCAGGTTGGATAAGTATTCTCACATTCTTCTACTTAAAGATCATTTTATTTATTCCAGTCCTTAGCAGTGTCACATAAAATTAAGAATTAGCATGTTAAATTTTACAAAATAGGCATTTGGGATCGTAATTGAGATTTTTGTCTTGAACATGGTTCAATTTGGGGAAAATTGCATCTCAGTAATGTTGAGTTTTATAATCCATGAATATGGTGTTTTTTTCCTATTTGTTTAGATCCCTCCTAATTTTCTCTCAACAATGCTTTGTAATTTTCATGAAAAAGATCTGTTAATTTATGCTTAACCTAAATGTTTCATATTTTTTGGAAATTATTATAAGAAAATAATTTCATTTTTCATTTCTCAAATCATCTCCTGTTGGTGTATTAGAATATAATTGATTTTTAATGTATTAACCTCAGATCCTAAGATATTAATTTTAATCATTTTGTCAATTCATTAGGATTTTCTATATGAACATTTATTTCATCAGCAAATAGAGACAGTTCATTTTATTCATTGCAAGCTTTACAACTTTTATGTCTCTTAATGCATTATTTAACAGCTAGGATCTCTAGTACAGTGTTGCCAGTGAGCTAGTGGGCATCCTTGCTTTGTTCCTGATTGCAGGGATGTTAGCTGTGCATTTGTTTTTAAATAGATGCCCTTTATCAGATTAAGGAAGTTTCTTCCTATTACTTATTGGCTGAGAGGTGTTTTTTTGTTGCCATTGTTAATCATAAATGGGTATTGAATTTTGTCAGTATATTTTATGCACTTATTGATTATGTGGTTTTAATGCTTTATTCTGCTAATATGGTAAGCTAAATTAATTTTCAAAATTGAAATCAACTCTGCTAGGTCTTGCTGTATTATCCTAGTATAGATTACTAGATAAGACTTTCTAATAATTTGAAATAATTTCTTCATCTGTAGACATGAAAAATAGAGGTATGATTTTATTATTTGGTAATGTCTTTGTCAGATTTTACTGTTGAAATCATGCTGGCTTCATAGGACAGGTTGGGAAGTGTTCTTAATTTTTGCTAAGTATTTTGTATAAAATTGTTTTTATTTTTACCTTAAAATTGGGGCAGAATTCAAAAGCAAAACCACCTGAGCCTGGAATTTTCATTGTGGAACTTCTAAACTATATACATGTAACAAATACAATTTTTTAATTTAGATAAAGTGATATACTTTCTATTTAAATTTATGTTATTTTTGCAACTTATTTAAGGAATCTTTTTTCCCATTTTATCTAGATTGTTAAATTTGTGGTAATGAAATTGTTCATAATTATCTCATCCCTTTAATGTCTGTAGTTTTAGTAAGGACTGTGTTTCTTCTTTTTTTCCCCTAATTAATTAATTATTTTAATTTTTGGCTGCGTTGGGTCTTCGTTGCTGCATGTGGGCTTTCTCTAGTTGCGGTGAGTGGGGGGCTACTCTTCGTTGCAGTGCGTCGTCTTCTCATTGCGGTGGCTTCTCTTGTTGCGGAGCACCTAGCACTGGCTTCAGTAGTTGTGGCACACGGGCTTCAATAGTTGTGCCATGCGGGCTTCAGTAGTTGTGGCTCACGGGCTCTAGAGCGCAGGCTCAGTAGCTGTGGCGCACGGGCTTTGTTGCTCCGAGGCATGTGGGATCTTCCGGGACCAGGGATTGAACCCATGTCCCCTGCATTGGCAGGCGGATTCTTAACCACTGTGCCACCAGCGAAGCCCTCTTTTATTCTTAATGTTGATAATTGTTCTCCCCCTCTACTGCCCCCACATCATTCTTGCTGGAAGTTTACTTATGTTGTTATTCTTTTAAGAAAACTACTTTTGACATTTACCATTTACTCTTATTTCATTTTTTTTTTTATATTTCCTTCTTTTGGCTTCCTTTTAGTTTGCATTGTTGCTGCTGCTGCTGTTGTAGCTTCTTAAGGGAATATTGTAGGTAATTGATTTCAGATCTTATTTTTCTGAAATAAACCTTAAATGCTGTAAATTTTTCTCAAAGCACTGCTTTACTAGCATTTCTTAAATTTAGATGTATTGCATTTTCACTGTAGTTCAGTTCAAAATATTTTCTATTTTTTATTATGACTTTTTTCTCTGACCCTTGATTATTCAGAAGTATGTTTTTTAATAAACAGTTGAGGTATTCTTAAATATATTATTAAAAATTTTTATTGAAGTATAGGTGATTTAAAATATTGTGTTAGTTTCAAGTGTACAACAAAGTGATTCAGTTGTGTGTGTATGTATATATATTTCAGATTATTTTCCATTATAGCTTATCATAAAATATTGAATATAGTTCCCTGTGCTATACAGTAAATACTTGTTGCTTGTCTATATATAAAAATAAAAACTAAATAAGAGAAAATGCAGTGGTTTCTTTTGTGGAGCATGGGCTCTAGGTGAAGGGCTTCCCTTCCCATATTTTTCTACTCTGTTTTTTCCTGTTATTTTGAGGTTCCAATTACACATAATTTAGACCTTTTAATATTCCAAAGGTCTGAGGCTTTCATTTTTTAAATATATTTTTTCTGTTTTCTTCAAATTAGATAGCTTCTGTTAACCTATCTATGCAGTCATTACTCTTCCTCCAATACCTCCACTAGGTTATTAAGCACATCCAGTAATTTTTAAATTTCAGATTTTTAGAATTTTTAATTTGTTCTTTCTTACCGTTTTAATTTTTCTGCTGAAATGTTCTATCATTAATTTACTGCAGACATCTTATTCTTTATGTTTTTGAGTATAGTTACGATTCCAATATCTAGGTCATCTCAAGGCTTGTCTCAGATATTGTCTTTTGCTTGAAAATTGTTAACATATTCCTGGTACTTCATATGTCATGTAATTCTGGATTGTACCTTAGATATGTTGGTTGTATTTTGTGGAGATTCTATATTCAGTTACATTTCTCTGGAAAATGTTGATTTTTGTTTGTTGATGTGGTTTTACCAGGCAGTTATTTTGTTGGACATAAATTGCAAATTCTGTTTCTAGGAAGAGCAGCTCAAATCTCAGTTCAGTTAATTTGTTCTTAGGCAGGTTGTTTTATGTCAGCCTCAAGCCAGATCTATGCTTGCAGTTTTCAGAGGTCAGCCAGAAATTTTTCAAAGTCTATACACAAAATTTGGTTCTTGTCTCTCTGGCTCTTCATCCTAGGATTCCTTTTCAATTTCTGTGATTGCCACAAACTCTTTCCTCTGGTGTTTATGCCAGAAAGTCTGCTTGTTTTCTTTGGAGTTTCTGCCACCCTGCATGGGGTTGAAAGTGACCTACCTTCAGGCTTAAAGCTGTACAAATGGATAACTCATTCTATGATTATCTTTTTTTAAAAGTGTCAGCTCTTCTCCAGATGTTGTTTTTCTTTTCATTCTACAAGGTCTTCAGCTCATTGTTATTTTAAAAAATTTCCCAGATTTTATAGTTGTTATATGTGGGAGGGTGAGATTTGGTGGGATAATTTTTGGCTATCCAGAATCAGAATCTCTACAATTAGGCTGTAGTGTTTTAACTTTATAAGCATAATGTGAGCATATGAATATGAGTGCATCTTTTTTTTTTTTTTTGCGGTAAGCAGGCCTCTCACCGTTGTGGCCTCTCCCGCTGCGGAGCACAGGCTCCGGACGCGCAGGCTCAGAGGCCATGGCTCATGGGCCCAGCTGCTTCACAGCATGTGGGATGTGGGATCTTCTAGGACCAGGGCACGAACCCGTGTCCCCTGCGTCGGCAGGCGGACTCTCAATCACTGCGCCACCAGGGAAGCCCTATGAGTGCATCTTAAAGATACTCTGTTTTGTTAAAAAACATAAATGAATTTCCCTTTGACCTAAATAATACTTTGTTGAAGAAACAAAAATTAATAAGCTTTTGGCTAGATTACTACCTGGAGCTTATATCCATAATAAAACTAATTAATAAATATTTTCTTCTCACTTAGTACCAATTTTAACTGGATATAAGAAATTATTTTTGTCACTTTTTAAAATGACTAAGTGCCATTAAGTTAATCATACATCTGAATGTCAACCAGGCACATTATGCAAAGCACTAATGTAAATGTAAGACTGAATTATGCCTATAAACCTTTTCCAAGGATCCTTAAGCCTACTGGAGATGAAGGAAAGATGCAGCAAGATATATAAACACGTATTATTTTTCATGTTATGATGAAATGGCAGGAGAAATTAAATCAAATGCTAGAAAGTCTTGGTGAAGACAATATCATGATCAAGAAAAGTTTTATATGTGATACTTCATTAGAGATGGTCCTTGAAGTGCACATATTATCTTATACAGAAATGCAATGAGAGGAGTACGTTTTAGAAAGAATAAACATTGAGAGAAGTTTGTGGAATATTCAAAGAACAGAAATAAAATATATTTTATTAGAGCTTAAATTTTTGTATCAAACTAGTAAACACTGGATGTGAAGGTTGGGGCAAAATTTGTAAAGCGTTCAAACTACTATAAACTTGAGGGGTCTACAGATTAAGATCTGTGATTTAGGAATATTGATTTTTTCTAGAGTGACAAGTGATTAGAGTAGGGAGTTATTAGAAAGGGCAAGAAAAGTTAGGAGGCAGTTGTAATCCTAGAGGCAGAAGTTGAGCGTTTCCACTAGAATGGTGACTTTGGAAATGAAAAGGAGGGAAGGAACGCTCAAGATGTATCAGAAGTAGCTGGAGACTTTCATAACTGATTAGATTGAGAGAGAAAATGGGATCTTGGCATAAAGGAATAGCTTAGTTTGAAAAGAAAAAAAAAGTGTGAGTTTAAACAAATATTGAATATTCAGTGATAGTAAGACACAATCAACAAAGAGATGGAAATAAAGGATGGAGCTGTATAAAAATACCATTGTTGGAGATACATATATAAAATCACCTAATTATAATTATTAATAATTAGAGCTAATATCAGTATACTGTATGCCAGGCACTCTGCCAAGTGATTTTCCCAAATGACTTCATTTGCTCATCAAAAACATCTATGTATGTACAATATTTTATTTACATATTGTATATGAGGAATCTGAGTTGCAGATGAGTTCCTTTTCTTCAAGGTTAAGCAAATAATCAGTGCTGGATCTCAGATTTAATCCCAAGAAGTCCAGCTTCTTTTATTAACATTTCTTCTTTTGAATCACAAATCCAGCTTGATGTTAGGATGGTCTGAAATTGTTGAGGGCTGTGGAGTAAGGAAGAAAATAAAGGACAATACATAAGACATAAATTTGGGGAGGCATGTAGAAAGGATTTGAGGAATGAAAATTAGCAATAAGCAGCGGGAAGAGATTTACCATAATCCAAATCATGATGGCATGAGCTTGCATGAACTTTTTTTGGCAGAGGGGACTATTCCCTGTCCAAGTTTGCATAAGGCCACATATGCTAGCTAAGTATTTTATCTGCTTCTTCCCTCTGGCTTTCCCTTCATTGCCATCCTCTTCTTCATGACCTCTTCCATGTGTTCCTTCTACTGTCACAGCATCTGCTATGATGGTATTGCAGCTCTCCTACCCAGGCCTTTCCCTTACAATGTACAACAAAACTGAGGACAGACTCAGTTTTTTGTTTGTTTGTTTTTGCGTTACGCGGGCCTCTCACTGTTGTGGCCTCTCCTGTTGCGGAGCACAGGCTCCGGACGCGCAGGCTCAGTGGCCATGGCTCACAGGCCCAGCCACTCCGCGGCATGTGGGATCTTCCCGGACCGGGGATGAACCCGTGTCCCCTGCATCGGCAGGCAGACTCTCAACCACTGCGCCACCAGGCAAGCCCCAGACTCAGTTTTAATAAAATTTTGTATAAATAGTTAAGGGCAGGGTACATTTCAGGAAATATGTTTAGACTACTGTATAGGTTATTATACCTATGCCAAGTTCCCTTGTACAACCAGTTATCAACCTTGGTTGTGAACTTTTTCTGCATGGCCAGAGGTATCTCATCCCCACAAGAAAAGTCCTCCAGGCACCTCTGTTTCTCTGTAGCTGGTCTAAATTGATTGCTGGCAGCACAGAAGAGTGCTTTGGTTGTTTTTTTGGTCTGTTTTCGGTTTTGTTTTCTGTTGTTGATTCATCGTTCACTCAACTGATTGTCTTTAGTTATAGAATTCTTATGCACAGCCCTAGGATTAACTTCCTCAAAGATAAGGTTTGGAGATTTTCTCCTTTTTCTTAATTTGAGGATATAGAGCTTTACAGAAAGAACCAGACACTTGGCTTAGGAGATGTACTGTTAAAAAATCAGAATAATGTACTCCTTCCCTTCCCTTTCAAATTCCCACACCATGGGGAAGAGACAGAGACAGACAAATGGAGACAGAAACGGACAGACAGATACAGATAAGCACGAGACTATTGATTTAATAAATTCCATGTAAGGGATAGTCAGGCCTAAAAACTACTTCTATAAAAGAACCAATACTGAATTTGGAAATTCCTTTTTTTTTTTAAAGCAAATGTTCCCCTGTCACCTATTGTATATACTTGTTAATATCGGTCATCAGTGGTACTCCTGGAGAAGAGACAGAAATGATGGATTCATTTATGAAAGAAGAGGTCAAGAAGGAACTAATTACTGAGTCTGGCTATCTTCATGGCTATGTTTGGTTTCTGCCAAAGGGGTTTGCAACTGCTGGCTATTAAATACAAACACGGAGCTTCAGGAATTTTTGAAAGGAAGTGTCAGATAATTAATGCCAAGTCCAGGATATTAACTAGCTAGGTCTGAAAAACAGAGACCTTTTCTTCTTATAATAGTCATCAAATACAATAGGTGGCATTTTAAATATTTAATAAAATATGAATAATAAATAACGCTGTAAATAAAAGGTCAGAAACTGGCCTAACATTAGGGAACTCTAACACTCGAGGGGACCAAATACTGGAGTGTTTATTATAGGCAACTGCCCTCTATGGTCTCCAGGGGATGGTCTGATTGACCTGAAAGGTCTTTCCCATTTTTGGTTAATTTGGTTTTATGAAAAATATGCTTCTAAGATGCTTATACTCAGGACGCACCCAGTCTTCATTAAATGTGAAAATACTCAGGAAACACTCAGGAGGCACCCAGTCTTCATTAAATGTGAAAAATATTAAATTGTTTAATCTCCAGGGTCATATTTATGTTTACATTACAAACTAAAATATACAGGTCCAAGCTCTGCTGGATCCAGTTCTTTAATTTTGTGTTTGTTGGTTAGGTGAAATATTGTATTATTTACATCTTTTCACTGGAGGAGACTGGCTTGTTTAGTCCCTCCAGTATTTACTATTCTAGTCCCAGATTGGAGTAATCCTAGATGAAATGTACTCAGCAGAGAGAAGGTGTAAGTAGGACGTATGTAAGGCAGTAGTTAAGGAAGCTACTGGAAAAGTAAATGGCTCTAATGTTGAAGCTGAAAAATTAAAACATTACCTGCTGATAATTATCAGACAGTCCAAATCTGAGAGTTGATTGTGTAGTCCTGTTTCACACAATTGATGTAGTTTTTGCCCCTATTTCTTGTTTAGCACATTTGTGAGGTATAAAACAAATACAGGGCTGCAAGGAATTTTTTTTTTTTTTCTCTTTAGCTTTTTGCTCTCTTTCTGTTGAAACTTCTCATTTGGGGTTCATTTCACCTTTGAGCTTCGTTGCCTTATTATGTGCAATAAACTGTATATAGGTTTTGCTTAACAATTGATTTATTTCTTAAATGTTGCAGCAAGACACAAAGTTGCATTTAAGCTCTGTCGCAAAACAGAATCCTTACTCCATTGCACAGACAGTGGGAAATACAGAGTTTACTTTGTATAATCTGACTGGCAATTAATGCCCAATCAGGAAACTTCTAATGAATTTCTCCCACCCATCTTAAGTTAAGCTCAATTTAATGCCAAGTGCATTATTAAAACCAATATCTTCTGCAAACCCCATATATCCTGAATATTCTGATTTCATGTCAAGGGAGTAAGGAATACTGAGAGTTGAATAGTATACTTTATGCAAATAAAATATAAAACAAAGAAGTTAAAAAAATCCACAGGTACTTTACTTTTCTTTGACTTTACTTTTATCTATTATTCTGAAATATATTTTATAGCAAAATGTTTGAGAAATCTGAAGCACAAACAACATATGGAGGACCAGCTATTGTGTAGACTTAATGATGTATTAGTATTTTGCTTTGTATGAAATTCTAATCACCAGATATGTTTATCACTGCAGATGGGGATATGCAGGCTCCTGATACCTCAGGGGATTACAGAATCCAAACATCTGTAACAGGGGAGGAAAAAGAATCCCATTGCAATATACAAAATTTAAAAGAATGAATTAATGAGAAAAATAAATGGAAATAAAAGTTTATTATTAATTCCATCTTGTATTTATAATTACCAAGGAGCTCTACATGCCTTAGAGATTTTGATTCTTTCCTTTAAAAATGTAATGAGATATTAAAACAGAGTCTAGATATGTTGAGGAAATTTGCAATACTCTTCATTCCAATTTTAGTCGGATGCTTTGGAGTTGAGATAAAGACTTACCATAATTAATGCAGTCCACATCTTAGACTATTTATACAATTGAAACACCTGGTTTATAATTGGCTGTTTCACTGAATTCAATGAGATATTTTCTAAACATATTAAAAACCTATTAATTGGAAAACAGAGGGAAGGGTTGTTTTGGTTATGTAAATTTGTTGGTTTAACTGAAAGGAGTCAAAGATAATTGTCCTAAAATATATGTTGACTCTAGAATATATATTGCCATTTAGTTGTTTGGGAAAAGACTTTGTATATACTCCTGTTTTCATGATTTGTCACTTTTCGATAAAGAGCCAGGGAATAATAGATTAACATTTGGTTCTGATGACTAATTTGCTGATTTATTCAAGTCATTTTAATTTTTAAAAAGTGTTTTAAGGAGCTCTGCTAGGAGGTAGGGTGAGTAGAAAAGAATCTTAGATAAATGTGTGAGCAGTGGTTGTCTCCCAGAGCAGGTATTACTCTGACATAAGTTCTAATATACCTGGAAGGATTTTTATATGAAATCTTAATTATGATCTAGTTTAGGCAAATTTTTTGGAGTATTGCTTTTGAAAATAATATTTTTAATTCGATTAGGGTTTGGGAAGAGAAAAAAAATCTTAACACTGTGAAAATAGTATTAGTATCAAGGACTACCTGGGCTCCAGTCTTGGATCTGCCAGTTAATGGCTCTGTGACTTGGGGAAGTTGATGCTCAGGGACTCAATTTCCACATCTGCAGCATGCATATAGAATTGGCTTTATAGATTTATTTTGAGGATTAAAATAGTTTATTTATACACATACATGTGTTGTGTGTATGTGTATGCATGCATGTGTTTATACATGTATATCTAGATTAGTAAATTGATATAGGTAGTGATATAGTAATATCTATATCTATCTATATATATATATATATCAACCTTCCTCACTTTATATATCTTGAAGCACAGCCTGGTACACCATAAATGCTATATAAATTTTGTCTGTTTTCAAATTATTATTTCTGTTGCTTTGGAACTATAGTTTTTATAAAGCAGAAAAGTAAGAAATCAATGTTCTATTGTTAATAAATTATATGATAACATTTGATAATAGTTTCTATTTGTTAGCATTATACATCACATAATTTTTGTTTAAGTTAGAGATGAAAGGGAAAAAAACGAGTTCTTGAATGAGAAGAATCTCATTCTAACTTGGCAAATAGAGAAACTGTTTAACTATGCCTTAACCAACACCAGTCAATGGTTTGTTTGATGGGCAAGCCATGTAGTGGGACACCTCCAAATGCTGAGACTTCTGTGATCTGAGAGTCAATGTGCCTTGAATACAAAAAAGCATCTGATTTTGGAATGGTTTACCCTACTACTTCTATATTCTGACCTTCTCTAACTTAGCTGAGCTTCAGTGAAAATCTTGTGTCATGATAATAAAGAATCTTATTCTTTATCCTGCAAAGATTGTCCTAAGGTTTGTTCTAGAAAATTGGAAATAACATAATGGTTCAGAGCTATTGTCCACCTGGCCTAATAGGTCTTTTTTTCTTTCATCATTAAGAAGAGGTGTTTTTGTAGAGAAACCTGATTATCTTCAGTAATTATTTTAAAAAGTAGATTCATTAAATTGTTTTCCATATCTATTTATATTCATCCAGTTCAAATGTTCTCCTCTTTACCATTAAAACAAAATACTTCCAGAAAATATTAACAGGGCAGGCAGAGATAGCTCTTTAGAAATATGGCATCATTTAGATTTTGCAAAAAATTTACATGCATGAATTGCAGTGAGACATTTATAAATATCATTGTGAACATTTTATTTTAATTTATTAATTCTCCCTTCTTTAAACAATAACATCGAATTATTATTCAATGCATATTAATGCATATTATTCAAATGCGTGTGTAGTAAAAGAAAAAAAAGATTTTAAAGGACTTAAGAAAAGTGGAAAATTTGAAAGAGATCAGAATCACATGATTTGAAATAGATAAAAGAAGGCCTTAATTGTCCTTTAAAAATCAAGGGTATGTCTGTGAATTTTTTCTGCAATATAATTAAATGAACATAGTAATAATTAAATATAGCAAATAGAGGCATATGCAACACTATATACTTAGATCAAGAGTTCTCTGTCACCATAGTGATCTACTTTTTTATTATTGATTGGATTGATCATATTAAAGGGATTAAAGATGACTTGTCAAGATATAGATGATTGTTTCACTTAGAAATAATGACTTGTCATCATGGAAACTTCCCCAGTTGAAATGTCTTAACTGAGGCATTTCATGAAGAACAAATGATTATATGTAATTGGTTCAAATAAACTTTGTTTTTTTACTTTGAAGCCATTTTCTTTCCCTTTTCATCATCACTGTTTTTTTAATCCATATGATTATCCAGGTTACCTCCATTAGGTAACCTGGGTTCCTAATCTGTAATAATGACAATGAGAGGGTCAGAAACTTGCAAATTTGAGAAATACATAAATTTTCAGATATTTTTTAGGGAAAATTTTTCCATACATTTTAAAGTAATACGATGATGGAGAGAAATAACAGAATTAATTAATTGCTTAATAGTGATCTTCAGGGTGATTGTGTTAGTAAAGACATGCAAATAGTATTTGATTTCAAAAGTACTTAGGTTTTGGCAGCATTATAGATGAAATCATTCTATTCTGGGAGAAATATTTTTCTTATAGTGGGAACCTCATTTTCTGATTGTTTATTAAATTAGAGAAGGGGTCAGCAAGCTAGGGCCCTTGGGTCAAATCCAGCCTGGCATCTGTTTTTGTAAATAAAAGTTTTATTTGAGCACAGCCATGCCCATTCTTTTATGTATTGTGTATAACTGCTTTCATGCTACAGTGACTGAGTTTAGTTGCAACAGAGACCTAAAATATTTACTCTTGGGCCCTTTGAAGAATAAGTTTGCTGACCCCTGAATTAGAGGCTAAAAATCCATTACGATATGAACTAAGTTTACTAAATTACTCATATTTTCTCAGAGAACAATAGTATTTTTTGCCTGAACACTTCTAGATCTCTTGCTGATTTTCAGTTTTGAAATTTGGCAATGTTACATAAATAAAGAGCAATGGGGATTGCGAAGTTACATCGTAAATGTTGTAAAAAAGCCACAGGATTTCATGAAGTAGATGAGAGTGATCTTGGACAACTGTTCTAATAATTTGCAAAGCCACTGATTAACATGGGAACATCTGGGAGTTAGAGCAGTTACCAAACTAAAAAGTTATCTCCTAAGAAAAATCGACAAGAACAGTGAAATGTTTGGTTCTTCAAAAGCATATGATTTATGAGAGGCTATTGGGAAAATTTATGAAACCCTGAAATATTTTTGGATAAAGACCCTTTTAATGATTGCACAAAAAGTTAATTTCAGAGTGAGAGATGTCATTTTCTTAGTATCACAAATATTTACCAGAAAAATTATGCCCTGAAAACAATTGATCTGTGTATTGTAGTTAATTCCACAAATGAATGGATGATTATAACAATAATCTAAATGTTGCCAAGTAAAAATTAAATATTATATTTGAGATAATGTTCCCTTTCACTTTTTATTATATACTAGCGGGTTCTTTTTAAGTTAGGTCTATTATGAGGTACCAATTACTCTAAAAATAAACAAAAACAAATTTCCTATCATCTCAAACATGAACAGCAATCTGGTATTTAGGGAAAGCATATGTATACACACATATATGCATTTTTGTGTGAATGTTTCAAATCTCTCAGTGTTTCTAGCAAACTTTTTAAGGTAGCAGTCTGATATTCTATATTCCCTCTTGTTCTGACTATCGGTTAATTTTGCTGAACGGTCAGCTTTTCTGATATATCTAAATCATGGCTCTTTTACATGTTATTTTAAAAACAGGAACCATGAACAAAGAAAACATAAATACACATGAAAGTAATTTTTGGTATTTTAAAAATGAGGAAAAAATACGTGTCTTCCTAGAGGAAAATATCTATAGGACAACTTACTGCAAAATTTCTAATATGTAATTTGACATGTAGTTAGATGTAGTTAAATTTGGAAGTTGAATTTTAAAATTTTTTATAAGTGTACACAAAATGATATATGTACTTGACAACAAACACCAGTTTTTCTCCAAATTATTTTTATTCCTGTCGCATCCATGTACTTATTATACCTATGATACCTTTTATCTTTGGAAAGATTGCTGCTAACTTGCTGATAATCATGGAAACTTCTGAGCTAACGTGTAGACTGCAGATGATTTGGCCAGTGTGAATTGAGGTGGGAAAGAAGGTTTATTTAGACTTTTTAAAATACTTTTTTGAAAATCACTGAGGGATCCAGAACTCTGAAACTCTCATTGGTCTAAATTTTATACGTGGGCCAAGAAGTTTGTTTAAATTGATATATGTGCGAATTACTATTTAAACAGCTCAATCCCAGATTTAGTTAAAAAACAAATCAAAACAAAAACCACCGTTATTGTAAGAAAAACATACCTGACATTTTTTGACTTAATGATAGATAATGTCATAGATGTTTTCTTATATCAAAGCCAACACATCATTTATTCCTGCTTTCTAGTGTTATGAGTGGCATTTAGTTTAAAGTTTTGTCTTTTCTAGCATTCCCAAGTGATTTAATTTTCTCATTTTACAATGAGAGTTGCAGTCATGACAGAAAAGGTTATGTCCTTCAGAGAGAGATTTCTGCGAACAGTAAGGTCGCACTAGGATTTTTATCAGCATTCACTAAAATGTGCCTTTCCATGTCAAATAAATTTTTCCATCATCTCCAAGTTAAGCCAAATAACATAAATTGAAAATAAGGTTCATTTATATTGTGCCTTGTACGTGGTAATTGGTGATGAGCTGTTGTGGTAAAAGCAGTTAACTAGAAAGGATTCAACCCTGTACATGGGTGCATTCTTGTATCTACCTTCTCTTCCCTTTGACTTTTTCCCAGAATGTAAGAACAGTGCAAGATATTGTAGGCAGACATATTACTCAGTCTCTATTTTTTTTTTATCTGACTTATGGTTTACATTCCCTACTAAAATTTTAACTACTTCAGGTGCTCAAAGCTTGACACAAAATCAGATAACATATATGACATATGCTATTATTTACCTGGGTTGAAGGATCATTTTTGTCAGTGAACTGGGAAATGAGTATGGCAAAGTGCTATGCTAAGAACTGATTACATGGAATTCATGTGGTAGTAAAACTGAACAATTGGTACCTTAAGACATCAGTATTCTTCCAAGCAAGCTAATGTTTCATGTATCTACAGCAGAGGACAGAGATTATAGTTCTCTGCTTTACATGCTTTACAGGAGTAATGATTTTACAAGATTTTGTCAAATATAATAATAATGGTATATCTTCTTTCTTCACAACAGACAGGTTCATTCTGGCGCTTACGCCTAAGTATTTCTGTCGTAAGACTGAGGGCTCTTAAATGGCAAAGCAGTTGTTAAGGGACTGAAAAAAAAAAATTGAAGTGTTCACCTTGGTTACGTTTGAGAACATAGGCGAGTAACACAAATCTCTCAATTCCCAGCCCCACCCAGAGATCTACTATAGTGCTTCTTGGTTTCCAAGAGGACAATGGGGCAGTAGCACTATTTACTGTTATCTAGGGTTTCAACCCCAAATACTTAACCAGCCTCTTGGCATATTGGATCTTGACCCGAGGTGGTTTTGTAAGGCCTCCTTTACTTCTTTATGTGGGATTAAACTAGAGGGGTTTGTGAAGAGAGGGAGCACCCCTTGATAGTTAAAATTAGGCTCCACACTGTTTAAATTATTTGACCTCTCTGTGCTTTAGTTTCTTCCTCTGTAAAATAAGAATAAAAGTAGTATTAACTTCATATTGATTAAGGATTTAAATAAGTAACTATAAATGTAATATTTATATAACTAGCTTAGATAAGGGTCTGGCAAAGAGCAGACACCAGTAAATACAAGCTAGCGTGGTTATAAATTATTATTAAACTATCAGATTGTATCTCTGTTTTTCTAGGCTCTATTTTAGGTTTGCTTGAATCTTCTAATCCTATTAAACTAACTTTATAGGATGAACTAGAAGAAAACAAAGAGCCATAGGAAAGAAAAGAAATTTAATCCCTATTTCTACCATGGTGTCAACCCTCTTTAAAAAGGTAGCCTGGGGCTTCCCTGGTGGCGCAGTGGTTGAGAGTCCACCTGCCGATGCAGGGGACACGGGTTCGTGCCCCGGTCCGGGAAGATCTGCCGCGGAGCGGATGGGCCCGTGAGTTATGGCCGGTGAGCCTGCGAGTCTGGAGCCTGTGCTCCGCAACGGGAGAGGCCACAACAGTGAGAGTCCCGCATACCGGGGGAAAAAAAAAAAAAAAAAGGTAGCCTGATCTACCAGTTACTTGTATCAGACAACCAGAGTCATCCTTGATAACTCCTTCACACCCCTCACCCTTCCAGTCAGAAACCAAGTTCCATATATTTTATCTTTAAAGATATTTTAATTAATTCTCTCTCTTCATCTCCACTACTGTTGCCATCATACCACAAACTACTGTCATTTTTCATCTGTCCTATTCTCAAATTCTGTCAATACTCATTGGCAGTCCATGGCATTTAGAATAAACCAAACAATCCTTATCACATTCTGTAAGTGCCTGAGTGATCTGGCCTCCACCCAGCCCTCCAGCCCCATCTTGCCCCACTCTGCTCCTCACTCACCAGGTCCCAACCAAACTGATATCCCTTCTGCTTGTGGATTGATTTTGAGTGCCTTCCCACTTTCAGGCACCTTCCTAATCTCTGCCTGGAATACCCTCTCTTACTTCTTTGCCTGAACTCAACCATCCACTCCCATCCTATTCTTTTTTTTTTTCTTTTTTTCCTCAAGGAAGCATTTCCTGAACACTTCATCCACATTATGTGCTCTTATTTTCCACTTTCCTGGAACACTGTGCTTCTCTTTTGTAGAGCTTAATACAGTTACAGTGATGCTGATATTGCTTTAATTATTTATTGAATGTGCATTCACATGTGTGAATGTGTATTCACATGTGAATGTGTATTCATTCAATGCTGACTAAACTAGAAACTGCTCAAAAGTTGTAGCATGTCTTTTTCCACATTGCATAAACATTAACAAGCCCTTTAGTGGTGCAATAAATACTTTTGAATTAATGAAAACTCTTCTCTCCTACTATCAAAAGTCCCCAATCTGTAATGAGTGCCGTTTTGTAAATCATTGTTTCAGAACTACTCCACCTTTGGTGTGGAGTGAGGTAGGGCCCCAAAGGGAAGAATCAGGGGATTTGGGTTATAACCCTAATTTACGGCATTATGCAAACTTCTCTGAGACTCAGTTATCTCAGCTGCAAATTTTATGGCTTACATTAAAAAATTGTGCTCTCTTTTAGTCCTAAATTTTTATTTATGAACTTTGACTCTAAAATACTCCAACTAATCTCCCGCACACCCATAATTACCTTTTTTTTAAACTATAAACTTTTTCTATAAATCCCACAGTAATAACTGTGCTTTGTTCAGTGTTGTTTGATAAAGTATACTATGACAAAATGTATGGAGTCAATAACTTATGTAAATGAACTTTTATTTAACTCAGTGGTAGCTATATTTGAAAAATAGCAGCATAGAAATGGGTGAAGCTCAGTCAAGGGGCAAGACGCTTACTGTGCTTAGAAATTTCAACCTCCTTGAGACCACTCTGCTCCCATTTTCCAACCTTGCCTAACACGGTTGCTTCTGACACTTCTCTACCCCATCGGTCCTCATCCCCACCCCAGCCTGTGCCCCCTCCATCTTCCAAGAGGGATTCTGTACTCAATTATCACAACAACCCAATGAAGTAGGTACTAGTACGATCCTCCCGTTTTACAGATGACAAAGCTGAGGCATAGGGAGTTGGGTAGGTTGCCAAAGGCCATAAATGTGTTAAGTGGAAACAAGCAGAGCTGACTTCTCCACGAGGTACAGTGGGCACAGTACCTAGGACTCAAAAAAATGTTCCAATTTCTTTGAAAATCAGAAAAAAATAAACTTTTAGGTTGATAAAAATGTCTTAACATGGTAATAGAGTCTTTTTATACCAACATGATCATAAAATACAATTTTATTGTATTAAGTCTCTGTGTATGTGTGTGTATATTATATGTGTACTTACGAAGAGAGAGACAGAGACACAGGGGCCGACAAGGCAAAAGTGCCTAGAGCCTACTAGAACCTCCTTGAAGTTTGCAATTGTATCTTTTTCCCCACATTGCTAAACAATAACAAGTACATTCGTGGTGTAACACTTAAATTTCTACAATGATAAAATAAGGTAGCCCTGGGGTCAGGATTTTTAAACACAGCTAGTGTAACTCCAGAGATTCTGTTCTAACCTCGGTAACACAGTGCTGAGTGAGGCCAAAAAACTGTTACTACATAGATACAATCATAGAAGGGTTCCCAGATATGTGTGGTCTCTGTTTTTCCCTTAGACACAAGTCATTCAGTATTCCTCCCTTTGTGAGGTCCAAAAATGATTCAAGTGAATATTCTGTATAAGAATGTAGTTCATGAGTAAAGTAATAATAACTGTTACTCATTTGGGTGTTTGTGGCTTACAAATCACTTGTTCATATGCATTGGTCCATACTTCAATACCCCTTCATGGCTTACTCCCCAGTTTCTGCCCTTGAGGATTTACACATAGTTTTTCTTCCACAAAGACATTTTATTCCCTCAAGACATTTTCGCCTTCTTTCTGCCTCCTACTATTCCATTAGATTTTCACGGCTAACCACTAGTATGAATGGATAAAGTGGCTGATTTTATACTTTGGTTTAGTACTTGAACACATCTTTCAAATTACACCAAGAAATCATTAGTTTTTAAAGGGTTTTATGTAGGCGTCTTTCATAAGATATTGAATGTTGTGCTTTTGTTCCTAAATAAATCAACTAGCTATTCAGACTAGTGGGGAAAATGAAAAATCTGTTCCCAAGCAGCACATGCCTGTTGTTGTTCACCTTCCTGAGATCTGTTCCTAAGAGACCATTGCTATTGAGATTGTTAGCAAGTTCTTGAATGACAAATTTTTTCCCATAATATCATAATACACTGGATGATGGGTTGATGCAGTATGGAATATAATTAATATGAAACATTTTTTTAAATCCCCTTTTCTCTTAGGAGCTTTACAAAAGTGATGTCTTGAAAGGCAGAACTGCCATGTATAACAATGACTTAATTCCACCTTCTGTTATCCCTGTTTGAGGTGATTTCCCTTCTTTTCCCCTGTCTATTTCTTATCTGTCTACTAATATTATTTGTAGTAGCAGTCATTATAGAATCAGAGACTACATCAGATAAAAGAGACTTTGAGAGGTCATGAAGTGAAAGTACTTCATGAACGCTGTCCTGAAAGATAGCTGTCTTTAAATTTTGCGAAAGTGAAAAGCCCATTTGCTCTGTTTGTTATTCGTTTTTATGATGTACCAGGCTAGCTTTCACTTTTTGACCTGTTCTTCCACCCTCTCCCCAGTTCTTTCTCACTTAAGCCTAATGCCTTACATTATCCCTAGTTACCTTATCCCTAGTTACCCAATCATGTTTGGGTGCTTTTTATTAAGTTTGTACAATACCAGAGTACCTGGAAAAATAGTACCAAGGTAGCCATTGTTAGATGGGTACCAAGCTGTGTGACCTTGGGTAGGACTTGCCACCACTTACTCCTGTTTCCTTCCTTTTCAGAATAATGTTTGTTGCTGTTTGTTTATTTATGCTGATAGCTAAAGTCTTATTTATATAAATGGAAATAAACCAATGGAGATAAATACCACCTCCTTGGATTGTTACAAGGGCTAATTGACACCAATTATCTAGGACATAGACTAATGGCTGGCAAATAGTTTTATTTTATTTGATAACTGTCATTAGTAAACTGTTAATTTAATACAAGAAACAGTAAGTTTAATGCACTGAGAATATGAAAAACATTAGCTATACATCCTAATAATCTCAGATGCACTCTGGAGATATACACAAATTATCAAGATTCCTGTGTTCAATAACTGTGTAGGTTGCCAACTTGGCAATTAATTTCCTCCATTAGCACCTAAAATAAGCTTGGTGGGTCTAAATTACTTTTCCTTCTTGGGTTGTTGTGGTGGCTATTAGTTGTATTTTTTTTTTAATTTTTAAAAACAAACTCCAGTGTGTACTTGGAGACCTATTCAATGCACAACACTATTTGAATAATCAAATAAGTATTACTTCTTAGGACTTGTGAGGTATGCCTTTGGGAAGATTGCATTGCTATATATTAAAATATCTCTTTCTCTATTTTATCTATCTATGGTAAAACTCAGGTCTCAAAAAAAATCTTGTAAAAAGAAAACATTATTCAGTGACTGAAATAGCATGTAAATTACACACAAAAATATATTTTTTTCTAGCTACATTAAGTGTTCACATGGCTTAAATCAGACCAGATGTTGCAGGATCTTAGATTGGCTTAGACTCAGCCTACCATAGAAATAAAATAAATTCTTTGGACACTTTTCAACAGATTCGGATAGAAATTACTCTCCCCCCAATTTTCTTTGTCAGCAATATATTAATGATAGAATTTTGCCTTGAATTCCTTTCTGACTTTTTCTTCTAACATACTACTTTCCTTTTCTCCTGACAATTTAAATATATTGTACATCATCAAGAGTCATGAGAGGGGCTTCCCTGGTGGTGCAGTGGTTGAGAGTCCGCCTGCCGATGCAGGGGACACGGGTTCGTGCTCCTGTCCGGGAAGATCCCACATGCCGTGGAGTGTCTGGGCCAGTGAGCCATGGCCGCTGAGCCTGCGTGTCCGGAGCAAAAAAAAAAGAGTCATGAGAAAATGTAGGAATGTCTCAATCTTAGCCGTTAAACTATATATCTTCCCTTTAAGAAATAGAAATAAGAAAGAAACGGGTTTTGGAAGAATATAGTTTTTGGCAAACTGACCATATCCTGCCACTATTACCTTACTATTTCTAGCATAACTTTTCATGGTTATCTAGAGTTGACAATGGGGATCCAAAAATATGTCAACCCCACCTCCTTAGCCAGGAATCTGAGGACTGGAGAGAAGAGGCTACCTGTTCTAAAGGGTGATCTGCTATCAGAAGAAAGCTAGGTTTCATCTTAGATTTTCTTGGAAAGAGAATTGAACACAGAGAAAGGGAATATGTACAAGATGGGGGAAGAGAGAGACTGTAATTAGTGATGGCTAAACTGGTTGTTTTTAGAAATATCTAGGAGAGAAGTTAAGGAGGTGGTTGCATTTTTGGAAGTAGTAAATTAGAGAAAAAAGAAGGCAAGGAGTTGAGCAATGATTGTCAGGGACATCATAAAGGAGGAACCAATTGGTTCCAGAGTTCCAGGAGACCAGGGTTCAAGGTTTCTACCATAGATTAAAAGTGACTGTTTTTTTTTTCCTGTACGAGGGTCTCTCACTGCTGTGGCCTCTCCCGTTGCGGAGCACAGGCTCCGGACGCGCAGGCTCAGCAGCCATGGCTCACGGGCCCAGCCGCTCCGCGGCATGTGGGATCTTCCCAGACCGGGGCACAAACACGTGCCACCTGTATCTGCAGGCAGACTCTCAACCACTGCGCCACCAGGGAAGCCCGACTGGGTTTTTATTTTTTTAAAAAAATCCAGGTCTTTCCAACTAGTCCAGGTAATGATGGTGGGTGTCAAGTTTTAATAGTGATTCCCTCAAATGTCTAACCTAGGGAAGAATTTGTACATTATACTCATTGAATCAAATTGGAATAAATAATTCAGAAAGTGGAGTATAGGCATCCAACTCATCTAATCAGAGAAACAAAGAAAATCAATATTCCCTCATTTTGCTTTTCTAGTTATTTTTGTTTTTCTTTTCCTGAGTTTTTTTGAGATGTGATTAATGCACACCCCAAGTAAATCAAAGGAAAGATTTCTTTGTAAACAACAGTGATTTTAGAGTTAGTTAGATTTGTATCCTGTTCTTCTCTGAGTCTTTTTTAGTCTCTCACATTTTTATCGTCTTTTATTTTTTTAATGTCAGAATAAATCCCTCCTTTAAGTAATAACAGGTTTCTTTAGTGAAAATTAGATACGCATAAAGAGAAATCATGCAAGTGAATCTTATTCAATAATGATTTCATTTTCAAGTAAAATACCTTTTTAAAGACATGGTCAATATTTAAAGTAAACATATGTTTTAAAGAGTATTTTTAAATTTTATGGATTAAATTGCTCAGTAATCATACCTTATATATTTCCCTAGTGCTTTATTAAATATTTCTAAACATTTTGATGCTCATTATTGTATTTGGTTTTAACAACACACTTGAGTTAGCTGGGGCAAACATTTGCCCATTTGAAGAAAAGTGTAATTTATGCTATTTTTATGGGTTAATTGACAAAAAATACTTTTCAAAGCCTACCATCTGTACAGCACTGCAAACGTGAGAAGTTTTTGTTTGCTTGGTTTTTGTTTGTGAAAGCAAAAAGCAGATAAACAGTAGATAGTTTGATTTCTAGTAGAAATACTAGTGTAGCCGGTAGACTCTTTTTAAATGGCATACATAAAAATGGTCTTACATTAAGGGTGCTTGGACAGTTCTTCACTTCCACAGATCAGAATCTTAGCATTAGATTGAAATATAATCAGACTATGGTTGGTAGTTTCCAAGTCCCTGCCTGGTGCATGGTACTTTTATATTTCTTTAGTATCACGTTGAGTTTAGGACTTCTATCCGTTTCCTAGGGCTGCCCTAACAAATTATGAAAACTGGGTGAATTAAACAACAGAAATTTATTGTCTCAGTGCTGGAGGCTAGAAGTCTGAAATCAAGGTGTCAGAAGAGCCATGCTCTTTCTAATGGCTCGCTCTAGGGGAGAATTCTTCCTTGCCTCCTCTGGCTTCTGGTGTTTGCTGACAATCCTTGGCTTGTAGATTCATCACTGGTCACGTGGGCATCTTCTCCCTGTGTCTTCATATTGTTTCCTTCTGTGCATGTTTGCCTCTGTGTCTAAATTTCTCCTTTTGGCGGGGGGCATAATTCATAACAGGGCTCAGTCATTTTCAAATAGAAAGGGCTACTCTAACATTTGTCAGCCCTATATGCCCTGGGCACTCAGCAGTTGAGCACGTTTCTCTATCTGGCTAAGGTTCTTTGTTGCTCTGTGGTTGTATTTATCACATTATGTTTTCTAATGTAGTTATTTGAGGACATTTTAGCTCTTCCACTAGATTTGATGCTCCATCAACAAAGTAATTGTGGCTTGTTCATTTTTGTATCCCCTCAAACCACCTACTTCTGAGTCTTCAAAAGAGTAGGAAAGCAATAAACATCGGTGTTAAACTGAATTTAGAAATAGAGAACTCAACAAAGCCTATTAGGTTTGTTGCACTTAACAAGGAGACCAGTTATATGGGAAACAAAAGCTTTAAATGACCAACTTTTCACACAGACTAAATTGTAAAGAAAAATAAGGAGAGGTTTGCCTTTTATTAGAGAGATTTCTTTAAAATAATGAATAGAATTCAATAGCAATTATAAATAGTGCTGCAATGAACGTTGTGTTACATGTGTCTTTTGGAATTATGGTTTTCTCAGGGTATATGCCCAGTAGTGGGATTGCTGGGCCATATGATCTTTCTATTTTTAGTTTTTTAAGAACCTCCATACTGTTTTCCATAGTGGCTGTATCAATTTACATTCCCACCAACAGTGCACGAGGGTTCCGTTTTCACCACACCCTTTCCAGCATTTATTGTTTCTAGATTTTTTGAAATTAAATTGACTTATTTGTAATGAGGTGGTTGGACCTAGAGTCTGTCATACAGAGTGAAGTAAGTCAGAAAGAGAAAAACAAATACCATATTCTAACACACATATATAGAATCTAAAAAAGAAAAAAAAAATGGTACTGATGAATCTAGTTGCAGGGCAGGAATAAAGATGTAGACATAGAGAATGGACGTGAGGACACGGGGTGGGAGGGGGAAGGGTAAGCTGGGGCGAAATTCGTGCCCCGGTCCGGGAAGATCCCACATGCCGCGGAGCAGCTGGGCCCCTGAGCCACGGCCGCTGAGCCTGCGCGTCCGGGGCCTGTGCTCTGCAACGGGAGAGGCCACAACAGTGAGAGGCCCGCGTACCGCAAAAAAAAAAAAAAAAAAAAAAAAAAAAAATCTCACAGCTCGTAATGCAAAAGCTGCAGAGCTAGGGTCCTAGAGGGACATACTCATGACCTCTCAAGGCAGCAAGAAAGTAGCGAGCTAAGGAGCTCAGCAGGTACCTATGTGTGGTACTTCATTACTCTTGGGGGCTGTCAGGGGTCTCCTTCAGTTTCCTCTTCTGACACAGGAACTGTTAAGACATAAACTGAGGCATATTAAACATATAAGAGTTTATCTGAGCAAAACTTGATTTGAATCAGGCAGCATCCAATCTAGCAGATAGAAAGGAGCTCCAAGGAGCTGTACAAAATGAAAAACTTTTATAGGCAGAATGGAATGAGAAAAAAGTTATACTGGCAAAAATGTGGGTTAGTTATTGCAAAGTTACTTTCCTTTAGGGAATGGCAGGCGTCTATTAGACAGATCACCTAACTAGTGCTGATCAGGCAGTTCCTGAGTGAGTGGTTTAAGATTACATTTCTGACAGAGTCGAAATAGTAATTAAGTCTTGGTTTGCTCATGTGGGACTTAGCATATTGACTCCGTCTTGGGCTTCTTGTCTTGTTTTTGAGAAACCCGTGTCTATTCATGGACAAATGGATAAGTGTAGTATAAATATAACATGGGATATTATTCAGCCTTAAAAAGGAAAGAAATTCTGACATATGCTCCAAAATGGATGAACCTTGAGGACGTTATGCTAAGTGAGAAAAGCCTGTCACAAAGACAAATACTCTGATTCCAGTCATACAAGGTACTTAGAGTAGTCAAAATCATAGAAACAGGAAACAGAATACTAGTTGCCAGGAGCTTTATGAGGGGAATGGGGAGTTACTGTTTAATGAGTGTAGAGTTTCAGTTTTTCAAGATGAAAAGGATAATGGAGATAGATGGTGGTGATGATTGAACACCATTAGGAACCACCACTAAACTGTACACTTAATAATGGTTAAGATGGTGCATTTTATGTTATGTGCATTTTACCACAATAAAAACTTATTTAAAAAATAGACATATATTCCCAAATGCTAAAAAGAAACAAGCAAAGAAAGCAAAACAACTTTTGAATAACTAGATTGAAGTAGTAATGTGAGAGGAAAAGGAAGAAATCAACTAAATCATTCAATTAAGGTTTATTGAGTGTGTACTGTTCCTCTGAATTAGATTTGAATGCAATGGGGAGAGGGTGAAAAAGCGAGATTTCATTTTTCTAGGAAACATCATTCTAGTGGGGAAGCTAGAGAATAATAAAGTAGTCAAATAGATAAGCAATACGCTTATACGTTTTGGTGTTACATAGGAAATCAATACACTGAGTAATAAAACAGAATAACTTGAGATGGAGTGGCCAGTAAAAGCCTCTCTAAGGGGACAACATTTGTGCTGAAACTTAAAGGATAAGAGTGATTAAGAAAAGAGCTGAAAGAAGAGTAGTTTACATAAAAAGAAGAAAAGGCCCGAAGTTAAAAAAAATAAAAATCCTGTTCAGAGAATCAGAGGCAGTGCAAATTTGTCTTCCTATGAATCCAGTAACTTAGATTATGTGGCCCCAATTTAACTATGCTTCTTAGCCCTTTGCCATTTTGAGTTATTCTTGAAAATCTGGTTGATGGCAAGCAAAGAAGATATGGGGACTAATTAAGGGGGTGGGGAAGGGGGAGACTAGAAATGAAGAAGCTAAATTCTGATCCCATTGGGCCAATGAAGAGTAAAAGGACTGGAAGAGAGAAGAAAATTGAAAAGAGCAAACAAAGAAGGAAGACTCTAGGCTTAGGAAAAAACGCAGGGTAGCCAAGATTGTCAGAAAACTACAGGCAACCCCATGTGAAAGAACTCCCGGGATTTCCATAGAACATGCACATTCTAAAGACAGTGAAGTCTGCACATACAACAGGGATCTGAAGTAAGAGGGAGGGCAGAAGCAAGTTCTGGGCAATGTCATGCAGATAGAGCTAAAGATGAGAGGCAGTTTAAGAACAGTCACACTGTTTCATTTGGAATGGCAAGTGAAAGAAAAGGATTACCTGCCTCCTTCTCAAACTAAAGCTAAAGCACAAAAACAAGGTATCATCAAACAGTGGGAGCCTCCAGGAGAGGGGAATAAACCTGCCTTTCTTATTCAGCGTGTAGCTTAGCTCACTCAAGAGGCAAAGAGCAATTAGAGGTTTTAAAATGTATGGTTAAGTTATATACACAAAGCACACATTTTAAATACAATTTTCTTAACACAGTTATGCGTACACAGTTTTAAGATTTCTGTATCAACATTAGTGCTTAATGATAACAGTGGGTCATCTCAATAGAACTATTTGGCTGTTGCATCAAGATTCTGTGAATTTTCAGAGAAGAAAACTTCTGTTTCGCCGAGTAGATTCAGGCTATGTTTTCAGGAATGGTTGTGCAGTGTTTGAGAGCTAGCCAGCCTGTGTTCTAAGAGGTTAAAAAATGGATAGGAGGTCTCATCTGGACCCTCTATTCATATATTGTTCACTGGGTTCTCTCCTACAATTGTGTGGTTGTATGGTCCTCCCATGCGAGGAGCAAAGGGCTCCTTAGGTTCAAGCTGTGGAAAAACATCCTTTGTTCACACTATTTTCACTCTCCATGTAGCACTTCCAAAGATCTTGAGGCCCATGACTGCCACATCCATGGCTAGAATATATGTAGTGCTGTGGGAATGTAAGTGAACTGTTCTGATAGAGCAAATTGGAGGATTATGCTTGATTAAGTATGTAACATTCATTCATTTAAGCAGTATTTTTTGGAGTGCCTCCTATGTGCCAGGTACTGTTGATTTTCCTACTGAGAAATCACCAGGGAATAAAACCAAGTCCTTTTAGAATTTACATCCTGGGGAGGTAGAGGGAGAAAAGATGGAAAAAAAAAAAATAAATAAAGTAAAATTATAATACATCAAATGTTGATCCCTGCTAGATAAAAACATGATAAAACAGCATCAAAGGAATAGAGGTGCCAAGGTAGGAGGGTGCTTTATACAGACTACTTTATGCAGTAAATGTAGGCATTGCTGATGAGATGACACTTGAGCAGATACCAGAAGGAGGGGAAAAGGAGGAGCCCCCAAAATATCTGAGATAAGAGTTTTAAAAGGAGTAGAAACAATGAAAGCAAAAGTCTGGATGTGGGAATGTGTTTGCTGTTTTGGGGAGCAGTAGGGAAGTCAGTGTATTTTGAGCAGATTAATGCAAAGAGGGTAATGGTGGCAGACAGGATGAGAGGGGCGGTGGAGATGAGAATGCAGACCATCTTGTAGACCAATATCCAGACTTCTTTTTCCCCCATCGAATGAGGTACAAAGTTAATGGAGAGATTTAATTTGGGAAGTGATTGAATTTACGGTATTTAAAATTTTTTTGAATACGTGATACGTTTAGGTGGCTTATGGTTAAAGATGACATAGAACGGTTTTACACTACAAATTCTTGCTCTCATCCCTGTCTCCATTCACATGATTTACCTGCATTTTCAGAACCATTTTTGTTAGCTCTTATATAAGTTTATCTTCAGACAAATAAAAGGATTTACAAATATATTTATATCACTACTGCCTCACTTTTTACACCAATGTTTGTCTACTTTATTTACCATGTTCCTTCTTGCCTATTTTCATTTAACTGTGTATTCTGGAGAGTTCTCTATTAATAAATAGAGATTACTGTCATTTTTAATTTTTATACAGTGGCATACTATTCCATTGTATGGATATACCACATTTAATTAGCATTGACCTATTTCTGTCTAATTGTTTCCAATTTTTGCTATTATAACAATGTTGCAGAAAAACTACTTAATTTTATATTGATACATGTGAAGTCGTATTCAAATGAATACATACTCAGAGCTGAGGTTGCTCTGTGAGGTTATAGGTGTATACTTTTGATGGAGATCGCTAGATCCTTTTTTGAACTTTCATCATCTTTACTCTCATTAGCTATCACATTACATATAATTTGAATTTATCTTTTTGAGAATTATTGAGCATCGTTTCATATACCTATAGGACAATTGTGTTTCTTTTTTTTTTCCTGTTAAATGTCTATTTCTTTCCTTTGCTTATGTTTAAAATTAGGTTGCTGGTTCTTTTTTTCTTTTTAACTTCAGCAGCCTTTAATATATTAGGAAGAATAGGCTTTAGTTTATTTGTTACAAATATTTTTCCAGTTTATCTTTTTGTTTTAATTTGCCTTTATTCTTGCCTTAATTCTTTGTTTTTTGCTTTAATTATTAATAATAAAATGAGTGAGAAACTTTCTAAAGACAATTTTGGCTGCTTTGTTTTGTGTAGATTACAAATGGGTATAGATGAAAACAAGGAGGCAAGTTAATAAGCTATTGCAGTAATACAGGGGAGAAATAATGGTGGCTCAAATTAGCATGACAGCAGTAAAAAGAGTTGGAAGTTATCAGATCTGGGGTGTACTTTAAAGGTAGAGCCAGCAGAAATGGTTAATGGATATGGGCTGTGAGAAGGGGAAAAAGAAGATTTGAGGATGAAGACAGTGTTTCTAATCTGAGCAGGTACAAGATGGATTTGTCATTGACTGATTCCATGGAAGATACAGGTTTAGGATGAAATTTCCAAAGGTGAGCAGACAATTGGATAATCAAGGGAGAGCTATGGGCTGGAGATAGAAATTTAGGAGCTGCCAGTATATAAATGATGTTTAAAATCATAAGACGGAATAAGATCCCACAGGGAATGAATGTAGAAGAATAGGAACTGAGCCCTGAGGAAATGAGGAAAAACTAATAGAAGAGAATGAAAAGAGATAGCCCTTGTATTTTGAGGAGAACGAGAGGGCTGAGGTCCCTAAAGCCAAGCGAAGAAATATTTCAAGGAATGAATAAGCATCCTTACAAAATGCTGCTTATATGCTGAATGAAAGGGAGGACCAAGAACTGTCTATGTAATTTAGCAATGTGAATGGTGTGACTTTCATAAGATTTATTTTGGTAGAGTAATAAGATGAAGGAAGAGTAAGGATACAGTCAATTTAAAAAAAGCACAGATATTATAGCATATGGTATGTGTTGGGCTGTACCCTGCAGGTCTGCAAGCCCTGTAATTGCCCAGCCACAAGACCAAAGAAAGAACCCCGTGTCAGCGACCAAGACATCAAGGGTTTATCAGATAGAGGACCTTACATGTCTGAAGCAAGGTCCTGGAGTGACACCCCAACCTGCCACCCTGCACCGCAGATGACAGGCAAGACACGGCAGAAGTCTTCCTTCACTATTGGGGAGGTTGTGGAGATGAGGTTACCAGTTTAGGGGGAAATGACATCAGGTTGGCTCTTCAGTTGCCAGGGAAACCAGCAGAGGGGCACATCTCTCACAGCCCCCTGGCATTAACAACCGTCTTGGGGCAGATGTTTCCCCTTTGATAAACTACTGTAGTGGAGCCATTCTGATCTAAAGATTAGGACAGTCACTGACTGGGGCAGCGGAGGTGAGGTAGGGGAGGGGCAGGAAGCACATAGGCAATTACTGATTAAGCTCTATGATTCAGAGGTCAGTCATATGGTAATTCTGTGTTTAGTTTTTTGAGAAACCTGCATACCGTTTTCCACAGTGGCTGCACCAATTTACATTCCCATCAACAGTGTAGGAGGGTTCTCTTTTCTCAACATTCTCACCAACATTTATCTGTGTTATATATCCAAAAAATAAAAATAAAAAAAAAATCAAAACGATATGTGAACCCCAGTGTTCATAACAGCATTATTTACAATTGCCAAGATATGGAAGCAACTTCAGTGTCCATCAACAGATGAATAAAGAAGATGCGGTACACATACACACACACACACAGTGGAATACTACTCAGCCATAAAAAAGGAATTAAAATTTGCCATTTGCAGTAACATGGATGGATTTGGGTGGTGTTAATGCTAAGTGAAATAAGTTAGATGGAGAAAGAAAACATTATATGATGTCACTTATATGCAGAAACTTAAAAATACAACAAACTAATGACTATAACAAAGAAGCAGCCAACTTACAGATACAGAGAGCAAACTAGTGGTCACCCGTGGGGAGAAGAAAGTGAGGAGGGGTAATATAGGGGTAGGAAATTAAGAAGAACAAACTATTATGTATAAAATAAGCTATGAGGATATATTGTACAATACAGGAGATATAGCCAATATATTATAATAACTATAAATGGAGTGTAACTTATTTATTCAAAAAATAGAAGAGGGGAGGTCAGTCATATGAATAAGTCTAGGAGAAGAAAGGACTGGTGGAGCAGGGAATACACAGAGAACAAGAGAACAACCATCCTGAGTGGCCTGATAATACAGTATTCTAATTGGAATGATGCAGTAGAGAGCACAATTAAATGTTATAGAAGAGAAACGTGTTGGTATTATGTCCTTGAGTTGATGAGATAACATTTGGTCTATCCCAAATTATACTGTTTGGTGTTCAATAGTAACATGCAGTCAAAGGGTTCTATTTGCTCCAGCCTTACTCATCTGTCTACAGATAGGAGTAGAATAAAAAGAAAATTAAATTGAACCAGTACTTCAGCATTTCCAGGCAATTATGAGTGATAGGGAGGTTTGTGTTATAGTTGAGGCTAGATATGAGGTGATAGACTCATATCTGGGATTCAAACTGGCCAAGGATGAAGTTAGGACATGAAAGGGTGAAGAACAATGGAAATGTGCTAGAATAATAGCTTATAGGTTCTAGGGTAGAATAGCAATTGTTGAAACTGGGAAATTAATGAGAAGACCTTGAAAGATAGAGGGTGATGTTTGGAAACTAGAATGTCTGAAATGGAGGTAATGGGGAAAATGTATTAACTGGTTGAAAAAAGAAAAACAACTATTGAATAATATCACAGTGTGCTATGGGATAGAGAACACTCATTTAAAGAGAGAAATTTAAGGAACTTAGAACCAGGATTTTGGAAGGATTATCTATGTGACTATTAAAATGGTTCAAGAGCAAAGGCAGGAGAGAGGAACAGTAAACCAGGTACCAAAATCTCCATGGGATGGATGGAGATTTTGCATTAGTCAGTAAATGATAACATAATGTTTCCCTTTTAATCTGCTTTACATAGCTTCAGTTTTATATCTAGAACATCATATTTATCATTAGTATTCAATAATACTTTAAAAAGTATATAAATCATCTAACACTAAAAAATAGTCCCAAGAACTTTAAACCTGTATTTACTTTCTTCTTTGAAACTCCTATTTGTATTTGTTTGTTTCTTTGTTTTCAGAAAATAGCGTGCTTGCTTTAACAAACTTGGATAATAGAGCATGGTACTAATTACTTTTTTTATTCCTACTCTGTTTATCTTCCATCTCAGACTTCAGCAATGCATTTATTTTCTCAAAGTAATTGCCTAGGGGAACCACTGATTCTTATATATTATGTAATCTAGTACCCTTATTTTATAAGTGACAGAACTGAGACCCATAAAAAGTGTTGCTTGTTTAAGAACATCTGTCTAGTTAGTGTCAATTCCCAGTTGGGTCAGGATACCAAGATTAATGCCCTGATTTCTGGTCTAAACTGACTTTATGTAATGGTGTGGGAGTAGGTCTGATGAGGTTGCTCTAAAGATATAGCCAAATAAATCACATAGACTCTAGGATTTGGTTTTGACCTGCCCAGTCTGCTCTGCCATTAGAAAAAAGAAAAATTCTAACAAATAATAACTTGTTTCCATTCTGAAAAGGGGATGAGCTATAAACTTTTTACACTCTCAACTTTGGGAGACTATATATATATATATATATATATATATATATATATATATAAAATTATTTTTTTCGGTACCAATAAGTCTTTATTCATTGTATTTTCCCAAGGAAAAGAAGGGGAAGGGAAAAGGGTCAGCCTGTGTGTTACAAAATGATAGCAAATGGGAAAGGAAGTACCTGGCACAGCAAAATCAACCAACAAATAAACACTACACAGATGGGTCGCCAAAGCCCAAGGGGGCTCAGTCTCCTGCAGTTCAGTAATGAGGGGAAGGGATGAAGAACAGGTACATGCTTTTCTACCCTCCCTCCCTCCCTCCCTCCCCATAAATTCAAGATTTCACACAAAGCTTTGGTTTCTAGCAGTAAACATGGAGTTAATTCGTCCATCTCCTATTAAACAATCTTGTGGCCCCTTTGACGTAAGTTTCTTGCACCTGCATAAAAGTTCCTGAGTGACTTGGCTATATATTCATCTTTCCTTTTGTGGTCTCCCAACCCCACTTTCTACATGGAAGGCCACCTTGTTGCTCCTCTCTACCCTAGGATTAGAGATTCAAGTAGGTTTTAATCCATCCAAAGACAGCAGTCTGTTTGCCATGAATCAAATCAAGGAATGGTCATAACTTAGGAACAAGGGATGGAGAGTTCTTAGCTTCTTCAGGATTTTTGCACAAATCATTTAATCACAGACAAATTAAACGTATAGGTGTATGGACTATTTTTTGGGGGGGCACGAAGGGGGAAAGAAGAGGGGGTAGGAATACAGTTTTTAGAACAGAAGATCTTGTTCAAAATAGGAAACAGGGGAAGAGGAACACAAAAGAAAGTGTAGTTCAAGACCTCCCACTTCAAGAAGAGGGGCCCCCAATCTTATGTTTCAGATCTTTTTGGCTGGTGCAGACCTTTTGTCAAAAATGCTTTGGCTATTTTTCTCAATATAAAAAGAAATTTGTAAACAATAAAATCCCAAAAGAACATGGAGAAGACCAACACATTATATTTACACAAACTAGGCCACCTAGCAACCACCAGATCAGCTACTTGTGAAGTCCTACAAAGCCCAGACAAATACAATAGCTAGAGGGGGGCAGCAATTGGGGGAGACAAGAACCCAGGATCAGACACACATGACCCAATGTGTTCTATTGCATTTGCCCCATTACAACACAGTGAGGTAGGTTTGCAGTGATCTCAGCATGTAAATGAAACCCCCTTTTCTCCTTTAGCTACCGTGACGCTAATTACTGCGGCAGCAGGGCAGGACACTGGCTCTGGGAAACCACAAAGAAGCCATCACTGATGGTCTCTCTGGAAACCAAGGAGGAAAAGCCCAGAATTGTTAAAGATTAAGGATCTTATCCTTGTTTCATATATCCATCCCTGGGCAGCTTAAGATGGGTACAGAGGCATCATTCTTAAAACCTGTCCTTACCAACTCACAGTTTTTACAAAAACACTTACAATACACCCTGTTGTGTGTTAGGCCTAGCCCAATCCAGTGAAGGATGGACCTGGTATGTAAAGCGAGTCCTATGCCCTGGGATTACAGGTCTGGAACAGGAATCCTTTATCACACATACAGATGACCTCTGCCTAATCTTGGCTTCCCCTCTTTGCACCTTTTACCTGGCCCAGCCTCTCCTAACCTCTCTGTACCACCTTTTCCTGTTCAGACCAATTTCCAGTCTTTCAGTAGAAGGAGACCATGCCATGGGGCAACCCAGTTAAAACCTAGTCTCCCATGAAACATAGAAGATGGAGGGGTTTCAAGAGGACACTATGGCAGAAAAGCCAGCTCTAGTTGGCAAAAATGAGGTAGTTCAATAGGCTATACACTCCAAATAGTTGTTCTCTCTGGTGATACAGCAACAGAAAGTATTCCTGCTGTGCAGACCTGGAGCTGCTGCTGACTTATCCCTGAGATTGCTCGTGTACCTGAGAACACAGTGCAGGAATGAGGGCCTTAGATTAAAATACTCAAAAATACAAAACCAGAATATTTATATTATGGAAAAAAAAAGTTAAAATACACAAGATAACGTCATTCGCACATAGCTAGTACAGTTAGCATCCTGGAGAAAGTGGGACCCAAGGTACCGTCATCCAAGGGAGCAAATAAATAAAATTGTATTGGCCCGGAATGGGGTGGGAGTGAGCTTAGAAGCAGCAGGTCTGCAGCTGTTCCCTCAACCCCCATTTTGCCTATCATCACAACCCATTGCTTGGGACAGTTCTCAGCACTCTGTCCCAGGAGGGGGTTATGAGGAGACAGGATGCGGAAAACCCTGCCTTACCCCTGAGATATTTCCTCCCACAGAATGTAGTGGCTTGTGGGTTTGGGTCCATCAATCTGGTCTCATGCTTAATCTTTTCACTCTGGCATGGGAAATATTATTCCATATCCTTCTCGAAGAGTAAAACAACTTCCCTATCCAGGCCACTTTCAAAAGCTGGAGATTCTGGGGGTGGAGACTTAGATAAAGCATGCAGGAAGGGTTACCCCCAAAGCCCTCACGTGCATTTGGATAGAGCATGATTGGAGTTTCTTTGCCTCACCCCTTCCCTCCACCAAGAGGGAAGAGGGGGTGACACTGTAGACCCCGGCCTGAGATATATGGCAGTGCCAGCTGCCCCCTACCCACCCTGTCCCCCCTTTCTCCACTCTGCCGATCGATGCCTGTTCCTCAAAACTTTCTGATCACACACGGATAGCCCCCATCCACTGTGGCTCAATTCTGGGCCTCGGGGAGCATGGCAGGGCTATGGATCTCTTCTTCCTCCTGCTGAAAGTAGGCTGGCTTTCCCTGGGAGCTGGGAGCTTGCTGGGCCTTCAGTGGATGCGAGGCTACCATATGGTTGATGCTCTGGCAGAAGTGGCACTCTTTTGGCTGGGGTGGCCGTTTGCATTCCTTGGCATGATGGCCTAGACCTCCACAGTTGTAGCACCTATCTCCCTTTGATCTGCGTTTCTGCATGTTCTTCCATTTGGGCCGCCTCTCACTCCCAGTGCAGGACACCCCACCAGGGCCGGTGACTCGGATAGATTCCAGGCCCTTGGCAGACTTCTTAAAGGTGAACTCTACGGCCTCACCCTCCTTCAGGCTCCGGAAGCCCTCCATGTGCAGCTTACTCTGGTGCACAAAGACATCCGCCGGGGTGAGGGTGGGGTCGAGTGTGACCCCGGACAGGAAGCCGAATCCCATGCGCACGTTGAACCACTTAACAGATGCCGGCTCCGCACAGCAGCTGCGGCTCCACGGCCGCCCGGGCCGCGTCCTCCTGCTCCTCCTCCGGCCACCTGCAAACTGCTGGTTTGACACAGAGCTCACGGTAGTCGGTTGAGCCCGCGGCCCCGGGCCCCAGGTCGGCCGGCTGCTGGCCCCAGAGAAGTCTGGAGGCAAAGGGCTATATTTTTTAAATACCCACAAAAGTACTCATGTTGGCATCCAGATTTTATACACACTGACTGCCATTTACTTTAATCAAGCAGTGGCCTCCACTATGTCAGTCTTGGCTGTCATGAAGCAGAAAAAGGAATACTGCCTCATCAGACCCTAGAGAAATTCTATAATGGAACTTAACTCACTAAATGATGGCTAATAATTATATCACATAGTGAGACAATCCACTTGAAAATAAACTTAGTATAAAGCAATGTGAGTATCGAAAAGAAACATTTTCATTCCCTATTCAAAGGTATCTTGTTTTAAAATGTACCTTATATCTTATTTCTTATCTTCATGTCATATGCAGGTAGACAAAATCTGGTCTATTCTAAGAAAATAAGGTTAAGAATATTTTCCAAATTCTAATTTAAGGAAGAAAAGCCAAAACTAAAAATGACAGAGTTTAGTAAAGAAAGAGGTCCACATTCTGAGATATATGTTGTTTAGAATTTCCACTATTGTCAATTACATGTAAGTATTTTTTTTTAATTTATTTTATTTTTGGCTGCGTTGGGTCTTCATTGCTGCACACAGGCTTTATCTATTTGCAGCGAGCGGGGGCGACTCTTTGTCGTGATGTGTGAGCTTCTCATTGTGGTGGCTTCTCTTGTTGCGGAGCACGGGCTCTAGGCAAGCAGGCTTCAGTAGTTGTGGCACACGAGCTTAGTTGCTCTGCAGCATGTGGGATCTTCCCAGCCCAGGGCTCAAACTGTCCACTGCATTGGCAGGCAGATTCTTAACCACTGCACCATCAGGGAAGCCCTACATGTAAGTGCTGAATGTACAAATTTGCTCAACTCCTTAGCAAAAATATATAATTTATCACGAAAATGCTTACACACACAAACACACACACAGACATACAAAGAGAAGCCTCTCAAAATTTTAGGCATCAGAGAGAAGAAAGCCATAGTGATTTTTTCCACTTGAGATTAAAAGCATTTACCATTTGCACTATACATTTAGCGACTTATCTTTCTTTTATATCTCATGTTCTCAACTCAATCATAGGGTCAAGAATTATTCTTAGAATCTGTACTCCCACAACAGTGAGTAGGGTGCCCTGTACAATGACAGCTCCTAATGACTGTTACACACACCTAACAAGACAAACTATTGTCTAATTAGGAAAGGAGGGAATCAGAAATGATAAGAGTAACACTGGAAAGCCCCAGAATGATCATTACTCTTGAATTTCCTAATATTAAAGTAGATGTATTCGTATTTAGAGAAAAAGGTCATTTGAAAATAGACTATGAGTAAAAAAGAAAGCCTAGCTCTTTAGTTCTATACAATAACAAAATCTTACTCTAAAATTCCCTTTTCAAAATATGAGTTCTTGAAGACAAAAAAAAAAAAAAAAGAAACTGTTAGTTTAGAAATGTTTTCTGTTACATTGTCCTAAAACACAGTCAAATGTTTATTTTGCCTTTTATTCTTATTTCTTTACGTTCCCTATGTAGACTCTTGAGGTGAATAGGAGTCATCTGTTTCTATTACCTTTAAAAATGAGAAAAAAAAAGTGGTAAATAAGGATACAGAGAAGAGTCCTTGGTCTTTTCTCTGTCACGCTGTCCACAAATAGCTGAGGGAGGTGACGTAAGAGAGAGGTCAAGAGACTGAGACAGACCTGGGTCCACCTCCACCATTTCCTAGTTGAAAAGGAAATTCTTAGAAAGTTGTTAGCCCTGCACCTCAAACATAGTAAGGATACAATGAGGTCATCTATTAATATTTTATCACTTTTGACACAATGTATAAAATACCCTGTTTTTTGATAATTCTCCATATGAGAATATATCAGGAGGATTTTGCTTTTTATTGATAGCATGATAGACTTTTATAGAACTTTCACAGATACTCTTTTGAAACCACTTCAAACTCTGGAATCACTACTTTTTCACAGCTTCTCCCTTCTCCTCCAGTCCCAACTCCCTCAACTAACGTCACAGCCAGGACTGTATCAGGACGGCTCTGTAGCCATCGGCCATCTGCCATCTAGAACAGCCTTCCAGGACTCTCCATCCCATTAACTATCTTTAAAACTCAGCTAAAAATATTCTCTTCTTCCTTGCCTTATATATTTTAACTCTTCCCTGCCAGGGATTTTAACTTTGTAACCTAATGTTTTTTTAGCCTTAATTTTTTCTAATATCAATATAAATATTCAATTTAATTCACCCCATAGATGATGATACATTAAATACAAGTATCACAAATTAGCCTTAGTTCATGATGTCAACGACTTTTTTAAAACAAACATTACATCATGAAATAATGCAATCAGTGCTTTTAGATAGCTGAAAAAAATTGCAAACTACAAAAGATGTGAAATTAAGACATTTCATTAAAGAATGTACTGAGAAAGAGATGTGGAACTAGGATATAATTTTGAAGTTAAATTGGGAAGGAAAGTCACTAAGGTAGCCAGATACCTGACAACCACTTATAAGGAATCGGCTCTGTTCAAGTCACTGTGTTAAAAACTAGAGGGTTGAAGACTCCAAGTGTATAATCTAATAATACACATAAATGTAATATGAGGTGTAATTTTCAAGAAGAATAAAGTTGAAGGTCTCACACTTCCTGGTTTCAAAACTTAACTACAAAGCTACATTAAAACAGTGTGATACTGGTATAAAGGCAAACATACAGACTTTTGGAATAAAATAGAGAGCCTAGTAATAAGCCCTCACATATATGGTCAAATGATTTTCGACAAGGGTGCCAAGACCATTTAATGTGGAAAGGACAGTGCTTTCAACAAGTAGTGTTGGGAAAACTGGGTGTTTACATGCAAAAGAGTAAAGCTGGGCCATTACCTTTATACCACCTGCAAAAATTCAGTCAAAAGGGATCAAAGATCTGAAGAGTTAAAACTATAAACTCTTAGAAATAAAGAGGAAAAGCTTCATGACATTGGATTTGGCAATGATTTATTTGATACGAAACCAGAAACACAGACAACTAAAGAAAACTTATTGGAGTTAAAAATTAAAACCTTCTCTGTGTTAAAGGACACTATCATAAAGTGAAAAGGCAACCTACAGAATGGGAGAAAATATTTGCAAATCATATCTGGTGAGGGATTAATATCCAGAATATATAAAGAACTCTTTATAATTCAACAGCAATAATAACAACCAGTGCAAATTAAAAAACGGCAAATAGACATTTATCAAAAGAAGATATACTAATGGTCAATAAGAACACAAAGACACTCAGCATCATTAATCATAAAGGAAATGCAAATCAAAAACAATACCACTCCACACCTATTTACATGGCTATTTTTTTTTTTTTTTTAAAGGCATTAAAGAACAAACAAAAAAAGCAAAACAGAAAATAGCAAGTCTTGGTTAGGATGTGGAGAAATTGGAATCCTTGTGCATTCCAGGTGGAAATGCAAAATGCTGTAGCCACTGTGAAAAATGTTTTGGAAGTCCCTCAAAAAATTAAACATAAGATTGTCAGATGATCCAGCAATTTTACTTCTGGGTACGTACCCCAAAGAACTGAAAACAGGGACTTGAACAGATATTTATACCACATGTTCATAGCAGTATTATTCACAATAGTTGAAAGAAGGAAACAACCTAAGTGTCCATGAACAGATGAATGGGTAAGCAAAATGTGATATATACATACAATGGAATATTATTCAGCATTAAAAAAGGAAGAAAATTCTGACACATGCTACGACATGGTTGAAACTTAAAGACATGATGCTAAGTAAAATAAGCCAAACGAAAGAAGACAAATACTGTATGATTCCACTTATGTGAGATACTCAAATAATAGCAAATGTACATATTGGTCTCTGCTCCCAGTTCCTGGCACAGAGATCCTAAAAACCATGGAATTTCCTGAGCAATAAGAGCACTAGGATCATCTTTTGTTTTAATATTTGGTCTTTGACTCTAGTTCTTGACATGGAGCTCCCAAATCCCTTTGAATTTCCTGGGTGATAGGAGTGTCTTCTATTCTACTGAGGTGACTCTAGGTTGGCTCCTGTACAGGGGGTTGTCACCAGAAAGACCAAGCCCTGATTAGAAATTTGGAATTTTCAGGCCCTCCCTGTTCGGCAGAGAGGGGAGAGGGTCTGGAAATGGAGTTAATGATCCATTATGCTTTCTTGGTGAAGCCTACATAAAAATCCCCAAATTGTGGGGTTTGGAGAGCTTCAGGATGGCTGAACACATGGAAGTTCTGGGAGAGTGCTACACCCAGAGAGGCCATGGAGCCCCATCCTGAATACCTTACTCTGTGCATCTTCTCCACCTGGATGTTCACCTGTATCCTTTATCAAATCCTTTAAAAAACTGGTAAATTTAAGTAAGTGTTTCCCTGAGTTCCGTGAGCCAGTCTAGCAAATTAATTGAATCTGTATGGGGGGTCGTGGAAAGTCAGCTTTACGGCTAATAGATCAGAAACAAAGGTGAAAACTTGGACTTGCTATTGGCATCTATAGTGGGGTGGGAGCAGTCTTGGAGGACTGAATCCTTAACTTGTGGGATCAGATAGTGTCAGAATTGAGTTAAATTGTAGGATACCCAGCTGGTGGTGCAGAGAATCACTTAGTGGGGGAAAACCCATGCCTGGTGTTAGAAGTGCTGTGAGTTTGGTCATAGTGTGAGAGTAAAGGAGAAACACGGGAGTACTGTAGGTTTTTCCTACTCAGGGATCTAGAGTAGTCAAATTCATAGAGGTAGAAAGTAGAATGGTGGTTGTCAGGGGCTGCGGTGGTTGCAGGGGGGAAGGAGAGTTCTTGTTTCATGGGTACAGTTTGGAAAGGTGAAAAAGGCAGATGGTGGTGATGATCGCCAATAATGTAAATGTACTTTACACTACCAAACTGTGCACTTGAAAATGATAAAATAGTAAATTTTATGTTATGTACATTTTACCACATTAAAAAAATGATTTTCAAACGCACAGAATAGATACAATTGAGAAATTTACATAAAAAATACACATATATGTTATAAGTAATCAGAGAAGTGCAAATTAAAATAGATTTTGGGCTTCCCTGGTGGCGCAGTGGTTGGGAGTCCGCCTGCCGCTGCAGGGGACGCGGGTTCGTGCCCCGGTCTGGGAGGATCCCACATACCGCGGAGCGGCTGGGCCCGTGAGCCATGGCCGCTGAGCCTGCGTGTCCGGAGCCTGTGCTCCACAACAGGAGAGGCCACAGCAGTGACAGGCCCGCGTACCGCCAAAAAAAAATAAATAAAATAGTGAGATTTTAATTCACCCATCAGATTGTATGTATACACACACACACACACACACACACACACACACACACACACACGAGAATGAATTTGTTGGACGTAAATTTTCTTTTTGTTCAAGGGAGTCCTGCCTTTGAAAGTGCAATATACATTTACTGTTAACATTAAAACCGTTGATAACCCAACAATGTAATTCTTGGTTTGTAGCCTAGAAAGCATTTGTTCATAAAGAGCCATAAACAAAGACTTTCATTATGGGATTGTTTTGCAATAGGAATTAAAAAAAAAAAAAAATCCTAGTGTCCCTAACCATTTTACTGAACAAATGAATAGTAGTAAATCTGTATTATGAAATACTTATATTGTGGTTAAAACAAAAGCTATATACTTATACACATACATATGTAGGAAATGGAGGTATTTTCCAGACATATTGTTAAGTGATAAAAGAAGCTGCTAAAAAATGCATAGAATAAAATATTGTATTAAAAAATACCCAAACCCAAAACACATCTCGCTAAAACATATATTTCCCATTTTGTTTGTAAATTTTTGTAAAAAAATTCTTTAAATTTGTGGTTGGAAAATTTAACACTGTACTAATACTGTTGGAAATCAAATAAGGAATTAAATATTCCAATCTTCTATACTTTAACAAAGTAAACAATCTTTATTATCTTTGTACATATAATACAAAACTATGCATATATATAATTTTATGTAACATTATATAGTGTTTATAATATCAGTAGCTTCCTATTACTTTTGTTGATATCTCTTTTCATTATTTATTATTATTTTTTTTATTGGGGTATAGTTGCTTTACAATGTTCTGTTTCTGCTGTACAGCAAGGTGAATCAGCTATACGTATACATATATCCCCTCTTTTTTGGATTTCCTTCCCATTTAGCTCACCACAGAGCACTGAGTAGAGTTCCCTGTGCTATACAGTAGTTTCTCATTAGTTATCTATTTTATACATAGTAGTGTATATATGACAATCCCAATCTCCCAATTCATCCCACCCCTCATTTCCCCCCTTGGTGTCCATATATTTGTTCTCTACATCTGCGTCTCTATTTCTGCTTTGCATATAGGTTCATCTATACCATTTTTGTAGATTCCACATACATGCGTTAATATACAATATTTGTTTTCCTCTTTAGTTGCTATAACTTAAAGTACTTTTCTGTTTTTGAGATTTGTATTTGACAAACTCTGGAGTGCCAGAGTAAATATGTTAGTAAATATCATTGTATATTTTGAAATATTTTCACAAGAAAAATTCTAAGGAGTAGGAACACTGATTAAAAGCTATAAATGTTTTGTTGAATAATATTCCAGTGGTATTCGAGTAATTTACTCCAAATGTATCATGTGAGCATATTGCCTATTGCCTTCAAACCAACTTAGCCAATATTGGGTATGATTATTAACTTTTTTTTCTGACTTGGAAATCATAAATGGTATTCATTGCTGTTTAATTTGCAGTATTTTTCAATTTCAAAGGTGAAAAAATATCCAATATTGTGGTCTTCCAAATATATATTCTCTTCTGGGATTTTTTTCCTTTGCTTATTTTTCAAGGAGGTCTTACTATCATAGTTATCAAGTTATAGGAATATAATATAGATATTCCTAATTTACTATTATAGCGTCAATTTTCCATTGACTCTGCTTTTTCGCTTTTTAAAAATTTTATTAATAGTGCTATTATTATACAGTAGTATTAATATCATTATTACTATCATTTTCAGAAAGCTATCCTCTTTGTCCCCCATTATTAAATAAAACATAATACTGAGCCATGCACAAATCATAACAACAGAGCTTTATCTACTTGTACAAAGTATAGACATCTGTTTAACTTGCAGCCAAATCAAGAACTGAAATACTACCAAAATCTGAAGCCTCCTACTTCCTCTTTCAGTTAGTTCTTGTTATTTGTTACACTATAAATTAATTTTATACACACAATTCTTTTGACATTTTATAATCTTTGAATTATCTTTTCTCACCTCGAATTTTAGAAAGGTGCAATGGCCTCCAATATCAGACAAACACTCAAATTTACTTTATACTGATTCTCACTGTTTGATTTTGGGTGCTAGTCAACTTGAACATACAAACTCTTGGGAATGTAGCAAAAGTAGTCAAAACTCTCCTTAAAATATCAATTTATTAGGTGACTATGTACATGGAATTACTTACATTCAAATAAAATGACCAGATATATTAATTGGGAAATAATGGGCTTTATTTATCCGTTACTTCAAGTACTAGTTCACAAACTTTACCTGTAGCTATGCTATTACTGTCTTTTATCATCACCAAAGCCACATTTTTTTTTCCATCTAGGTACTTCCTAAGCACCTCATTTTTACTGCTGGCCAAGTTCTTTAAGATAGATATACTTTTTAATCCATATATGCTGCTATTCCTATAAGTTTTATTATTATGAGGCACAATTTTGTAAAAGTTTTATTATGAGACACATTTGTAAAATATATGGACTGGTGTTAGTTGTTCGTTTGTTTCTTTGCTTCTTGTTTTGTCCTGGAGGTTTATTTTCATGATCCCTAAATAGTTAAGTATAGCCAGTTGATATATTACACATTGATACATCTAGCCCCTAAAAGGATTGATACCAGTAGATAGCTTTGCAATTGTGAGATCACTTTCTTATAAAAAAAAAATTACCAACTCTGGGTTAAATAAATATATCTGGCTCTTTTTCTTTAAACCAGCTCTATCAGATGACATCTAAGTGTATCGAGACGTTTCATTTATTGACATTATTTTAGGCCAATGTGTCATCTGGGCATTGTGTTTTGTTGTTCAAAATATTATAATAATTGTTATTATACCCCTTAATATATGAGATTTTTGGAGAGAGATGAATAGAAGAAGACTGTAATTAAGGGAAAACTTTTGGAAAAACATTTTATATCCTGGAATATGTGGTAACTCTCTTCTCTCTTGTGCCTTAACAAAATGGAAAATACTTGGTGTAAACATATTTAAATTACCCTCTGTTCAGGGTAGTTTAACTTCCCTCCATTACATAGGGCAATGTAACATCCTTTATGATGACCTCAAATTTATTTGTGCTTAATGCCTATCAGAAGTTCATATATAGCTGGACTCCTTATCTCAGCTCAAATCCACTGTTACACCCATGCTTTGGTCTCTATCTCTCCAAGAGATTCAAAGTTAGAGATCCAAAGAGCTGCCTCCCCTCCTTGGCTCTTCTTTCATGATGTTACAGCAAAAACACCTCTGCTGCTTAAGTTCCTACCTCAACTCCTCATTTTCTCTTCTCAGCGCCTATTCATTTCTCATTATCTAATAATTACCATGGAAAGTTTTAAACTGATCTAAAATTAATTTTGTTATTTGGTGAGGGGTATAGATGTAATTCATCTGACAAAAAATCAGTTGTCCCTGGTCAGTTGTATATAATCCTTTCTTCTCTTTTGTGTTTACTCCTATATTTTAAATTTTCTATTAGAGATAAAATTCTGATTTTTATTCTATTTTGCAGATAAAAATGCCAATATTTCTGCTAGTTTTTCACAGCCTTAATTTTTATATGATAAATTTAGTGCCTTTCCCTCAAAATTAGTATTCGATAACCTTCCCTTGTTATTATTCTGTATATATCAAATATATTTAAAATATATATATATATACACATATATATATATATAATATATTTGCTACATTGCTGGAAAATATCTTTTGAGATTTTTAGTGGGAACACTGTAACTGTGTACATAAATGTGAGGAGAATAATTTATTTGTTTGCTTACGCAATGCCTGCCTGTGGCAGCTGGATTAAATTCCTTACTTCTTTTCAATGTTTTTCATCACTATATAATTTTGAAAATTTACCAAAATTTTACAGACTCTTAAAGGGATAACTGATGGTTGAGTGAGGGTAAAAGGATTCTGTTAACCAGAACTAGAAGGAAAATTTAAATATATGCACAGTTTTTACTTATACTTCAAAAAAATTTTTTATGCAAGTCATTAGGAAACTGTTAGCATAGAAATAAACAGCATTCATAAGTGAAATGTGTGTTGACCCTCTGAGAGCTATGCCATTTTAACTGCTAAGCTATACCTAGAAAAGGGATTGCTTTCAAAGGAAATCATAACCCCAAATAAAAGAATAAGTGGCATAATGTGGACAATATCATTGCTTGAGGACGTTTCAGAATTTAAGGTTCTTTTGAATTCATAATTTCTTAGCTTCATTATAAACTTAAAATTAAGCAAAGTAATTTGGTGTTCAATAGTCATTTCAGGCACAGAAAGCATTGGATAGAGACTGAGAAAAAGGAGCTCTTTTCCTAGGTCTGCTACTTGAAAATTCCAGGTTATTTCTGTTCCTCATCTTGACCACATAAAAAATGGAGATGATGATTAGAACTGTGACCAATCTGCATTTGAGACATTAGGCAGATTAACCCAAATTTGAACTCTTATCAGTTGAGGTAATTGTAGTAAAATTGCTCATCATATCATTATATTTATACCCTCCTATATTAGTACAGGTTTTACTTAAAAAAAAAAGATCTGTGCAATCTTAATAAAGTATCAGGTTTTCAGAGAATATCCCATACAGCTACAAAATGCATGAAATCCTAAGGGTAAGTACCATTTATTCTGATCTGCTGGGAAGCACATTGACGAAATGAAGACATGGCTTTTTAGAAGACTAAGGACTGCTTCCAGGCAGTAGTTACATTTTCTATAGCATTAAAAAAAAAAAAAAAAAACTTTCACTCTCTTCAATTTAAAAATGGTTTTCAAGTCTCAAGTTTTCTGTTAGATATGCCAATCTGGAAACCCAGAATGAAGGAGAAAGTGAAAGAAGAGTTAGACTATAAAGCTGCTAATACATTAGCTAATTCTTTCATGAAACATTTTCAACATAGGATATTAAATCACCTTTTTCCTGTTCAGTTAGCTTTTGAGTCTGATGAGCTTCAAAGACCAGATGGAAAAGCAAGGCCCAAAAAGACTGACTTATAAGCACACAGTTTAAAAATTCAGCAGAAGAAGTAGCGTTGCTCCTAAGATCTCTTGTAGACTCCAGCTAGTTTCTGTGATGTTGCAATAAAAACTAAAAATAAAGAGAGAGAGAGAAAGAAGAAGAGAGAGAAGAGAGGAAGAGGGAAAAGAGAAAGAGAAAGAAAAAAAAAAAAGGAAAAAACCCCAGGATGGAATAGAGTTTTATGAAGTGAATTAAATGGCTTTTTGAGGATTTTAAAACAGCTGCAGAAAATATCCTTCATTTTGCCTATTGATGGCAGCGGCAAATTATAGGCTTATTTTCCACACCATTCTTCAGTCAGTGTCAGTAATGACCCTATGTGCAATATTCAAAAATATGATCCTCTTTATTCCCTAGTGGGGTCCACATTCAATGAGGGAGAATTTCGGAGGAGCCCCGCCTTGATTTCATGCAGTGTGTTGAGCCAATTGGTCATGACTGGGTATTAGGTGAACTGCTGACCTCACAGTGGATGCAGCTTTCAAAAGTGCTTAACTTAGTAGCAGAGAGTAGCTTACCCCCTGGTGAAATCAGGATCAATACTTATTAAATACTTCATGAAGTCTATTCGTTTCTAAAATAGCCACTTGTCTGCCCTTCCTGTCATGTTCTGAATTAATTTGTTATGTAATACGATTCTTATATTTTATATTAGGTTACTTATAGGCTGAAAAGGGAAAGGCAAACCAGGGATGATGGGGAGGAGGGTTAGTTTGTTATTGTTTTATCATTAACTATCTCTTCTCCCTTTTCTAAGAGATTGAGTATAACACCCTGCTAGACAATAATTTTATTATTTTCATTCTTCTTCCCTCTTCATTAGTTTTAGGTCTAAACGCACAAGCAAAAGATTAAACATTTGGTATGTACTTTCTTCCTAGTTCTTTGAAAAATGTATAATTATGCTTCTCTGTAACTTTCTTTTTTCCGAACAGTACATCTTGGGCATGAAATTATTATTTTTTAAAATTTTTTATTGGAGTATAGTTGATTTACAATGTTGTGTTAGTTTCAGGTATACAGCAAAGTGAATCAAATATACATACGCATATATCCATTCTTTTTTAGATTCTTTTCCCATATAGGTCATTACAGAGTATTGAGTAGAGTTCCCTGTGCTGTACAGTAGGTTCTTATTAGTTATCTTATACATAGTAGTGTGTGTATGTCAATCCCAATCTCCCAGTTTATCCCTCCCCCATCCCTTTCACCCCTGGTAACCATAAGTTTGTTTTCTACATCTGTGATTCTGTTTCTGTTTTGTTAACAAGTTCATTTGTACCTTTTTTTTTTTTTTTTTTCGGATTCCACAGGCATGGAATTTACATGGTTGTATGACATTCCCTGTATGGGGAAATTTTTAACACATTTCTTATTGATTGGCATTTGAGTGTTTCTAAAGTGTTGGTCATTTTAAATAATACTTCTGTAAACATTCTTGAACATCCTTGTATATGTCTATATATTTGAGTATTTCCATTGGTGAAATTAACAGACTTGGAATGCTGGTTTATAAGTGCATTTTAAAGGCTATATCAATTTAGACTTCATCAATACTGTGCAAAAGTGTCTGTTTCCCTTACTCTACAAATAGCATGCAATACTAGCAGTCTTTGAAATCTTCAACAGTTGCACAGTGACTTTTCATTGCTCTGTTTACTTGTGTAGTACCACATGGTAAAATAACTTTATTATTGATAATAATGCACATGATGTAAGTTCATATGATAGAAAAAATAGAAATCAATAAATGTGGTGCCTAATTATTCTAACTCAATCATTAAATCCTTCCTTGTCTATCTTTCCAGAATTTTATGATAATTCAGGAACACCCAAAACTTTGCAAATATTTTAAACTTTTTCTTAATTTTATAGCGCTCCAGTTTACTTTTATTTTTCAAGTGAAGCATATTTCATTAAATATTTTGTGTGAAATTATTTAACTTATGTGGGAAAAAAAAAAAAAAAAAACTGAGCCCTTTATTCCTCAGTACAAAATAAGTAATAAAAATTGGTTTCTTTGTCGTTTGACTGCATTGTTTACTGTAAGATTTGAAGACCTAAAGTCTATTTTTTAAAGTTATTTTATTAGTTGTGTTATTCAAAGAATATTTATTCTCTAGGGAAGCATTCCACCACTCAATATTTCATGTCTAGAAAGTAGTAGAGTCATCTCTATTTAAGTTTATCCTTACCTACATAATATGTGTCACATCTTATATTGTAAAATATAATATGATTTTGCATAAGTGACATGCCACAATATGGTGTCTAAAATTTAAAGTAAAAACCTTTATTTTGGGTTCTGATATTTACAGTCAGTTTTGATAGTAAAATAATTTGATAAAAACAAATGTAATAAAGTAAAATATAAAGTATTGGTAATTCCATGTAGGTATTTTTTATTTTAAAATTTTCTATCAATAATATTTAAAATTATTATTTTGATTATTACTTTAATCCAATGTTAAAATGCAATTAATATAATCCTATTGTAATTTTTAAACTAATTTTTTTTCACCTTGAAAGTACTTGGTTCTAGTATTGAAACAAACAAAAATGTTTGAAACAATTAATTATTTCTCGTTTATTTTTAAGAAGAATAGTGTGTTGATATTTCCCAATGATAAGATTAGTCTTCTCTAAGCGTATAATTGTGGTTGGTTTAGCTAACCATTTAAAAACTATTTCAACAATTATTTTTGACTAATATGGGTATACTGAAAGAATTTTCCTAAAGATTTTTTTAAAGCAACAATATTAAGGATTCTAAAATAATAACAATATTTATTTCATACTTTATACTAATTTCATGAGTTTAGTCTGTTTGTTACTTGTTACCTTCACTGTCTTTTGCTAATAAAGAAGCATTATTTTTAATTTTTGTATAATTAAGAAAACTGATCCTCAAAGAGAATAAATGACTGCCCAAGACTCTAAAACCAATAAAGACCCAAAAGTAAAGCAGAGTTCCCTTCAAAGTTAAACCTGAGAGAGAGAGAGAGAGAGAGAGAGAGAAGGGGAGGGAGAAAGAGCATGTGTGTGCACGCATGCGTGTGCATGTTCATGCTAAGATAGACATTTGAGTTGCTTGGAACGACCACATTTTAAATGCATTTTTTTTAAGAAAAAGAAATAAAAGTCAAGTAGTAGGAAAATGGGAATATTATGGAAATTCAACAGACTAAAAGCAATGTGAATATGTGGATACAGTGGAACAAAGTGGACAACTTACAGTTTTGATATGCGAGTGAATATATTTGGAATGTCAAATGAAATCATAACTTCGGTAAAATTTTGAAATTTCAAGAAATAATGTAAAAATTATTCAAAGGTGAAAATGATTGAGTACTGGGTAGGAAGTCATCTGAATTTTGTCCTTCACTCTATTCATTTGTGTCTCTCTTTGATATCCATTTACCAATGTAGCATCCAGATTTTCTACATGTTCATTCCTCTGTTACAACTATATCTCCTATGACTCTATCACTTTATAAAACACAACTTTTACTCATTCATAGTTTGATAACTTTGCTCAGTATTGTCCCCATACTTGAGATGTCCTTTCTTCAATTATTACATCAACTATTTCCAATGCTCTGAGTGCAAAAAATAATTTTCTTCTGGTTAGTTCCTTAGTCAGTATCTTGCCCAAATAACTGTGATTCCTATAAATTAACCATAGAAAAATAACAACTCCTATTTCCTGAGTGCTTATTATGTGGCTAATCATTTTTAAGTGCTTTGCTTATAATACCTCCTTTATTTCTCAGAAAAACCTGATAAGATAGGTAATATTTTGACCCTCATTTTAAAGATAAATATACTGAGGCCAGAGACGTTAAGTACATTTCTGAAAATTGCATAACTATTAACTGGCTGAGTCTGCATTGTTTGGCCCATAACTACTTATTATTATTGCCACTTTTAATTCTCATCGACACATAATGAACATTTGTGTCTTCCTAAATAGGTAAATGCTCTTTAAAGCCAACACATAGCTTTGATAATTTTACATTGGTCCTAACACTTAACAGAACTGGGACACAGAGTAGGAGCTTAATAAGACATCAGGGAAAAAATGAATATGTTTTTAATATTAAGAACTCTGTTAAGGGTTATTGAGGAGTTAGAAAAATTATAATACAATTCTCTAGTGATGTGGAATATCTAATTGAATTTACTTATGGTCTTTATATGAAGGAGAAAAAATGCATGTGACAGCTGTGATATCTGTAAAACCTTTGTCTAAAAAAAATTGGTTCCTTGTGTCTCAATTTCACTGTTTACACTGAATCTTTTTGTTTGTTTGTTTTCATGATTTTTTAAAATTCCAAAAAAGCTATTTTCAACCAAGTTAGCTTTGCTGATGTGGTTTTAGTAACTCCTATCTGAAATCATTCGCAGGAAACATTTTTTTTTTTCTTTATGGCTATTTCAAAAAAGAAAAATACTTAATATCAGTATGAATAACACATGTGCTCATTGCAGCATAATGTTGGTGCAATCTGTGCTTGATACAGTTATAAATAAGTCTTTGAAAGCATTTTTCTGTATTTTAAATAAAGGCTATAGAAAGCCACGAGAAGGATCTAGTCTTGTTAATATCACAAGCTGTTTCCCCACCTGCACTAGGAGCAGCTTTAGTACAGCAGCTGTCTGAGTTTGTGTTGGCACATCACTGTCTGCACAGAAACCCCATGGTTTACACAGAAAATGAATAGGCCACAGTTCCAATGGGGGTCTCTAATAATCCTTCCTCTAATGCTACCATGTGTGAGCATTGGGCTTTGAAGTGGTGTGAGGTGTGAAGTTTCAGGAGGATTATACAAAGCCACTCAATTTCGAAAGGTAGAAAAGAACATTAGAAAAAGCTGAGAGTGCCTTTGCTTTCCTCCTGCATGTTGATCAAATGCAGTTTATATTGATATTAGAGCTTCATGTCCAGCATGTGATAGCAAGTGAGGGATTGGTATAATTATGTGATTCACTCCATTCGGCCCCCTTTAACATTGACAAACAAAACCCAGCACAGATGTTTCATTGATTTTATTTACCAAATATTAGCTGTGAAAATATTAACCTGATGGGAACAAATATCTATCCAGTAGTACCTGTGGAGATTAAATCCAGGGAGGACAAAATTTATACACTGAGCTTACCTATGTATAGATGGGTGGCCACTGGATTTTCAGGAATAAATTTTTCTTTCTTTCTTTCTTCCTTCCTTCCTTCCTGTTTCTTTTTTTCTTTTAAATTCACATGAATTTTTGAAAGTATCATCCATGGCAGTCAATTAATCATGGTCCATTAGGCCATGTGCATAATTGACAACCTATTTGTTGAATGGCAGGAATTCAAGTAAAACTGAGGACTTACACTCCAATAACTTTTTTTAAGGCACTTTAGGGAACACGAAACTCCCTTTTGAGAGTATTCTGAGCATTTTGAGGGGACTACAGTATAATGAAGGTGAGGCCATATAATCCATCACTTGGAAAACTACTGTGTGCAATCACAGAAGCAAAATACTAGGATCTCATCAGCCACCTACTGCCGCACATTTGGATTTGACTTCAAAAGGTCTTTAAGCATTGGGGATGCCCAATATCAACTTGAGAAATTTTTATCTTCATTACTATATGAAAAAGGAAATAAAACATCTGGATACTCAGTCGAATATACACTTCTCCTTAATAGATCAGGCACTATGCTAAGCACTTCAGAATTGAAGATTAATGATATATGGGACTTAGACCAAAAGACTCATGTTCAAGGGGAGATGATTGACATGTAAACAGAAAGTACACTAACAGACAGCTATAGAGGTATCTTAGAGGAGAGGGTGATTAACCCTTTCAGGAAGTAAAGCAGGGAAGGCCTGTGAGAAGATAACATCTCAAAGGAGGACTTAGAAGAACAGGTAGAACTCTTCTAGGTGGATTAAAAGGCAGAATGAACCATATAGGCAGTGTGTGTTTGTAGACTATATGAAGTTTGGTATTGCGGGAACTCAAAATAAATTGGGAAAGGGTAGAGACACTCGAAAGATGAATCTGCAGAATAGGTAAAAGTCAGATCGTGAAGGATATTTTATTTTTCCTTAAGGATCTCAGAATGAGGAACTATTGATGTGAAAGAAGTCAGAGGTTGGCATGTTTTATATTTGTGTTTGAGGAAGGTGCTTCTGACAGAGTGCAGTGTGAACTGGAGGGAGGCCTAGGTAAGGCTGAATACTTAGAAGGATTTTACTGCAGTGCAAAGTCCAATAATGGGGGAAATGGCAGGAAATGTGCAATAAGAGGGACAAACAAGGCGACATGTAAGAAATGGGTTTGTCAGGGTTTCTTGAAGAGTTGATGGATAAGGAAGAAGTGGGTAACATTTCTCTGAGTTGGTAAATCTTGTAAGTCCTTTTTCATAAGATTCACAGAACATCACCCCCTCTTAAGTTATACAGACAACAGTGACTTCTCTGTCCACTGTTCTGGATTTTTCTAGCCTCTAAACACTCTCCTGATTTTATGCAACAGAATATAAACAAACTATAGCCTTGTAGGACAGAACAGCCAATGGCTGGTTCCCGTAGAGCTTGACAAATGTTCTGTGCCTGTCATGGCTTGACGACACAGTTTTAAGCCACAGACTAAAGGTGATTGTAGCTACCACTGCCCTCCTTCATGTTAAAACAGCTTGCAGTATTTTGCCCTAATATTGTCAAGAATCACAGTTCCTTTCCCAGAAAACTGCTCTAATTGGATTCAGTGGACCTTGACTGGCTTGTCACAGCTTTGTTCAGGGTGAAGGTGAAATCTTTGAGGAGTTTGCTCCTGAAATCAAGAGCTGGGCATCTTTGATGAGGGCATTTGAGAGTATATATCTTAATGCAATTTTTATATTACTTTTCTTGAACAAAATGATTTTTCTTCTGTATTAAAAAATAATCCCAATTTTAAATTTGCAACAGGTGGGAAGTTGCTATTAAAACTACAGCTACACTGCTTATGAAGAATCGGGCATGTGTCCTGAGTGAGCACAGGTATGGGAGAAGAATCTCAACTTTGTTAGGTAAGTGCTCTTCCTAAAGCTTCTAGAATCTGTACAGTGTACAAAACCATCATTTAAAATAATTTTTGTTGGATTTTCCTAGATAAATGGGAAGCAAATTAATTTACATTTCTCATTCAAATTTCCTCAATTCATAGTTTGGTGGTGGAGCTATTGTCACTTTGAGATTTTATACAATACACACACGAGTATATACATATACAGGTAAGTGTATGAATGCACATACATGTTAAATATTGAAAAACTTTATCAAAAAACTGTATCTGCCTAGGTTACCAAGTAGAAAGTGTGATCACTTTTTGAAAAATGTGAATACACTAATTTTAAAAAAAAATATCTTGATGTCTCAAAAAGTAGAACCAGGATGTCCCAAAGTGTACAAATATTAAATTATATGAATCATTTGGTTCTAAGTTTCAATGAAGGGAGTTCAACCAAGTTCGTACTTGGTCTATTTCCCAAGAAGCCACAATGATGTATACTAAATAACAGAATCAATTTGTCTCTTCATTTGTTTACCCAAAAGCAGAAATGTGGCAGGGAGAAACTTAAATAGTGGCATGTCCAGGAATGAGAAGCATAGCTCCCTAAAGAGAAAGTAAATGTTACAACAGAGAGCTCTGTGGAAGGTGAGCCTGTCAGAGTTGATTCTGCTAAATGAAGAGGCAAAAAGAGAGGCACCTCTGACTTCTCAACTTCATATTAAAAAATTCTACTGCTCACGAACCCGATTCCCTGACAAGCAGGTTGACATTAAGTCCTCATTCTTTAGAAATTTTAATATTTGGCAACTTCATGAAGTATGTCACCAGAAATGTAAAAAGCAATTCTCAAGATATGGCACTCTTTCCGTTTTGGTCAGGATATAATTCTGTTCTTTTTAATGAGTTGTTTGATTATCACTGTGGGCCTGAGAATACCTGAATTCTGAGGTGCTCTACAGAACGACAACTGAAAGAGCAGGCAGTGATCTTCAAGTAGATCAGCTTCTGAAAGTGGTTTTACTTTCATCCATCACTGGCATTGAATTGTTTGTATGTCCCTTTATTGAGAAAGGGAAAGAGAAGAGATTGGAGTTTTATAAGATTTATATGATTTTAGGTGCTAACTGGAACACCTAAAAGTAAGAGCATGTTCATGACATTTTGCTGTGTTTTTTGTCTACTGTCTGAAAAACTCTCATTCAGAAATGAATTATGATAATACTGTCCTAAGTGGGCTCAGCATGGGGTTGAATAAGTGCTGCTCTTTTGAAAGAAACCAGACTTTCTGAGAAAGAATTAAAATTCTACACTGATGAGAAAACTTTGGATGCTCTAAATTAAACTTGATAAAGAATTTATTTTAACTGATCTTTACTCTGGTTCCATGATGGGTGGGTGGGAGTGAGGGAGGGAAACTTTCCTACTTCCCTGAAACCCTAAAATTTTTCAGGTATTTTTCCTGTAATGTCTGATTAATGGCACCCTTGATTTTGATTTATATTATCCTATTATTCATTGTATGGGAGAAAAAGAAGTCACTTTTTTTTCAATATAATTTTAAAAATTAGGGCTAGCAGTGATGGAATTTAAAATCAAATTATCCTGTCAGAGTGACAGATAAATCTCAAGATATTCTAATGAAGTTTTCCACTGGCAGGATGCTGAATTTCTCCCTTTCCCAGACTCCTTTATTCAAGATTTTGACTGTGAGTGACAAGGATCATGTGTGTTTTGAAACCTGTTGCTATCTGTGTCAATTTAGTTCTTATTTAGAAATTCTGGGGTGGCTTCTTTCTTGTTTACTCTAGGTTAAAAGGGAAATATATATACACAGTTGTCAGGTGAGTGCATTTTTTACTATGGAAAGTTGTGGGTAATTACCATAGACCTGAACTTGGTTATGTTTAGTAGGTTCACCAGATTCTACCCTTGCCTTTACATATTACTATTCTTAAAGGAATTTCTGCTATGGAAGTGGTATAAATATGACACAATTTTCTTACTATACTGGTCTTTGATTCTTTTTCTTTTTTGTTGTTTCTCCAAACAAAATTTGAAAACTTAAGTTTTCACAGTATTGGGTAGACCTCTCGAATTCCAGATTCAGTTAATAATTTTTGTTTTATGTAGTCATGGATTCAGAGACTCCATTTCTGATAGCTAAAAAGAAACTACTCTTTGCTGGCCTTTAAAAGCATGGAACAACAATACTTCCTAAATGAAATAATGGCTATCACTTTATTCCTCTGCAAAAGAACATATCTAAGCTAAGCAAGCAGTGTATCAAATGACATTAGATAAGTAACTGAATTGCCAATTGATAGTTTAAAATGTCTGGAGAAAACAAAGGGAGTACAGAAAAAGAATGATTCGTTTTTAAGGGACCTTCTGTATTAAGAGATTGTCTTGGAGTAGAAAGAGCCTTTGCAGTATGAGGTTGGCTGTAGACTGAGCCTGTTCCCTGACTGATTATACAGGTAGTTCATGACAAGTCGGTAAGTTTCAGTTTCCACATGAAAACAGGCCAGAAGCTAGTCAAAAGCTCAGCTATAGTGCAGAACTTTACTTCTTCATTACATTTCTGTCTTTTCATGTTGTAGCAATCCCTACAACAGAGGATATTAACGGGTAAGTGCCTCTTGAGCAACCTGCTTTGGTTACTCAGTTAGTATCTCAAAATGAGGAATGGCGAGGACATTAGGTGATAATTCAAACAACAGATGATACTCAGAAGAAAATGTGGCAGGGCACCTCTGTGTAGGCCCTGAAGAGCCGCACATACTGTACTAGTTAAGAGTCTTAATAAAAGAACAGAAGGAAGGAAAAATAACACAAAATGAAGAAGGAATTACTTAAGATTAAATAGTTTCTATTACAGAAATAGGCTACATGTAGAGCTAATGGCAGGCATTTTCTACAGACAGATGGAATACTCTCATCTCCCAATGGTATAGATATGAAGTCTCTGTTAAGATTCATTTGTCCTGAAACATTTGCATATAAATATAAACATCATTACTAGGGGCTAATTGCCCTGTAGGAACTAAAATGTGGGAATTAGCATCTTTAGTCGTTTTTATTATTATTTTTTAAAGTATCTCTAACACGCATCATATTTGGTACTGCATGGCTGCAACAGATAATTACCACCATTAAGAATCTCAAATGCAAAATCAAAACCATTTGGAATGGCTTCCAGGGCAATCCAGCACAGTGAGTAGCCACCAAAATGAGTACATGAGGTTTATGTTCATGCATATTCATAAGGGTACTTAATTTGACATTCATAGTAGGGGGCTTTTGAAAGCTTGTCAAAAGAGCAGCCCCAAAACAAGACCAAACATCAAAGGTAAGAAGATGCAGTACATCTCGCTCCCACACACATACAAATATCGCTTACAGGAGGCAATGAATAACACTAAAGGAATTATTTATTTTAACTACTCAGAGGAGATGGCAACTTCTACGAAGATACAAACCACAGGCCTTTGCCTTTATCGTTCATCTTATTGACCAGAAAGGTCAGAAGTATAAGTTATTCAAAGGATGGATCATAGGCAACAATTCTGGACAAATGGGCACGTAGACTTGTGTGATTAATGCCCCTTGCTGTGCAGAATATGAGGAAGAGTTTGAGGACATGTCTTAAGGACAGAAAAAAGAACAGTGTTTATAAGAATACAAGAGTGGCTTCTGCACTAACTGTCTCTGAAACATTGCCCATTTTGTGGGTGGATCTGTGTATTTTAGCATACAAGTGCTGCCTTTTTCAACTGTTGTGTTCAGAGGCGATCTTGCTGACATTATACTTTTCAAAACCATTTCTATAACATTCAGCAAATATTTGTTCTGGTGGAACAAATCTGTTAAATTATAGATTAGAAACAGTACAAAGAAACCTTTACAAATGTATCAGTTTCAGTTTTGCACAAAGCAAGCAGAATTATATTTAAGTGAAGCACTCCTTGTTAGAATAAAACATCTACATAAACAATGTACTATGTTTGATTTTCCAATCCTCTCCCCCTCCTTGGATGGGCATGGATGTCTGAAGTTGTGAAAGACACAGATAGTATTGGGGTGACATCTCGTCAGTTCCTTTACTATGCCCACCTATATCTACAATTCCTTTCTGCTCCTCTGTCATTTTCCTATCTTTCCCAGTTCCTTTTCCTTAGTTTCATTCGCTGCCCACAGCTTTTCCCACTTGATTCTCCAGTTCCTAGGAATGGTCTAAGTATGAAACAATGACTCTTTTCCCATAATTGTGGTCCCATAATATTTAATCAGCATTCAGTTTTGTTTAATCCTCCCTTCACACCTATAGACAATCATTATATTGGAAAAATATTGGAGAGTAGCATATTAGTGGTTTTAAAAACATGCTGGGTATGAATGCCAGGGTACTACTAGACTTACCATAGGCTTCAAGTGACCTGTTTATGGGTGTAGATACATAAGTCAAGTATTAAATTGTTTTATAAGAGAAGAATAAAGTTTAATTTAGTGATTCTTTGCTAAAGATTTATTTTTAGGGCTATTACGTTATTTTATAGTACCTTAACAATCATTATTATTTTAAAATTTGTCAAAAGGTTTAAAAAAATACTTGTAATTCCTAGTGATAATAAATAAATAGGTGAATTAGTTGAAGAGAGAATTAAAAAAAAAAAGACAAAATTATCTAAAATACCAACTCTTCAAAATCAGTCACTAAAAAATAACCAACATAGCATGAAAGAGAAATATAACTTAGCAGGCTCTAAACATGCTTTAAAATGTGTTTTTAAATACATTTTAAGCATATTGAAACATAGTATAAGTACTGGAACATATTATAAAGACACAATACATGAAACAGCAGTACACACAATAATATGCAGACAGATAAATGGGACTGAATAGAAAACACAGAAACATATGTGTGGGTACATGTATATGAATTCAATATATATAGAATTAAGAAAAGGTCACAAACCATTTGCAAAAGGTTTACTTAATAAATGGAGTTAAAATATTGGCTATCTTTAGGAGGGGACAGTAATGTAGATCCTCATTGTACATCATATACCAAAATATATTCAACAGGGAAACATAGAAGGTAAAATGATAAATTAATGGAAAGTCAATTTAGGGTAAATGTAAAACTAAAATCTTATAATAATGAAATGACAATTTGGATAATTTTTGTGATCTGTAGACTTCTAAGCATAAACAAACTTTTAAATTATGAAATCAACAAACACCAAGGGTAAGATCAATATACTTGAATTAAAATTTACAAACGTTTATACATCAAAAAGTCATTATTAGAAAAATTAAATGATAAATAACAAACTGAGGAAATACTTTTCCAAAATGCAGACATTAAAGAATTTTAAAAACACTAAAGTCTTTTTTTTTTAATGGTCAACAATGGTAAAGAGATTTCAAAGTATAAGAACTGCAAAAGAATAATGAGCATATGAAAATAGCTCAACTTCAGTCATAATATAAGGGAAAGGAAATTTAAAAAAAAAAAAAGCATAAAGGAGCCCTTTTTTGTTTTTCCAACACAGAAAACATTTTAAGAGATGAAATCCTCCCTGTGTTTTTTTTGGAGAAACATAGGCAGGCTCATGGACAACTGATGTGTACGTAGATTAGTTTCAACCTTCTGAAAAACAGTTTTACTACCACGTAACAAGAGCTTGACAATCTTGTAGAAAACACAGTACTGGTTTTAAAATATAAGACTATTTCCTATGTAAATGATTAGAAATTCAGAGAATTATTTAGAGCCAAAGATTGTCTTTATGAGAAAAATTTTAATTATTTTTACCCTAAGCATTTTTCAATTTTTCTATTGTTTGACAAAGTAGTATAAACAATGTAAGATGTTTTCTCTTTATATTTACACTGATTGGAAGTTGCTGGTCCCAACCTTGATGTATAACCCGCCTTCAGATTCTCAAGGTCTGTGTAGGTGTCACAGAGATTTCTTCAGAAAAGTGTCCATGTCCTCCATACCAGTCAACAGAGAGGAACACAGGGGGATCAGGCTTCTGTGCAGGATAGAGGGTGGCGGAGAAGGCAGAGGAGCTTCAGCCCAAGCTTACCTGAAGCAGTACAACCTTGGCAATGCAAGAGAAAGGTATTTAGCTGTTGATGACTGCAGCCTTTATTGAGCTGGTAGCATTTATTCATGCTCTGTTAGTGTCATAGTAAGGTACTTGGATACTGAGGATGATAAAGTAATGAATCAAACATGGACTGTGATATATAGAAACACAGAGTCATGAATAGGAGATAAATGTGTGCACATGCATACTTGTGTGTGTATATATGTGCACATACACACCTGCACACATACATATGTATACATACACACTTGAAATTCAGTATATTAAGGAAAGAGATGCTCCTCAGGACATATATTTAATACAGATTTCTACTTCCACAATTATTTTTTATCAGGTCAACTCATCCTGTTTACTTTTCTTTCTCAGAACAATCTGAATTTACTTCATTTGCTTGTTTATTGTCTGTCTCCACACCAACTACCTAGTCACCTTTTGAAAAATAGGAAGCACAAGGGTAGAGGCATGCTTATCTAGTGTACTGCTGGGCTTTAAATACTTGACACATAGTGGCTCCTCAGTAAATATTTTTTGAATGAATGGAAGAATAAATAAATGAACATTTCCTTTATGAGCTTTTCTAAAGCATATATAGGATTTGCATATAGAGAAACAGGAGAAAAGTAAAGAAAAAAATAAGAGCAAAGAAGAGCTGAGGAAAAACATGAGCAAAGGCGGAGAGAAGATATTTGTGTTTAAAGTTTTGGAAGGAAAAGAGAGAGGTGATGTTGCAAAATAAGTTGTATGGGGAGTCAGCTGCAAAAGGTGCATGGACCTATTTTTATGATGGGATTGCTGGCCTTACAGTATGAGTCTCGAGATTTTCAAGATAATGTTCAATTATTTTTTTAAAGTAATGGTATCAGTTTTTATTCTTATCTGCAGTATTTATATTAAGAGTTCGTGTTGACCGACAGCCTGACCAGTACTTGATATTGCCATATTTCTTAATTTTTGTGAATATAATAGGCAGAAAATCAGTAAATATAAAGCTCAAATATTATAATAATATTATAATAACGAAATTTAGATAATCACTTTTTGTGATCTCTCAATTTCCAAGCCTAAGCAAACGTTTTAAGCATGAAAACAACATTGTTTTCATTTTAATTTTGCTCTTCTTTATTACAGTCAAGTAATCTAATTTTTGTCATTTATTGTTTTCCTTCTTTAAGATATTTGTTATTTTAAAAAAAATATTGATTTGGCTGAGTGTTTTTCATACTGATTTTGAAATTTCTTTTTTTGAATACAAATAGTTTTTCAGTTATACTTTGCAAATACATTCCAACATTTATAGCTTTATTTCTTTTCCTTTAAGAAACATTTTGAGGAATATACAGTTTAGTTGTGGTAGCTACATTTTATGCACTGTTGTTGTTTTACCATGGTTGCTTTATATATTTTTTTATGGTGTTCTGTGGATTTTGTTTGAGAACTTCTTTCCTTCTCTGAGGTCATAAAGGTATTCTCCTACATCTTTGTAAAGATTTACAGTTTTGACTTTTAAAATTTAGAATTTTTATTTATCTAGGGTTGATTTCTCTGTATATCAAGAAGATTAGATCTAATTTCTTTTTTTTCCCCCCAGTATAAACAAGAGTTCCTGTGCTATTTATTGAGTAGATCCTCCTTCCCCAGTGATATACAAAACCACGTGGAATATAAAGCAAATTCAAAATATCGAAGTGTCAGTTTCTAAGAATTCTCTTTAGCTCTATTTGTAGCCTGATCACACTCTATTAATGATTATAGCTTTATAATTATCTTGATTTCTGGTAGAGATAGTCCAGTGTCACTTTATTCTTTTTATTCTGAAGTATCTTACAGAGTTTTGAACTATTGCTTTAAATTAGGTTTACCTTGTTGTATATGAAGTTATTGGCTTAAAACAGTACCCATTTATTGGCTCACATTTCTATAGTTCAGAAGTCCAGCATGGCATGACTGGGTTTCCTGCTTAAGATTGAAATCAAGGGCTCAGCCAGGCTCAGTTCTTACCTGTAGTCTCTGGGGGGAGATTTGCTTCTATGCTCATATTTACTGTTGCTAGAAATCACTTCCTTGTGGTTATATGATTCAGGTTCCAATTTCTTTGCTGGTTGTGGTCTGGGGGTTGATATTAGCTCATAGCAACTGTTACCAGATCCTTTCCACATGAACCTCTCTGATTTCAAGTAAGGAACAATATGTCGGTTCACCCCTGCTTCAAATCTCTGCCTTCCTCTTGTGCTACCAGCCAGGAAAAAAAATTTCCACTTTTAAAATGTCACATGTGATTAGGTTACATTCACCTTTTTGATTGAGTTGAAGTCAATTGATTAGTAACCTTAATTACATAGGCAAAATGCTTTTTGCCATGTAAAGTAATTACAGGCATGATATCTCAGTATATTTCCAGTTCTAGGAATTAGAGCAGGAAAAGTTGGGGAAATATCTTTAGAATTCTGCCTACCATGACTTCTATGTAAATTTTAGAATCAGATTTTCAATTTCTTAAAAAAAATTCTTGTGATATTTTAAGTTGAATTCTTCAGAATTTATAAAAAGATTGTGGAAATTTGACATCTATATAACACTGAGTCTTCTAATTCATGAACATGGTATGTCTTTCTACTCAGTTTTGTAGATATGTAATAAATGTTGATATTTTTGTTGTCAAAAACAGTGCAATTGATTCTTGTATGTTGGTTTTGTATAGGCTATTTTGCAGCCTTTAATCATAATAACTTATATTTTATTTTGAATTTTCTGTCTATGTTTTTATTGTCTATGGAATAATGAGTCTATTGTGTCTTTATAATCCATACTCATATTTTTTTCTTCTTTCATGCTGACTACTCAATTTAGACCATGTTCAGTAGAATTAGTGAGTTATGTTTTGTCCTTGTTTCAAAAGGAAATGCTTTTAAACTTTCACCATTACAAAGACATTTACTCTAGATTTTTCATAGATATTTTGTTCCAATACCAGGGTTCTAACACTGATTGGGTGTTCTGCAATTTGACCCATTTCTGATAGTAACTACCCACAGTTATCACCAGATTCCACAAGTTAAAGAACAAGTTCCCCATTGAGGAGATTTTTATTTTAGATGCCAGCCACAGGTGGGTTCCTTAGTCTACCCCTACTTCTGCCTGGCTGACTAGAAATTTGTGACTTTCCACAACTCCCTTAGTTTCCATAATTGCTAGTCACAGAACTGAGGAAAGCACTATACTTACAGTTATACTTTGATTGTGAGGGATACAAATGAACAACCAGATGAAGAGATAAATAGAACAAGATCTGTAAGGGTCCGAAGCACAGGAGCTTGTGGCCCAGTGGAGTCAGGATGCACCATATTCCTGGTATATGGGTATATTCACCAGCCAGAATGTTCCAAAGACACAGTGTCCAGGGTTTTTATTTGTTTCATTACATAAGCACAATTGGTTAAATTATTGATCACATGTTTGAACTCAATCTCCAGTCCCAGGAATGTTTCAGCACTATAGTAATGTGACTTTTTTTCTGGCAACCAGTGCTATCTACAGGGCCCAGCACAGTCCATCTCATTAGCATAAAAAAACACTCATATCATTCAAGAAATTCCAAGAGTTTTGAAGCTTTATACCAGGGACAAATTGTATCTTAATTATTTTTAAATATATAATTTAGTAGTATTTATTACCTATACATTGTTATGCAGCCAACCTCCAGACCTTTTTTCACCTTGCAAAACTCAAACTCTATACCCATTAAACTGCAATTCCTCATTCACTCCCACCAATTCCCTGGCAATCACCATTCTACTTTCTGTCCCTATGAACTTGACTACCCATTTGCTAAAATCATAAAGTATTTGTCTTTTTATGACTAGCTTATTTTCCTTAGCATAATGTTGTCCTCATGTTTGTTTATGTTGTAGCATGTGTCAGGATTTCCTTCCAGAAAAATAGGTATTTTTATTATACCACAGATACTTTTTTTATGAAGTTCAAGAGGTGACCTTTTCTGCCTAGTATATTAATAGCTTTAATTATGAATTTTAATTGAATTTTTCAAATGTTTATTCAGTACCTATTAAGATGATTATATTATTCTCTCCCTTAATTCATTAACAGGGTAAATTTCATTGATAAAGTTCTCATTTAAAACCACCCCTGCATTCTTGTGATAAACCTAACTTGTTTGTGATATATTATTGTTTATACAATGTTCTCTTTAACTTCTAACATTTTCATAAGGATTTTTGCATCTGTGTTCATCAGTGATTTTAAATTGGAATTTTTATTTCTTATATTGTCATTTTCTAGTTTTGGAATTAAGAATATACTGATCATAGAATGAATTGGGCATTTTTCCCTGTTATTTCAAAGAGTTTTGATGAAATTGGAATGATTTATTCCATCAAATATTGTTAGAACTCATCTATAAAAACATCTGTACTTGATTTTTTCCTCTTGGGAAATTTTAAAATAGCTGATTCATTTTTTTAAAATGATTCCAAGATAATTGTGTATGTCTAGCATTTTTTCAACATCTAGTTTTGGAAAGTTATGTTTCTATGAAATTGCTTCATCAGAGTTTTCATATTTATTGGCATTAAGTTGTTCAAATATTCTCTTATTATCATTCTAAGTATCTGAAGTAGTTATACTCTGACCCATATTTTATTCCTCACTTTATTTTTTTTCCTCTTGGTCAGTATTTTTGAATAACTAATTTTAGGTATTGTTGATTTTAGCTATTGTATACTTGTTTCAATTTCATTAATTTTCTTATATTTTCTGTATACTGTGGGATTTTTCTGTTAATCTTTTTTTCTAACATAAATTGGTTAATTAGTCTTTAAATTTATCCTTCCTTTGTTTATAAGGACTTAAGTCATACATTTCCCTCAGAATATCAGTTTCACTGCATTATAAAAGTTTTGATATAAAAATTTTCTTTATTGTTAAACACTATGTATTTTCACATATGTATTGTGATTTTTCTTTGACTCAAGATGTTTACATGTTTATAATTTTTCAGCTGTAGAGATATTTTATTTATCTTCTCATTTTGACTAAAAACTAGATTGCTATTTTGTAGTTCTCATTGCGAGTCTCTACATAAATTCAGTGATAATTTCTTTTGATATATCTTCCACCTCACTTATTTTTCTTCCATCATTGTTTATTTAGCTATTAAATCAATCCTTTAGCTTTCAGTTTCAACAAAAATATTCTTAAATTTTTGAATACTTTTTTTTCACATCTTATGGTTACTAATGATAAATCATTTATTGCTTTATTTATTTAAATCAGACAAAATCATAGTCTCTATTTGATTTCCTCAATATGTAAAGTTCATGGTGGTATGAATCTGGTGTTTTTTTTTTGTTTCGATTTAGCCTTATTTTCAAGATGGGGTGTGTGTGTGTGTTTGTGTGTGTGTGTGCATTTGTATCTGGGTTTTGAAGATTTATATTTGTATATTTTATGATTCTTTAACCTGTAGAAATCCTTAGGATCTAAAAACACAATGTTTTCTTTCAGAAAGAGGATTTGCTTTTGCCAGATATTAGCAGGTGCTATAAATCTATTAACTTAAGACAACTTTAGTCCCCTTGCAAGGTGCCTGGTTCACATTAGGAGCTTAGGTATAGACCCTCCATGTTTCTGATTCTCTAAGATTTCCATTCAGATACCAGTGGCTACATTTGTATTTGGTATCAGTGCAATTTGAACTTTCTCATGCTTAACTTCCTGCTCTGGTTTCAGCTCAAGAAACTTTTTGTGGTTGGTGTTTTTACTTGTAGTAGAGGTGGGCATGGATCACAACTAGAGATTTCCCTTATTTTCTACATCCTAAACTACACATAACATCTGTGTGTTTTCTTTTTGCCAGGATCTAATTGTGTTTTAGTGGTAAGTTACTCTAGATATTTTATGCTGGTCTCTTAATCAGAAATGAAAGTCCCTCTCAATTACATTTTTCTCTAGACATATACTTTCACTCCTACTTCTATTTCCATAGAGTAAAATGGTTACTTCTCTAATATCAGAGATATATATCACATTGATATCTATTTGTTAAGAGCTCTTGCTATTAAATGGATTCATCAATTCTTTAATAACTAACAACCTTACATTCCCCACCACTTTCAGTCTTTTTATATATAAATTTAATTCTAGTTACAGTATTGCTTCTCTAGACCTTCACTGTCTTATATGGTAGCCACTAGCCACATTTGGCTGTCAAATACTTTAAATGTGGCTTAGTTCAATTTTAGATATGAAGTTAGTGTAAAAAACACATTGGATTTTTAACAGTACAAAAAAGTAAAACATCTCATTAATAATTTTTATATTGATTACATGTGGAAATAGTATTTTGGATATATTGAGTTAAATAAAATGTAGTAGCAAAATTATTTTTACCCGTTTCTGTTTATTTTTACTCATGTGACAGAAAATTTACAATTACAAATGTGGTTTTCATTATACTTATATTGGACAGTGCTGCTCTATAAGATTATCAGTAAACACCTTCCCAAATCCAGCATTTGTTCCTAGTTCGTTCTTTCTGTATTTCAATTGAGAAGGAAATTTGTGATGACATTCTCTACCCTCCCCATGAAAATTTACTACCTAAGTGAAATTGTATGCTAAATATTTTATGACCTTCTCTATTTCATCATTCATCTCAAGTCTACTATTTATTTTTTTAAGCTTGTGTTCCTTTTTCTCCACAATTGCTTCAGTATCAAGCTTAGCTCAAAATGAGGCTTTTATAAACCTTTCCTAAGCACCAAAATTGTTTCTCAGAGTTTCCTCCTATTACTACCAACATCCCCTCCATATAACATAGAATGAAATGTGCAGAGGGGATTAGGAGACATTTAGGTAAACCGACGGATGGCATGGGAAAGTCATTGGAGTGTAGGCTTGCCTGGTAAAATACAGTACATACAGTTAAATGAGAATTTCAGATAACAATTAATAATTCCTATGTTATTTATATTTTTATTATCATTTATAAACAACAGATAAATAAGGCATGAACCACACTTATGCTAAAAATAAATTATATTTGCTACTGATCTGAAGGTAAAATTTCAGTATCCTATTGTGTTTGCTAAATCTACCAATACTATTAAGGTGGAGACTGTATGACTTGTTTCCTCATGGGTGGGATAGGGGAAGTGATTAGATTTCAGGGACAGAAAATTGAAGTATCCTGTTCTTCATTTTCTAGCACACAGTGATCATTATCCTGTGAAAGGTTTACCTCTTGTTTGTTTGTTTCTTTCATTCTTTCATCCATTTATTTATTCATCTATTCATTCAATCATTCACTCAATTTTTACTGATGCCCCAATCCCATTTCTGTCCTTATCCTCCATAGGGAAACATTCTAAGTTATTTGAAATGTTTTTATCCTTCTGTGTTTTACTTTTTGAATCAGACCCCACCTACTTCAATTCCCTTGCCCCTTTGTTCAAGTCACCTTCTCGAGTCCCAGTCTATTAACCCTACTTAATTGCAAGTAGCCTCCTGATACTCTCACCTTCTACTGACATGATTTTAAATTATTTCTGTAACACTTATCACTCATTGCTTATTTAATAATTTGTCTCTCTTCAGCTACATTGTACTATTCATGAGGGTAGGGATCTTTATTCTTTTCACTGTCATATCAGGCACCTAAAACCATGCCTGTCACATTATAGGTGGTCAACACAATATGAACTACAATAAATAGAAGCATTGTTGCTTTCTCTTTTCATATTTCTACTTTATATACACACTTTTCTGTTTTAAACTTCCTTCTGTTTGTTTAACCAACATTCTGTTTTTAGATAGATGCCTATTTGGGGCACATTCAATCTCTGCGTCTATCTGTCCTCTACAAGGTATTCTATCACATCTATACACCACATTATACATTTCCATACTCACAATCATGGACGTTGCCCATGTCTTTCTCCCCTATGTGACATAGTTTTTCATTCAACTTCTTTTAACATTTTTTTTAATCATCATCTTAAAAACCATTATGTTGCCTTTTTAAGAAAAATTGTTAAGAGGGAAGGAGCTATCACTTCACAACTTCTCAGCTAGGTTTCTCTTCTATATGTTTTGTTACCCATGAACACTAGAGATTTCCATTTGTTAAACACCTTGATGTCTCATATTAAATTAAGAAAAATAACTTAAGTTACAGATAGTACAGTTACGCAGGAACACATGTAATTTTTTATTATGTCTATTCTTGCTTAGAGACAGGGAGTAGATTGTTGGTGAGATACTCTAATATTTCAGGATCAGAGTAATGCTCGTTAAGTAGAGGTATTCTGAATCGGAAAATTTATTAGTTATCTAAATACATTCAGTATTAAGACGAGCATCATCACTATAATGGAGAAGAGTACAGTTTAAAAATTTTCTGCCCCTTTCGGTATACTATTAATAGATTTTTAACTTGAGACTTCTATATGGTTACTTATAAATTATAATTTTAACTACATTTTCTCCAATAAATAAGCTATTCTGCTCCCTAGTTTTTAAAAATAGGTCTATAATACTTATTATTTTATCATTCACTTTTAAACTTAATCATCTTATATCATTAAACTATTTTCAAATACCTCTATTTGATCAAAGAGCAATAACTTAAATTTATTACTTTTTTCTACTTACCATAGCTCACTACATCTTACTAACACTTAGTAGGAACTTAAGAGGCTTATTTAATTTATCTACATGTTTTTTAACTAAAAGTGTATTAAAAGCATAGAATTTGGATTCATAGAGATTTGAATTGAATCACAACTCTCTTCATGAATTCGTGTAACTTTAAACAAGTTTCCTAATCTACTTCAGTTTTACTTTTATTTTTTATAAAGTTATTTCTCTAAATAGTAGTAAATACCTCATTGGGTTCATTGTAAGGAATAAATGTTATTATTTAAACATTTAAAGGTTTTAATATAAGCCCTCATAGAAGTCCTTAATAAATTTTGGCTATTATTACTAATGTTAATATAATTTTTTGTCTCTTTCAAATTCATAGACTTACTAAAGAAGATAATAATAAACACTTTGAAGCATCTCACACCTTTTTTTCCCCTTTCTCATGGATAATTATTTTTCTGTGGTTAAAAAAAGTAGTGAATCACATGTATTACCAATATGTTAATCACATATTATAAAACATTAATGAACATTACATAGTATTTACTTTCCTCAGCAAGATTTACGTGTTCGATATAGATAAACAAGGAGCATGACTCTCCTTATTTTATAATACGTAATGATATTTGAGACTGCAATATGATTGATACCTAGGAGTGGGATGGATGACTGTATAACTTTATGATATTGAAATGAAAAGGAAAAACAAATGATGTGAAATATTGAAACGAAAGTGGTTGAGGTTGTCTATATGCATGTTTAGGTAGAGAAATACATAGAATGAATAAATAAAACACACAACTACAAAACTATTTAAGACAATGTGTGAAATGTTTTATTCAGCTTTTCCAAAATCTTCATTTGCCAGTTTTACTATATGTAAAACAAATAGCTGAAATTTTGGCACCATTTGTCAAAGAGTATGCATTGAAATACTTCCTTCAGTGTTGACTGTAAGAACTCTATGTGTTTCCAGTCTTATTCGGAGACTTTTTTCTGTAATGAATAATTTGGATATATCACAATATTACACTTTTCTGTTGAAATGAAACAAAATTCCCTAGTGTACATGTTCTGTTTTATTCCCGTAGGATGGTGAATATGCATGTGCTTACACTTACAAAGTAAATTACGTGCTTAAAGATATAATAGCCCTTGCTTTTACGCAGTTGTTTTCTCAAAGGAATTCAACATATTTTACGTTGACTTTAGAAAAATGACCAACAAGTACTCATTCTTAACTTACTATATTACCCTGGAAGTATTTCTTCACTTCCCGTCTAGTTTTTCCCTTAAAGCTCTATAATAGATTGTACCGAATTTAAGGTGAGAGACAGAGACAGAGTAAAAAAGAAGAGTATCTAACACAAATGTTAATACACTTGGTCAAAATCTTTAATTTCCAAAATCACCAAATGAAAATCAAAGCCTTGATAGAGTCCTAGACTTCTAGATCACTGTTACCTCTAATAAGACAAAACATCAATGAGATTTTAAATTTAGTTGAAGAAATTAAACTTCCAAAATATAAATATTTTCTATTTTGAGAAATAGATATGAGATTACAAAACATTTCATGACTTAGTTCTTTGTTTTTTTTATTTATTTTTATTTTTATTTTTTTTTTGCGGTACACGGGCCTTTCACTGTTGTGGCCTCTCCTGTTGTGGAGCACAGGCTCCGGATGCGCAGGCTCAGCGGCCATGGCTTACAGGCCCAACCGCTCCGCGGCATGTGGGATCTTCCCGGACTGGGGCACGAACCTGTGTCTCCTGCATCGGCAGGTGGACTCTCAACCACTGCGCCACCGGGGAAGCCCGGTTTTTTTATTTTTATGTACCATCCTTATTAGGGTGAGCATTTCATGTGGGTGTTCTGATAGAAATGAATTTTGTCAGTAAGTCCACCTACACACTTCTCCTTTGCAACCGAGGGCGTCACTTTGCAAGGTTGCCACAAAATAAACAGTCCCATGTGGTCATTAAGTACATGACATTTGTAACTATGGAAATGTCAGCATGAAATATTGAGATAATCTAAATTAATATTTTCCCTATACTGAGGAGAAATAAGGATCAGAAAGATGAAATGATTTGCAAAAAGGTATGTATCATAGTGGCTAAGAGTGCCCGCTCTCCAGTGGATTTGCAATCCTGTTTTAATTCTGAGCTTTAACACTTACTTACTGTGTAATCTAGAGCAAGTTGACTAACCTTTTTAAGCCTCAGTTTCCTTATCTATAACATGGATCTAATAATAGTACTTGTAGCTTATTTTGTACCAAAGATTGCAGTGGAATTTAAGAGAGAGACCATATCAAGGAATTTTATTAGACATTTGAAGGTTTGAAGGTTGTCATAAGTCTCTGTTTTCCCATTTGGAACCATCGTAGAGTTGCTCTGTCTTATGGGCCACTTATGTTTGCATTTCTGTCTTCTGTTTAATCATCGGTCCATTGAAGCTGTGCTGTGGGAAAATGTGAGAAGTCCTTAAGCATCCTGGTTAAACACTCAGGTTCTAGACCAGACTGCTGAGGCCTGAATTTCTGTTCAGCTGTGTGGCTTTGAGTAGTCTTTGTACTTCTTTGTGACTCAGTGTCCACATCTATAGAATGAGTAATCATACAGCCTGCATCTTAGGATTCAACTAATAATTAAAGTTACATGCACAAAGCACTAAGAACAGTGGCAGGCACACAGGAAATGGTATATGAAGGTTAGTAGTTAGTTGTTTACATATTTTAAAAAGTGAATTTTTTTATTCAGCTTTTCTAAAATCTCTGCCAACTGTACTACATGTGACATGAATAACTGGAAGATTCCTTCCAAAAAAATAAAAAAGATGTTTACAAATCACATCCTTTTTTTTTTTTGTTTTAACAAATACCCATCAATTTTAATTTTGAAGTAATATATAAAAATGTCAATTTCCATTACTTTTTCTCTAATTTATTTTGATAAAGTAATCTAAGAGCAATAATTCTTATTCTAAGTTTGCTAAACCCTTCCAATTCCTACTCAAGATTGTAATCATAATGCCCCCATCACTCCATCAAGAATAAATGACACAATCAAATATGTAATTACTCTTATAAAGAAATGTCAACATTGTCACAAACACTTAGATTTTCAAAGTGAAGTTTGTGAGAGTAATAAATGTGTCTATTTCCATCAAGATACTTTATAAAATCCTTCTATTTTAAGCCAAACCCAGTTCTATTAATGAAGTAAATTATACATTTATGAACATTTTCATTCAAATTAAGTATATTAATCTCATACAGATATATTTTCTCTAAGATAGGAATTCTACTCACAGATTTCCTCACCAAGTGTTTTGGTTCACTTCTGCATGGTGAGGAAGGTAACAAGATTTTTATGTCATGGTAAATGAATAGACCGTCTTTCTACTTACTAGAGTGGACATAACAGAATAATTATGTATTCATGGTGGTCAGTTTTCTATAAATATTGGAGTTCAGTAATTACTACAGAACTGCCTGTTATTCACTCATTTGGAAGACTTAAAGGAACATGAATATGCATGAACTACTTCTGTAAGTCAAGAAAATATACTGTTTGTTTTGGTCTTTGAGTTTGCCATAGGTATATTTTGTGGTTTTAAAAATATATCTGCTACCTTCATCACCTTGAGCTAGGCAGAGACTGAAGTGTAATTTTAATGCAGGTACAATTTATTTATGATAGTTCTTCTCTTCCAAGACAGTGTTTCTAGACCTTTCTTTCCTTAATCCTGTTTCTCTACCCTTGAGGACAAGGTAGAACCAAGCAAAAAGTTGCCTGTGCTTTATCTCCCACTGTTCTAGTTTTGTTCTCTCTTTTCCAGCATTATCAGTATCTAATCTGAGAATGAAAAACATATAGAACTATTAGTGAAATAAATTTCCCCTGCCCATATATTTTTCCAGGGCCTGGGTCATGTTGCATTAAATGGATTTCTAGAGATACAACTTCATTGTCTTCTATCTCCGTTTGGTTCGCCAAACTCATTTTGACAAGGAAGATCTAATATTAAAATTGCATATTTCTGTAATGATAGTATTTTATGTCACACAGAAGCCATCTGTTAGCCCTCAAATTTACCCAGGTTGGTGTCTCTTCACTTTGTTTGCTTAAAAGACAGGCTTTGATTTCAGAGGAGTTGAATCTTCATTTTAGAAATCTGAGAGGAAAATTTTGAACTCACATCCCTAGTTAGTATCACATTAATTTACAGAGCATTTCTAGAAATAAATTGCTATGGAATTCAGAAATGCATAATACTATTACTATAATTATATTAGAAAGCTGAGGGTGTAATTTAGTTTACTCAGCAATTTGCTGAATATAAGGATGGAAATGTTCACAGTTTAAAAAAAAAGTAGTTCTTGGCTCATTCAGCTAATCTTATTTTTGTGTACATTAGCATCGAGTCAGATCCTCCAAGTTCAAGAGCTACATTAGATTTTTTTCCTTCCATTTGGATGCAGGACTCAGAGTTTTCAGTTTTGTCAGTTTCCCACAAATCCTCTGATAATTGACTAGATTAGTACAAAATAACTCCACAAAAGTCCACATACTCCCTCCACAATAAGGATTCCCAGGAAACAGGAATAGAAGGGAAAGGACATGGCAATTTTTTTCTCTACTGCAACTTTTTTCTCTTTCCCTCCTTCCTCCCTCCCTCCTTTTCTCTCTCCCTCCCTCACTCCCCCCTTTCTTTCTTTCTTTCTTTTTTTCTCTCTCTCTTTTTATAAAACCACTTAACAAGGGATCAGACCTCAACAAATTATTAAAAGTGCACAATACAGAACTGATATCTCTAGGGAAAATGTTGGAGAGCAAATCTCTAGAACTTGTTCATTTTGCATAACTGAAAGTTATACCCACATGAAAAACAACTGCCCATTGTTGTTCTGTTGTTCTACTCTGTGTTTCTACTCTGTGTTCTACTCTGTGTTTCTACTCTGTGTTTGTTCTATTCTGTGTTTGTTCTACTCTGTGTGTGTTCTACTCTGTGTTTCTATGAGTTGTTCAACTTTGTGTTTCTATGAGTTTGGCTATTTTAGACAACTCATGTAAGTAGAACAATGCAGTATTTGTCCTTCTATGATTTGCTTGTGTCACTAAACATAATATCTTCCAGTTTCCACATTGTTACATATGCAGGATTTCCTTTTTTAAGGCTGAATGATATTCCATTGTATGTATATACCTCATTTTCTTTATTCATTCATCTATTGATGGATCCTTAGGTTGTTTCCATGTCTCTGCTTTTGTGAATAACGCAATGAACATGGGAATGCAGTATCTCTTTGACATCCTGGTTTCATTTCTTTCAGATACCCAGAAGTGAGATTGCTGGATCATATGATAGTTCTATTTTTAACTTTTTGAGGAACTTCCATACTTTTTACCACAGTGACTGCACCATTTTTCATTCCTAGCAACAGTGTACAGGAGTTCCAATTTCTCACATCCTCACTGGCACTTACTATATATATTTTTTAAATAATAGCTGTCCCAGTTAATGTGAGGTGATATCTTATTGTGGTTATTATTTGCATTTTTCTGACAATTAGTGATGTTGAGCATTTTTTCATTTACCTTTCATATAGAAAAGTATCATTTGCATATCTTCTTTGGAGAAATGTCTATTCAAGTCCATCTTTAAATCAGGTTATTTGGTCTTTTGCTACTGAGTTGTAGGAGTTTCTTGTATATTTTGGATATTAACTTCTTTTTGGATATATGGTTTGCAAATATTTTCTTCCTTTTTGTAGGTTGCATTTTTATTTTGTTGATTTTTCCTTTGCCAAGGCAATTACAACTACCTTACAAATGAACACTAGTGAAGAGATCTCACCACAGTGATTCCTAATATAGTAAACTGTTGTCTGGTTACCAAATGATCATTTTAAAAGCAGAGAGGAGTGATCATTACAGATACAACAGTGTTAGATATTCCATCTTGCCCTTTTATTAACCAGCATTCTCTGAATGCTCCCTGACTGTGGAGCCAATGAAAAAAAAATTGAGGGTATATTATCGCTACAAAAACTAAAGTTAATTTTAAACATGCTTGCACTCAGTGGTTCTGCAAAGTAATACACCCACATTTGGAATGGTACTTTTGGTGGAAAATACAGCTAATTCTCATTTAGTACTTTGAAAATGGTAAATAATAATAATTAGGAGTAGTAGAAGTAATACTAGTAGTAGTAGTCAGGAATCCTGCTCATTCTCCTCTTGAAGGTTCTGGTATTTTTTAGCATGTTATCATTCATATGTAATTTTCTTCATAGATCATGTCTTCATATACAGTTATAATAAGTGCAAACAATACACACACAGCAAATAACTGAAATTTCATGAAGCTTGATGTAATTACCAATATAGTCTTCTCGCAAATTCACTCACTCATAATCTTTTAAACATTGTTATATGCAAACAAACATAAACTTACAGGAAGCACAGTTTCTTTCCAGTTTATGTATTTTTAAAACTATGTAGAATATTTTAATAAAACGTAGAGGAAAGTTGCATTACATAAAACATAGAGAAAAAAAAGGGTTTCCATTCTCTTGCCTTTGAATCAGTTCCCATGAATCTGTTGCCTTAGGAAGTATCAGTAATATCACTGCAGGACACAAGCTTTTTCCAAGATACTGTTTATATCATAGTTCAAAGATTATTTATAAAGGACAAAAACTGATATTTTACCCATAAACAGTTGGAATTAAATATAGAGGGTGAAATGTGATTTGAAAAAAACAGTAGCTTTCTTGGGGCTATAGAACCTCATTATGATCAAAATCCATTGATACGGATGAAAATTCAATGGGAAAATCTAGATTCTGATCCAGTTTCTTACACTTATCAGCTCTTAGAATAAATAACTTGAGCTTGAATTTACTTACCTGTAAAAAGGAACATAATAGGGCTTCCCTGGTGGCGCAGTGGTTTAGAGTCTGCCTGCCGATGCAGGGGACACGGGTTCGTGCCCCAGTCCGGGAAGATCCCACGTGCCTCGGAGCAGCTGGGCCCATGAGCCATGGCCGCTGAGCCTGTGCTCCACAATGGGAGAGGCCACAACAGTGAGAGGCCCGCGTACCACAAAAAAAAAAAAAAAAAAAGGAACATAATAAGTACTTTTTAAATGCTTAATTTACTCATTTTTGTCACGTACTTTGGGCACTGAAGCTAGTGGTGTTACCCCTTGTCTTCTGAATGAATGAAACTGGTATATGCTAAAATATTATTTTGATTGATAACGCCGTAGAGATGGTGATCTGTTACAGTGTCGTCAGTGAGAGTGTGCAGATATCTGCTCAAATAAATTTTTCTTTTTCAGTAACCAGAATTGGAAAAGAACAGTGTGGTAGGCATTGTGTAGTCTAAAATAGAATTCATTTAAATTTTTTTTCAAAATGATCATAAACAGTAAGTAACCATAAAATGTAATGGATAAGAAAAAATTGAGATAAAAAATGATGACAGAAGCATATTATAAATGTTAAAAATCCAAGCCAAACAGTTTATTTTATGATATGTAAGTGAATATAGTACTTAACACAGCCATTCTGTGTAAAGATTGATATGTTTCTACTTCCTCAAAGCAAACAGCTCTCTCAAACCTGAGGACATGTAGTCAAGTAAAATCAATGACCATAGAATTTCCCTATATAATGAATAAATTATAATGTTAAATTGTCATTTGTTTATTCAGTAACTGCTTATAGAGTGTCAACCATTGACAGACATGTTCTGTGTGGTAAATGCAGCACTAAAATAGGATGATGCATAAACCGTATTTAGTAGAGCTTAAGATTATATAATTAGAGTATGCCCTCTTTAAGAACACGAATACAAATCAGGTTTTAAAAAGTAAACACTTAGAAAAAGCAAAGAAATCACAGATAGATATGTAAAAATCTGGCCACTATCACCAATGTCAAATTACAAAGTCAAAAAGAAACTGTAATATTTTATATTAGTTAACTTTTATAGCATTTTTTTCTCTTATTTTGACTGAATACTACGTGAATGCCTCTTCACATAACAAAGATTTTGTAATTTTTTTTTCTATAGGAGTAATGAAAAGATCGTTTTATTTTTCTAATAGGGGTGATCATTTTTTTTTCTCATTGAATTGTAAAAAGCTTATTTCAGCATCACAACTTGCTGTAGACAATGTCATGTAAATATTTGAGTGTTACCAAATATGAGAAAACCTTTTATATTTAAGATGCAAGGTTTGGAAGAATTTTCCACAGGCTGGCTTATGACTTTATATTTCAAACCTTGTTCCTTCGCCACCACCACACACTTCAGGTGCCAGATTCTATACAACACATTTATTTCAGCATATAACATCTACCCTTTACTTTCAAGTCACTATGACACAATACCCTATAGGGATATTACTGGAAGCCATTTCTCCATATGGACAATTAGGAATAACTTTACCATCATGGAAGTGACAGAAAACCATATAAATAAGCTCCACCAAACCAAAACTACATGTATCCTCAATACAACTTTCCCTTCAGTGCATTTCCAAGATGCCTTTGGTCACTCCAAGTTATACCATATAACTGTAAGAATGAGAGATGGGAACTCAGAATGAAAATAGATACAGAAGAAATACTTGTATGAAGAAGTATGGGATGCCGTGAGATTATATAGTAAGACGACCAGATCTGGTCCTGCAAGTCAGAGAAATTTTCCCTAAGTGGTTCTTGATGTTAAAACCTGCATAAGAAACTTATTCTTAGTAACCAAGTGATGGTGGTGGTTTGAGGGGTAGAGAAGATTCTAGGCATATGAAAGAAAATGCACAAATATTTTGAAGCAGGAAAATACTATGAGGAGTTGAGAAACTGAAAGGAAATTCAGTATGGTTAGAGCTCAGAAAGTAAGGATAAAAGGGTCATCTGGAATGAGATTTTAGAGAAAAGGATGGGACAGATCCAGTTTGGTCTGGGTAGGCTACCTTAATGTTAGGGCTTTATTCTAAAGAAAAGGGCAAGCCATTAAGAGTTGACATTGTAAGATTTGCATTGGTACCAGAATACTCTGAATACAATGTGAAAAACAGACTGGAGTGGGGAGGCCCAAACTATTGTGGGGTTTCTACCAGGAAGCTATTGCCCTCAATTGGGAAGAAATTGGCCCAGGGTGAACAGTAGTAGTATTAAAAATAATCTTAATTTGTTCACTCATTCTCAGGAGCTATACTGAACTTAACTAGACTTTGCACATATTATTTTCCTTTTTTAGTTTGATAGGCATTGATTTCCAATTGATATAAATTAGTAAAAATTACTCTAATATTTGAATTTTATATTTTTAAACTATTAAAATATTATTATAGAATTTTGGCCCGAAATTTGGGGTTCAACTATTTTTTTAACTTTTTACTTTATATTGGATTACAGCTGATTAACACTTGTGTTATTTTTCAGGTGTACAACAAAGTGATTCAGTGATACATACACATGTACCTATTCTTTTTCAAATTCTTTTCCCAGTTAGGTTGTTACAGAGTACTGAGCAGAGAGCACTGGGATTTAACTATCGATTGTTAATTTCATGAAAAAATCTAGAATTAAAGATCCAGGGAGCAGATTAAGAACTGTTGATTCTGCCAGGTGTGTTCTGAGAGGATAAAGTATACATGTTGGCTGTTTGCTGTTGTTGACCAGAGTGAGTTAGATCTTTGGAATGGGAGCAGTCAAAATTTATGTAACACATGATTGCTAAATGTTTGGTACCTAATCTATTAAAAGGGTGCTTGGTCTAAAAATGTAATAAGAATCCATGGGTCAGTTGCTGTAATTAATTAGGTTTCCTGAAGCTAAATTCATCTATTTCTAGCATCCTTTCTTTCTCTTTACACCTTCCTGTTGTAGTACTATTTTCCATATTATAATTCATTTTTTCACATGTGGTCTTAAAAGAGAAGTGATTCCTTTCAACTCAGGCTACAGAGAAGACATCTTCTGGAACTAAATCAAACTACATTTGAAGCATCTTTGGGGCTCATAAGTGTCATTTTTCACTTGTTCTATTTCTGTTATTTCTGCATGATGCTCTAAAATGCAAGTTTGTAAATTACATTAAAGTACATACTTTAATGTACTAACGTATTTTCCTGAAATTTTGTTTCCAATCCAATATTAGTGGCAAAAATTAAGAGAAATTTCCAAGATGCCTTGCTTTGTAATGTGACTCCACTGATGTCCACAGAAAGTTTTTTCCAAGGGGGTCTTAATAAACATTCAAACTTGTGGATAATTAGAGTCCTGGGATAGAATAGTGCTGGGCCACCTGGCAACATGCACAGTATTTAATTTAATTTACCTCAAGGAGATTGGCTCTATGCCTATATCCCTGACTCAACATTACATTTTTATTCTCTCCTGAAAAGAGCTCTGTCAGAAAAAACCATGAAATTCAAGAACTGGTTTTCTGAATTGCAAAATGTTGTGAAAGATGTAAAGATATCAGTACTATCACAAAGCAGTGATATCTCCCCCTTAGTGAGATCCTCCATGTCAGTGGTCCCCAACCTGTTTGGCACCAGGGACAGGTTTTATGGAAGACAATTTTTCCACGGACAGGGTGGGGTGGGGGGATGGTTCAGGTGGTAATGCGAGCGATGTGGAGCAGCAGATAAAGCTTGGCGCGCTTGCCACTCACCTCCTGCTGTGTGGCCCAGTTCCTAACAGACCGCGGGCCGGGAACCCCCACTCTATGTGACTACTATCTGTTGTTTTGGCTACAATGCATAGGATGATAACATTAAAAAGGATAATGCTAATTCATCACTATAATAGAATAATTATACTAACAATTTGATAAACAATTTTCATATATTGTCAAAACCTCTGAAATAAGCGTAAGGGTGGTCTCCATTTTAAAGTGGAAACAAAGGTCTGGCAAGGTGTGATTTATCATTAGGTCATTTTAAAGGGTGCTAAGGGAAGTGATATTACGTAACAAGCAACAGCATAACACAGATTGTCCCCTTCCATCTACTTCTCTGATGGCCTATTCATTCCAGGAGTTGTTAGGCAAGAATTTGTTTTCTTTCACTTTGATTCATCCTATATTCATTTGAATGTATCTCTATAATTTGTAGATCACATTTGATTTTCTTTTTTTTGATTCCTTAAAAAGAGAAACTATATGCCTTTTCAAGCTTATCATTATCAAGTCTCAAAAGCTGGTGAGTTGAAGGACATTTGGGTCATTTCCACTTTTTCCTTATTATGAATAATTTTGCTATGAACATTCATGTACAAGTTTTTTGTATGGACACATGTTTTCAATTGTCTTGAGTATATTTTCTAGGAGTATATTTTCTGCATTACATGGCAACTCCATTTAACTGTTTGAGAAACTGCTAAACTGTTTTCCAAAGCAGCCACACCATTTTATATTGCAGCATTAATTGTTGAGGGTCCAATTATTCTACATTCTTGTCAACACTTGTTATTATTGACTGTCTTTTTTATTATGCCCATCAATTGATGAGTAGATGAACAAAACATGGTATATCCATACAGTAGAAGACATTTAGCCATTAAAAAGAGTGAAATGTTGGTCCAAGTAAAAGAAGGGAGACTCATGTGGTCATAGATTTATGAGTCAATTTTTATGATATTTCCAGAATAGTCATATCCATAGAGAGAAAAAGATTAGTAATTCTCAAGGGCTAGGAGAGAGATGAATGGGAAATGACTTCTAATGGGTATGGGGCTTTTTATGGGTTGATGAAAATATTCTGGAAGTAGATAGTGATGATTCCTTTCACATTTTGTAAGTATACTAAAAGCAATGACATGACACTTTAAAATGTACGTTTTATGTTATATGAAATACATCTCAATAAAAAATCAATTAAGCTTCTACTTCTAAAATGATGATGATAATAACCATAACAAGAATAAAAACAGTAATTATTGTGGAGGTTGGGGAAAGAAGAGAGAAAAGAGGGAAAAGGGAAATGCTATGATTATGCTTTAGTGTGTTTTCCTGACACATCTGCGTTTCCTATTCTGGTTAATGGTTCTGCCAACCACTAAGTTATTCAAATTAGACATCTCAAAATGATGATTGGTCCTCCTCTCACTCAACAGTCTACAGATTTTCACTAAGTTCAGCCTCTCTGATTTCAGGTTTTTAAATTTTATTATTAAAAAATTGTTTATTTATTTTGGCTGTGCCGGGTCTTAGTTGCGACACGTTGGGATCTTTGTTGTGGCATGTGGGATCTTTTAGTTGCGGCATGTGGGCTCATAGTTGCGGCACACAGACTCTAGTTGTGGCATGCAAACTCTTAGTTGCAGAATGCATGTGGGATCTAGTTCCCCCACCAGGGATTGAACCCGGGCCTCCTGCATTGGGAGCATGGAGTCTTCTCCATTGGATAACCAGGGAAGTCCCTCAGTTTTTGTGTTTTTTTTTAAATCACTGTTCTCATTTCTACCTCCACTGTCATTACCATTTAAATTAGCTCATCTCTAATTAACTACTATAGCATTTTCCTAATGATGCATCCTCATGTACTTGCAAGCTCTCCTATACAGGTATTCAAATCCATTCTAGAAGCTGCCTTTACTGTTACTCTCCCAAAGTACAGGTCTGACTGTGTCATTCTTCTAGTGATGGCATTCATGATAACCAAGATGATACAATGAACCCCTCACAAATTTCCTGTAATCTGCCTGTCTAGGCTCATTTTTAAACCACTTGCTCCTGCTCTCCCCACCCTCACACACCTATTTGAACAGTACTCTGCACATAATATTCTCTTTCATACTGCTTTACATTTGATCATGTTTTTCCTTTTGACTTCTGTCTTCTTATTTGTATTAATCAGTACCCTTAGAGATGCCAGAGAGAGAATCATCTCAGAATAGATCAAGAAGCACATGTATTTATTGGGAAGGCTAAGTATACAGAGTGTTTTAGGCAGAGTTGTATGCAGGGGCCCAAACAATGCCTTCTGTGTTCTAATCTCTTGTGTCTGCTTTCAACTGAAAATGTGTATGAAGGTTGGTAGGTAGGTAGATAGGCAGACATATAAGTAAGCATCTTTATAAGTATACAGTATTCAGAGCTTAAGGGAAGTTGAGGAGGAGGGGGAGACAACATTTGCCAAGGTTTGAGCCACATGCTCTTCAGTGAACAAATCCCTTTGGCAAGAGGGATGCGTATTCTGAAAGGTTAGTCCAGGTCACATGCCCACGGCTTCAACATGGTATCATGAATAACAGAATGGCAGGCCCACTAAGATGAAATGGAATGAGAGAGAGGTGATTTCCTAACAGAAAAACAACATGAAGTGTATGCCTTCCTATTCTTTTATAATTAGGCTTACTCCCCAATGTGAATTAGTTTTTGTAAAGAGTGTTTGGTAGGATTTGATGATTGTTTTTTGCACAATCAATTAGTTGTACCTTTTGGTGAAAGTACATCCCATTCTTGATTGGATTGCTCTGTCCTCTCTTTCAAAACCAAGCAAGAATATACAAGTAGGGGCTTTGTATACTATTCCACTGACTTATTTAACATTCCTTAATTGTTTCATTACTGAAGTTTTGTAATAAGTTTTGCAGGCAGGTAGTACAAGTTCCACTTTGTTCTTAGTTTTTAATATTGCTTTGGACCTTCTAGTTACTTTGAATTTCTACATGAATTTTAGGAGTAACTTGTCAACTTCTACAAAAGAGCTTACTGGGATTACGATTGAAACTGTTTGATTCTATAGAATAATTTAGGGAGAATTGACATCTTAACAATATTGTCTTCTAATCCATAAACATGGAATATCTCTCCATTAATTAGGTCTTTTAAAATTTCTCTCACCACTCTTTTTGAGTTTTCACTGTCAAAGTCTTGCATGTATTTGTTAAATGTATTCCTAAGCATTTTGTTTTCTGATGCTAATATAAATGGAATACCTTTGGAATTTTATTTTCAAATAATATACTATTCATGTATGAAAATATAATTGATTTATTTTTACTTAACATACTGTGACTTTGCTAAATTCACTTATTAGTTCTAAAAGGTATGTTGTAGCTTCCTTGAGATTTTCTATAAAAGGAATCATTTTATGTTGTTTATAAAGACAAATTTACTTCTTCTTTATACTATTTATTTGTTTGCCATATTACAGTAGACATTCCAGTACAAAATCGAATAGAAATTATGAGACTGGGCATAGCTTGTTTCCAGTCTTAGGATGAAAGCATTTAATGTTTAAGCATCAAATATGTAAGCCATAGGATTTTTGAAGATGTTCCTTTTCATAATGTGGAAGTTAATTTATTTTTCTAGTTTACACATTGTTTTTTTTTATCATGAATTAAGTTGAATATTTAATTATTTGTCTGCATGTACTGAAATGATCCTTCAGTTTTTCTCAATTATTGTTAACATGTTTAATTACACTAATTTGTAAATGTTAAATTAACCATCATGCACTGTGGATAAATGCCAGTTGGAAATGATGTATCATACTTATATATTGCTGCATTTGATTTGATAGTGTGTTGTTTATAAGACATTAGTCTCTAAATTTCTTTCCTTTAAAAAAATACTATATCAAGTTTTGGTATTGGATTAGGCTGTCTTTGAAGAGTGAATTGAGAAGTCTCTCCTGTTCTATTTTCTGAAAGAGTTTGTATAAGCCTAGTAATTTTTGAGACATTTTTTCATTAAATATTTGATGCCATTTAACAGTAAAATCATCTGGGTTTGGACTTTATAAGAAGTTTTTGATAAAAGTTCAATTTATTTAGTAGGCATAAGGCATTCAAACTCTTTTTTTTTTCTTCTTAGTTTTAGTAAGCTGTGTTTTTCAAAAAATGTGTTTATTTTACCTAAGTGGTCAAACTCCTTGGCATAAAGTCGTTTATTATCGTTTTTAATATCTGTAGAATCTAGTGATAACCCTTCTTTCATTTTCAACACTGGCAATTTGTGTTCTCCTTTCTTCATCATACTTGCTAGGTGTTTATCCAATTCACTAGTTTTTTCAATGAACCAACTTTTGACTTTTAAAACTTTCTCTGTTGTTTGCTATATTTAACTTAATTGATTTCTGTTCTTTCCTCTTTTTTTCCTGTCTTTTACATACTTTGGGCTTCTCTTATTCTTCTGTTTCAGTCTTATTAAAGATTAATCTTAGGTTATTGATTTTAGACTTTAGTTTCTAATATTAGCATTTAATGCTCTAAAATGTCCTCCAAGTACTGCTTTAGCTGCATAATTTGATATATTTTTGTAATGAGTTAGTAAGATATATTTTCTAATTACCCATGTGATTTATTACTTGATCAGTGGTTTATTTGAAAATGGATTCTTTAATTTCCAAGTATCTGGGTTTTATTTTTTTTAAGACATCTTATTTTTTATTTATAATTTAATTTTTGCCAGAGGACTTATACTGTATGATTTCAGTCATTAAATATATTGAGTATGTTTTATCACCCAAAATATCATGTGTCTTGATTAATGTTTCCTCTGCACTTGAAAAGCATATGTATTTTTCTATTTTATGGGTAAAGTGTTCTACAAATATCCATTAGGTCTAGTAGCCTGATAGCATTGCTCAAATATTCTGTACCTCTCCTCTTTTTGTCTAACTGTTCTTTTAATGTTTGAGAAAGGTATGTTAAAATCTACAACTATGATTGTGGAATTGTCCATTTACTTCTTTAATTTAGTTAATTATTACTTTATGTATATTGAAGGTCTATTATTAGTCAAATACAAATATATATTTTTTAAAGGAAAAGAGTTGCAGATTTAGAGAACGGACTGGTGGACACAGGGGGAGAAGGGAAGGGTGGATGAATTGAGAGAGTAACACTGACATACATACACTACTGTGTGTAAAATAGATAGCTAGTGGGAAGCTGCTGTATAGCACAGGGAGCTCAGCTCGGTGCTCTGTGATGACCTGGAGGGGTGGGATGAGGGGGTGTGGGAGGGAGGCTCAAGAGAGAGGGGCTATATGTATACATATAGCTGATTCACTTTGTTCTGCAGCAGAAACTAACACAACATTGTAAAGCAATTATACCCCAATTAAAGAAAAACTCCTTATATATCTCTGGTCATAATATTTTGCTGAAAGCATTGAAAATATTCATAGAGCTCTGCAGCTTTCTTCTGCATACAATATACATGTGATGTTCATGTTATATTTTTTCCCTATCTAGTGAGGTTCAATATATCTGTGAATGGACATAAATAAAGTTTGTCTTTTGTAGAGAATATATTCAGACCTTGCTTTTTTGTGTTATTAAAATCTAACTTTTGGGGCTTCCTTGGTGGCGCAGTGGTTGAGAGTCTGCCTGCCGATGCAGGGGATGTGGGTTCCTGCCCCAGTCCGGGAGGATCCCACATGCTGTGGAGCGGCTAGGCCCCTGAGCCATGGCCGCTGAGCCTGCGCGTCCGGAGCCTGTGCTCCACAACGGGAGAGGCCACAACAGTGAGGCCTGCATGCCACACACACACACAAAAATCTAACTTTTAATTGCAGTGTTTGTTCATTAACGTGTCATTTTTAATTTAGATGAGATGTTACATTTTTGTTTTACATTGAATTATTTTGTTTTACATTTTTAATTTATTTTACATATATTTGGTTTATCCTTGTTTCTTTATTTATCTTTACCTGCATTACTTTGGGCTAACTTTTTTTAGAATTTTACTTTTATATAACTATTTATCTTTGCATTCATTTTTTTAATTTAATTTTTATTTTATATTGGAGTATAGTTGATTTACATTATTGTGATAGTTTTAGGTGTACAGCAAAGTGATTCAGTTATACATATATCTTTGCATTCATCTTTTAGAGTTGCTCTGAATATTACAGTACGCTTCTGTAACATTTTATAGTCTATTTAACATTAATATTGTACCAGTATATTTAAAATATAGGAAAGGTTCAAATATGTAGGAAAATGTATTCTATTTTTCTAATATTCACACTATAATTTTATCTATATCACATCTATAGACATCATAAAATCATTAATGTAATATTGAATTTGATATTTTAAATAGTCATATTTATTCTTTAAAAAAAACTTGAGAAAAACTGTTTTTTTTAAAAATACATACCTATATCCATTATTTCTGATGCTTTTTATTCTTTCTTGAAATTCTAAGATTTCATCTAGTATCATTTCTCTTCAGTCTGAAAAACTTTCTCTAGCTTTTGTTGCACTTCAAGTCTGTTGGGGACAATTATTTTAGTTTATTTTAACAGAATATGCCTTTGCTTTGATTCTATTTTGAAGAATATGTTTGCTACGTATAGAATTCTGGATTGACAGTTTTTTCTTTCAATAATTTATAGATGCTATTTCATTATCCTCTGTCTACCATAACCTTTAATAAGATGGTAGCTACATTTGATTCATTGTTCTCCTTTATGTAATTTTTCATTTTTCACTAATCGATTTTAAGATTTTTTTCATTGCTTTGATTTTCACTAGTTTGACTATGATGGGTCTTGATATGATTATCTTTATATTTATTCTGTTGAGGTTGCCTAAGCTTGTTGAATTTGTGAATTTATATCTCTAATCACACTGGGGAAATTTTCAGCCATTATTTCTTAAATAAATTTTATGCTTCATTTTCTCTCTTCTTTCTTTCTGGGACATTAAATATTAGATATTTTAATATTGTCCCATGGGTTCCTGAGGCTCTGTTTATTTTTCTATATTGTTATACTTTTTCTAAAGACTGGATAATGTGTTTCCATTGATCAGTAATCAATTCACAAACTCTTTTTTCAGTATGAATCTGTTATTAATCTGATCTAGTGAATTATAAAAAAACAGTTCATGTTAGGTTTATAAAATTATTTTTTTCTTTATATTTATTTCATTTTGAATTCTCAGTGGGGTGTTTCTATCCTGTTATTCATTATACACATATTTTTTTTCAGCATAATTTTAAATACTACCTTAAATTTTTTGTCTATCATTTCCAATATCTCTGTCATTTGGGGGGTGGTATTTCCTTTTCATGATTGGTTACTTCTGTTTCTTTCTGTGCTATGTAATTTTGGATTACATACTGGACACTGAATAATGAATTGTAGAGATTCAGAAATTTGCTATGTTCCACTGAAGAATATTGGTTTTAAAAAATAGGCAATTAGCTTGACTGAACTCAAACTTCAAACTCTGTCTTCACCAAGGTGGACAGCAGCTAAAATTTCTCTTCAGTTCTTCAGTCTTCACTAAAGTTCTTGGAATATACCTTCAGCATATCAGGTTAATTGTTCAGCCCATGGTTTGGGCAGAGACTATCCACATTACTTGGGGAGCCTAAACAGCAACACTCTCCCTCTTGGATTTCCTCTCTCACTTTCTAGCTGCTGTGATTTTCCTAAATTTTTACTTCCATTTCTTCAAGTCTGTGAGGCTGCAGCTTTTCTACCCCCACATTAAACATCCCACATGGTGAAAACTGGAGCCTATCCTCAGGGTACAAGCTGAAAAAAAATGTGAAGCTCAAATAGGAACATTTATTTCTTCCTAATGTCAATTCTCCTCCACTTACTTTTTTTTTTTTTTTTACTTTTGTTTACTACTTTTGTTTACTCTCTACTACCTTGAGTTAGTTAGGTTTTCATGTATTGTCCAAGTTTATAGTTGTTGTTTGTGAGAGGATTGTTACTGTAATTGTTACTCGTAATTAAGCATCATGCTCATTAAGTTTGCTTTTCTTATTTTTTAATTTTTAAGGATAGTATGTTTTTTAAAAATACATAAACAATATAAATCTATGTTAAAGAAAATATATACTTCATGAATATGAAATCACACACACATACACAGATGTACACCTCCACGTTCACTAAGAGATTAACTATTAACTGATTTGTATGTATAGTTCTAGACTTACATCTGTGCTCAAGTATTACTGTATAAAATAATATATTTATATGTGATTATATGTATCAACAAAACCTGAGATTCTAAATCTTATTCTGACATTTTGTTTTATTATTATCTATCAACTACAGCATTCTCAGCTTTATCATCAGCATCTTCATCATCACAAAATCTAACATTTATTTTTACTGTATCCCATTTTTACACATGCTAGTACATGGTAGTATACATCTTTACCATACATTATATATGATAAATATATAATTTAAGCAGATATTACTGTTTTCTCAAATTTATTGATGAGAAAATTGAGTTGAGTCTAAAATATATTGCCTAAAGCTTACAGCACATAAGTAGTAGACTCATATATAAATGCAGTCTATATTGAATGCCTAGTTTTTTGACAACTTTGGTAGTGTAATGCATCACAATTTATTCAAATATTCACTTATTGCACATTAATGATGGTAAGATGGTTAAATTAATGGTAAGATGGTTAAATATTACCAAAACTATAGTGACAAAAAAAGTATACATAAGAAGCATTAAGATACACAATTAGGAAGGTAAGATAAAACCAGATTATTAAGAGTTGTGAATGCTGTGCTAGAGACTTTCTAAGTTATGCTTAAATAACAGAAAACCACCAAAAATCTTCAAGCAGTGGAATGATACGATTACAGTGACTTGGTCAGCAGTTTGTGTGTCAATTAAAAGTTGCAGGATGTTAGGGCAGGAAGACTAATGATGAAACTATTGGAAAAGTTTGAGGAAGATCATGTGTACTTGAATCAGGCAGCGGAAAAATAAAATTCTAAAAAGGGTATGAATTCTGGAGATAATTTGCATAAAGAAGTAAGTTAACAAGTTAATATCTCAGTTTAAGACACAAATAACATGGACAAATGCCAAATAAAGTCTAGAAATAAAATGATATCAAAGATGAATCAGAGCAAAGCAATTGTTCTTCATGTAGCTAGGTAATTGAGGTCCATCTCTTCTGGCTTGAGTTGTGTGGAGATGTGTGTTCAACTATGATTCTATCAATCTTTCATTTTCTTCTCTGTCAGAAACAGTTCATATTTACTTTCAAATAATTTCAGCCTTTCATTCAGGAAAATAACATCGGGGAAATGCTCAGACATATGGACTACTATTTAAACACAAAGAAAGTTATCTAAGTTGCCCAGAAGTTTTATATGGTACAACTATAGTTGTATATTTTTTATATTACCTACAACTGTAGGTACAATAGTTAAATTTCAATCAGCAGGTTGTTTAAATTATTTTACTTACTATATTAAATAAATTATGTAAAACATATCATCAGTTGTATAATTACAAGGGCCAATACGAATTGGACTTGTGTTTTATAGTTGTGTACATTGAACAGACTGTTAGTGTTCTCTTCAATAATGCTTAAATCTATAGTGGTTATACAGAGAAAGAGCTGAATGTTTTACATATGTTTCTCTCAGATAACGATATATATTATTTCTGTAATGAAATGTTCTAAAATGTGCTTTATATTCTTTTTGATTAAAAGGAACTGATTTTACATGCATGATTACTTCAGAAGACTGCAGTTTGAAACTCATTGAAAATTTTAAACTGAAGATTTTCTAATCTTTGTCAACTATTTCTATTTAATTTTCACAAGCACTACCTTTATTTTTACTATAGTTGGAATTGCCATTGCTGAGTGGAAAAATATCTGGCTAGATATTTCTTCTTTCATAACATATCTACTTCCATTTCTGTATTTATATTAAATCTTAGGGTTTTTTTTTTTTTTTTTTTTTTTGTAAGTGATTGAACTGAAAGTTCAAGCAAGCGACTCACTGTCAAGGAATAGGTTACTGGTTTATTAATATTTTAACATTTTCCTAAGCCAAATACTAAAGCAATTGCCATTAAGGAAAGGATTTAGGAATAAACTGTTCCTGGATACAAGACATATAATTGTTGTCTAGGATAATAACATTACTTTGAAAGGTTTTTAGCCAAAGTATTTATTACTTACCCAATTAGAACTTTTTTTCAAACATCAATCATAGATTATCAACCTCTTTTTACAACATGTATATTTCCTTTGAAATAAAATACTTTGCATATTCCTATTAAAGAGTCATGGCAATATAAACAACATTCCTTGTGGTGATTTTTGTGAGCTGCACAAAAGTTGCATTGTTGAAACATTAGATGAAATTAAAATAATAAGATTCTTTTTAGAATGAGGCAATGTCTTTCATGAACATAATTCCTATAGTTGATTTGTTTCACAGAATTATATAGAAGAGTTCAAAATTATGCATGCATCTCTGATATTAGACACATAAGCAGTGCATATAGAAACTTTCAGTGGCATAGAAATAATAAATCAAATGTATTTATTGTGTTCGAGTATATTAATCGTCTTGGATAATTTTATTCTTTTTAATGCCATACACAAAATCAGTTTTCGCTTAGTGGAAAATAGTTATTTTAATTTTACTCTGTGTACCTTGGCAGTCTCTGCTACTTCGGTATAAAGAAGTATTGAAAAAACAAAAGGCCAGCGAAGTGATTGAAAACAGATTATCAACTCTCAGTGGAGAGTGGGAAGAGCAGCCCTTCATACTGCTTATGATTTACTTCCATCTTCCTGTACTGTTTTACTTCTAGCTTTACCTACAATATTATTTGTGTAAACTTTGCTGGGTTATTTACTCTCATTATACTTCTGCTTTCCTATCTTCAAAATGAGTATATTACTAATACCTATATATGAGGATATTTATGGGGCTTCATTGAGACCATATAAAGCACTTAGCCTTATGACTACAACGTTGTCACATAGAGGAGACTGAAGAGAGATTGGCTCAGATGACTGTTTACAGTTATCTTAAACAGATTGTTTAAATTCATAGAAAAACTCCAAATGGGGAAGTAAGGAAAATCCTATGGCAGAGAGACCTTATTCCTTAGTCCCAAAATATACTGTTTTGTCCCTTGTATTTGTGAGAATAGTATCTCTTATAGGCCAATTCTGTGAATTCTTTTTTTTTTTTTTTTTTTTTCAATTCTGTGAATTCTTTAAGACTGGTCAGGGATATTGCCTCATAAAAGCTATCCTTGTTACTTTTTCTTTGCTTCCTGGTTAATTATTATAGAATGTTAATCTCATAACTAATAGAGTAAAAGCCTGCTAGTATAATTTGTTTTAATCATTTACATGTGCTCATTTTAGAGGTTTTTAAAAAATTGTTTATTTATTTTTGGCTGCATTGGGTCTTCATTGTTGTGCACGGGCTTTCTCTAGTTGTGGCAACCGGGGGCTACTCTTCGATGCAGTGCATGAGCTTCTCATTGTGGTGGCTTCTCTTGTTGCGGAGCACGGGCTGTAGGTGCGCGGGCTTCAGTAGTTGTGGCACTCAGGCTCAGTAGTTGTGGCATGCAGGTCCTAGAGCGCAGGCTCAGTAGCTGTGGCGCATGGGCTTAGTTGCTCTGCAGCATGTGTGATCTTCCCAGACCAGGGCTCGAACCTGTGTCCCCTGCATTGACAGGCGGATTCTTAACCACTGGGCCACCAGGGAAGTCCCCCTGCTAGTATAATTAACACATATTAATTCAACACATATTTGTTGAGCGTTTACCCCATGAGCAGTGGAATGCTAGTTATGGGTGGTACAAAGAATAATAAGCCAGCCAGCCAGAACAAAATTTCACATAAAAGTCCAGCAGAGGGTTGCTTCAGCCTGACCCTCCCAGTGAATCCTGGCATACATATTTGAGCCTAAGAGTTTTCACAATTTAAAAGTTAAGGGAGCTGGGCTTTTCTTGTCTTCTAGGCCACAGCCATTAACTAAGGGCTTCCCCAGAGGAAAGAAATTCCCCAAATTTCTGACTCTCTGCATTGGATACAAAGTGGTTCCAACAGCCTGACCTCAATAAAACAGTCATGGGTGAAGGTTGTTGAAGGCAAATCACATTTAAAGTGGTGAAAAGCATCATGTAAAAACTATAAAATGGATACAAGATGATCAGAAGAAGCACCAGACATTCCCACTACACATTTCTAGTGTTTTATGATGATTAAATAAAATTATCCACGTAAAACATTTAACTGAGTTCTTAGCAAAGAACAGAGAACTGTATAAGCATTACCTAGTTCTTAAAGCATTTAGGGTAAGTGAAAGATCTTCTGGAATTGACAGGTGGGTTTCAAACCTGGCTTTGGTGGGGGCAGGAACCCAGAAAAGATGTCAGGAAAATCTTCCTAGAGGAGTCAGAATCCATGCTGTCTCAACACATGGTCAACCCAGTGAATAGAACTATAGGCATTAGAGAAATGGAGAGAGGGATGGACAAGGAGAGTATGAAAGGGAGAGAGAGCAGCAGGTATAAAAGTCAGCAACAAGAAAGAAAAGTCATTAGAGGAATGCAGGTATTTCCATGTGACCTGAGTAGAACACCGGGAGAGACAAGCTATGGAGGTTAATGAGCGATGTTAAAGACACTTTACTTTGGGGTTTGTTCATTCATTTATTCATGTAGACATTCACTCAACTGATGTTTACTGAGGGTCTCTTACATACCAGGCACTTTAAAAAAGTTTAATAAGACATACATCAGTAAAGATCACTGTATTTGTGACTTACAATCAAGAAGAAAATCAGACAATAAACAAAGTGCATATGTAAAATACTATGTTAGGTAGTGATAAAAGCTTCAGAATAATGAAAAAATAGTGTAGCATAAGGGCATAAGAGAGGGCCAGGGGTAAGGAGTAGGGAGGCTATATTTTTAAAGTGTGGTCAGAGTAGGTGTCATTGGAAAGGCAACATCTGAGTAAAGACTTGAAGGAGCTTTACTGAGGAACTGACATGACTGATATATTATGGGAAGAGCAAGGAGGCTAGTGTTGCTGAGAAGAGCAAGCACAGAAGAGCGTATTACTAAAGGATATCAGGGAAGTAACAGGAATCAAGGCCTTGTAGGCCACTGAAGGCACTTTGTCTCTTGCCCTGAATGAGGTGGGGAGTGATTGCACAGTTGTGAGTAGAGGAGCGAGATGATCTGAGTAGTGTTTTTAAAAGATTACCCTGATAACCATATTGAGAACTGACAAGGGGAAGGGGTGATATAAGCAGTCCAACTAATTAGGACCTTATTGCCATAGTCAAGGTAAAAGATGATGGTGGCTCAGAAATGTGCGGTAAGCAATGGTGATATTGAAATATATCCTGAATGTGCAGCTGAGATCTCCTGGTAAACTGATAGTGTATGAAGGAAAGGAGTCAAGAATGACTCAGAGTTTTTGGCTTTGGGCACCTGGAAGGATGCAGTTGCTGATAATTACAATATGAAGACGATGAGTGAGGCATGTTGGGCGTGGGTAGGGGCGGGATCAATTCAGTTTGGGATTAGTTGTGAATGAGATGTGCTGTCAGGCATTCAAGTGTAATGTCAAGTAAATAGTAACATATGTATTTTGATTTTTGGAATGAAGTCTAGTTGAAAACATAAATTTGGAAGTTGTTTACATATAGGTGGTATTTAAAACCATAAGACTAAATGAGATTACCACAAAAGTGAGTCTTGTTGGAAAAGAAAAGAGGAAAGGGTTTTATGTAAAGATGTAATTGATGGGATGGTTGTTGGATGGTGGCACAGAGAGAATAGTAGGCATCTCTCCAGCTCTGATTTGTTCATCTTTAATATGTAAATCGAAAACTGACATTGGTAAACTTGTGACTTTAGACCACTTGGCAAGTTTTCTGGGAGCACTGCTAAGAATTACATCTCTAATCAAAACTCGGATTAAATATCTATTATTGCATAAAAGCGACTTAAAACAACAGTCGTTTATTATCTGAGTTTGTGTGGGTCAGGCTTAGCTGAATCCTCTGCTTCAGGGTCTCTTACAAGTCAAGGTGTCAGTCAAGGTTACATTCTCATCTGAAGGCTCAACATGAAGAACAATCTTCCGTTATCCTTCACTGTTGATAGAATTCAGTTCCTCAAAGGTCATTAGATTAGGTATTTCATGCCTTCCAGAGACCATCCTCAGTCCCTTGCCATATATCATACATACGGGCTTCTGCAGCTTGTTTCATCAGAGCAAGCAGATGGGAAGAGGCAGAGAGAGAGAGAGAAAGTCCTAGGATTTTTATAATCTAATCTAATCCAGAAAGTGTTATCTCATTACTTTTGCAATATTCTGTTCATTAGAAACGAGTCAATAGGCCAGCACATACGCAAGGGAGGGGATTTCACAGGGCTTGAATATCAGGAAGTAGGATTATTGCAGACCATATCAGACATTGCCTACCACACTACACATATTTTAAAATAGTTATAGCTTTAAATATTATTAATTATATTTACTAACAAGTTTAAATTCCTTTCTTGATCTCCTCTATACACTCCTAGAAAGATCATCTTTCCTTTCCACAAACCATTCACTTGCTTCCTAGCATTGCAGTTAATACTCATCATTTTTGTGTGATACTTAGCAGTCTGTTGCCAGCTGTTGGTTAGTATAGGATTTCCAAGCTCTTAATATTGATGCCAAGAACTATTTGTCCATAGCACCTTTTTCTTGTAAGATTTAGGAAGCACATGCATGTGTAATTAATCAGAAAAAGTGATTAACCATTTAGGGATTTTTTTACCTTTGAAATAAATGTGTATATGAACTCAAGTAAAGGAAACTAGAAAAGTGTCTGGATTTTGGGGTGAAAGACACTAGCTGTGATCATTTAGCAAGCCTCATCGTCTCTTTTAATTTGTTACCCTCCTTCACACACACCCCTGCACACTACAACATACATTCACGTACAGATGTGTTTGTTTAAAAAACTCAAAAACTTAATATTACCATAAGTTATAGGTTTTGCCAATGACAGTTCTGTTCTTAATTACTAAGCCCCCCAAATGAATTTGGTTCTGCAGCATTGCTCATTTCAATTTTTTTCTCTGCTTATTTCTGTTTGTTACTTTCTTGCTGCCCCCCTTGTTTCAGACTCCCACTGCCAACAGCTGAGATAATATCCTCCCACCCCAACATCTGGTTCCTGCCACCAAACTTTAGCCCTGTGCAACAGCCAAATACAGATGTGAGTCTAATGATCTCTAATTACCAGTCCTGGTATGCATTTGTATCTCAGTGGGTGACAGATTGGAAGAAAATTTGAAGAAAATACCTACATTTATATCATGCTTTTCATCATGTCTATTTTAAAAAAATATCTTTTACATTCCACTACAGAGTCAGCTCCCATTTTTCATCACTCTGTGTTGCTAAACCCTAGATAAGGGGATTAGTAAAAATTTTCCATAAGAACATCAGCTAGGCATTTGAGAATCATCGATAAGTTATAGATTAAATGCACAATAATTTTAAATTGTAAAAATTATACAGTATGGTAAATGCAGAATTGTAGAGGTTGGGCTTTCCTTGACCTTAATAATGCATCTAGGAGAAATTACATGGCCGTACACTTCTCTGAAGAGAGAGTATTCCAAACAGAAGGAACAGCCTATACAATGACATATTTATAAAATATATCAATTCAAATATCTACGCTTTAACAATACCAGGCATCTAGAAAGGCCATTTCACTTTCTCCTTAGTCCTTTAAACATACTTGGAGAAAAATATACCATGTGTTTTGTTTCCAAACACACGGAGTAGTTACAGTTCCCCAAAACCCGTATCATTTGAGATTCTATCATTCATCATTGAGGAAGTTAAAAAAAATCAAGAAAAATGGGATTATGGAAGCCCTCATAAGTATGTCCATGGTCATTAAAATAAAACAATATGGTACATTAAACAAAGAAAATATCAATTCTATTGTATTTTAAATATGCTAGAATTGATCCTGAGAAAAATATCCATGTATGGTCTAAAATTAGGCTCTTTCTCCCAGGTTCCACAAGATACTTGAAAACTTAATTTGCTTTACAGGCAGATAGTATGAATTCTAAAGGGAATTTTTCCAAATGGCCTCTACATTTAGATTTCCACCTCCCTGATTGTGTTACAGTCCCCAAAATGAAACAGTCCCCAACACATGATGCTATTGGCTTTTGTTAAATACATTGTAGCTGCTTCAGGTTGGTTTCTTAAAGAACTGGGAATACTCTGTGCTTTCTCTCTTTCAGTGCTTCCCTGTCAAGACTTTTATTCCTTTTCTTCCATGCACAACTACCTCTTGCTTAATTGCCAACTCCTTCTATTTCTAACTTCACTCTTTTTACTTCTCTCTCTCTCTTTTTTTCCTAACCCATGTAGCTCAATCCTTACGAGCAGAGATTGGGGGCCAGATAAAATGTGTGCTTATCCTGGATCCAACACTTAAAGACAGTTTCTCACTTTGGACAAGTTACTTACACTCTCTTAGCCTCAAGCTCCTAATTTGTAAAAAAGAGGCAACTATTATCTTTGGCAAAGGACTGTGGTTACCATTAAATGAAATGATGAGGGTAAACAGAGTAGATAGAGCCTGGCAGGTGGAAGGTAGTTGGTAAATGGTAGCTACTGTGAAGATGATGATAATGATGATGAGGAATACAAGGATAACACCCAACAGAAGGGGCTTTTTTCTGCTACCAATAAAATTCTTCCATTTATAAACAAATAAAATGGATTAGAAAGCAAAACTGCATATACTAAAATACCAAATGTATGATTCATATATCCAGTATCTTAATCAGAATGAGGGTCTAAATCTGTAAATATCCATTGAGTTACATACATTTCAGATTAGTGTGCTTTTTCCACTCATGTATTTTACATCTCAATTAAAATATTAAAAGAAAATATATTATTGGTATTATCTGCAAATGAAGCTATGAATGCATTCAGAGATATCCTCATAGACATAACTGAAAGAAGGTATTTATCATAAAGTCATAAACTTGTGTTGTGGCTTAGGCTTCTCTTAACCTGTGAAGGATTTTATCCTTAATTTAAAGTGAGCAATTGATATTTGTTGGTTAACTTAGTGAAGTACATTTTTATTACCATGTGCCCATCTTGAGATTAATCTCTGTTCCTGTCCATACCTTTCCTAAATCTCTAAAGTATTCATGTTATCCATTTTTATTATATATTTGGCTGACTTTTATCTCTAGCCAGAGAACCCAGAAGTTAGATTTTCATTGCTTGGTGAATGCTAGAGTACAAACATAGTGAGACAGTTATTTTGTATCCTTTGTCCAGTTACTCACTGGGAGGCAGTGTAGTGTAGTGGTTAACAGCATGATCTTTGGATTCAGATAGTATTAATAGCTAATAAAAATTGCAAAATTTCATATAGCGCTTACTAGGGGCCCAATACTGATTTAGTACTTTGCAAATATTAAATACAAATATCATTCTATCCCTAGGACAATCCTATAAGATGTGCAAATAGCATCCTGGGAAAGATTAAGAACACAAATTTAGGAGTCATTCAACCAGGGTTCAGATCCTAGCTCCAAACACAAATCTGTTGAGTGACCGTGGACATGTTACTTAACATCTCAGGGCCACAGTTTTTTTCTGGTGCTAAATGCAGGTTATTTCACGTTAGGGTTTGATTAGGAGAGCTGACTCCTCTGAGTGAAAGAGGATAAGGAATGAATAGGAATTAGATTTTATAATTATGGGATTAGTCTGTATAAGAATATTGCCTCCAGTTTAAGATCTGATCAGCTGGGCAGGCAGTCAGGAAGGAAAGTGGACACGAAACAGAGGTGAATAAGGACAAACTGGAACCCACGAGAATAAACTGGAAGATACACGGTCACTTGCTACCCACATTGATCTCACACCACCTCCAGGCTTGATGATATGGTTGACTTGCTGGAAAAATTGGTACCTGTCAGCATATTGCTGCACACACCTGGCTAAAGATTCAAAGGAGCTGAACAAGACTGGCAGGAGCTGGACTAGCTGCACACCCTGAGTACTGCCTCATGTCAACTAGGTGTGCCAGTAGATCAGTGATAAAGTACATAGCCTACAAAAGCACCTAACCCCACACAGAACTTTGGAATGTAAAAACGGATGTAATTCCATTTACACCTTTTAATTCTCACATAAATGTGTGTATGTGTGGCCAAACTTAGCCCAGAACCATACAGAGGAGAGAATTTCGGAGATAATAATAATAACCTCTCATACAGTGTTTTTGTGACGGTAACAAAAATGATAGCTTTAGAGAACAAACACTGCATGTGGTGGAAATAGAACAGACAAATATAAAGACATATTCAGGCAAAGCTTGACAAATGTCAGCACCCAAGATCTTCCAATAGAAGAAAAAGATGTAAATACTTTCAGTTTAAGGCTTACTTCTAATTTATTTAAAATAAGAGGTTTTTCTAACATTTGCTTTCTTTTCTGACTCTGAGTTTTAAGGATTTCTAATAAGGCCTATCACTTACAGAGATGTTCCATATAAGCTGGGATTCTGCTTTATAACAAAGTGAATCAGCTATACATATACATATATCTCCATATCTCCTCCCTCTTGCGTCTCCCTCCCACCCTCCCTATCCCACCCCTCTAGGTGGTCACAAAGCACTGAGCTGACCTCCCTGCTGGCAACAATTTTTAGTTCTTTCTCAGTTCAAGGGATACTTCACTATTCTGATCCCTGTACAGAAGTTCTTATCCTTCTCTATGCTGAGGTTATAAAGAAGAGGAAGTCTGTATTTTGTACAAGTTTGAAACTTAAAATACATTTTGAAGGCAAGATGTGTGATTTATAGATATATTATCATGTACCAGTATCAATTACCAATCAATTGCAGTGATGACTTTCCTTCTTCATGTTCTTGAGATTCTCAGAGGAGTTTCCTAAGTACAGTAAGTTGCAAATATTTTATTACTTAGTAATGATTAATGCACAAAAACATTGTATCAATGTTCACTCTTCAAAAAAAACGGAATTATTTTAAGTGAAATAGTTCATTTTCTTCGGACTTTTTAAAGAAAGCATATTCTACTTTATTGGAATATCCACTTCATTATTTCCAGCAATGGAACCATGCCCATGATGGATTACCTTTCCTGCCAGTACATCCATGGTTCCTAAAACACACATTCATGTGTGTTTTTTTTTAACATTCTCTTTATTCTCTCTTTAATGTCTTTTTAACATTCTCTTTCTCTCTTTCTCTGTGTCAGGAAGAAATATATGTATTGTTCATTTCTGTGAGTTGTCAGTGAAGTACAATTACAAGTAACTGAAATGCTAGAATTACACACACACACACACACACACACACACACACACACACATACACATATATATATAGCCTGTTGCAGGAAGAATTTTATCCCAGTGCTATTTATTCAGTAGAAACTAATTTTATTCTTTCTGTTTAGTCTTTATCGAAGATATGTTTCTCAATATAATACACAAAGTTTTCTGCTAATGAAAAGAAAGCATTTACATGCCTGGGATAGGTCATACATCATACACTAGAATATAGAATGTTCATTGAAATTCAGTATTTGTGTAGTTATCTTTAGTGAGATCATGGAAATAGATTTTTTTTTTTTATCTTGGAAGAGCATACCATTATGACTATTGAGCTATCATACTTATAGTATGTCTTGCCATAAAATTGAAGAAGAAGGCTCAGTTGGAGTTATGTAAAACTATGGAATCATTTTTAAATGAAACAAGACAGTTAAGTGTTTTTCAGTTGTTTTGTACCATGCCAACAAAATTTGTTCTCTTAAACTATTTAACTTCAATTCAAAATATCGCTACACCCTCCCTGCTACTTTAGAGTAAGATAAGGTCCGGTCCTGTTACAAATCTTTGTGTTGTTAAGTGCCACTCCTTTATCATCTTCATCACAGTTATAATTTTACAATTATTTTGATGTTTACTTAATGCCGGTATATGTAAGATAATGCCAAGACTGTAAGTTCTGGAATGGCAGAGGTAGTGGCTTTTAGATTCACGATTTAGTCCTTTGCTTCTAACACAAGGAGAAGCACATAGCAAAAATAAATAGTTATTCAATTATTTAATGTATAATGCTATTTTAATCTATATTTTTACTTTTTGCCATTTTGTGTCCTGTTAAAAACAGCATCAAAATGCTTGAGTCAAGGCAGTATCACAAATTCAAACTTACCAGAGTATTTAAGAAAATCAGTTTAAACATTTGGTGAGTAAAAGCCCAGTACCCTGGAGGCCTGATGAGACAGTGAGAACAACAAACTACCTTCTACAGTTCTAGTCTCACCTATTAACTGTGCCTCATTCACTTTGGCAAGGCACAGAGCCACGTTAGACTTCTGTTTTCACAGTTTAACCTAGGGAGTTTGGAATGTATTCTTAATTTCCAAGCTGAGCCCCAAGATTTTTTTCAGTGGTGCCCCAGAAATCAGTCTCTGAGTGGGTAGGGGTCTCACTTCTTCCCTTAAACCAGAATAATTATACCATTTCCTTATTTGGCTCTCAAATACCCTGACTCTATATAGAAATATCTACAGATACCATTTTCTACGCTCTGAGAATGGATGAAAATGGTCTTTTGTCCACACTCATCACCTCAGGTGCCAAAAGTGATAAATGTGGCAGAGTAGGATTTTATTTCTTTCTATAACTTCTGTTCTAACAAGAGTAATTGAACATTCACCATGGACATGTGTGCTTACAATATGTTTGGATATTATGTGTACTATACTAAAGTGTGAAACCCATCCTGAAAAGAGTATTACAATCAGATTTTTTAAATGGGGTAGAGTGTTGAACTATAAAACTGCTAGGGAAGGGAAAGGACAAAAGACAGTTGATTCCTCCTAGCCTTATTTATTTAACCCTTATTCCAAAAGGAATATAAAGGTTAACAAGTGATTATATATCATTTATACATAATCTGGACATACATATTCATGCTTTGTTCTAAATATTCATCATTTCTTGGTACTGTCCCTCAAGGACATCAAAGGATGAGCACTTAAAGTCATTTTGATTTCTAAAAATGTGTGGTTTGTGCCTCAATTATGTATAGAGGAAACTGTGTTTCCCTTGCACAGGTGAAACAGGAGGTGGTACCCAGCCTCTGACATGCTTACAGGAAGCACATGCTGCTGATGATAAAGATGAAGGGTTTGGGGGTCCAGGAACAACATGCTACAGGTCCACATTTCTGAAAGGCAGAGAACTCTTAATTGTCTGGGCTATTTTAGCTTCTGATAAGAAGGCTCATGGATACAAACTTATCTGAGGACAAACAGAAAAACAAACAAACAAACAAAAACACTTTCCTCCTCTTTTTCTTCCCTTGGTGTTATTTCAAACAAACTCAACATGTTCAACATTTATGAGCAGAATAGCCCATTACTACGTTTCCCTGGGCAGAGATAAGAAGATGTATTTGTTGAACCTAACTTTTCAAGTGGCACTAATATCATTTGGAGATAAGTAACTCAGTCAGGAAGAAATCTAAGCATAGTGGAAGCTCTGTCTCATGTTTGGATTTTGACAGTCTCAACATTTGCAACCTTTGTAGGTGAGATGAGAGAGAAACAAATAATATAGAGTTCATTAGGGATGGTTTTATAAGGACTTAGGAGTCTTATTTCCCCCTTTCACCCAAGAATGAATGAAATGGTAGTTAAGGTCCAGGAAACTTAGCACAGAAAGCACCCAGAGCAGGTCTAGCAGGGTAGTAACAGGAAGTAAGTTTATTTGAGCAGTTGTGGGATCAAAGTTTAAGAAACTGAGCCAGTTTAAGAAGCAGCATGAATTTGAGAATAGAGCCTTTGATTTTTAAATTAAAGATACATTTTAGTCTCTGCTGTTACCTGCTAGATGTGGGATCTTGGGCACATGTTTAACCTCTCTTTGCTGGTTTCATCACACATGAATAGGGACACATCACCCACCTCTCTTAGTTGAGGGGATGCTTACATAAGTTAAAGAGCCAAATATGCTTCCTGGAACTTTTATTTATCTTTTGCTACATAAAACATTTATGTCACTCATCTACTCAGTAGGTTCTGGGAATCTAATGGTAAGATGACACAAAGTCTCAGTTTTAATGGAGATTAAGTTCTAATAGAGAGATAAATAATAATCACAAGGATAATATATATGTATAATTGTAGGTGCAGTTGAAATAGAGTATTTATAGAAAAGTCTAGGGGGAAATTAGAGAGATTATTTATATTATTTTAGGACTGTGAAGGGAAGACACACGATTCTGGGACAGTGATAAGGAAGGCATTTGAGTTCATACAGAGTGGGGACAGAGCGTAGGTGGAGTGATGAAGAAAAATCCCTGACGTAGTATTGAGTCAAAACTCTGAAGAATGAGTTGGAGATACCTTGAAAAAGTGACATGAAGTTGAAGAGCAGCCTAAACCCCAGTGGAAAAGAAAGTGAAGAAAGAAAGCCAGTGCTTTGGCACAGGGGCAGGAGAAAGAAAGTTGCCTTCTCCAAACTGCAAGAAAGCCAATGTGATTAGGGTATGGAGAGAACAAGTGGAGAAAGGATGAAGAGAGGACCGAGGCTTTAGATAAAGTCCTGTAGGCATGTGTAGCAACTTAATGTTTCTTGTGATAATATGGGGAATAATAACAGGCTTTTATCAGAACAGTTGTATTGTCAGCATGTAGTTGAAAAAAAAAAAAAATCTTCACCCAGAATATACTGTGTGAATTGATTTTGCCAAATTATATCATTAGTTTAAGAGCTTTATTTTCACTGGGGTGAAATTGGTACCAAAAATTGGGAGATGGGGCATTAATCTTATGGAATAAGAAGCTGACATTTCTTTAGAGATTACCTAGAGTCATTTATGCCCAGAAGGGATATGAAAAACAAGTTTGCTGTTTCTGTAGTTGATATTTAAATGATATCATGTGGAGTTAAATATGAAATGCAATGGTTTATAGAAAAGAGTGAATAGGGGGAAGTGATAGCATAAACTTCCTTAAACACTTTGTAAACTTGAAATAAGAATAAGTAAACTCTTTAGACTATTTGCTGTATTCCAGGCACCATAATAAATGTTTTACAGGAATTATTTTATTAAATCTGACAGTAACCCAGTCAGTTAAACACATACTATTGGATTTTACAGTTAAGGAAACTGAGGACTTCAAAGTTAAGGATTGGTCCAGGAACTTAGCTGGAACCAAATGGAAACAAAGTTTGAATTCAGAGTATGTGATTTTAACCTTTATGCCACACTATCTACTTACTTCAAAATAAATGTCTCTTTAATAAGCCTATCTTTTTTTTATATATCATAGTGACCAGGGAAGCTGACTTGGTCTGCCTTCCCACTGCCTTTCTCTACTCTAAGTTTAAAGCTCTCCCTTTCTTCTTCCTCCTTTCCTGGGTCTCTTGCTCTTTCCCATCCCCTCCTCTCACATTTTTCGTTGCTATTTGAGGCTAGCAAATTTAAAGCCCTCATTTCTACTGCTTTGTAGGACTTTTTCATCTGTCTCCCCTGACGGATCTCCCCTTCTCTGATTATGCTCCCATCACCATTGGTTTTGCTTTCTAAGCAAGATGCTTCAGTCATAGGGCTTCCTCTCTGATGATCACCTATAGAAGTCTCCTTATGGCCACCAGTAGTTGCAAGCTGAAGATTTATTCCTTCCTTGATCTGCATCAATATTGTGAAATCTAGCTCACCTTTTTGGATATCCTTGACAGGGTGGGTCAGGAATGAAAACTAAGCCCCAAGTTCTAAAAATAGATTTTAAGTCTAGATTTCAATAAAACTTGAAAATAACAGCTTTCAACTACTTATTTCGATTACACCCAGTAATTTTTTTCTCATGTCAGAAATTTAGAATCAAAATATTATTTTCTTAATTACAGAAAGAGACATATGCAAACTGGGAAAATATACTGTGGAATTGGAAGAGAATCATAAATGGTCACTACTGAAGTGGCTTGCATTTTCTTTTTTCATGAAATATGCGGTAGGAAGTGGTATTAACAAAGTAGCTTCAAAAGCATCCAGCTAATTTATTCTGAGTGAGAAGTGAAATCATTATTCAAGTACTTAGCTTGTCAAAGTGTTAGAGTCTATTTCTCTCCTGTTCAAGATGGAGGCAGGTGATTCCAAGAAAGAAATTATAACGTACAATGAGCCAATAGTTTTAAGAAGAATTCAGTAAAAATTCTCTCCTCTCTCCGCTTCTCCAGTGAAATTTGGAGCCACTTCATTTGACAACTTTATAATTTGGAGTACAAAAACAATACCAACAGGAAGGAATGTGAAATGAACCCCAAACTGAGAGTTCAAGTATGGCTTGGCAGTGCATGTATAATCAATACTTATCAACCCCTCAAGGATTCCTAAACGAGTAGTGTTAAGATGAGAAGGCTATTATGTTCTGTATCATTAGCAAGATGTCCTGCTGGATTTCTTTGTTTGTTTTTAGGCATTGTTCTATGTTGATACTTTTCTTCATAGAAGTAAAACAAAAATGATTTAAAAAGGAGATGTAACCTTGACACTGTATTTGAGATCCATAATAGAGAAAACGTAAGAAAGAAAGAAAAGGGGTAAGGTAGGGAGATGGAAAAATACTATATGGATGGAAAGATGGGGCAAACAGAGGAAGCTAACAGGACTATATCAAATATCTCTGCTAAAAGTGCATTGAAATAGCAGTTGGTACAGAATCCTGATGCATTGAATCTCTCCTTGCACACAGCTGCCTCTTTCTTCGTCTTACTCAGGCCAGCCATTCACCCCTTTAGGGCTTTACATGGCTATTTTGGCCTGGGATGCTCTTCTGAATATTCATTCAAGGAGAAGATGTTCATTTACTTATTCAGTGTCTTCAGGTCTTTACATAAATATTACCTTCTCAGCATGGTCTACCCTTTTCATCGAATTTAAAACTATAACCTATATACTGACATCTCCTCCTCCCACCCTGAATCTGTCAAACTTGTGACATGTTTACTCTATGCTATTTTTTCATGGTGCATTTGCCTAATATATCATTTTACTATGTATTATGTGACAGGTTAAAAATGTTCAGAAATGAGAGAAAATTAAAATGGTAAAGGACAGTAGTCACTCATGCTTTCTTTACTATGTTAAGAAAGAGGGACAAAAGGAAAGGAAGAGGTGAGCTATTGTGTTTTTTTAATTAAGAAAGAAAAACAACAACAACAGCAAAAGGGAAACTTAAGAAGTATAGTACTAGGGAATTTTTTTTTTTTTTCTGAGATTATGAAGAATGGATATTTGAAAGCAAACTTGCTATTGCTTCCATATGAGCCAGGGAATAGGTGTGGATAAACAATATCTGAGGGGGGAAGTATTTTGTTACATTTCTGATAATTTGGAGAGCATTAATGTTTGTATCTCCCACAGTAATTATATTCAATTCCCCCAAATCAAATGTAGTCCACAAGTTCTGAACAGGTGACTGCCGGCTAAATCTCACCACTGGATGTATTTTATTAGGTGATGATGGCAATTTTAAATTTAAAAAACGTGGAAGACTTTAACTGAGCTGGCAGCTCCTCAGGCCCTCAGAGTTGTCCTACACGTGGCCTGCTCAGGCTGGTTACCTGCAGGACCTCTCTGTGCATTTGAATCTCTCATCCTGCCTCTACCCCTTGAGTCACCATAGGACATTCTTTCCTTGCTTTAGATCAAAATTTCAAATAAAAAGTCAAAATTCCAAATATTACTTCAGTGGATGTGTTTTATTTAATCAGATTTTTAAAAATGAGTGGCCAATAGACTGCTTTTAATTGTTGGGTCTGTAACAGTCCAGGGGAGATTCTGCAGTTTACAAATGGAATGAGTACATTCGTAAGGGTAAGATAATTTCCCGAGTATATACAACATCAGTGCACCAAGCCCTTCCTTTGAACTAATCCATAATCATGTTGTGAGTCTCCAACAGAATTCAGCAGACCATTTCAGGTTTCAGAAAACCTGTTTTTCTATCTTGAAAGAGATATCTGGAGGGAAAGATGTTATTGGAGGAAATCCAGCATATTTTCAACTTTTCCCAAATTGGTGGCACGTCTGTGATTTGATTTTTCTATTAACACTGTGTGGCAGCTAAGAATACATAGAACTATTTTTATTTATTTTTTTCTCAATCTTTGATGATTGGGAACTTGATCTAAATTTCACCTCCAAATATATGATACTGCTAATTTGCCCTTCTTATTTCACCACAAACCTTTGGTGCCCCCATGTTAAGGCAAGATGTTACCTGATAACAGCTTTTGATTAGATTTGGTCTTTTCAGGACCAGGTTGGGAACTTTTTCTGGCTTTCAGTGACAATTCATAATTGTTTCAAAACGGGCATTTCTGTTACATTTATAACTTATGCCGAAATGACCATATCCACCTCAAGCTATAACTCCAAATGAAGCATATTCATGTGTCTGAAAAAAAACTTATTTTCCTTTAGTTGAAACATCACCCTTTATAGTTATAAATAAATAAATCTCTAAGAGAGAGTGAAATCATGGTTAGGGAACTTAGGCAAGAATGACACAAGTAGAAGAAAAGACCTGTGAGACAGCCCAAAGTTTACATTTTGACAGAAGTTAAATTAGCCGTTTTAAATGTCATTCTACAGAATGTCACGGAGAATGAGTAAACAAGTTTGGTTTTCTTTGTTCTTTTGCTAAATCTAGCCAAACAAAACATGATTCCAAAAGCAGAAAAAAAGAAAAGGGGAAAAAAATGCTGTTTATCCCCCTTAATTCTAAATTTCCTGATTTGGGGTCTTTCTCTTTCTGGTAATGTGTTCATTCAAACATAAATGCAATTGGCATCAAAGGCTTAACATTCAGATTAACCACTTTTTGGCATCTCACCTCTTTTTAGTTTGAACTTGGAATCTCCTCCATGTACAGACCACTAATGAGAAAATCCTTGCTTATGAATTCAGTTCAGAATGGGAGCAGTTTTCCCCCCTCTCTCCTTTTGCATAATGTCGGCTTTGAAGTCAGGCAGTCCAAGAAAGTGATTGATCTTGCCCAAGTTCATAACTTTTTCAAAGTACTGCAGATATCATTAAATTTTAATTAACCCTTTGAGCTCCTTCTATGATGTAAAAATGAGGGAACATCAAAGGCTCCTGTGTTGGAGCAGCAGTAGCATCTTTTGTGCTCACATTGCTTTTTAGAAGATATCTCAGATGCAAATATTTCAATGGGGTCTTCAGCTTTGTGTGTGTGTGTGACATTGTTATGCTGTTGCAGGGCTAAAATCTGTTGTTAGTCTTTCAAAGCTGGTTATTTAAGCATTGCTGTTGGTCAGGGCTTAGAAGTGGTATATCTTGCCACCTCTTCCACGTACAGCATTGGAATCAAGGAGTCCAGTGAAAATGTCACTCGCTCAGTCTGTAGCTTCTTGTGTTGTCCTTCACCAGCTCTCATTCATAATTAATCTCATTTCAATCTTACGACAACATATAATATTCTGCATGTGGTCTTGGAAAGTCACACAGTTGCATTCAGATCTGCTGGATGAAGAAACTAAGGTAGATAGGGAGGCATGTACTGCCATGGGTTATGGGATTTAAGGCTGTAAGTGTAACGTGTAAAAGAGGAGCTTTTCTTGAAGCATCTAGCATATATTTATGGAGTGCACACTAAGTGCCAAGCATTGTTTAAGTGTTTAGTCACTGCCCTTGTTAAATCCACATTTTAGTGAAGGAGAATTTGCAAACTGAGGCATTCACGTGCTTGTGCTTCTTACCCTTTATAACAATTACTATCAAAAGAGTACTTGAGGGTTTCCCTGGTGGTGCAGTGGTTGAGAGTCTGCCTGCTGATGCAGGGGACGCGGGTTTGTGCCCCGGTTCGGGAAGATCCCACATGCCGCGGAGCGGCTGGGCCCGTGAGCCATGGCCTCTGAGCCTGCGCGTCCGGAGCCTGTGCTCCACAACAGGAGAGGCCACAACAGTGAGAGGCCCGCGTGCCGCAAAAAAAAAAAAAAAAAAGGGAGTACTTGAATGCTTCCTAGTCCACCAGTGATTATTAGGCCACTGGGCAATGTTACCAAGTACAGGGAACCCAGGATCCTAATGTCCTGCACATATCGTTTGAGATAGAGCATATCTCATGTGATTAGGAATGGAGAAACTTGTGTGATTGGACACAGGCTTACTTGTGCCTTGCTTTCTTCACACTGCTGCCTATTTTCTACCTTCTTGATAAAGTTAAATGAGGTCATGCACATGTGTGTTTTGAAATATTACTGTCTTAATAGTATTAAGTTTAATGGTTTTAAGCTTCCTATTTAGATGCAGGAAAAGTTGGTTAGAATATAGTTTCTTTCTTCTGGTGGCTGTTATCTCCTGCCATTTCTCTTTAAACGTGAATATCCACTAACCACGATTTTCCCTCTAAAGATCTATGGGAGGGAGAAGAAGTGGTAAAAGTCTTGATGGCTTCACTTCTTCAGAAGTAATGATCAGCACATTTCCAAAACCCAAATGCACATTTGCCCCTTTAGGGTCACTTTAATCAAGGCATTATTGCAGATGATGCGTGTCTACCAAAATGAGATTTTGTGACCTACTGAAATGAACATGATCTGGGCTTTCATTGGGGGTATCTGACTTAGTGAGCTTCCTGTTTATGAGATTTAAATTAAAACTGCATAGATTATTAGGGGAAAATTTCACAACTTTGCCAATAATTTTAAAAAAAAAAAATAGTTGATTTCCTCTTTCCTCCTAAATAGAATGTGATTCAAGTGTTGTAGAGATAATTTAAATACTGGACTGCTAAATGCCGTGATGATTCTATGATTCCTGAAAGGGACAAGTCCATGTTGTAAAGATAAAGTAGAAGTCTAACAACATAACTGTTGTTTTGGACTCAGGATGTACATAAATCCATGTGACAGTTGCCTGCAATATAAACAATGTATTCTGACTACAGTACAGTTTTTTTTTTCTTTTTCCCTATATTTAAAGAGCACACTAGATAAATTAATTTGAGAAGTATGTGTGTTCTAGATAAACTGAGACATATACATATTCTAGAGATGAATGAAAATGAAGGAAAATTCAAATTTAAGTTTGTATTGGCAACAGATAAGAATTCACACAAAGGCTTAAACTCCTTTTCTTACTCACATTTCATTTTTAAGTCACGGCTCCGTTTAATGTCACCTTTCTTTTAAATGTTACCTGCATTTTTTTGAATTGTTAATTGTTTGCAGATTCTTATATATTTGTTCACCATAGGGTATAAGAAGAGTTATCATGGAGAATCAGTCTAGGTTGCTTGAAAAATAATAGGCAAAAAGCCATCAGTAAGAAAAGTGTGAAAAATAAAAACAAATTAGGCTTAGAGCAGTAAAAGGTTTAAAGCTATACCCCCGGAAAGGTTAAAACTACATTTCTAGGGTTGTCATATAGATATATAAGGTGAAAATAATTTGGGGGCATATGTGCAAAAATGAGCTTAAAGTAGGTTTTATATATATGATGAACATATGGTGATCTGTGAATGCCGTGGCAAATAGGATTCACTAAATAATATGCCCATTCCTCCTTTTCTTTCCAATTTCTATGTCGAACGAAAGCCAGAAGAGATTATGATTAAAATTATTCTGATGAAAAACAAAATTCCGAGTTGTGGATTATAAACTGCCTTTGGTTCTCTGCTCTCTGACTTCCCAAACTGTTTTGCTACTTGAAGGCAAAAATGACATTCATGTTAATGCAGGGTGACCTTCCAGCTGAGTGGTGCCGTGCCAGCTGAAGAACAGAAGCTCCGTGACTGTCTCTAACAGGGGTGGGCGGGGGGGTGATTTCTTAACTAATGATTGCATTTCAGTGCATTTCAGTGTCTATGTTTTCCCAAAACAGACCCCTCAGATTTGGATCATTATCATAATACTGCTGTTGATTAATTTTTACTAATGCTGCTAAACATGAGAAATTGCATTAGAAGCTTTAGATATATTATCTTATGCATTATTAGAATCACTCTGTGATATGCATGGTGTTATCCCCATTTCATAGATCAAGAAACTGAAGTTCTTAATAGGACAGTGTCTTGTCCAAGAACTAACAGTTAATAAATAGTGCAGTTGGGATTCCTTCATGATGTTTTACCTGCCTCCAAATCCTTGGCTCAGTTTTTAGTAAAAAAACTAAATTATACTGAACTCACCATTCAGTATAATCAGCTTAATAGTTCATAAATAAGTTGAGTTAGCTTTCTTCGCTTTCTTCCTTTTTATTGGTTGCTTTACCCATCTAAAACACTGCCCTGTCATTGGTGCTCATTCTTTAAGATAGGACGCAAGTCCTAAATAATGGTAAGTTACCAGTTTTGTCTTCTCAGCTCCCCTAACACTCTTGCCCAAACAGACTCCCTGGTCATATGGTTCAAGTGGGCCTGTGGGGCTGTGCCCTCAGAATGCCTCCTTCCTCTCACCAGACTAAGTTTTTCAGAGATGTGCATGTGGCTCTGTCAGGGTCCTCCCTAAATGTGGGCATCATCAGAAAGACTTTTTTCTTTCTAGTAGGGCAGCTTAACTTACAGCCATCTTTCTTTGCTTATGGAACATCCTCTGAGAATACAGTCCACCCTCTGTATCCCTGGGTTCCACATCCAGGGATTCAACCAACCACAGATTGAAAATATTTGGGAAAATAATCCAGAAAGTTTCAATAAGCAAAACTTGAATTTGCTGAACACTGGCAACTAACTACATATTATTGCATAGTATTAGGTATTATAAGTAATTCAGAGATGGTTTAAAATATATGGGAGGATGTGTGCAGGTTATATGCAAACACTATGCCATTTTATATAAGGGACTTGAACCATTGTTGGCTTTTGGTATCTGCAGGGGTCCTGGAACCAGTCCATTACAGATACTGAAGGATGACAGTAACTGAGGGGAGGGGTGGGTGAGAGACAATCACAGACATGGAAAAAGAAAAATCTGTTAGATAAGATTGAGGTCCTGGATTCAGCTGTGCCTGAAGCAGAGTCCTAATATTTTTTTAGTTACAGTAAGCAAATGAATTAGCCACTTCCTTATTTTTTGCATAAATCTGTATTATGTCTGCAACTTCTATTGGTTCTGGCCAGTGCTCTTATTACTCTGTTAAACCTTTTATGATCATCTTAATCATTATCATTATATTACTACCCTGAATGGCTACAACACTTCTCTGTACTTCAAAAATGTCCCTCAAACCTATTTTCTTAAATTAGTCATTTTGTTATTTGTAACAATTCAAAATCCCAACAGACTCTAACTACTAAGACAGCACAGGCCAAGCCTTATGCTCCTTCACACTCACTTGTGCTACTAAACATATAGTATCTGCTGCAGTAAATTTAATTCAGTAATATAAAATGACAGTCTAAGCACTGTAGCAGATATTAAGATTAATAATACCTGGGACCTAGCTTAGAGGCGCTTAATATCATTTTATGAGATAAGAGAGAGACAGGTGGTATAGAGTATGTGAAGCAAATAGCTTTAATACAGGCTAGACTAAGAGCAGGGAAAAAGAAGCTCATATTTAATGAGCACTTATTATATGCAAAGCACGAGGTAAGAGCTTGGCATGCACTGTCTTATGGGATCCTCAAAATCACACTAACAAGGAATTTTACACATTTTATTATTGAAGAAACTGAGACTCAAAAGAGGTCATTATCTTGACCAAGTCACCATTCCAGTTGGTGTGTGTTGAATAAGTGCCACCCCCAGGAGGGAACTCTGGGTGAGTCTGAGCAACATGTTCACTTAGATTCTGAAAAAGCAGGGCTGGTGGCTGGTAAGTGATTCTACTTGGAGTCAAGGAGGAAATGCAGTGTAGATGAAGTGATGCCCAGGGAGATCATGCCTAAGGAGCAAGATGGAGCCGAAGCTCGGAGAAGGGACGTGGATTCAGAATCAAGTGGGGCGATACACGAGAAAATGTCACCACAGGCATTTCGGACCTAAGGTTGTGAATGAGTTGCAGATGTTGAGCTAACTTGATGTTCTGATTGTGGGACTCGGGCCTTGTCTCGGAGGCTTAAAATAATCTTGAAAAATGGGCACATGGTTAATAAGGCGGAGGCAGGGGATTGGCCACAGTGTGACTTCAAAGTCTTCATTCTGTTCCACTTACCCAAGGTGCCTTAAGTGCCAAAAGAGAAATTCCAAGCGCTGTGGGAGCTCAAAGGAAAGTGAGTATATTTAGAGATATAGCAGGAGGAAGCTTTAGAAATGAATGTCAAGGGATGCCTCAGATTTTAACAAAAAGCGATACAGAAAATAGAGACCATTTGTGGCAGAGAAAAATAGCAAGAACTTAAGTATGAGATGTGCAGGATGAGGAAAGGATGTGAGAGTTACTTCAAGATAGTGTTCCAAGGAGGAAAAATGGGGTCTGTCTTCAAAAAGCCTATGATCTTGTGGGTTACACCACTTCAAAAATCACATTTATGGCTCTAAACCATAAGTCTTTTTCTGAAAAATTATGATTATTTTATCTTCACTTTTGAAGTTGCCTTTTAGAATGCTTCTTTATTTGCAAGTCTGCCATATTAAAGATAGGAGTTGTAGAAAAGTTTGAATTTGAATTAAAAATTTGAACTAAGAGTTGGGCTTTGGGATAAAAGAATGTGGGCCAAATTTCAGACCAGAATTGTGAGCCTGAGGAAGCTATCCTTTATCTATATCCTTGCAAGATAGTTGTGAAAATCAAATAGGAAAAGGCATACTCAGTTGTTTAGCAAAGTATCTGTTACATAATAAGATCCTAATGATCATAAGATATTATCATTATTAATATTCCTAAACTGATTATAGTTTAGAAAAATTAATTGTTTTTAGTGCTTCTAATTAGACATACTTCAGGAACTGAAAAAGTAGAGCTATATTTTGCATGTTCAAAAAAAAAAAAACGTCATAACTCTGGAATTAAAATAGAGGTAGTATCCCATGCTATAGATGTAAAAACTGAGACTCAAAAATATATACATGATTAATTCATATCACTCAGTTTTCTTTTGATCTTGAAATTAGGTAGCATTTTCACCATCTTTCCAGACTCCTATATTTATTGAGTTTCCATGCCACTGCCAGCTGCTACAAAGCTAATGCCAAATTTTACTTTATTTTTATATATTTCTTTATTATTTATAGCTATCTCACTTTTAAGCTCCAATTTCTATATCAGTTACCTTTAAACAAGGTTATGCTGAGGTAGCAAGTACCTCCAAGGTATCAGTAGCCAACAACCAGGATGGTTGATTTCTTGCCCGTGATATATGCTGCAGATCTTCTGTGGCTGTTCTCCATAAGCCTTGTTTATTCCAGGGCCCACGATGAAAAAGCAACTTATAGCTGGGATATGCTGGCCTTGTTATCGGGGGAAAAGAACTCTGGAAAAACACATAAGGTCATTCAAAGCTTCTGCTGCCAACTAGTAATATGATACTACAGCTCATAGTTCCCTGTCCAAAGTAAGTGGCATAGCCATGCCTAATGGCAATAGCTTATAGAAGTATAATCCTTCATGAGGTTAGTAAATGACAGAGCCATGATGCTAATTTTACCAATATGTGAGTATTAGTACTTATTATAGGCAGAGTTCTAAGAAGGCCCCATCTATTCCCTGCCCCCTGTGAATAATCCCAGAGACAGTGAATATGATGAATTTTACTCCAATGATTACATTATATTTATTGCACAGTTGGTTTTAAGACAGGAAAATTATCCAAGAGGGCCTGGCCTAATCATTTTAGATCTGAGTCTAGAGACCAGCAGTAGAGGAAGTAAGAGCTTTAGAAGCACGAGGCGGATTTGTTGGGAGAAGTTCTCAGTTGCTGGCTGAAGATGAAAGGGCCACATAACAAGAAATGCATGTGGTCTCTAGGGTCTGTGAGAGGCTGGAGGATGACAGCCAGGAAGGAAATGGGGACCTCAGTTCCCATTTATGTGGTTCCCATACCCACAAGAATTTAATCTCAGTTATACAACCAGAAGTAACTGAATTGGCCCAATGCATTTCAAAGCAGATTCCTCCCCAGAGCCTGCCAAAAGGAAAGTAGCCCCACTGACACCTTGATTTCAGCCTTGTGAGACTCAGATCCCAGTCACTCTGTGCCCAGACCTCCGAACTACAGAACTGTGAGCTAAAAAGTAGGCGTTGTTTCTAGCCATTACATTTATGGTAATGTACTACACAACACTGGAAAACTACGGCAGTGTTACTTTGCTACTTAATAGCTTTAGGACTTTAAGCCAGTGTCATGGCCTCTCCAAGTCATACTTTTCTCACATTTATAAATAAAATCTCTGCATCACATATCCACATTGTTATGGTAATCAAATAAGATAGAATATGAAAAATTAGTTGTAAACAGTGTGCTGCAAACCTGTAACAGATTGACATCACAAAGCAAATAGAATATCTATTTCAATTTATAAAACAATGAAGTATAGGAATTATTTATTTTATTAAAACATGTCACCAAATTCAGAGAAAACAGTCAGGAGCATGGATCCACACAGTCATGGGGAAGCAAATAATCATTGGAACTAGGGTTTGAGTTCAACTCTGCCACTGGAAAAGCTACAGGAATTTGCACAATACACTTATTCTTAGTGAGCATCAATTTCTTTAAACACATTTTATATCCAAAAAGGCTTTTCTGTTGCAAGATTAGAGGTAATACATATACATTGTTCCCACTGTAGGCACATACAGTGCCCCTGATATTAATTCATATAATTTATAATAAAATAATTAACACTTTCTATAAAGTGTCAAAAATATCTGCGGCATAGCTCCATGCTCATTCCCTTTCTTGCCCTGTCTTGGTCCAGGTCAAATTATCTGTTGAGGCACAAACTCAAAATGGAATCCAGCAGACTGTCATACTGGCCATATTGGCTTCAGGCTTGATCAGCATAGGAAGCTTCCTCACTCATATCCTCAGCTTTCAATTATGGGTTTTACATTAAAGTTCAGTGAACATCACAGATAAGCTCTCTTGATTAAGATCATTAAAGAATTCTTTATCTTTAGTTCAATGGCATCTTGCCTACAGATTTATTAGACTGCTTTTTTGGTACACTGCCTGTTTCAGGGAGAAAATATTCCACTACTACATACGGGCAGGATAAAGATGAAGCACAACTGCCAATTGCACATAAGGAGTCTGATGCGTTGCTATTACCACGAGGGATTTGTAGAGTCTGATATCTAGGAATAGGAAGGAACTTCAGAAAATCCTCAAACCCAGCCTCCTGAGCTGAGTCAGGTCAGGTGGTGGTATCTATTTCACACATGGAAGCACCAGAAATGTAGGTACTTTTTTAGCATCTTGTAACTAGATTATTATCTGAACCCCAGGGCCTGTGTCATCAGTATTCTTTCACAAGATTCATAATGCTTTTCTCCAGAGGACGTCTCCTCTACTCACAGTCTTGATAGATAATGAGAAACAATTTTCTTGATATGTGTTTACAAAGTAGATAATTTACTGATGAATCAAATATTTATTGATTAGCTACAGTGGGTTGAGGATGTTGCCAAAGCACTAAAAGAATATAAGACATTTAAGATACAATTTTTGTCGTAATGGAAATGACAACTTGGTTGACCCAAGAAATAGTATTATGAAGTTGAAATTAAAATAAGTCATATATAAATGTCTCTTAGAGTCACTCTTCCAACCACAAAATCAACTGGTGATTCTCTCATAAATGGTACATTTTGAGATTTATGCCAGTACAAAATAAATACCACTTAGGTGATAGAAAAAAACAATGCTATACAGAACCAAAATACAGGCATTAATGTGAACAAGTACTCCACAAAAGATGAACAAATGAGTGAATGACTATATGAAACAGAGATTTGAAGAAATATCAAAATTAGTAGAGGCAATCAGGAAAGGTAGTGACAGAAATATGAGTAAGCAATTAGCTAGATTCATGACTAGTAGAAGAATTGGCATAGAAATTCTATGACATTAATAAGAATGTTATTAGAGATGAGCACTTTTTATCTCTATTGCCAAAATTATGGTCAAAGTGGAGAGCCTGAAAGCATGGAACATTTTTTTTTTAAGCATTCATGGTCATCATCACTCATTTTCTGAGGATTCATTAAAGAAAAATAGTGAAGGCTAAATGATGACATGTGGTTACATTAAAATATACATTTTAAAAGCCAAATGAAAAGAAACATGTGTTACATGGTATTCCAGGTTAACAAGTAAGTAAGTTATTTCCTTGGGGTGAAAGGCAAATACATGCAATTGCCAGCAAGACAGTTCCTTTACCACTGATGTATTAGAAATCCATTTTAAAAATCCATTTAAAATCCATATTTAAAAGATACTTCTCCAAGACTCTTCCCCTCCATCCTCAGATTTTTTAAATCTTATCTGACAATTTCTCACCAAAAACTTTTAACTGAAGCAGCAGTAGCTGAATACTTTCTTGAGGAACACATTGAAATTAAGAACATGTGAACTTGTTTTTCATTTGTTTTTCTTTGGTTTGTATGTTTACATTTTACCAGAATAGAATAGTATATTCTTAAAAAAAAACAGACAAGAAAGTGTATTGGAACTTATTATATACCACTGTGCTGAACAAGAACACTTTATTTGTGAGCTTGTGGTATCTGGATTTGATTTTTTTTTTTTTTTGCGGTACGCGGGCCTCTCACTGTTGTGGCCTCTCCCGTTGCGGAGCACAGGCTCCGGACGCGCAGGCTCAGCGGCCGTGTTTCACGGGCCCAGCCGCTCCGCGGCATGTGGGATCTTCCCGGACCAGGGCACAAACCCGTGTCCCCTGCATCGGCAGGCGGACTCTCAACCACTGCGCCACCAAGGAAGCCCTGGATTTGATTTTTATATCTGCATTATATCTTGATTGTAAAAATAATACATACATGTAAAAAATAACAAGTTCATGCAAAAAAAATCTTGATTTCACCATAATCTCACAAGCCAGAGGTAATGACCATTCATTACTATTTTATATATCAACCTCTCTATATATATTTATTAAATAAAAGTTGGGATGTCATATTTCTTCAACCACTTGCTGTTTTTTCAAGTTTGCTAATATATATTGGACATCTTTATAGAAATATTTTGTCCTTCAGCCAGAAAAGAGACTTGGAAAAGGATGTGAAGTGGTAAGACTCATTACTCTGTTATAAATTACACCTAAATCAGATTGGCCAGAAAACAAATGGCTAGTTCACGTTCACAACTGCTGCTGTGAATCCCAACGCTAGTTGGCTGCATTTGTAGTGCTCCTGTAAAATCTGTATCCAGCCCCAAATAATCAGCAGTTCTAAATCTTTTTAATAGTGTTATTAGTCACATTATTGTAAGCCTCAGTTCAATTATGGAGAAATATTAATAAGCTTGTTGTAATAGTCATACTATAAAATGATCCAATGCCATTATTGGAACAGCCAACACTTTATTTGGAAGTTTCCTGGTGCAGAAACTGTTTAAAGACTTACAACATATCAACATTACTTTGCTCCTCTGAATGAAATTTTCCATGTGAAACCAGTTTCCTTCACATATAGACATAATCTAGTTAGTGGTATGGTATAGTCATTAAATAATTAATAAATAATTAATTACTGAGGGGCTTCCCTGGTGGCGCAGTGGTTGGGAGTCCGCCTGCCGATGCAGGGGACGTGGGTTCGTGCCGCGGAGCGGCTGGGCCTGTGAGCCATGGCCGCTGGGCCTGTGCGTCTGGAGCCTGTGCTCCGCAGCGGGAGAGGCCACAACAGTGAGAGGCCCGCGTACCGCCAAAAAATAAAAAATAAAAATAAAAAATAAATAATTACCGAAATTACTCCAGCCAAGCTCATGTGGACAGTTGTCTGAGACTGTCCTCACTCAGAAGCCTGTGTCTGGTCCACCTCAAAGCTTCAGGCCCAGCTGCTGCGCTGGTCTGTGAGTGGTGCTACTCTTTTCTGATGGATTTAATGCTGACCTATTAGTTATCTATTTTTTACGTATTAGTGTGCATATGTCAATCCCAGTCTCCCAGTTCATCCCCACCACCACCACCCCACTTTCCCCCCTTGGTGTCCATACGTTTGTTCTCTACATCCGTGTCTCTGTTTCTGCCTTGCAAACCGGTTCATCTGTACAGATGCTGAACAGCTGGTACAGCTCAGAGCTAGAGGAGAGTTCTGAGGCCTGTGCTGTCACCCAGGATTTGGTGCCTGCAGTCTCTAGTCTGGCTGGGGACTTGGGGGCAGAAAAGGAATGCTGCTGAACTCGAATTACCCTTTATAAGGGGAAGAAATAAAGGAAAGGAGTTGCCAAAACAAAACAAAACACAATAAATAAATAATTATTGAAATTAAAAGCATTTTCAATAATACATTATTGAAAGTATAGATAAGGAAGAAAAGATTTATATCCTTCTTTATGGTTTACAATGTGTTTTCATATGTTTCTCTTATTTAATGAAAAGGATTTGAAAAAAATACAAGGAAGGTGTTAAAAATTTAAGAATCATTATCTTGATTCATTCACCAGACTTTTATTGAGCATTTATAAAATTCTATGTGTTGTGCTACAAGGATAAGTCCAGTGGTTCTTAACTGAGGCTGTGCATTAAAATCACCTGGAGAGCTAAAAAAAATGATGCCCAGGCCACAGCACACACTAGTTATGATAAGCTCTCTGGGGTTAGAACCCCAGTATTCCAGGCAATTCCATTGTGTACTCAAGATTGAGAATCAGTAGTTTCCAATAAAAGCTTATTATAAATATAAAAACAGTTTAACCAGCCGTTAAATTATATATTCAAACATAAGAAATTTAGAATGGAGTAATTAAAAGTACAGTGTAAGATTCATTTTTATTGCAATTATAACATAGGATCATTATTTCACTTACTAAAATCTACAAGTTTCTCTTTGCACTGCTGTTGATATCAAGAAAAACAATGGATGAGATTGATAGGTAGGTAGATAGTTAGATAGATATAGGCAGACAGACATCCCCAATATAGGTAAAGTGCCTTGAGATTTGCCTGCTCCTTTGTAGATCAAAAAAGAAAGGAACCTAAATACAAAAGCCATGAAGGATATAGATCTTTGCTGTATGTTTTCTTTTTTTTTTTAACATCTTTATTGGAGTATAATTGCTTTACAATGGTGGGTTAATTTCTGCTTTATAACAAAGTGAATCACTTATACATATACATATGTTCCCATATCTCTTCCCTCTTTTGTCTCCCTCCCTCCCACCCTCCCTATCCCATCCCTTTAGGTGGTCACAAAGCACCGAGCTGATCTCCCTGTGCTATGCGGCTGCTTCCCACTAGCTATCTATTTTACATTTGGTAGTGTATATATGTCCATGCCACTCTCTTACTTCATCCCAGCTTACCCTTCCCCCTCCCCATATCCTCAAGTCCATTCTCTAGTAGGTCTGTGTCTTTATTCCCATCTTGCCCCTAGGTTCTTCATGAGCTTTTTTTTTTTTTTTTTTTTTTAGATTCCATATATATATGTTAGCATACAGTATTTGTTTTTCTCTTTCTGACTTACTTCACTCTGTATGTCAGACTCTAGGTCCATCCACCTCACTACAAATAACTCAATTTTGTTCCTTTTTATGGCTGAGTAATGTTCCATTGTATATATGTGCCACATCTTTATCCATTCATCTGCTGATGGACACTTAGGTTGTTTCCATGTCCTGGCTATTGTAAATAGAGCTGCAATGAACATTTTGGTACATGACTCTTTTTGAATTATGGTTTTCTCAGGGTATATGCCCAGTAGTGGGATTGCTGGGTCGTATGGTAGTTCTATTTTTACTTTTTTAAGGAACCTCCATACTGTTCTCCATAGTGGCTATACCAATTTACATTCCCACCTGTATGTTTTCTTTAAAAGGCAGCAGAGAGGCTCACATTGCACATCACAAAGAACCAATACTCACTCTTTCCTTAAATCTTCCCACTCGTTAAAAGAAAAAATAAAAATCCTGCTAAAAGCTTTCCCTTTTCCAAAGAGTAGTCTAACTATCTCTCTATCTCCATCCACATCTTTCTCCCTTGAATCATCTTCATGTAACCATCATCACACAGCTCCGTAAGTCTAGTTATTTTCTTGTCCTCATTATATTCATTATAAAAATTAATCCCTTTAAGATTTTGGTGTAGTAAATGCTTAGTTTTGGGTGTGATAGACTGATGTTAAGACAGATTAGTTTGATATTGATGGTCAGATGGATTATTATAAAAGAGTGAGAAGGAAAAGAAAGAAGGAAAGAAGGGATAAAGGAACAGATGAAGGAAAAATAAATGAAACCATAGTCTCTTTCTCTGCTCAAAACCAACAATTGCTTTCCCTCAAATGACAGTGAGATACAGCCTCTTTATTATGGCCCATAATACTGTATGCAAGATGTGTCTCTGCCCACCTCTCCTACAGAGCCTTCTCTTGCTGCTTCAGCACTAGCCACCCTAGTCTCCATTCGCGAACGTGCCAAGCTCAAGGGCTTTGCATTTAGTATTTCCTCTGTCTAGAGCTGTGTTTTTGAACTGGCGGTGATTTTGCCCACCTTGGCTGTATCTATAGACATTTTCAGTTATCACAACAAGGAAGGTGCTATTAACATCTAGTGGGTAGAGGTCAGGATTGCTGCTAACCATTGCCTGGAATAGCCCCACACAACAAGGAATTGTCCATTTCCAAACATAAATAGCACTGAGGTTGAGAAATCCTAGTATGTACCGAATCATCCCCCAGATCTCTTCTGCCTCTGTTCTTTTTTTTTCCAGGGCTCTCCTGAACTGGCACCTGCTTAGGGAGGTATTCCCAGATTACCTTATTTAAGATAATAGCTCCCACCACACTGTCTCTACCCCCTTGCATGGTTTTACTTCTTTTTTACGGCACTTATCAACTTAGTGTGTTACTGGTGTTAAAATAGATGTAAGAGACAAATAAAATAGTATGCTTACACTAAATGTTCAGTAGTTCTAAGATGAATCCCGCTTCCAATAATGTTAAAATGTGAGAGAAATTTAGGATACAATTTAGGATTGAGGAAATACAAAATTATCCAGATGGAACAGAAAAGAAAACTGAGGCTTCAGGAGGTTAAGGAACTTGCCCAATATCACACAGCTATTAAGTGGTAGACCTAGACATCTGACCGTGAGATTCCTCTTTGAAGTCTTCTTAGTGTGTTGAGTTGGGGCTGGGAATAGGATGATAGAGAAAGCTGCAGGGGTAGGAAAATAAGAAAAAGAAAAGGAAGGAAATGGAGGGAGAAAGTGTACATTCCAAATAAAATTGTTCTTAACAATTTCCCACACTCTAGGGCATAGTATTTAGCTCATCTCTAAGAAGCACAAACGACCAAGATGTTATTGTAGCACCACTGTTCAAGACGTAAAGTAGCAAGGTCACTTGTCACTTGACACAGCTATACTAAAGTAATCAGAATACTTTAGCCGTAACACTCTGCTGTAAAACACAGCCAGCATTCGACCACCCAGCTAAGTGTCCTCTCTGGACTAATTATTTTAAAAAGTTAGACAGAAAACCGTTACAGTTTTAGGCACTCTTGTTGACATAGGAGTGAATAAAGCATGTTTCTGCCAACCAGAGGATGTGAGTTAAGGAGCTTAGCATTCTTTCCTTTTTTTTTTTTCTTAATAATGTTCTCATCATGCTACCAAGCAAGAGCTCTCAGTGCAAAGGTATGTGGTGGCGCTAAGTGGATTATATGTACCATAACGGATGATACTGTAGATATTAAACAATATGTAAATGTCCTCTTATATCAAAAGTCCCCAAAGAAGGGGACAGGTTAAACATTCCCAGACTGAGGCTGAGAAGTAAAATGTGAATCTTAGAAGTAGAAATTGCACTCTTTTATTTATACAACTATAGATATATGTCGTACTAAACGATAGAATTGGCAGAAATTCTGAGAGAATTTGAATTTGAGGGTTACAAGGCTACTAGATAATTTGGGGGCGTTAAAATAGTTTTAAAGGAACAAGTACCAGTAGAGTAAGAATAAATAAATCAGTCATGTTGCAGGCTCCATACAGAGGGTCTTCAGCAGTGCTCAGGATTTGGAAGGAGGTGACTTCCTTTTGAATTCAGGCTCCACAACTTACAAATTGCAATCTTGGGCTGGTTCCTCAACTTCTTCATGCCTCTGTTTTCTGAGTAGTAAAGTGGGGTTAGTAGTAATGCTAGCCTCACAGGTTTTGATGAGGATTCAACACATATAAGGCTTGTTAGAACAGTGCTGACACTCAATAAACATTCAATAAATGGAAGTGTGATCAATATGGATGGTGTCAGCCTACTGCCTTGCAAGTACCTGAAGTGACAATACAGACCCAAGACTTTTTATAGTCCTTGCCTGTTGATTTTCTTTTCTTTTTCTAATAATTAAACTTTTATCACTGAGCAAAGCATAAATCATTTAAACCAATATATTTGCACAATTAAACCAGAATGGCAAACTTGCCCATTTGTTCACAACAGAGCACCTTTCTTCTTTAGACTTTGTTATACAAGTTGAGACTAGGACTCTTTCTTTATAAATTATTATGTGTTTTTTTTTTTTCCCCACCATCACTCCTCTCCCTCCCCTCCCCACATACAAAAGAAAGACCTCAAACATCCAACAGCTTTTTCTTTTCCTCTGTCAGATGTAAGTTTTGAAGACTTCACATTTATTGGTGGTCCGGTGGGAAAACTGAGTTTTCTAAAATGCAAACGTTTCTAAAAAGACCAGTGTCTCCTCTGGCAGCACCGGCTTCAAATGATCTGCCCACTGAGAGCATCTCAGTTTGATACGTTGTTTCATAAAAGCTGATTCAGGCTTTAGACGCCTACAGGGTCTTCATAAAGTGGATATAAAATAATAATAAAAAATAAGGCTATAGCTTAAAAATTTAATCTAAAAAAACATTTTTTTGATCTCAACTCTCTCATTTTAGAAGAAACATGTTGATTTTCTTTTTCCAAAATATGTTTTGTTTCCTTCAGTAAATTTTCTTCTGATAGGATCCAAAGAACTGGCTTGTGCTTAATTTGGTATTTATAATTATACATCTGCTGCAGCAAAGGAAACATTTTAGACTGAACTCTCAGACAAAGGGTCAAGGGTTTTTATTTTGTTTGAACCAACAGATGGCCTTTAGGGCCATCATTCACTCAAATGCATTCTGATTCTGGTGGCCATAACAATAGTAATGTTCTTGCAATAATGAAGCTATCTTTTTTCATAAAAATGCAAATGGCATCTGTTTATGTCATGTATGTATGAAGCAAGTTAAGTAGAAACTTTTGAAAATGGTCATAATCTGACCTAAAATGCTTTAAATTAGAGAGTTTAAATTTGAATGAATTGAGCAAGTATGCTGGATCTTTCCCAGTTCCTACAGGGGAGGTGTAAGAATTCAGTGACTCACAAAATTATGCTAATTACTGAAGTTTGCTATAACAGCACATGTCCAAGAAGCCAGAACTTTTGTGGTAGTCCTAGGTTGTTTTTACCATAAATATGTTTCTTCTGTCCTGTTAGAATTTCAGAATTAGAATTGCATAGTTTTAAAGGAAGCAATGTTTTCCCCTAATCTAAAATAAAATACTAATTGCTTCCCTTTGTATTTACATGTAACTTTGTTTTTCAGGATTGTTAATACTGTTTTTCACTCTACACAATTTTCTAATTTTTATATAGTAAAATGTACTCATCTTTCATAGCCTTCCCTGCTCTAGTCTTGTAAGTAAATCTGGACTTACTTTCCTCTGGTGTTTTATGATTTCTTATTTTCATATTTTAATTGCATACCTAAGATGATTTTCATGCAATAAATGAAGTAGGGATCCAGATTCATTATATTCCAAATATTTAGCATTTGAAGCAATAGCAATTATTTTTTTTAAAAAACACAACATTCTCATCAATTTGAAATGCTATGCTCATTGTTTGCTAAATACTATATATTTAGTTCCAGTATATTTTCTCCTATACTGTGAAATTGATCTCCATTTTTTGTTTTCCCTTCCAATACAAACTTATTGTCTCAAGTATTATAACCACTTAATGCGTTTGATTCTTAGCAGGAATAACTTCCCTTCCTGCTACTTATGTTTCTTTCTATTTTTTTCTTTCATTTTAAAAAATAATATTTCTAGATAATCCTAACTTTTAAAATATAACATTATTTTTTCATGTTACCACAAATTTGATTAATATTTTAATTAAGACTTTTATAAGGAAATGTTAATGTCTGCACAATATTAAACCTTTCTATCAAGAAATAAGGTATATTTTTCTGTTTATCAGTCTTCTATTATGCCCTTCAGTAGAATTTTAACATTTCTTTCATGTAAGAAATATATTTTCATATTGTTTTTTGGAAATGTAGTTACATGTGATAATTCAGTGGGACTTATTTTTTTTTAATCTATAAAAATTTATGAGAATATCTTTTGACATTGCAATTACACAGCTAGGAATTTACTTTGTAGACATATTTCCCAAAGTACATCAAGTTATTTGTATAAGTATGTTGACTGAAGCATTGTTCATAATATTAAAAAACTGGAAGCAATTTAAGTATATCAGTGAGGAGCTATCTAAATACAATGCAGTCAATAATTCCATATAATAGAATGCTTCCATCTCTGAAAATGATTAAGGTAGATTTCTATGCACTGATATGGAAAGGTTTCCAATATATATCATTAAATGAACAAATATAAAGTACAGAACAATGTGTATAGTAGGTTGACATCTATATAAATTTTGTATAAATTTTAAAAGAATAATTATACTGCAATATCCATAATCATTTTTCTAGAAGAACATAGAAAAATATTAACTGGGAAAATTTATAATAATGACATATTTCTTAAGCATTCAATATAGTTCAGACATTGTTCTAAGTGCTTTTCATGTAATAACTCATTTAATCCTCACAATAATCTTATGTGGTAGGTTATATTCCTACCCCTATTTTATAGATGAAAAAAATGGGACACTGAGAGAATAAAGTGCTCTAGAATATGTATAGGAAATAAGCAAAAGAGCTAAGATTCAAACCCAAGAAGATCAGCTTCATAATGAACATTCTGAACTAATACTTACACTTCCTTTTAGAAGTGCTCATCTTTGGCGGGGGGGAGACCTAAGAAATTGGGGTAGGGATCAATTTATTTTGATTTTGCAACTTTCTGTTCTACTATTTTCCTTGGGATCCTTTTTAAAAAATCTAATATTGTTACCAAGTTTTATCCAAGTAATGGATGTGGGTCTTTCAGTTTTTTTCTTTATAATTTTTGAATTTGTACAAAACCTAATAAGTGTTATATTGACAAATTTAACAGCAAAAGAATAATACACATACTCACATGTGAGGGACACTATCTTTGAGAAAATACATCTCCCCCTAAGCACGGAGGCAACTGGTAGTAAAAGAGATAAGGAGAGGAAAATCACACCTAAGTGTAGTTGGGAGTAAAAAGGGACAGTCTTTCTAAGTCTGGCCATCACCATGACCTTCTGACTTGAATATATTTTAATCTACCTTTGAATTGATAAAAGTTATTAGCAACACATGATAAAGATATGCAAAATATTCTAAATCAATCTAAATTATTTATTTGACTATTGAATAGGATTACAATTCATACAGCATGATTCATAGCATTTGTTACTACTTTGGATTCATCATTCCATTCATACAGAAGTGGTGATATAATAATATAGAATTATGTACAGTGTGTGATAGAAATATGACATGATTGATTGGGTCTTTGCATTAAAATAAATTTTATGAGCTACACAGTGTTTAATAGTTTCCGGCTGGTGTGAAATAATGCTGTAATTGGGATTTATCCAAGCAGGGATGGTATCAATGGTATGGATTCACTTCCAAAGATTGCGTTCTTCTGCAAGTTATTTATGCATCACCTACTGTTCCAAAAAAAGACTTAAGTTGGATCTCCTGTGTATTCCTTCTAGAGAGTGGTGTTATGTGTATGTGTCTGTGTGAGAGTGAGTGCGCAGCTGTGTGTATAATGTCAACTGAAAAAAAAAAAAAAAAAGCACAACGTGAAAGTTTTTCCCAGAGCACAGAGTGCCTCATTCCTGATCTCCACCTTGAACTCTTCAGGGTGTGTTGAAGGTCAGCGACTACAGTGGCTAGTGACTTCTTTCTTGTAGAACCAAATGGCGAGTGACAATTTTTAGTTGGCAATAACTGTGTGGTAATATATGTAACAATATTTGAAATAATAACTAGACTGTTATTGCAAATTGTAGGCTAACCTGGTAAAGTGGAGGAAGAGAAGTAGCTATATCCCCACAGCCTCGCTTTAAGTATAGGTTCTAGATAACTTAGCAGGAATTCCTAAGAAGCGGAGGGGGATATAGCAATGTGGGGAAGGGACAGGAAGGTGATTTCTAAAGAATGGAAAATGGAAGAGTGGGAAAGTAGGAAAATAAAAGGACAGCTCATCTCCTACTTGTCTCACTTCCTTTCTGTGGTCCCACAAGACACTAGTCAGACTCAAATTAGGGAAGGGAGAATTTGAAATTGAACTTTAAACTGGATTTTTTACTGCCTAAAATTTAGAATGTTTTAGAACTCAAAATGGCTGTAAACTATCAACGGTTGCAAGGAGTAGGAAAGGGGAATGTGATGGTTAATTTGATATGTCAACTTGGCCGGGCCACGGGTTCCCCAATACGTAGTCAAACCATTATTCTGAATGTTTCTGTGGGGTTGTTCTTTGGATGAGATTAACATTTAAATCGGGGGACCTTGAGTAAAGTAGATGCCCTCCATAATGTGGGTAGGCCTCACCCAATTAGTTGAAGGCCAGAATAGAACAAAAAGACTGATTTCCCAAGAGCGAGAGTCAGTTCTGCAGCAAATAGCCTTTGGACTTGAACTGCAATATTGGCTTGTCTCTGGGTCTCCAGCCTGCTGGTTCACACTGCAGATTTGGACTCAACCAGGCTCCGTAGTCATATGAGCTAATTCTATAAGGTAAACTTTTCTTTTTCTCTATATGCACATCCTGTTGGTGTGTTTCTCTGGAGATCCCTGACTAGTACAGACAGCAAGAGAGCACATTTGAAGCAGTGGTTTGAGAGAAATCACAGCTGTCTTCTGCTTATGCCTTATGAAGTCTGGCTCATTCAGTAAACTGGTTACAGACTAGACACTCTTTCCTCTTACACTGAAGACTGGAGAGAGACTCACAGAAAACAGCAGAAATAGTGTGAATTTTCTTCTTGTGCTTCTCTCCTGGTTTAGCTCACTCTTCTGTCCTCTCATCCTCCTCCTCTTAGGAAGTCTTGCAGCTGATTCGATTGTGTCAAAAGATTCAACCTGTCTCTTTCTGTTATGGAATCTGTGTCCTATCATTATCCAGAAATCTTTTTTTATATCAAATAGAAGCAGCTTTACTGGTATAGAATTATTGACAGATGTGTACCACCTCACAAGTAAGTGAAGCTTCCCCTTTTTTTAACCAAATCTTGCAATTAAATTAAGCATTTTAAACAGCAGGATTATTGAATCCACTCTAAGGAGAGTTGCAGTCCTCCATGCCTCACATTCTGGCACCAATTTACACCCATTTACAATTTCATATACACCCTATGAAAATAAATCACCTTGGAATCTAAATACCAAGGTTTCACACCAATGCACCTTATATTTCAATGCCTTTTGTCTAATGACATGAATGCCTTAAACTTGCACATTCACAAGTGTATATACATTTGATGATGCTCTAAAAATAGCTTGGTTCCCTTCTCCTTTTTTTTTTTTTTTAATCTTTGTTGCCTGAAGTGAAGCAAAAAAATATTTAGGTATACTTGAGAGAAATAGATCTCATAGTTTATTTTTTCTTTTAGGCAGTGGTCATTTATATCTATACCCTGCAGAGTGAATCCTAAATCCCTTCCATGATCTGCCTAGAATGTGTTTTTGGTTTCTTCAACTAAATATCTATCCTCTGAATGAATGCACTGTGACACAGAATGCTGTGCTCATCAGTATCTGAGTTCTACTCTAATCCTCAGCACACTGACACACAACACCAGCCAGCCTCTGTGCTGTTGAGTGAAGGAGCACATCCGAGTTCAAGCCAAGGGAAGGTGGGTAGAAGTGGTGTGAACTACTTCTGGTCATGACCCCTATAAGTTCTCACTCAATCATGTATGTAATATTGTATCTGATTATAAGCTAAGCTAGTTGGATGTGGAAAATCCACTGAAAGTTTCCAAGGCTCCTGGGCAATGACAGCTGAGTCACCACATGGAATGTGCCTTGGTCTCTGAAGGCACATGAAGCAGAAATCCTATGGTGACCCACCTTACATTGTGATATAAAAAAGAAATAAATGTTATTGTGTTCATCCATTTGGATTTTAGGGTTGTTTATTACTGCAACTAACAGCACTTACTGTTAATAATATAGTCTAAACTTTAGTCTCAGTAAATTATTTTCACAGTTTTTGCTGTTCCTAATTCTAAAATGCCCTTCCTATCTAACAGCCATCTCTGCCTACCAAATCTTTTTTTCTTTCTTCAAGGAAGGCCCAATTAAAATTCTCCTTTCTCCCTCACACCCATGGTAAAAATTATTATTGCCACAGAATGTATTAATTGTCTTCTATCACTCTATGTCGTATTACACTTAGATTTATGCAGTACCCAATACATTTTTGTATCTCCTTATGAATTCTTCTGATACCTGGCACATAGAGAGGTGCAGAGCAAATTAGGTGTGTCCCATGGGTCCTACTGTTCATATTCCTTCAGAAATCTATTGGTATTTTATAAGCAGTAACTGTATACTAAATAACCATAGTTGTATATCTAGCTGCAAACTATTTTTATTTTAGTATACATTAAATCAAAATAATTAATGGGAAAGTCAATCATTTCAAAAATTGAGGGGTTAAATTTATTTAAAGAAAAAAAGACATGAGTAACGTCTATTATACAAGTACCCATTGTGACACACTTTGCAGGTGACTCTTTAGTGAGAGGTTATAAATTCCTCACGTTTTAGAAACCATTAAAATTTTGAAGTTACAAAATCCTGAGGTCAGCAGGAAGCAGACTAGATGGTACCCATGAGGAAGTCAGCACATGTCCCCAAAAGTAAATTTTTTATCCCCTTATCACACAAAGCAGCCCATTAAGTAGTTATGGTAGTAAATTTTAAATCCCCCTGAAGAAAAGTTTGACAAAATTGAATTATGAGGAAGAACAAAGAAGATTAAATTACCAGGAGAAGAGCAAAGTCTTGAGAGTAACTTCATAGCAACCTTTGGGCCCATGAAGTTTTATGAAGTAGAAAGCAGGAAGGGTACAATAAGATAACATTGCTGAATTTGCAAATGTTAGGGCTATCTACGTGTAATGTCTGAAGGGTGTAAACATCGCATGGGAGGATAAAGGGAATTTGTGAAAATTTGGTATTAGGGAGTTTTAAGACCAGCATATTCTCATCCTAGAATCATATAGCTTTCAAGCCCATCCCTCTCATTTCTGAGATGAGCAAACAATCTTAGAGATGTTAGTTAAACAGAGTTGGGACATCATTTCAGATTTCAGCAATTTGAAAGTATTTAGTAAGTCCCACACAAACTTGTTATTACAACTCCTCTAATTTTTTAAAATAAAAACCATTTGAACATCCCTGGGATGAACACCATTTTTAAATGACATTTTTCATCGAAACATGGGTGATATGTATTGAATAAATTCCATCTTTGCTGCTTATCCTACTTCACATATAAGGAGATCAGATTGTAGCTGTTTCTGCAAGTTTCTTCCAGTTGAGTTGTAGATGCTTTACAAACATTGGCATTAGTTACTCACTGGCCTTATCTCCAGCCAAGTCTATGCAGCATACCTAAGCAAGGCATAGGATGGCCACTTCTTGTATGTCTCTCCCTCTTTTTTGTGTGTGTGTGTTTTTTTTTTTTTTTTTGCAGTACTTGGTCCTCTCACTGCTGTGGCCTCTCCCCTTGCGGAGCACAGGCTCCGGACGCGCAGGCTCAGCGGCAATAGCTCACGGGCCCAGCCACTCCGCGGCATGTGGGATCTTCCCAGACCAGGGCACGAGCCTGTGTCCCCTGCATCGACAGGCGGACTCTCAACCACTGCGCCATCAGGGAAGCCCTGTCTCTCCCTCTTTAATGGGCTCTTTTGCTCAAGATCCTAAAATGTATAAAGTAGACCCAGAGAAGGAAGGTACTCATTATACCCAGAGGCTCATGTCAGTACTTTTGCTTCATACATTATATTTAATTCTGTAAATATTGATTAAACTAGCATGCATATTAAAGTCATCAAAAGGATTGCTATCCTCAAGAACTAACAATTGGACCACTCATTTAGAAATGATTCACAGGCTAACTTTTCCACATTGGGAATTTGGTAGTTCTTGTAGTGAAATATCATTACTGCCATCAGGAAAATGATATATTATAGATTAAAAATATTGTACACATTTTTCATTAACGTGACAGGGGGGAGAAGGCAATTTTGATATGGTTGATATGGCGATACTCAAAACAGTATACTGATTATTTTACATTTATGAGTCCAGTTACTTATGAGTAGACTGAGTCACACCAAGCTGAAAGGGGCCTCATGAAGCTTTGTAGCTTTTATCTCTGAATATAAGAATGAATAAAGCCAATTCACTATATGTATTCATACATACAACAAAAAATGTTGGATAGTATGTGTTGTGGAGAATAATAAAGCAGGGAAAGGAGAAGAATGCCAGGCTGTAGGAGGTACAATTTCTCAAAGTACAGAAAAGGAGCGTGACACTTAGAAATCACATTTGAGCAACGAACCAAAGGAGTAGAATGAATGAACCATGCAGGAAATCCAGGGAAGAGTTTTAGCAAAGGAAACTCTGGAAATGCCTTGAACTGAGGAGCAGTAAGGAGACCAGGAGGAATTCGTAGAAAATAAAGTCAGAGACATAAAGTAGAAGCAGATCATATAGGACTTTGTGGGTGATTATAAAGATTTCAGTTTTCCACAAAGTTAACTGAGAAAATACTAGAGGGTTTTAAATAAAAGAATTGAATGAAATGTCTTCATCTTACAAGGATAGATGTGACTGCTGTCCTGAAACTAGACTATGGAGGAACAGACATAGTAGGGCAAAGGTGGAAGCACAAAGACCAGTGAAAAGACCATTGAATTATCCCAACAAGAGAGGATGGTAGCTTGGAACAGAGTAGTAACAGTGGACAGGCTAAGAAAGCACATATTTTGAAGGTGAAAAACAGTGAGTTTTGCTAAGGGTTAAATGTGAGGTATGAGAAAGATAGGAATCAAGAATGACTCCAAGGCTGTTGACCTGAATAACTAGAAAGTTGGAGTTGTCATTTAATGAGATGGGGAACACTGTGGAAGAAACAAGTTTAGGGGGAAGACCCAGAAGTCGAGTTTTGGATGATATAATTGAAACGCCGATTACATTTCATAGAATGTATGTCAAGTGGGCAGTTAGGAATGTGATTCTGAAATTCAGAGGAGAGATTCAGGTTAAAAATGATCAGTGTGGAAGACACTATTGCACAGAATCCTTCAATCCATGAGACTGTATGACAAGGGAGTGTGTAGATAGAGAAGAGATGAAGTTCAAGGTCTGAACACTGAGGGTTAGGAAATTTTAGGGGCTGGGGAATAGGAAAGAATGAGACAATGTACTGGAAAGGAGCCAGTTATGGAATAAATCCAGGAGAAGGTAATGTCCGGGAAGGTAGTATTGTTGTTGGAATTGCTAATACTGTTTTTTTTCCTTACTTCACATAGTCTTAAAAATTTAAGCCCAAACTCCCAAATCATTCTCCTCATGCTTTTGTAAAGAATTCCTATTCAAATTAGGACTAGCAAATGTAGTAATGCAAATGACCTGTGAAGTATTTAGTAACGTTTCTTTCAATTTAGACTTCAGTAGTAATTTCATTAATTAAATCAATGAACTTCCCATGTACCTAACAGAGTTATCACTGACTTCTTAAACTTTTACTGGAAAGTTATTCCAGACACAGAAATTGAGGCAAAATCAAAATCACACATGTGGAAGAAACATGAAACTGTAAAAGTTTTAAAAAAGCCAGATCTCATCAGATCTCGCCTAATGAATTAGGGTAATTGAAATGTTCGTGCTAATGGTGGGTGTTGAGCCAATTTTAAAAATTGAAAATAAATTACGAGTCCTTGCCTTCACCCCTCTCAGTCACAGTTAATACAAGGTTGTGGAGTGAAGGGTGGCAAGTAGAGGGCTGTAACCTCTTCACCCAATCAATCACCCACTTTTACTTAATTCTTCTAGTTCACCCCTAAACCTCTTCTAGGAGATACTACTCTTGTATAGGTGTCAAAAATCATTTCTCTCCTAGACTTGGAAATAACTTCCTACTTGCTTTCTCTGACGTTGCTTTCTCTCTATTTTTGTCCATAATAAATATAGCCATTAAAATAATCACATTCAATTATATTGGAGTATTGTTTCTATTTATATTTTTATTCCATTTCATATTTCTCATAGTATTTATTCTTTCTAATTCTCTCTCTTTCTTGCTCAGACACTGTGATAATGTTATTAGTCTTTCAGGAAAATTTTAGTTTTGTTGATCAAGTCTTATTTTCTTTATATTTCAATAAATCATGCTTTCATCTCTATTGACTCATTTTTCCTCCTAATTTTTCTTTTTTGTTTTTCTTTTTCAACCACTTAAGTCATGAGCCTTAGTTTTCAAATTTTATCAGTTTTATTTTTTTGGTTTGCTTGTTTGTTTCCTAGCATATACATTTTGAGGCCCCAGGTTTATTTTCTGTATGCTGCTTTAGCTGCATCTCATAGTGTACTTTTATTTGTAAATTTTCCAAAATTTCAGTGATTTTTCTTTTCTGTTGTAATCAGGAGTTAAGTGGATGTTTTCAAGTTGTCAAGTAGATACATTTGTTTTTCACTGTTCAAGGTCATTCTTAATTTCTAATTTTACTGCATTGTCTTCAGATAATGTAACCTTTCTGATCTCTGCTCTTTGGGATTTTTGAAATGTTTCTTTGTGGTTTAATACATCATCTGCTTGTGTGATTGTTCCATATATGCTTAAAACAAAGTAACTTAATGATTTTAAACACACAGACCTATTTTAGAAAAATCTGGTTGATAACAGTAACCCAGTCCTCTTTCCAAGAATGAAATATTTATTAGACACCTACAAGGTGCCAAGCACTGTTCAAGGCAATAAAGATATTGCAATGAACACAGCAGATAAAATTCCTGTTCTCGTGGAGTCTAGTCAGAAAACAGACAATAAACAAGCAAGCAAGCCCATTATGTATCAACACATGATAAATTGAGTGGAGATAATAAAGTAGGGCAAAGTAGATGGAGAGTACCAGGAAGCACAGTCAGCAGGCTGTTATTTTGTAAGATCAGGCGGGGCTTCCCCAGTGAGGTGACGTTTGAGGCAGGACCTAAAAGAAGTGAGGGGCTGTGTTCCACAGGAGGAAGGGCAAGTGCAAAGGCTCTAAGGCAAGAACATTCATGGTGTAATCTAGGAATAGCAAGGAGGTCAGAGTGGCTAGAGAACTTTGAGTAAGGGAGAGTATTTGTCATATAAGGATGGTGGGCAGACCATAGATTGAAGAAACATCAGCTTTTACTCTGATAGTGAGAAGGAAAACCTATGGTGGGCTTTGAACGTAGAAGCACTGTGTTCTGACAGATTCCCTCTGTATTGCTGGGTTGAGAATAAGCTTAGATGTAGGGAAGAACTGAGCAAGGACAACTGTGAGGCCAATTAGGGGAGATTTAAAGGTGACTTAGAGCAGGAAGTAACATTTAAAGTTGGGAAAAGTGGTTGAATTCCGGGTGTGTTTTGAAGGTAGAGTCAGAATTTGAAAACAAACTGAGTGTGTGGTATGAAAGGAAGAGAGGACTCAAGAATGATGTCAATGTTTTTTTGGCCTGAGCAATGGAAGGATGGAGTTTCCCACTTACTGAGACAGGAAAACCTGCGGATGGAGCAGGCTTGCATGGAAAAAAATCAGTTTACTGTTAAACATTGTAAATTTGAGTTGACAATGGCACGTATTAGAGGAGAGGTTAAATAGCAGTTGGATAAAAGAGTCCTTAGATCATGGGACATACGTGGCTCTTTTTTTTTTTTTTTTTTGAGATTTTTGAAGAGTATTAAAAAGCTGTGGGGGCTTCCCTGGTGGCGCAGTGGTTGAGAGTCCGCCTGCCGATGCAGGGGACACGGGTTCGTGCCCCGGTCCGGGAGGAACCCGCATGCCGCGGAGCGGCTGGGCCCGTGAGCCATGGCCGCTGAGCCTGCGCGTCCGGAGCCTGTGCTCCGCAATGGGAGAGGCCACAACAGTGAGAGGCCCACGTACCGCAAAAAAAAAAGAGAGAGAGGGATCAAGATATTGTGATTTTACAGAAGCCGAGAGTTTCAAAAGGCAGGAAGCAATCAGCTCTATCAAATATATTAGGGCAAGGGATATGAAGACTGGAAAGCTCGCATTGGATTTAGTAATACGGGGGTCATTGGCACATTGACAAGGGCTAATGTTGTTCATGATGAAAGCCTGATGGTGTGGGTTCATGAGAGCCCACTTCTCAGGGAGCTGCTGTTAACTTGAAATGAGGCAGTATCAAGGATGGGAAAGTTTTTTTTTTTTTTTAACATCTTTATTGGGGTATAATTGCTTTACAATGGTGTGTTAGTTTCTGTTTTATAACAAAGTGAATCCGTCATACATAAACATATGTTCCCATATGTCTTCCCTGTTGCGTCTCCCTCCCTCCCACCCTCCCTATCCCACCCCTCCAGGCTGTCACAAAGCACCGAGCCAATATCCCTGTGCCATGCGGCTGCTTCCCGCTAGCTATCTACCTTACTACGTTTGTTAGTGTGTATATGTCCATGACTCTCTCTCGCCCTGTCACAGCTCACCCTTCCCCCTCCCCATAACCTCAAGTCCGTTCTCTAGGAGGTCTGCGTCTTTATTCCTGCTTTACCCCTAGGTTGTTCATGATATTTTTTTCTTAAATTCCATATATATGTGTTAGCATACGGTATTTGTCTTTTTCTTTCTGACTTACTTCACTCTGTATGACAGACTCTAGGTCTATCCACCTCATTACAAATAGCTCAATTTCGTTTCTTTTTATGGCTGAGTAATATTCCATTGTATATATGTGCCACATCTTCTTTATACATTCATCCGATGACGGGCACTTAGGTTGTTTCCATCTCCGGGCTATTGTAAATAGAGCTGCAATGAACATTTTGGTACATGACTCTTTTTGAATTTTGGTTTTCTCAGGGTATATGCCCAGTAGTGGGATTGCTGGGTCATATGGTAGTTCTATTTGTAGTTTTTTAAGGAACCTCCATACTGTTCTCCATAGTGGCTGAACCAATTCACATTCCCACCAGCAGTGCAAGAGTGTTCCCTTTTCTCCACACCCTCTCCAGCATTTATTGTTTCTAGATTTTTTGATGATGGCCATTCTGACTGGTGTGAGATGATATCTCATTGTAGTTTTGATTTGCATTTCTCTAATGATTAATGATGTTGAGCATTCTTTCATGTGTTTGTAGGCAGTCTGTATATCTTCTTTGGAGAAATGTCTATTTAGGTCTTCTGCCCATTTTTGGATTGGGTTGTTTGTTTTCTTGTTATTGAGCTGCATGAGCTGCTTGTAAATTTTGGAGATTAATCCTTTGTGGGTTGCTTCATTTGCAAATATTTTCTCCCATTCTGAGGGTTGTCTTTTGGTCTTGTTTATGGTTTCCTTTGCTGTGCAAAAGCTTTGAAGTTTCATTAGGTCCCATTTGTTTATTTTTGTTTTTATTTCCATTACTCTAGGAGGTGGGTCAGAAAGGATCTTGCTGTGATTTATGTCATAGAGTGTTCTGCCTATGTTTTCCTCTAAGAGTTTGATAGTTTCTGGCCTTACATTTAGGTCTTTAATTCATTTTGAGCTTATTTTTGTGTATGGTGTTAGGGAGTGATCTAATCTCATACTTTTACATGTACCTGTCCAGTTTTCCCAGCACCACTTATTGAAGAGGTTGTCCTTTCTCCACTGTACATTACTGCCACCTTTATCAAAGATAAGGTGTCCATATGTGCATGGGTTTATCTCTGGGCTTTCTATCCTGTTCCATTGATCTATCTTTCTGTTTTTGTGCCAGTACCATACTGTCTTGATAACTGTAGCTTTGTAGTATAGTCTGAAGTCAGGGAGCCTGATTCCTCCAGTTCCTTCTTTCGTTCTCAATATTGCTTTGGCTATTCGGGGTCTTTTGTGTTTCCATACAAATTGAAATTTTTTGTTCTAGTTCTGTGAAAAATGCCAGTGGTAGTTTGATAGGGATTGCATTGAATCTATAGATTGCTTTGGGTAGTAGAGTCATTTTCACAATGTTGATTCTTCCAATCCAAGAACATGGTATATGTCTCCATCTATTTGTATCATCTTTAATTTCTTTCATCAGTGTCTTATAATTTTCTGCATACAGGTCTTTTGTCTCCTTAGGTAGGTTTATTCCTAGATATTTTATTCTTTTTGTTGCAGTGGTAAATGGGAGTGTTTTCTTGATTTCACTTTCAGATTTTTCATCATTAGTATATAGGAATGCCAGAGATTTCTGTGCATTAATTTTGTATCCTGCCACTTTACCAAATTCATTGATTAGCTCTAGTAGTTTTCTGGTAGCAAGGGATGGGAAAGTTTTGAAAGATAGAATTGCTAGGGTGGTGCCTCTGAGTAAGCCAGAAGGGGTTGGGATCTGGTCCGCAAGTGGAGAGAGGTATTAAACGAAGACACTGTTATTTGCTTTATGTCTCTGTGTATTTCAGAAGATGCAAGGTACAGATCTTGCAATGGCTGGAGAAGCACTGCCTATTTTCAGCCAGCAGTGGACTTTGAGTCCCTATAATTGTTTTGTCTCCTCCCTTTACTGCCACCTCTCACGTGTAGAAGAGGACAGACCAAAGAGCTTGAAAGTTTGCATCTCCCTTACCTGTTTGGCAAGCCTATTTTGAAGATGTATGCTTGCCACTGAAGTACTATTTTTCTCTTTTTAAAGATTTAAAGCTTCTTACGTCCCCCTGATTATATCAATTATACTTAAAACAACATATTTTTGGTATTAATGTTTCCATTTGTATATTGCCATGGTATCTGGAGTAAGAATAATATCCTAATATATCTCTTCAAGTTCAGCGGAGGTAAGACATCAGATGGAGGGTAGAATAATATGTTCCTGCAAAGATATTCTCACATCTGGATACCTTTTGTTTTGCCTACCACATATAAGAAGTTTTGCCTTCTCACTTTAATGATTGTACTTCTGTTCCATAGTCAGGTTTGGCTGCTCACAAAGCCAATAATTGAGAGGCAAGTGTCAGTAGAAAAACAAGATTCTTTAATTAGAAAAGCTGGCAATCTGGGGAGAAGGTAAATTCCTATTCCGAGACCAACTCTGAAGATTCTGTTTAGCCATGATAGTTTTTTTTTTTTTTTTTAAGATGTTACTAGAGCAATGCTGTTTATTTTTTTATTTTCTTTAATTTTTTAAAAAAAATATTTTATATATTTTTTTACATCTTTATTGGAGTATAATTGCTTTACAATGGTGTGTTAGTTTCTGCTTTATAACAGAGTGAATCAGTTATACATATGTTCCCATATCTCTTCCCTCTTGCATCTCCCTCCCTCTCACCCTCCCTAACCCACCCCTCTAGGTGGTCACAAAGCACCAAGTTGATCTCCCTGTGCTATGCGGCTTCTTCCTACTAGCTATCTATTTTACGTTTGGTAGTGTACATATGTCCATGCCACTCTCTCGCTTTGTCACAGCACACCCTTCCCCCTCCCCATATCCTCAAGTCCATTCTCTAGTAGGTCTGTGTCTTTATTCCTGTCTTACCCCTAAGTTCTTCATGACATTTTTTTTTCTTAAATTCCATATTTATGTTTTAGCATACGGTACTAGACTTTCTCTTTCTGACTTACTTCACTCTGTATGACAAACTCTAGGTCCATCCACCTCATTACAAATAGCTCAATTTCGTTTCTTTTTATGGCTGAGTAATATTCCATTGTATATATGTGCCACATCTTTTTTTTTTTTTAACATCTTTATTGGAATATAATTGCTTTACAATGGTGTGTTAGTTTCTGCTTTAGAACAAAATGAATCAGTTATATATATACATATGTTCCCACATCTCCTCCCTCTTGTGTCTCCCTCCCTCCCACCCTCCCTATCCCACCCCTCCAGGCGGTCACAGAGTGCTGAGCTGATCTCCCTGTGCTATGCGGCTGCTTCCCACTAGCTATCTACATGATAGTTTTTAAAGGGAAAAAGGTGTTTGTCGGGGGGGTGGGGAGAATCTCAGTGAATTCTCAAGGCAGGAGGTTGGGTTCTGCATCATTCTCCATTGCATACAGGCTGGCTGACTCTCTCTTCAGATGTTATCTAGCCTGCATGATCTGCCTGCAGTATTGCTAAGGGGGCTGTTGGGGATAGAGAGCCAGTCATTCTTTAGCTACTTAATTCTTCATTCTTTTTTTTTTTTAATAGATCTTTATATTAATTGCTTCACAATACTGTGTTAGTTTCTGTTGCACAACAAAGTGAATCAGCCATATGCATACACATGTCCCCACTTAGAAAAGGCATGGTGTGCATTCAGGAGAACATAAGTGAGGAGTTAGTTTAAATTGCCTCATGATCTAATTCCTGTAATTACGTTCTTTCAAGGTTAGAGGAGAACAGAAATGGGCAAACAGGAAGGGAGCAAAAGAGCTGATTTCACTTCAAGGATTTAGAGGAGGGGAGACTTTACTAATTTGTTTTTATTTTCCTCATGAACCCACTGATGAAAGAATAGCTACCCAACCAGGTAAACACCATGAAGATGGAAGCCATATGCTACCTTAAGAGAATTGTTTTTCCATGTTTAGAAAACCTCTCTCCCCCTACCTACATTTACTTACATCCGTGTGTTTATACATGAGGAATACACCACCTGTCTCTGTACAGGGCAAGGCTTAGGTAAAGGGATGCAATAGAACTATTCCTAAGAGTACTGGCCTTGAAGGATTGTCAATATCTTCATTAGATATAAGCCCTAGAAAGTGCACCACTCAGAAAACTGGGCTGCCTCAGAGCACAAAGAAGGTTGAAACCACACACTTACAACTTCATTAATTTTATAGAGTTCATCTAGAAAGGACCAAAAGTTAAAAAAAAAAAAAAGTATTATGCTACTTTTTGTTGTTATTCTCTTGGTCTACTATAAACAGTTGACAATTCATGAATTTAATTTTTGTTTATGAAAGTATAAACATAGTATATTCAACAGTAGGATGCTATATAGCAGTAAAAATAAACTCATATCTATATGTCCTAGCATTATTATATCGAGTGATTGAGCTTTAAAAGGATTATATAGAGTGTGTGCCTTTTTGTAACACTAAAAATGACTAAAAGTAAATAATACACTTTTTAAAGCATATTCTTTATATTAAGGAACTTTGCGTGTGCACACACACACACACACACACACACACACACACACACACACACACCCACCCCTCCAAGAGAATCATCATTCAGGATAATTGTTATCTCGGGTTGGAGAAACAGGATAGGAGACCAGTGAGTTCACTTAAGTTGTCATGAAGTTCTACTTTTCATAATAAATGCATGTTTACTATGTTATTAAAAATAAACACATGGCAAATAAGTAAACAGAAGAGAACCATTTGTGTCTTGAAGCAAGCATTGCAGTTCATCTAGGTCTTAGGGAAATAAATATTTTTTTAAATGAAATATAAAAATTTGCAAAATAACTTGTCATTTGTTTTTTTTCCCTATGTCACTCTCCATCAAGAGTCAGTTGAAACACTAAATAATTTTCTGCTTCTTCCAATTCCAGGATTCTCTGGCTTTTTACAAATGCCAGCAGTCACACAACTCTAGGAGAATCTTTTGATATTCACATTTATTGTAATATTGAATATAAATGCATTTTGATTCTGCTTCTTGAACTTACAAAGCTTGTATTGTTAAATATGCACACCTAGGAAGTGAGGGATCATTATTTTGAATCAACAAACTGAGGTGATTTTATACCAGGAAATACAAGGAGTGTCTGCTGTGAGCAGTGGATGTTGCTGAAGAGAACAGAAGAAAGATGTTAAGGTGGTACGTCAAGGATGGGCCAAAGCAAGGGCAGCTGATTTTATTTAGGTTTTTTTTTCTTTCTTTCTTTCCACATTCAGGTGCCTTATGTTTAAATGACTGAGTGGTTTAGAAACTCTGCTCTCAGGGACAGAAAAACATATCTTCAAGGTTCACCAATACATTTCACTAGTCTTCATACCATTCTGAGTAAATTCCTTTCATTGCAGAAGGATTGGATTGGATGAACAATAGGCTTTCTCTGATTTCATTAATGTTCTTAATAAAAAGAAAAATGCTCATGTTTGAAATCAGGCTATAACCTGTTTTAAAACCCCATGACTTACTGCAATGGAAACCTAGCATTACAAAGATTCAGTTGCGTGGGTTACAGCCATTTGCTGCAGACGTCAGGGGTGAGCTACATGTTTTGGCTGAGTTGAAATATTACTTATAAAATTTGGAAATCATTTTAATGTAAAAGGCACATAAACTATTTTGGCTTCCTATAGGAATTGTAAGTATATTAAATATGTTCATTAAGAGTCATTCCTGAGTTTCAATCACCTGGCTGTTTATCATATCCCAGTTGTGCTTTAGCAAAATCCACGACGACATGGAAGCTTGTCAGAATTTAAGTGTCTCTAGGTCTTATGTTTTCAGTTCTAGATAGGTAGAGGAAAGGCCTGGAACATAAGGTTTTCGACAGTTTAACTTCATGTTTTATCTTTACTATTTTAAAGTCAGTAAACCAGAGGCAGGCTAGGCCAGCACTGCCTGGCCATCTCAGACTTTCACCTCTGTCACCACTTACAGTTTAGGGGGAAGAACCCATTCAGGCTTTGCACGGCTACATTTCAGGATCTTATTAGAGTGGGAGGCTTCCCAAGCGAGGGTTTCAAGTGACAGATGATTTTGTTGTGCCCCTTCTCCACAGCATCGATATTAACCACACTAAGCACCCTGCAGTCACTGCTTATGAATTGTAAATGTATGACAGTTATGGCCCTTGAGGTACAAAACACATTTTTCATAGTGATTTGTGGGGCCCATTTTTATTGGGAATGAGCTGAAAACTGCTAGATTCATTGAGCTTGAGCTACACTGGTCATATCCTTTGTGTGTTTGTGCATTAGGCTTTCTTAATCCGAGAAAGAAGCTTACATAATTTCTTTTAAATTACAAGTAGTGGGGAAGGAGGCATGCAACATGGGAAGGTTTGTGAGAAAAACTGTAAACAGAAATGCCAAGAGTGGATTCACATTGAAAAATGTTTAATGAGCAATAAAATGCTTCTGTAGAGATTCCAAGGGATGCACAGCATGGTCTGGGGAAGAAGCAGTGCAAGTCAGTAGTTCCTCTTAAGAATGGTACAGTTTAGAGCATCCAATTATTTTCTGCTGCTCAGGTCCCCTTGTCTGATTGTCTACCTTTTTTTTTTTTTTTTTTTTCCCTGTTTGGAGTGAACTGATGTTGAGATATTTTCCAGGAAAAATGATTTCAAGGGTTTAGTGTTACCTCATTTCTTCTAAAAAGAACACAAGAAAAATCTCATTGTGTGACAAACTGAAAGATATTTTCCCTATGAATGAAGCACTATGTACATAAAACAGAAAAAACATAAAATATAAGTACTTCCTCAGGACACCCCTCAAGGTTTTGTTTTTTTTTTTTCCCTTCCAGAAACTAATAAAGTATATAAGTATGTGTACGTTTATATAGATAGATATGCATATATGTTTATATAATTGTATTTATTATATGTATTATATGTAATATTTGCATATACTTACATACATGAGATCATATTTATGTTAATAACTTAATGTCACTGGCATTTATTCAATAGACAACCGTTGTGCCAAATACTCCGCTAGCTTTGGGGATACAATGATAACAGAATCAGCTCTTCACCTCATGAAACTTACATTCAAATTGGGTTAAGAGAAAGTTGTTTAGTAATGACACATGTTGATATATAATTAATGATTGTTCTATGAAGAGGAGGTACATGTTATTAAGGAAGGAATGCTATTATTTGGGACCTTCAATTTCTGTCTGGACTTTTGAACCTATTAGTGGGTCAGCCTAGTATCTCAGAGGGGCTGAGGCACAAGAACAGAACTACTTTTTGCTTTATCTTCAGGAGCTCTTAAGACCATCCTGCATAGAGAAGAAAACTGAGGCACAGAACAGAGCTATAGATTATTTCAGAGCTCTTGTGGATGGTGTCTTCCAGCTCAGGGCAGGACTTGTTCCACCATTCCCATCTTCCCTCCTTCTAATGGTTAATTTTGTGTGTCAACTTGGCTAGGATATGGTGATTAGTTGTTTGGTCAAGCACTAATCTGTGTGTTGCTGCAGTGGTATCTTTTAGATGTGATTGAATATTGACAATCATTTGACTTTAAGCAAAGCAGGTTACATCCCATAATGTGAGTGGGCCTTATACAATCAGGTGAAGGTCTTAAGAGCACAAACTAGGGTTTCTGGAAAAGAAGACATTCTCCCTCATGACTGTAATGTAGAAATCCTGCCTGAGTTTCTAGCCTGTTGGCCTGCCCTATGGATTTCAGACTCAAGACTGCAGCACGAACTCTTACTTGAATTTCTAGCCTGCCAGACTGCTCTGAAAATTGCAGACTTGCCAGGCCTCACAATTGTGGGAGCCAATTCATTAAAATAAATTCTACTCTCTCTATATTTATATGCACATCCTATTGGTTCTTCTCTGAAGAGCTTCATCTGATATACGACTAAGCTATACTACAAAATGGGTTAACTAAATTACCTGCAGTTGATTTCCTTAGAAGCAAAAACTGAGATAAAGCTTCGTATATAAATGTTTTAGCAAGGAGATAATTACAGTAAGAAACCAGTAAAGGAGTAGAAAGGGGCAGGACAGTAAAGGGAGGAGTCCTAGGAAGAGTTCAATTTCAGGTGAAGTTCTAGTCTCGTCTAGTTTGCAGCAGCTAGTCATTGGGTAAGGATTATTTGGGCCCTGAAAACTTCCTCTAAGCTGCTGCTGCTACAAGTTGTTGGAAGCAAAGCACACAGACACTACAAAATAGTAAGTTGGTTCTGCAGGTATGTGAGTGAAGCATGGACAGTCACACTATGTAGATGGTTAATAATTTCGGTGGATTTGGCTACGCCGTGCCATGTGCCAACCACTTTAATGTACAGTGGCAAATCATACAATGATAGATTCAACACAGTGTTTAATATGGTTATATATCTCTTACACAGGAAAGAAATATTTCTCCGTTTCCTGCTGTGAAAGAACAGGAAAAGAGTTGTAGGTCAGATCCCATCACAGTAAATCAATCAATAGTTGACACACTACTATGTTCCCAGCACTCTACCAGATGCTGAGGAAGAAACCCAGAGTATAAGACAGGTCTCCTCCTCTCCAGAAGTTGACACATCTAGATGAGAAAATCATATAAGTGAACTTTTGAGCCTCTTTTCCATTTATGATGTGGGGATGGTAATGGTATCTGTCTCATCTGACTGATACGAGAATTAAATAAATACGTGAACAATGGTTAGCACAGAGAAAGCCACATAAATGAAAGCTCTTCCTACTTTTTATTCTTTTGCTGAACTGTGAGCCCCATGAAATCATGGATCTTATTTTTCTTACCATTTTTTGCCCACATCCTAGCATAGTTCCTGACTTGTAATAGGCATTTCATATATGTTTCAGTGAATAAACAGGAAATGTTAAGTAATATGACACCCAAATTTCCCATTTGCTTTTTTGTCTTGTCTAACATTGTAACTTTTTTCTTTATTCAAAAGATTCTCAAGGGCAAGGAATTAATGCTAGTTGTAGGTTATGTATAGCTGGCGCTTAATGTTAAGTAATAATATCTGAGTCAATTATGGATATATATATATCGTTCTTCAGGGATGTACCCATTGTTTATTAGCCTTTAGGGGGAAATATCTTAAGTGTGAGGGAAAATACAAGGCATATGGGTTGCAGGTATTTGCTGAGCTGTTCAGTGAACTTCGTTGCTGATACGTTGCCAGACTCTAAAGTTCTATTCAGAATTCTTAATCAGTCGGCGTATTCTTGTCTCATCTGCAAAGTTACTGCTACATACTATCATTTATGTCTTCTTATTGCTCTAATTATAGTCAATTAAATAGCCTTCCTCTACCTGAAATGTGTTCTTTTCTTGACAAACTAAGGCCACACTCCAGAAGAGGGGGCTGCTGCATGTTCATTCATTCATTCACTTATTCAAGGGCTATTCACTTATTGAAGGGCACATTGTGCTGGTCATCATTTTATATTTTGGGAATAAAAAGATGAATTAAAAAAATCTCTCCTCTCAAGTAGGGGGACTTATTTTTTAATTTTGCTCTTATGGCATACAAAAAATAACAATGCATTTGGTGAACAGATCTTAAATTTACTACTTGAATGTTTGCCTATGTATGTATCTAGGTAATCACTACATATATATTTTTTTATATATACACACATACACACACATATATATGTGTGTGTATTTGTGTACGTGTGTGTATATGTATGTATGTATGTGTGTGTGTGTGTGTGTATATATATATATATATATATATGTTATTTCAGAAAACTCCTTCATGCCCCTTCCCAGTCAGTAATTCCCTGTCAAGAGAGAACAATTACTCTGACTTCTAGCACCCTGGATTAGATTTACTTTCAAAGAGACACTGAAACTGATCATTTTTATACTCTTTGAAAATACTATACAAAGATGTGTCTAAGGAGATGTTAGATCATAATGGAGCAGAAAGGAACCTAAGAAGTATAAGACAGTAAACCTTTATAGAGGTGGTGACTTTTCAATTATATTTAGAAGAAGGGGTGTAAGTCAATGAAAAATTGGAGAAAGAGGAACTTCCATGCAGAAAAAAAAAATAAATAAAAGCATGCACAATGACCATTCTGTCTAGTAGATGGTGAATAGATCATTTTGCTAGACAGTATGTTTGCTGGTAAGAAAGACATGGGGAATAAGCTAGAAAAATAAATTTGCTTCAGATATAAGATTTTTATAACATGGTAGGAGTTTAAATATTGTATCATGAGCAACAGGAGACCAGGGATGATCTAACTTAGGGATGGAGAAAGGATTTGGAAAGGAGTAACGTGAGGATAACTGACACAGCACAACATCTTTTACTGAATAAGAAAGTACTCTCAGAACCATGAAGCCCAAATGACAACTCTACTGTTTCTTTCTGAGTAGTATTTTCCAAGGTCTTCTTTAAAACTCTAATTACACTTGTGTTATGGGAGGTGCTAGCAACTTTATGGGGGAGAATGCTCACATGTTTAAATGATTTGGGAAGTACAGGGTTAAAGATAGGAGGTTTCTTTCATGAATAACTTAAGAATGTCTTTCATATGCGCACAAGGAATATTGGGAGGAGGGAATTATTTTATTTTACATTAGATTTGGTTTAAAAACCTTTTTAAAAACATTTTAGTTCATCTTGTAGTATGGATAATATTCTGTACTACATAGTTTGGGAAATGTCGTTACAAGGTAGAATCATTAAAAATGGTCTATTGGAGAGTTGACTTCTACCATGCAGATTCCTAAACTGAGCAGGTTAAGCTGTATCCATGCCATTCTAAAATGTATGATTATTGCCATAAATTTAGTCAAATCATCTGTTAACTCAGAGGTTTCCATCTTGGGACCTGAATTCCCAGAAATCTTCAAAGGCAGTAACTGAGGATGCTTAGTGGTAAAAGACAGGGAACCCCTGGCCCAATGAAAATATTTGGGGGTGTATGAATAACATGCTTCTTCAAATCTGAAATACTGCTTCTGGAAGTAAGATGTTGAAAGGAGACAGGGCTCTGTGAAGCAGAACCCCTCTTGTATAACAAGAAAGGCTCAGATGCTAACTCTGAAACAAGACTGAGAGCTTAGCAGCACTGAGGTTGAAACAATGAGCATTCTATGCTGTGAGGATGGATTTGCGGCAAATTTTTCCTCTGATTGGGTGGGTTCACAGCCACAACTCTGGGATTGGATTCAAGGGTGAACTGTGTTTGAGTCTGACTGGCTGGATGTATTGACTAAAGCACATGATGAGCTCTCCACATGAAAAACAATGAAGTGAATATCTGTAAAGGCTCTTCCTTCTGCAGGCCCTTTAGAAATCGCTGTAAATTAAGATTTTAAGAAAGAGTATCCATACTGTGCCTGGTTCAGTTTTATTTTTCTATTCTTAATTGAGCATTTGCCTCCTTATGTTCAAAGATGATAGATACCCAGAAGAAGGGAGAATATATATTTAGTACATATTTAGTATTTTGAGATATAAAATGTCCAATTTCTTATATCTCGATCACAGCAATAGTCCAGGAAGAATGTGTGGCCCATTGTTGCCTATAATTCTTAGTATGTGAGTACTAAAATGCAGGAAGAAAATATTCTCAACAGCAGTACACAAAGCATTGATTCTGTTGTGCATTTAAGGTAACAATAACAAATCATAGTAAATTTTCAATGTTTGCACACTTCACTACAGCCATAGTTTAGAAATAAAATTACAAAACTTTTGCTAAAGTTACACTTTAGCTGAAGTGTAATTTACTAAAATTACAATACTCTTTTTAAAATTTATTTTGTAGTATTAGTATTTTGCCTCCAAGATTCATAGAATCAGCTTGCTTCCAACGGTAGAACTCCCAAATCATACTATTTCTAAGACTCTATCTTTATGGCAAAGGAAAACTTCTTGCCACAAATTTTTAATTTATGTCATACTGAAAATAAAAGTAACTCAAAATTAGAATCAAACTAACTGCATTTCTCCTACATAGTTCTCTTTTAAATAAAATGAGGTTTTAAAAATCTGTTATCAGCTTACTATTGCTATGGCCATTTGTTAATAATCAACTTAATTGGTAATGATTGGTTTACTATCATTTATAGAACCTTATAAATGAAAAAGTACATTCACATTCCTTAATTCACATGCTCTCCACAACACACCCATGTGAGTAGTAGGCACCAGTATATTCCTTTTACAGGAAAAGAAATAAAAAATCAGAAAAGATGTCCTGTTCAATGTCATTTAATAATCAGAATTCTCACCTGATATCATGAAGAAACTTTATATAGAATCTAATCATTTAGAGAAATAATTAAATGTGTATATTTAATACTAGAAGTGAGTCCAAATATCATGTGCTCTGATCAGATGTTAATGTGACAGTAAAAGCTCAGAGACGTCTAGTTATTTGCTAAGTGTCACCTGCCCCCATCCCCACCATCTTAACTCCTCAGGGGCAAAATGAACACTCTAGTTCCAGACTTTTGACACTTGGTTTCTGAGCTCTTTTTACTCTCTTAGGAGGATTTACCTCCTTAATTTTGGAATTTTATTTCTTTTTTCTTGTTTACCAGTCATTTTAATTTCATAGAGTCTTACATTATTTAGAAGAGTAAAGAATGATACTGGCCACCAAATTCAATCCAACCTCTTCAGTTTCTGGATGAGAGAATAAAACCCATTGTGGTTCTATAATTTTCCCGGTACAGCCCAGCCATATCCTAAGAGGCATGGCAAATTCTCTTTGTGATGACATAGTTGCCTAATTTATTTGTAAATCTGAACTGAAATTTTATGATTGACAATTCAAGCAGCTCTCTTGCTACATTCCAATTGTACTGGGATGATCACTAGTAAATACTGTTTGTGGTAGGTATTCTCAGAACCAGAAGAGATACAAATGTTAGGGAATGATAAAATTAAGATTCATTATTGTAATAGATCATGAAACTGTTGACTATGACTGATATGACTGACTATGACTGCACAAAATAGTAGTTTCCTTATAAATATTTACCACTGTCCCTTGGAAGAGGTAGAATAAGAAAATGGATTTCATCATGAACACCAATCCTATAATAAATATTTCCATGTTAAATATATTGAACATTTTTATGTACCGTGTAATACATGCAAAATGGAATCTGTGAAAACGTACAGTTTCATGTATATAGTTACACACATGTATATCGGGTATGTGTGTGGCATTTAATTCCTATCTGTATACAATAGCATGGTTCAAAAGTACTTTTTCTGTTAAAACTACTGAAGCTTGATTCCCAACACCTTGCTATCTTATCTTCCTTCCCTTCAATCTCTCAGTTAATAGGATTTCTACAAACCAGCACGACAGTGGGCTTGGTAGCTCAGCAGATTAGTCTGTGGGCTTTCATCCTTGGAACCTGGTTCAAATTCAGTCTTGACCAAGATGTTCAATAATCCTCTATGGGCAGATTGCACTCAAAAGGGCATGAAGCCTAGTTTATCTTTGAACTTGATTTGGAGCTGTTTTTGCAGCCTTCTTAAAACTTGAGGCTTCATTCATGCAACTGAGAAAAAGTATGATATATAGGCATTTGGTTTTTGGCCAGGGGCTAGTTTCCCTTCTAAAAAACACTTAATAAGATGTCTCAAGAAGACAAAAAAAAAAAAAAGGACTTTTCTTATTTTTCTCCTTAATCACCAATATATTAGAAATACTAAAAAGTAAAGCACTATTACTTTTTTTATTTTTGCACATCTTTACAACCCCTTTATTACAAGGGTCTGATAGTAGTTTTCATTGTCTCCTAATACCATATTCTATCAATTTTATTGCACATGGGCAGACTAATTATAGACTGATTTTATCATGTGACTCTTTTTTTTTTTTTTTTTTTTTTTTTTTTTTTGCGGTACGCGGGCCTCTCACTGTTGTGGCCTCTCCCGTTGCGGAGCACAGGCTCTGGACGCGCAGGCTCAGCGGCCATGGCTCACGGGCCCAGCCACTCTGCGGCATGTGGGATCTTCCCGGACCGGGGCACGAACCTGTGTCCCCTGCATCGGCAGGCAGACTCTCAACCACTGTGCCACCAGGGAAGCCCTATCATGTGACTCTTTTAATGAAAAGCCTGTGATGATGCTTCTTCCTTTGTTCTGCATCACATCCAAACATGCCTGAATTGAAAGTTCCAACCTAACAAACTTTTCTACTTTCTTGTCTGTGGTCAACAACTTTTTAGTTAGGTAGGAAAATAGCATCTCTATACACTACACTTCTTTCATCTCTGAGCATTTAATTGTTACCTCTCCCAATCATACCCCTTGTCACCTGCTGGAATGCCTTCAGTCCTCTTCTTTTTAAGTCCCACCTATCCTTTATGGACCAACAGACTTCCTCTCCTCTCAAGCTTTGCTTCTGCTGTATCTCTCCATAAAATCTCCAACTCGTATAAGCTAGATCAGAAAAAACACTAATTTAGGAGTTGGGTAACCAGCTCTCTATTGATTTCTATTTCAGTAATTATCTGTGTGATCTAGAACAAGACATTGATGAGGATGAGGATGATGGCAGTAAAAGAATAAAAACAATTATAGTCATTTTTGATCACCTGCTAGATCCTAGGCCCTGTGCTGGGTGAGTTTTTCTAAAATTTATTTCAACATGTCACCATGAATATATAAGCCTAATATTCAACCCTAAAAATAACTTATGTGTAAGAGACACTAACACCTTTTATAGATAAGGGCACGGAGAACTTTAAGCAACTTGCCAGGTAGTAATAAAGCCCAAAATTCAACTCAGTTCTGTTTGATTGCTTTGCTGGATTTCTAACATTGACCCTACCAATTCTCTCTTCTTAATCTCTCTGAGTTTCACCTATCAAATAAGGGGATCTCAACAGATGATCATGAAGTCCTTCCAACTTAAGAACTGCAATGGTTTTACAAATTCTTGTTTATACTGCACAGTATAATATTTTTCTTTGAATGTTTGTTGCAGGTTAGTTCTCTCCTCTTTAATAGAATATATGTCTCCACATAGAGAGATATAGATATAGATATAGTGCATATTTATAACACAGTCAGTGCTGGGTATTCAGTTGAGTTTTTTTGGTAGGCAAAACAAAAATTTAAAAAATACATAGACTATAGTATTTTACTTGCACTAAAAGCAGAAATAAAACACTCCAGAATCCACTCAATTGAAAGATTTACTTTACAAGGTTTCGAGTCCTACCAACTTTGAAGAAAGTTTTATTTTAAGGAACTAGGACACCGTAGTGAGCAAAATTTCTATAAACTAAAACTTAAGAGGTATTTGAATATTCTTAATGTCTTTGTTATGCACAATCCCAATACTATGAACTTTCAAACCTTTTAAAATAGGAAAGTATTGAGTGACATATAATTTTGAAAGACACTATTGTCTATTATTACTAATTATAAGCAGATGTATTCAGAATGAATAATATTTGGAAAATGGTCATGACCTTTCATTCCTCAAAATTGTGGAGGAGCTAGAATGGCTAGCAAATTCTCCATTAGCAGTTAATGAAGTCTGAAAATCTAGTCTCACAAATATTTATAAAAATAAGAACTAAATGGTGAGAAAAAAATTAATGTTCAAATAAATCTTTTTCCTCTCAAGGCTTTTGCGCAGGTACCCTACATTAATAGGTATTAAGTTGGAATGATTATAATATCCATTTTCACTGAAAGATTCTAATAATGAAATTTGTCCTTCCATATTGCTATTTACTTGATCCACACATTACTTGCATAATTGAGAGCAGTAGTTAAATTTTTAGAAATTGCCCAGTTACTTATGCTTACACTTTATTGGTGCCAAATCAGTTGATTGATCTGCTGGAGTTGTGATTAGTGTACCAGATAAGAAAACATTTGGTAATTGATCAGTCCACCTAGAAAGAGTCTTTTAAGTCCCCACTTTAGCATCAAGAAAAGTAGGACATTTTCTTGCTTACAAAAAATACTTCTCTGGTTCAAAAATATCATATTCAGTATTTATTTAATCAAAAATTTAAATGAAACCCTATGAAATAATAATCATTTTGGAATAACTTAGATTCAAATCTTGGCTTCGCTGTTTACTGGACATTGGAATAATCTCTTCCTATCTATAAATCTCCATTTCCTTATTTTGAAATGTAAGCAGTAAAAATGTCCTTTCTGTGGGGTTTCTGTAAGGGTTAAATGAGAGACTGCATGTGAGTTTATCAGAGTGCCTCACACATAACACATATGTAATATATGTATATGTTCAATTAATGAATGGAAAATTAGGCATATTAATGTGATCTCAGTGGCATGGTTGAGGAAAATTTCAAGAAGAAAGAATTAGTTGGATGGGGGAAAATAAACCATGTAAGAGCATTTTAGTCTCGTACATTCTTCCTGCATGTGCTTCAGTAATCTATATTAAAAGATTTAGTCTGGGACTGAATATACTCTAGGATTAAGAGTATTTTATCCTATTTTTTCTATCCTATTCTATACAGTTCACACATTTATCCACCTATATTTCATGCTAAAAGGATTATAGGTGAATATAAAGATGTATCTAGACACAAAACCCACCCATAGCCTGGGAGCCTGGAATCTGGGATTAGGAGATATTCTAAACAGCTTCCATATTTCAAACACCCTGATCTTGCAGTGATTGTTCTTAGCATACTTCATTTATCCATTCATTCTTTTCAGCAAGCTTTGATTACCGTGGGCCTGACACTCTGATTAGTGAAAGGTATATCGTCATAAATAAAAAAATGCTCCTTACCTCTGTGGATCTGATAATCTAGAGCAATCGTGGGCAGACTATAGCCCACAGGCCAAATCTGTCTAACCCATTACTTGTTTTTGTAGATAAAGTTGTTTTGGACACAGACACACTAATTCATTTACATATTGTGACAGCTTTCACACTAGATCGAGAGAGTTCAATAGTTACAACAGAGACCTTAGGCCCGCAAAATCTAAAATATTTATTATCTGTCACTCTGCCAAAACTATTTGCTAACCTCTGGTCTAGAGGAGAAAGCAGACATTTAATAAGAAAATGCATACATATTTAATTTTAACAAAATTGTTGGCAGGTGCTATAAGAAAAAATAATATGGCTCATCTAACTGGGATGCTCTGCTCAGACCACAGTAACAACATAGCTAGTAACCTCAAATCTCAGTGGCCTAACAACACAACAAAAGTTTATTTCTTGTCCACACAAAACTAGCTGTGATACAGCCAACCCCCTAAGACAACTGTTCTTGTGATGTCTTGGTGATCTACCTAGGTCCTCGGGCTCCACCATCTCAACAGTTCACTGTTAAAAGGGAAGAGAGTCTGAAGAATCATGCTGAAGGTTTTCACTGCCCCATCCTGGAAGTGACACTTGCTATTTCTGTTCACATGTCATTGGCCAGAGCTAGTCACATGACCCTGCCTAACGGCACAAAGGCTGGGGAGGAAGGAACTGAAGTCCAGGCATTGCTGAGCACTAACAGGGAAGTCTTCTTGAGAAAGTTACATTTAATCTGAAACCTGAATATAGGGAATGAGTCAGACAGGTAAAGAGTGAGCCATACTATAGTTGAACAGAGGAAACAGGATTTGAGGAGATGAAAAAACAAACAAATGAAAGTGAGGTCTTGGTGTGTTCTAAGAACCAAAGAGACCAATGAACTGTAGGGAAAGTGGACTAAGATGCTATTGGGGGAGAATTCAGAAAAAAAGATCAAGCGGGGCCTTGTAATTCTGTGTAAGTTTGGATATTATTCTCTGGGCAGTCAGTGAAAGCTTTTAAACACAGGCCGAACATCAACTCATTTATGTTATAAAAGAGCCACACTACCTTCTGAGCAGAAAATGGATTGGAGAATTTGTCTATGTCATGCAAACCCAGATGATTTTTTTTTCTTTTATTGTGAGTTCCTTTTGTTGAGCATCTCAGTCTATTAAAGAAATTAAATTAGTTTTTTTGCCACTGAAGGTCATAAAACATAAGAATTAATTTAGAAATATTCTATTACAGAGATTAAGACGTACACAGATACCAAAAAATTATTTCCTTGAGAAAGTCAACCTCATACATGCCAGAAATCCCCCTAACCCACCCCTGTTCATATAGACCATGTGCCAGCAAGGAGACAGACATTAATGGTGGAGAACCATATCAGGAGCCTCTTGTTTTCCTTGCTATAAAATGTAGCTTGTGGAACCACTCCATCCTGAAAAAAAAAAAAAAAAAACATGTTTATCCTCTCATTTCATTTCCTTTCTCTCTTCAGGTGCCAAACAGTCTTTATATGTTAAAGAGATGGATTTTTATGAAACAGAAACATAGCATTTTTTGGTTGATTCTTAGGTATAAATTTTATAAATACTAGATAATAAATTATGGAGCATCAAATAATATATGTGCTGTTATAAATTTAATTTTGATGTTTTCACGACTAGCTCAACAACATAACTCATCCACAGCGTAATCACACCTTTTATAACAATCCTTCTATATCAGGTTAATTACAGTCTACGTGTCTGACAAGAGTTTTATGACAGCTGAAAACAGTTTTCATTTCTCTTTTTAAGTGGGTGATATCTTTTCTTCTTTGGGGCTCGTTTTATCAGTTGTATTCAACATGAACTAAGAAAGAATGCTCTAAATTCCACAGTTCACATTTTTGGAAATTACTAAGATTCTAAATGCAGTTCTGCGGGTTCTTTTCCCATTCTAAGTAAACCCTGAATTTTACACCACGTATCATCTTCTTCCAAACACGTTCTGAAAGGAGCCAAGTAAGAACCAGCTTCTTTTATGACTGTTGACTCTAAGACAATCTGCCAGGAATGAGAAACAGTTTGCATCTTCTCTCTTCGTGATAGATTCTTCTAAGCACTCATGACTCTGACATGCCCTAAAATTGAAGGAGTAAACCTCCTTTGGAGGAATGGTGATTTTCAAAACAGTGAAGTGCTCTGAGTTTAGAAATATCTTTATGTATCAGAGGAGAACTATTGGACAAATTCTCAAGAAATTATATTTACCTTCTAAATATTATTTAGAGATAGGAAATGGAATGAACACAAGTCCATATTTTAAAAATATAAGCTATGGTTCTACTTATTCTGTGGCAGCATGAAAATCACATATGTAATCAAGAAGGGAAATAAAACATAAACTATGTCTTTCCATGTAGAGTACTGTCACATCAAAGTTGTTTGTTTGCCAATTCCCCCCCCCCAGTTATTGTTTTTCATGCTCTATTTATGAGAATTAGAATAGTTTCATTTTGATAACATAAAAAATGTTATATGGTGAATTAAGGCAGATGATACCAAAGAAGTTGATGAAGTTAAAAAAGAATTTACAGCTTATAGCAGTTAATCTTGGATGTTTAATATGTGTCAGGCACTGTGCTAAACACTTTTCAGGTATTCTCTGTTTTAATCCTTATGAAAACTATGAGGTGGAGATGATATTATTCCCTTTTTACAGGATACAAAATTAAATCTTAAGCATTTGCTTGATGTTGTAGGGGAAAATGCATAGCAGATCAGAAATATAAATCTAGTCATTTTCTTCAACCCAATTTAAAATATTAATTTCACCTAACTTGCACTATTCCTTTCATAAACAAGAAAATTAAAGAGATATTTCCATATTCCAAAAAGACACTGGGTCTTGAAAGCAGTTTGTCACAGGGATTAAGTAGATTAAGAATAGTTCAATGATCATAAGCACAGGACAGTCCTTTATGTTATGCTGCTAGTCTCTGAGTCAGTGGACAGTTTTTTAAGTGATGTAGTTAAGTGTTTACCTAGCTGTTTACAAAAAAAAAAAGTATGTGTAGATGATTATGAGGAGATAACAAAACACCAAGGATGACCAATGACACAGTGTTAAAACAGTAACCACTCTAGCTGATTGTATTTTATTTAAAAGAAGTTTTAAATTTGGGTCAAGAAAGAATTATAATAATAGTTAGCTGTTCAAAATAAAATAAGAAATGCTCTTCTTGAGTATGATGGCACTGTGGTAGGTACTTTGCCTAAATTAAGTAATTTGAGCTCTGTAACCGATCATTATCCACTTCTCTTAAAACAGATGAGGCTTTAAAAAGTTAAGTAACTCATCAGGGTCACAGAGCTAGTAAACAGAGAAGGGATTCAAGAATAGATCTTTCTGTCAGTATACAAATATGTGTGTGTTTACCTTTGAAACATTGCTTTCTATCAGATACATGGTAAATAATATGTGAAAAAAACAGGTTTTTGTTTAAAAACTCAATTAGCAAGAGTTAACAAATTGACACAGCTAAAAATCAAATGCAGTTTTCCCTTGTATTAATTAAAATATGGTTTCCAGAGTAAGGAAGGGGCTAGTCTAGCTGTCCTTACTCTGAAGGGTTCATACCACACCTGGAAACCTGGCTTCCAGCTGGAACCACAGACTTGAAAAACATTGACAAATGGCAGAAAGCAATAGACACCAGATTGAGTGACCATCCCAAGGAATAATTAAAAGAACAGAAGATGTTTAAGTTGGAGAATTTTTTTTTAAAAGTGTAACAGTTGGGTTCAGCAAGGTAATTGTTTTTATATTTTTAAAGGATTTCTTTGTATGAAAAAATATTTTAGTGTGACTATAAAAGACAGAAGGACAAATGATAAATTCTAGTACAAAGCAGTTTTAAACTCAGTATTAAGATAATTAATATATAACTCTAAAATCCAATATGAGTAACTTTAGGAGAATTTTCTTTGGGACTAGAGCTTTACAGCTTTAAATACGTATGCCTGCTGTATCTGTGACTTCCCAATTTGTACTGAGAGTCTAGATAATTCTACTGATTGCTTTCAGGCTTGACAACATATTTTATTTAAAATATTTTATTAAAAAATATTTTCTTGGGCTTCCCTGGTGGTGCAGTGGTTGGGAGTCCGTCTGCCGATGCAGGGGATGCGGGTTCGTGCCCCGGTCCGGGAGGAGGCCGCATGCCGCGGAGCGGCTGGGCCCGTGAGCCATGGCCGCTGAGCCTGCGCGTCCGGAGCCTGTTCTCCGCAATGGGAGAGGCCACAGCAGTGAGAGGCCCGCATACCGCAAAAAAAAAAAAAAAAAAATATATATATATATATATTTTTTTTTTTTTTCCTCTATTATTTGTATGTATTTGGAGATTATGGGAGGGTTGGGAATGATTTTGCATTGGATAGCCATTTCAAAGGAAAGTTCCAAAACTTCTTCATTTTGATTGTTATTCGATGATTTTGAAAAGGTTGGGCAGCAACTTGGCAACTGTCCTAAGACTAGAAATCTGGTCTTATGGTGGTCTCACTATTTTTAACCATTAGACCACATTGTTCTGAGTTTATAAATAAATTGTTTCATCTTCTCCATGATCTGGACTATTCTTAAATTGTCCACAAAGACACCCACAGTGAAAATACAAAGCTTGAAAGAAAAGCTTCCATAATCTCTCAGCATTCCCTTTCATGGACCCTGACCCTTATTCAGCAAGTTATGTTTGGGATCCAACCTAAATTTTTTCGAGCTGTGGTCTCAACTTATTGCCTCTGTCCTTTTGCATTGCAGTTAAAAAGAATTCTGTCTGAAACAGAATTCTTTTCTATAGTTCAGGTCTTTGTATTTGCCCATACAATTGGGTCCTTGTTTTAGTAGATACTGCAAATTAGGACTGTTTACAGGTGGTTTATTTGTGTTATGGGTTTTTCTTAAAAAAACTAGCCAAATGAAATTCTTTCAAATTATTTTATTGATTATCTGGCTTATACATTATGTATTTTAATGTATATATGTACATATGTATAAATATATATGTATATTATATATATATATATATATAAAATTTAAACCTATGACCATGTACATGGTAGGACCAAGTTGTGTGCTTATGTGTGAGAAGGTTTTTTGTGTGTGCTTTGTCTTTTACAAAATTGATTTCTGCAGTGCCCATTTAAGCCCTATTTCTCTCTGTTCTAAGAGAGACTTAAACATTTTCTAGTTCAAAATCCTGTCGTTCCTAAAACTTTGTAGCTTGCTAATTCTGGCAGTTATTTCTAATAATTTATTACTCTAAATTAAAGCTATTAAATTAATGCCATACAGTTCAACTTTGTGAGGTTTATTAATATTTTCTCTCCACAGTTCTCTGGTAGATGAGGGCATAGACTAGGAGTCATGGGGTTTTTAAGTTGCCATATGATTAATAGCGTGGCACCTGGAATTTGACATCTGGCAAGTATATGATAATCCCCTACCTATAAAAGATAAATGAAGCACTCCTAAGGCTGTATATTTTATTAATTTTTTTAAAAAAGAAAAAAAAAAAACAGGCTCTGGATAAATTCTAATCTAAATAAGTTTAGCGACTGGTGTTTTGTTTGAAGTCAGTCAGTGCATCTATCTTTATTTAAGCAAATATTTATCAAAATGCTTTACTATGTATTAGGCCCTGTCCTAAGTGATGTGGATGTGGATACTGTAGTGAATAAAACAGAAAAATATTCCTTCTTTCATAACATTTACCTTCTGGAGGAGGAGAGATAAAAAGTAAATAGGTAAAAATATGTAATGTGATAGATAGCAATACATGCCATAGAGTAAAGGAGGAAGAGTGGCAACTGCCTGAAGGGATGAAGGGAGGGTTTAGTTTTTAAACAAGGTGGCCAGGGAGGCCACACTGAGGAAGCGTACATTTGAGTAAATACCCAGGTAGCTGAGGGAGCCAGCCCTGCCCTTATGCAGAGAAAGAATATGCCAAGAGAACGGAGCTAGCTGACAAGGCCCTGAAGCGGGAGATTACCTGAGATGTTCCAAGCACAGAAAAGAGCCTGTGTAATGGCCACCTCTCCTCAAAACCAGCCAAGGACATCCGATCTCACACAGGATGAAAACCAAAGTGTTTGCAGTGGATTCTATGGAAGGCCCTGCAAGATTTGCGTTAGACTGAGAATAGATTCAAGTGGAAACAGGGTGAAAAGAAAAGGGTAAGCATTTAGAGAGCTACTATAATTACCAGAGGACCAATGACAGTTGGTTGGACCAGGATGAAAACAGTGGAAGTTGCCATGGGTTCAAATTGCACATGTATTCTGAAGGTAGCAGCAACAGAATTTGTTAATGAATCTCGTGCGGGTGTGAGAGAGAGAAGCAAGAGTAATGCAAGTTTTTGACTTGAGTAAATGAAAAAATAAATTTGGTATCTACAGTTCAACTCCAAAGGAGGAAAACATGATGAGGAAAAGAAAAAGGAACAATTTTTGCTTTCCAGACGCTAGATACTTAACTTGCGCCATGATGAGTTATATTAAGTAATGAAAGCACAGAAGGAGTCTGTGAAACACCTATACTAAGACTTTCTCCTTAAAACCACCTTACCTGCCAAAGACACATCAGTCGTTTTCTCAATAACTTACTTGAAAGCTTCCCAATTTGACAACAGGGAATGTAGACTTTGGAGTCAGAAAAAACCTGCATATATTATCAGATCTGTGCCACTCATTGTTACGGTTAATTTTCTGATCTCCACAAAGTATGTTTTGCTTTAAATTAAGTAATTAATAACATACACAAATAAATTGGTTTCTAGCACACAGTAGCTGCTTAATAAATGGAAGCTGCTCTCATTGTTGCTATTCTAACTATTATAAACCTTGTCACTTGGCTAAGATTAAAGACTGTACCTATTGCTTATCTGTCAAGCCCTTTTAAAGAATATTAGAATAGCACAGTCTGATGAGTTTATATAATTAATACGGGGCTGGTGATGAATTCATCAGCTTACTTGTTTTTTAAATGAAGAGAAAACTAGGAGAAATAAGCAATCACAAGACAATTTTCCTGGCCTTATGGGTGAAATCTAACCCAACTGGGAACAATCTTGTTTATCATGAAGGCCTGGATATTATACATGAGTCATAAACACTGCATCCCTCTCTCAGCAGTAATTATATAAATCAGTAGATGCTTTAGAGCATGCATCTTATAACCAAATCCAGACAAACTATGCTATCATTAAGTAATTTTATGAAACTAATTGCCTGTGTTAAAAATCTATCTTCTGTTTTTTCTTCAATTAAAGACTTTTTCTTTTACTAGGGATGGGAGTGTTTTCCTGTCATCCAAGGAAAACTAGCCCAAAGGCTTGGAAAAAATGGCCTGACAAGGTCTCCTGATGCAAATCAATAGCTAAGCAATATTCATAATAAAATATATGATTTTTTAGTATTATTAAAATTATTATTACTATTCATAGTATTCATATATATTCATATATCACCTTTTCTTAGCCCCACCACCTGTTTTATATTTGTCCTTGACTCTAGGAAAAGAGAACATAATTTATCAGCTCTTTCAACGGTTATCCATTCAACCTTTTTATATTCATTCCCTACACTGGGCTGGGTGTGAATTATAAGGCAAGAAATAAAAAAATAGTCCCCTGCCTTCAAGAAGAATACTCTCTAGAGCAGTGCTTCCTAAACTGAAGTCAAGAGGATATTGTTTTGGAAGATGAGGAAATAAAGTGGATTGTTGAAGCGTTAACAATGCTTCCTTGCTGTAAGACGTTTTGGTAGCTTTATAAGCTACAGAATATTTGGACTTTGCAAAGGATTGCTTAGTATAAAGCATTTTTAAGCTTATTTAATCAAGAAACATTTCTTCAGTTAAGACCTTTAGAATATTATTTGTCACTAAGAAATGCTAGTCTGATGCTATTCAAACATATACCCAGTAATTTACAACTTCAGTATCATGCTGACAATCATTTAGCCAATGAACAAGTTAATGTAATGAAATTTTTTGAATTACAGTGTTGGTACTTGAAGGTCACTTGAAGATCATTTAATCACTATGCCCTTCTCCCAGCCTTTGTTTCTACTTGATACACACAACTTATGAGCCAATTGAAAAAGCTAAGTCTTCACTGTTGACTCCAATCCAAGTTGGGCTACGAGTTCTACACGTGGTCATTGGATCTGAAGCTATGCTATAGTGGGTATTTTACCGTCCATCAGAATCTCCTGAGATTTTATATATATATATATATATATATATATATATATATATATATGATTGCAACCACTTGTATTATGAAGGCAAGGGCTATGTCTCTGCTTTCTTTGTATGCAATGTTGAATTAATTAAGAGGCTCCCAAGAACTGAGCATATCCATGCTCCATATGCTTTCAGACAACATACATTTACTGTGCTCATCTTAAGAGCAAAGCACTGTTCTAGGCAGTGGGTCTATAGCAATGAATAAAACAGACAAAGCATCTACTATCATGGAACTTATATTACAGTAGTCATGTCAGACAATAAGCAAATCAGTAAATAAATATACAGTATAATGGCAGAGAATGCTAACTCTATAAAGAAAAATAAGGCAGAATAAAAAAATGATTAAGGTATTTTAGGAAGGCCTCTCTAAGAGTTAAGAATATTCTATTGAAGGAAACAATGAGTATAGAGGCTCTGACATGAGAGAATGCTTATTGGGCTCAAAGAGCAGCAAAGAATTAAGTCCAAGAAAAGGGATTAAGATGAAGAAGAGTGCCATGAAAAAAATCAGAAAAAAAATTGATAGGAATCATTTGTTAAATAAGATTTGAAAACAAAGAATTACACATAATTAGAAGCATGATAAAGTTAAAATAATCTCTTTAGTGTTTTGTTTTTTTAATTTTTAATATTCTTGTCATACAATACAGAAGTTGGTTGAAGGTACTTTCCTCTAACTCAGTGTCAGTTGTGGAGCTGAACAATCAGGTGAAACGGAAGCAATTATTTTTTTTTTTCCTTTCTTTTTAAAATGTTGAGGTAAAATTCATATAACATAAATTTAACCATTATAAATGAATAATTCATGGTCATTTCGGACATTTACAATGCTGTACAACTGCCACCTCTATCTAGTTCCAAGATATTCTCTTACACAAAAGGAAGCCCCATATCCATTAAGAAGTTGCTATTCCCCCTACCCACCAACCCCTGGAGGCCACCCATCTGCTTTCTGTCTCAACCAATTTTTTTTAAAGCTTTGATGGCAGATACTTGACTAATAAAATTTTAAGAGATTTAAAGTATGCAACATGATGATTTGATCTACAGGCATACCTCAGAGCTATTGCAGGTTATGTTCCAGGCCACTGCAAAAAAGCAAATATGGCAATAAAGTGAGTCACACAATTTTTTTTGGTTTTCCAATGCATATAAAAATGTAAACAGTATAGTGTAAACAGTTATGTTTACACTATACTGTAGTCTATTGAGTGTCTGTAGTGTTATATCTAAAAAAACAGTGTACATACCTTAATTAAAAAATACCTTATTGCTCAAAAATGCTAACCATCATCATCTGATTGTTTAGTGAGTCATGATCTTTATTCTAGTGGAAGGTCTTGCCTCCATGTTGATGGCTGCTGGCTGATCAGGGTTGTGGTTGCTAAAGGTTGGAGCAGCTGTGGCAGTTTCTTAAATAAGACAACAATGAAGTTAGCCACTTGGATTGACTCTTCCTTACACAAATGATTTCCCAGTAGCATGCAGTGCTGTTTGATAGCATTTTGACAACAGAACTTCTTTCAAAATTGGAGTCAATCTTCTCAAACCTGCCAGGGCTTTATCAACTAAGTTGATGTAATATTCCAAATCCTTTGTTGTCATTTCAGCAGTCTTCAGAGCCTTTTCACCAGGAGTAGATTCAATCTAAAGAAACCGCTTTAGTTTCCTCACGCACATGAAGCCACTCCTCATTTGTTAAAGTTTTATCACAAGATTATAGCAAACCAGTCACATCTTCAGGCTCCACTTCTAATTCTAGTTCTCTTGGTATTTCCACCACATCTACCATTACTTCCTCCACTGAAGTCTTGAACCCCTAAAAGTTTTCCATGAGAGTTGGTGTCTAATGCTTCCAAAGTACTCTAATGTTGAGATTTTGACTCTTCTCATGAATCAAAAATATTTTAATGGAATCTAGAATGGTGAATGATTTCCAGGAGGTTTCAATTTACTTTGCCCAGATCCATCAGAGGAATCACTAACTATGGCAACTACAGCCTTATGAAATTTATTTCTTAAAGAATGACTTGAAAGTCAAAATTACACCTTGATCCATGGTCTGCAGAATGAATGCTGTGTTAGCAGGCATGAATACAACATTAATCTTTGTTGTCCATCTCCATCAGAGCTCTTAGACAACTAGGAGTATTGTCCATGAGCAGTAACACTTCGAAAGGAATCTTTTTTTTTCTGAGCAGTAAAGCAGTGGGCTTAAAAATATTCAGTAAGTTATGCTATAAACAGAGGTGCTGTCATTCAGGCTTTTTTATTCCATTTATAGAGCACAGGCAGAGTAGATTTAGTACAATTCTTAAGGGCCCTAGGATTTTTGGAATTGTCAATGAACACTGGCTTTGACTTGCAATCACCAGCTACATTAGCCCCTAAAAAGAGAGTCAGCCTGTCCTTTGAAGTCAGGCATTGACTTCTCTTCTCTAGCTATGAAAGTCCTATACATCTTTTTCCAACGTAAGTCTGTTTTGTCTACATTAAAAATTAGTTGTTTAATGTAGCCACCTTCATGAATTACCTTTGTTAGATCTTCTGGACAACTTGCTGCAGCTTCTACATCAGCACTTGATGCTTCACCTTGCATTTTTAATTTTCTTTTTGATTGAGGTATAGTTGATTTACAATATTATGTAAGTTTTCAAGTATTTCACCTTGCATTTTTATGTTATGGAGATGGCTTCTTTCCTTAAGCCTTATGAACCAACCTCTGCTAGCTTCTGACCTTTATTCTGCAGCTTCCTCACCTCTCTTAGCCTTTATTGACGTAAAGAGAGTTAGGGTCTTGCTCTGAATTAGGCTTTGGCTTAAAGAAAAGTTGTGGCTGGTTTGATCTTCTACCCACACCACTAAATCTTTCTCTCTATCAGCAATAAGGCTGTTTCACTTTCTTATCATTCATGTGTTTATCAGAGTAGCACTTTTAATTTCCTTCAAGAACTTTTCTTTGCATTCACGGGTTGACTAACTTGTGCAAGAGGCCTAGCTTTCGGCCTGTCTCAGCTTTCAACATGCTTTCTCACTAAGCTTAATCATTTCTAGCTTTTGATTTAAAGTGAGAGACATGAGGCTCTTCCTTTCACTTGAACACTAAGAGGTCATTGTAGGGTTATTAATTGGCCTAATTTCAACATTTTTGTATCTCAGGGAATAGGGAGGCCTGAGGAGAGGGAGAGAGATGGAGGAATGGATGGTCAGTGGAGCATTCAGAAGATGAACAATATTTATTGATTAAGCTCGTTGTCTTATATGGGTGTGGTTCACGGAGCTCCAAAACAATTACGATCATAACATCAAAGATCACTGGTCAGAGATCGCCATAACAAATATAATAGTACTGAAAATTTTGATATATTGTGAGAATTACCAAAATGACAAAGATAAAGAAACTGAGCAGCTACTGCTAGAAAAATGGTGCCAACAGACTCACTCAAGGTGGAGTTGCCACAACCTTCTATTTGTAAAAAATACAATATCTGTGAAGCACGATAAAGCAAGGCACAATGAAACGAGGTATGACTGCACATATACATTGTGAAAGACTTCTCTCTTACTTGTTTTTACTTATAAAATTCTAGACAAATTCATTGAGATCTATTGATTCTAATCTGTATTGTGCCCATACTTCACCAGAACTCTAAGTGCATAACCTCTCTGTCCTCCAAACACCTGACCAAAGTAACTTCTCAATATAGTTTGCTTAAATGTTCTCTTAATTTATGTTCCCCTCCACACGCACACACCTTAGTTTTATGGAGAAGGACTTTAGGAAATTAGTGATTAAATAATTCACTCAAGATTACATAGCTGTTTATCACAAATCTAGGACCCATACTTAGGTCTTATAGTAAATCTCAGTTTTTGTAGTTTATGTGGGACCTCAGTAGAATTCAGTAGAATTTGGCAGTGAATTTGGAGAAAGTTTGTGGCTTCTTTATGTCACCTCATAGCACCTAGTAAAGCACCTTTCCATGCATCCTGGAAGTATTTGATGAATATGTTGAAAGAACATAAATCTTCACTGGAATATCAGCCTACATACACAGAACTATTCTAAAGATCTGTATTAACACTGATCTTACTAACAATTAAGGGTCTGAGAAAGCAATGAGAAGTATTAAGAGAAAAGGAATAGCTGGAGATGAATGCAAATGCATGTGTTGCTTTCCTCCAGGGATCTAAATCAAATCCTCATTGTATAATTTGATTTGGTTACTCATTGTTTCTAATTAGAAATAATCACATTTACATGATTTCTCCCTCCTTTTTAGTTTTTCACCAAAATTGCTTTGCTCAATTATGCCACTTTATGGTTTCGTATAATTTATATCTCTTGACTCAACAGTTCCCCACATCATTTGGAATGTGTTTTATTTTTTTTTAAGAAATGAAAGTTTGAGAGCTATTTTCAAACTTAGCCTGAGACTTAAGTAGCTCCAGTAAGTGCAGAGCATACTAAAAGCAAACTGAGGACTACTTGAAAGTTCAGAACTAGGATGATGCTTATTACTAACTATATGTGAAATTAATTAAAGATTTAATTATTTGAGAAGAAATAAATTGGCAGTTTCTACTTTTTGAGTCATTAAATACGTGTCTATTGCTCTAAGGGCTTTGAGTACATGTGCAAAAAATAGACTATATGTGCTTTGATGTTGCAAGATTTTTTTAACACAATTTCAACTTAAATATATGCTACAGTCTTAGCTTTTTATCCCAAATATGCCAACCTATTTTCTCTTTTTTTAAAAAAGTGTGTGTGTGTGTGTGTGTGTTTGTGTGTGTGTGTGTGTGTGTATTCACCAAGGTGCTTAAATACTATGAGATGATTTTCGCTTTTTTTAAAAATATACCATTTTTATAAAACGGCATGTAGAATTATAGAGGACTTTCAGGCACACTTATAAATACACTGCGACTGGTGAGTATGTTATGGCTAAACATAGAACATAGCTAAACACAGAACTATTAAGGACATGGAAACTCCATAGAATAGTGCTCCTATGGCTTGCTGTCTACTATGTGATTCAGTAGATAGCAGTAATGGGGGGACAAGAGGGCAGTGATAGAAATGGACATATTAAAAATTTCTTTTCTTTTATCCTATATATTTGTGTGTGTAATTATAACTTAATTGTGATATATCAGAACACTTTTTTCCTTCTGTCCCAGTTTTCTTTTTAGTAGTCCATGCTTTCGTCATTAAAACCTTAAAAATACATCAATGCAACAAAAACCCATTATACATCTCTTTTTACATCTATTCCAAGTCCTAGGGGTACAGTGAAGTACAAGGTAAAACATTTACATCTTTAGTGGAAAATAAGAATATTAAACAAGTAGGGATATAAACAATATAAGTTTGTGGATGAGTGATGAAGAAACTAGATCAATGAGTGGGATCATTTGGTGGTTTTTAAGTTGATAGGGTGTTCAGGGTGCTATCTCTGAAGAAATAACCTTTTTTGTGGAAATCTGCCTGAAGAGATCAGGAACCAACCATCGGAAGACTTTGGAGACCAATGTTTCAAGAAGAAAATGTAGCAAATATATGCTAACGCTTTGAGATGAGAATGAACCTGCCATACTGAGGTCCTTATGACTCCTTATAGTTCAGTACAGCTAGAATGAAGATGTGAAAAGGGTTCCAAGATAAAGGCATAGCAGCAGGGAGTGAGGTAATGTAGGGCCCTGAAGGCCACAAAAATGCATCTGGGCATTGCACGTAAGTTTAAAAGCCGTTGGCCTTAATTTTATTTGTTTATATAGACCATAGAATTCAAAGTTAATTATCCACAATTCAGTCATATCACTCCCAACCAAGAGATCATTTGTTTTAGGGGGGGAAAGATGTAGAGGCACTATTCCCCATAAAAATCCACTGAAAGTATTATTAGTTAGTAGAGATCCATGTCTAAGATCCAGTTAACTACATTTGATTCCTTTCAAATTTAAAATAATATTGCAAGTAAGGTACAGTAAATTATCCATATGCATTCTAACAAAGTGAAGACTGAGAGTTTTCTCCTTGTTTTTTTGCAATAATTTTATTTTCAAAATTTATTTTTTATTTTCATTTAGAGAATGAGCATCCATAGGCAATACAAACTTCTAAAAATGGAGATAATTAGGATGAACAGTTCTGCAAAATGATAATCTATATTATATGGACACCAATAATGGAATTTTCCATGGAACAATTTGAGTTATTTCTTACCTATACTTTTTAGAATAATTTGGTTTCTCTTGAACCATGGGTAAAATGTGATCTGTGCGTAAAAAGAAAAGATTAGTAGTAGTAACATAATGTTATCTTACTTTTGGTATTGCCAAATTTTAAATTAATTCAGATACTATAAGTGTAAAATATGACAGCTAACTGATTTTTTTTAACATCTTTATTGGAGTATAATTGCTTTACAATGGTGTGTTAGTTTCTGCTTTATAACAAAGTGAATCAGTTATACATATACATATGTTCCCATATCTCTTCCCTCTTGCATCTCCCTCCCTCCCACCCTCCCTATGCCACCCCTCCAGGCGGTCACAAAGCACCGAGCTGATCTCCCTGTGCTATGCAGCTGCTTCCCACTAGCTATCTATTTTACTTTTGGTAGTGTATATATGTCCATGCCACTCTCTCACTTTGTCACAGCTTACCCTTCCCCCTCCCCATATCCTCAAGTCCATTCTCTAGTAGGTCTGTGTCTTTATTCCCGTCTTGCCCCTAGGTTCTTCATGACCTTTTTTTTTTTTTCTTAGATTCCATATATATGTGTTAGTATACAGTATTTGTTTTTCTCTTTCTGACTTACTTCACTCTGTATGTCAGACTCTAGGTCCATCCACCTCACTACAAATAACTCAATTTTGTTTCTTTTTATGGCTGAGTAATATTCCATTGTATATATGTGCCACATCTTCTTTATCCATTCATCTGTTGATGGACACTTAGGTTGCTTCCATGTCCTGGCTATTGTAAATAGATGACAGCTAACTGATTTTAATTGAAATTTTATATCCACTTGTATAAAGCATTATTATTTCCTTTGAACCCCTTTCAATTCATCAATCTGCTTGGCTGCCTTGTGAGTTACAGGATAAGTATAAATGTTTACGTGGTGCCGTGCATAGGAGAGCAAAGTAATTAGGGGTGCTTTTAATACCTTGAATGAAGGGAAAACAATAATAAACTTAGGACCAAATAGTAATTTAAATAGTCCTCAGCCAAATTAGATCTGGCTATTCCAATTTTGAAATCAAACAGCCTTGATTTGAATCTCAGCTCCAGTCCCATTGACCTCAGATAAGTTCCTTAGCATCTTGAGACCATGTCTTCTCAGTTGCCAAATGGGGCTAATAATGCCCACCTCACATGGTTACTGTGAAGTTTAGATGATATAAAGTTCTTGGTAGAGTAGCTGGGATATAATATTTGTATTATACACTCATCCTGTATAACGTCAAAATACCACTGTATCATTCATTTCCACATTCGGGATGGAAAACTGTATCAGGACATGTGCATCTAGTTTTCCTTTGAACATTTTTTTTTTTAGTTGCTGTCCAGTGATCTTCTTTACCTGCTGCACACAAGCATCCAGGTATCTGTCACTTGACAGTTGAGATGTTTAGAGGATTAGTGCATTGAATGGCAGTTTGACTTAACATTACAGTTCTGCTCCCGTGTAGCTTGCCTTCATGTTCTTAAAACACAATATATCACAAACAAGATTGATGATGACAAAAAGGAAGAAAACAGTTCTCTTATTGTCAAGCTGAACAAACTAACATAACTTCAAAATAAAATTTGGACCGGGATCTCAATTCCTTTGTCTTTTCAAAGAGAGAGATGTTTTCTTTCTGGACTGAAAAAAGCAAAAACACATTAATCTCCCCAAAGAGGAAAAAATATGAAGTACTTTTAATAATGCTATGTTGTAGCCAGTTCATATTTATCTACACCTGAGGTAGCCAAATCTCAGTTGGCTGTTAACTCTTCAAATTAGTATTTGGTTCTAGGTTTTGTATTGTTTTTCCTACATTCAAGATGTTAAAAGCATCATCTAATTCTTTGATTAGAGAAAGTGGGCTCTATAGGGAAACTGAGTACTAGATGAGAGGTGGGGAAAAAATAGCATTTGAGCTTTTTTCTTTGTTTTCATTCAGTGCTTGGATAAAATTACATTCATATTATTGGAAAAAAAATGGAATAATTATAAAATGATATATAATGAGAAAACTAAAATGTTTTCTTCCCATTCTCAGCTCCCCTACATCCATTTTTCTCAGTCCATTGAGAGGCACTATTTTTTATTTATATCCTTCCTGAGCAATTTTATGCCACACAAGAAAATATGAATATAGATTCTTCATTTAGCCTTCTTTTCTATTCCAAAGATAGGAGATCATACACGTTTTACTTCACCTTGTCTTTTTTACACAGATCATTTGACACACCTGCAAGTGTATCTGCAGGATACGTTCATAACAGTGGAATTGCTAGGTCAAAATTTACATATGTTTATAGTATTAATAACTATTGCTCAATTGCCTTATACAGATAACTGAATTAACATTCTACTTTCTGACCAGGTGTATGTGAAAATCCCTGTTTCCCCTATAGCATTTCCAACAGAATATGTTATTCAGCTTGTACTTTTCACTAATATAATAGGTAAAAAATAATTCAGTGTAGTGGTAATTTTTGTTTTATTAATATTATTAAGGTTGAGCATCTTTGCTTATGTTTAAAACTGTTTTTACATTCTTTCTGTGAATTGAGTGTGCACATTTCTCACTCAGTTTTTTGTTTGGTTATTGATGTTTAGCTTTTCATTTTTCTAGTTATATACTTACATATATTAGAGATATTATTCCTTTTTATTATGCCCACACCATTAATTGATACTCTATCTTTTCCTCACTGATTGAGTTACCCCTTTATCCTGCACTAATTTCTAGAATGTATTTTTTCATATTTTTGGATCCTCTCATAATTTATCTATCAATGATCTAATAATATAGTAACTTAATTATTGATGCTTTAAAATTCAGTGTCTATTTCCTCTCATTGCAATTTTTTTTACTCTTTATGATTTAAAATTTTTCTGGCTGTAGTTACTAATTCATTTGTTCATACATACTTAGATTAAGATCATCTTGTTTAGTTTTATGAAATATTTTGATGTCTTTATTGAGATCAAGCTAAACTAATGAAGTAAGAAATGGAGAATTAGCAAGTTGATGAGTTGTACTTTGCTATCTAACTCAGCATCTCTTTTTATTTGTTCAAGTTTTCCCTGTAACTTTTAGTAGTGGTTTATAATATACTTCAAATAAGCCTTGCATATTTATTTCCATTTATTCTTATGCACTTGTCTTTGGATATTATTGTAAATGATTTGTTTCTTCATTTCTACGTTCTATTTTATGGTTGTATTTATTATTTTATATCGTCTGTCTTGAGGTTTACTTATAAAAATATGTCTTTTTTTACATATAAAATGGATATGGTATTTCCTTGTTTGTAGCTTTTTCAGTTACTTTGAGGGGTTTTTAGGTATGCAATTATATTATCTATAAATATTGGGTGTTTTACCTCATCCTTTCTCTTTCTGTGCTTCTATTTTTTATCTTGTATAATCATCTAGCATCTGTAGGACAATACTATATTTTGAAGTCTCATCTTAATAGCTTTGAGTTCCTCATTAAACATGGCTCTGGCTTTGATTTGAATTAGATGACTTTTTTTGTATTGTGGAAGTACAGATAAATCTTACTTTATTAAATATTTTTAAAATTGTTTTTGAATACTGTCAATTGCCTTTCAGTATATATGGACATAATCAAATGCTTTTTTCCTCCTAAGACATATTAATATGAAGACATATTAATGTATTTAATCCCTTGGAACATTATACTCAGTAGAAAGAGTTTGAAAGATGTCAATTTCTTAATTCTCTAAAAATGTTATAATTTTGTAATTACTTACTATTTAATCATTGGGTAGAATTCCCTCAGAAAACTGCTGGGTCTGATGCTTTTCTTAGGGAGGTATATTTTAACAAAGGTCTCTTCATCAGTGGAAATTGTTCTGTTTACATTTTTTTTTTCTTCCTCTGTGCTCTAGTCTGGTAACTTATATTTCATGGAGAATATACAGATTCTTCTTAAAGTTAAACACAGTGATTTCTTGTGATTCTTATAGCATGCTCTCTTTCTGTGGTTACTTCTCCTTAATCATTTATTAATATATTTAATGTATTTTATGTTCTTTCGCCTTTTAAATTTTCTTGTTTTCTCCTTTTTTATCTTTTATGATATTCTTTGATCCTTTATATTATTATTAATAACATTATATTATTTCTTATAATATAAACGTTATTTTGTATATTCCCCTATTGAACAAGCTTTTGAATTTGTATATTTTTCCCCTTTTTGTTGTTTTTAACTCACTTTTTGCTTTATATTATTATTTTTTAAAGTTTCAATCTGATATATAGTTGATTTATTTTCATCTTTTTTATGTTTCTATTGCTACTATAAAATCAGAGCATTTTCCTCATAGCACTTCATTAGATAAATAGTGTTTACCTGATCATTATTTTCTAGAAATTGTGAAGTATTACTGAGTTTCCTTTTTGATACAGGAATGTTTTAAAAGGGAGTCTTTGTCATTTACAAGGAGAGTGATCTTTTGTTTCTATTTTTGTCTTTAAACTATTAGTTTATTACATTGAGATCAGACAAAATTTTCTGCACTCTTTCTGTGTTTCGGAAGTAATTTAAAATCTGTTTTGTAACATACAGACTTTTTTAGGTGAATGTTCTATGAACACTACTGTAGAAATTCATTAGTGGGTTCTGTATTATCGTTATTTTCTCCCATTACTAGTATTTCTCCTTATATTGTCTATATTTATGACTTATAAATGTTAGGGCTGGTATAAGTCATACGCTTTATCATATGAAGCATCACTGTTTGTTTTACATAATATTATTCCATTCATTTGTTTTCATTTTACTGATATTACAACTATATTCCATATTTTCTCATTTTGTTTTCCTGATATGATTTTGCCTATTTATTTTAAAATTCCCTGAATAGCTTTGTTTAGGTTTGTCTATTGTACACAGTATAGAGTTGGGTTTTGCTTAGTGATCCAATATGAAAATCTTTTATTTTTCCTTACAGTTGATGATTTAGACTCTGAAGTTTTTTTATTTCTATATATATTCATAGTCTCCTGTAATTAAGCACAATATTTCTGAGTCAGGACAGACTATTATTACTTAACAGCAATAAAAACACAAGTTCCCCTTGCAACAATCTTTCTCCCTATTTAAAATTTCCATTTTCTTTTTCTCATTTACTCTCAATTTTTTGTTAGTCATATAGTTTCTTCCTTGTCAGGGCATATCATTTAAATTCTGTTCCATCATGTGAATTCGTACATCTATTTTCATTTTAATTCTGCACTTAAAAGTATTCAGTACTTACCAATCCTCTTTGCTGTGATTTCCCCAAAAATCTCTTATTTGGCTAAAGTCCATACACTAGTTTTCTTTATTTTTCTATATAAGGTCTCAGAGGAAAATATATTTTCTGAGGTCTTCTGTATTAAAAAAAAAACATGTATAATATATTAAAATGTTATATAAATATTTGCTTGTTGACTTTTTAACATGGGGACAGCATGGTTAAATAAAAAATTCCTTAGATCATTTTTTTTTTCTTTAAGTTCTAATAGGCATTACTCTGCCTTCCATTTCATTTCATCTTTTCTGTGGTCCTCTGCTTTTGAATTTTACTATGTATAATTTAATGTCAATCTGAATATTTAGTGAAGGATTTGGTCTTTTTATGGCTCTGTTCAAAGGATTTGATCTTTATCATTAAAATCTACTGCTTCAGTAGACTATAGCCCAGGTTGACTTTGGGTCAACTTTTTCTGTCATATGGTGTATCCTTTAACTATGTAGATTCATATGTTAATTTATTCAGGAATATGTCATTGAATTGTATCTTCATTTTTTCTATTCCGGTATTGGGTTTATTTCTGTGGTGGAATCCATTAAGAATATTCTATATCTCTTTTGCCTTATATGTGCAACTATATGATTTTTGTCTCTAAATGTTTTTACCTCTTTCTTTTTATTCATTGTCTGCTCTTTGATGTTTCTTCCACTTTTTTTTTTTTTTTTTGCTGTTGTTGTTGGTAAGGGTTGTGTTTTTCTTTTCTTTTCCCCCCCTTAATTTATTCCTTAGCTTCTGCCAGTTCAATTTTTATTTTCTTCTACTTTTTTTTTTTTTCCCCGTGTATATCTGTTGTGTGGTTTTCTTTGATAGAGGAAATTTCCTCATACATATTCTTCTAATTCTCAGAGAAATGTTTGGTCAGAATTTTCATCTGTTATGTGGGAGTCTTTTTCATACCAAAACTTTAACAAGTTTTCTTGATTTTCCCACCTTTTTATTTGTATAATATTTTTGTGTTTATGCTGTGCTAACTTCCTTTCTATTGCTTCATGGAATTAGTTGAATTTTCCTGGCCCAGCTCCTTACAGAATCTTCCACCCCTGAAAGTATTTTTAGATCTGTTCTCTAAGCACCTTTTTTGGTGTTGCCCATATGACTTCTATTCCATGGATTACGCAATCAGTCAATCCAAATCTCACAGCTTTTGTTTGATGCAAGAGATATAGGATTATATAATTTCAGGATGAGCCTATGACATCTAGAAAGTACATTTTGGCTTGCATTTTCGGAAATCTACTGATACTGAGTTGCCTCGTTTTCACTTCCCTCACTATAGTTGCTGCTATATTTCATCCTACATGATGTCTATGCAGATTTTAACTGATTGTGTAGTTCTTATTTATTTTTAATTCACATTTTTGGTTTTGTATCTGTCCAATTACATAACTATACTGCCAAAATATCAGTGCCTTAATAAAAGTTTATTTTTTTCTCAAATAATCCAATGCTGGCATTTCTGTTTGGGAGGCCCTACTGGGCCACCCTCCTCCAATCAGGGACTTGGGAACACAGGCTTTTTCCATATTATGGCTCCATTCTCTTAAATGTGACTCCCAGTGTCACTTTGTGGGTAAGTCCCCATTCCAGCCAGCTGAAAAGTAAACAGATGAAAAGGTCTTAAAGGATAAGGCATAGGAAGCATGTATACAAGTCTCATATTTTATTGACTAAAATAGAGTCATGTAGTTTTACTCTCATGCAAAGGAGACTGGCATATTGTCCAGACATATGCCCAGTAGGATGAGAACATAAGTTTGATGATCAGATAATTCCCTCTACCAGAGTAGGATACTGGGAGAGAAGTCACTGGGTGTTCCATGCTACCATTCACATATTAAAAATTGTTTCTGAGGCTCTTTCTTACTTTGATATTCCAGTACCGAACCTAAGAGATAGTGGGTGTTTAATAAATCTTTGATGAATGAGTGACTGGCTGAAAGACTATATAGATAGATAGATGGTTGTTTCTCTTATTGCAGGAGCAAAGAATGAAAAGTTTAAGTGAATGGATCAGAAATGACAGGTAGTGAAGGTAGGCAAGTTGTCAGAAGTATTCTTTTATGCCATAGCGTATTCTTTTCTTAGTTTTTTCTTTCTTGTTGTCTAGTTCTAAAGGATGAATGTGAGACTTCAGGTATAGAGAAATACAGAAAAGAAAAGTTAAACTCCATGGATTCTATTCCAACTTTAGTTTCACTATTGCTCTTATTTTTTTTTCTTTTTTTTCCTATTATATTTACATTTGTTTCTTACTCTGATTGAGACAGATTTCCACATACAATATGATAAAGATAATAGAAAACAGCTTCCAAATGCAATATTTGGTTGGATTTAGGCATAGAATTGTCAAAGTATCATCATGAAATTGTCCATAAAATTGGTGTTGAAATTGTAAAAGTTGATAAAAAGTTTGAAGTGTTTATTCTGCTTTTATCTGGCTTGTAATGAGGAAATAAATAGGAATGTGAACCAGAAGCAACTTGAGGAAGGTTCCTAAAATGCTCCAAAGTTAAACATTCATCCAGACTTTTGATAGATATGCTTCAAAGTTTATGCAGTTTGTACTAAGATTTTTGAGTATTATTCAGTGTGGTAGGCAGAATAATGGCCTTTCATGTCCTAATTGCCAGAATCCTGTGTATGTTACCTGACATGACAAAGTAAAATTAAGGTTGCAGACAATATTAAGGTTTCTGATCAGCTCAGCTTAATTTAAAATGGAGACTTTACCCTAGCTTATCCAAATGGACCTGATGTAATCAAAAGGCTCCTTAAGTGTGAAGGGGGAGGAAGGAATGTCAGTGCCAGTGATATGATGAGAGAAAGACTCAACTGGTCATTGTTGGCTTTGAATATGGAGAAGAGAAGTTATGAGCCAAGGAAAATGTATAACCTCTAGAAGCTGGAAAGGACAAGAAAACAGACTCTTCCTTAAAACTTCCAGGAAAGAATACAGCCATGCAGACACTTTAACTTTAGCCCAGAAGACCCATTTTGAACTTTTGACCTCCATGACTGTAGGATAATACTTTTGTGTTTTTTTCAGGCTATTGAGTTTGCAGTAATTTGTTGCAGCAGCAATAGGTAACCATGACACTAAGTAAACCAAAATGCTTCTAGGCTATGAACTCCACATTTTCCCAGCTCATACAGAAGAGTATAGTTGATCAACATGAGACTGGTAGTTTGGAAGTCTAAAAATATATAGTTGGGTTATGTGATCAGATTTGTTGTTCTATTTGGCTTGTTACTCCTGACCAAATTATATTACATTTCTGCCATAACTGGCAGCAGGTATTTTATGGAACTCTTTGAAAAAAATCAGTTCATGTGAGATGTCAAGATAAATATTGGCTAATAGCAAACCTGAGAGGTCACATTGATAAGGTAAAAGAGAAATTATGTTTTGAGATTCATTTTACCTCCCATCTTTTAAAAATAATTTGGTATTTGTGTAAAATTCAAATTCACATGTATTAGTTTGTTTTCCTCTCAATTTTTAAAAAAAACTCATTCTCTTCCCTGAACATATACATTGCATTTTTATTAGGATAAGAAAGGCAAATAAACTTGACTAGTAGAAAATAAAAAAGTAGGTAGGGAAAATTTTATTTGTGAATATTTTCAACAAATGTATGCGAAGAAAATACTCAGAATAAAATTATCTTCTGCACCAGGCATACATTAAAATGACTGTGAGTTCTAGGTATCTCTTTAAAGAAGTGAACTATTTTGCTCGGTAACTTAATAATGATCTAGATTTTCATATCTGAGTAGCCAACTAGGGGGTCTGTTGGTTGGAAATATAAAGTGAGCTGAAACATCACAATGATATGAAGTATCGTTTTGATAATTTTGCTAATTAAATTGTTACAGAAAAGTTGCATAGCTGTGTATGCCCCTTGGGAAGGTTTACTGCTTTTCTGAAGTATTGCAACAAGAAACCGAACTATGAGCACTTAGGAAACAACATAACGTGTAAGGCCCAAATTTAGATTACCCGAATTGTTTTGAAGAGGCATCAAATAATTGATCAGGAAGTAAAACTGTGATTATAGAATAAAATCACAGTTGAATTGTAGCAAATAATTGCAAAAATAATTAAAGCCACAAATCTTTCCAGTAACAGTGTGAAACAATTCTCTTTAGTGCCCCACAGGGATGGAACTTGCTAGCTTTGATTGGGATTAAACCTGGAGGTAAAAGAAAAGGAAAAGTGTGATCTGGAAAAAGTCATATTGAGAACATATCATCCATAAGAAAAAAAAAAGTTCCTGAAAAGTGAATTTGTAAGTTATGTGATTTCCATTTCAAAGGATGCAATTTATTGTAGTTCCTTTAATGATTTTTAAAAGAGTCAGTGTAAGCTTGAGCTTTCATATATAGATAGATTTTCAGTTCTCAGTTTATTTCTTTTTCTGCTTTGGTAAAATAGAGCCAACTTATTTCACATCTCTCACTGAAAGAAGAGGAACTTAATTAAGGGGCAAATTTTGCATCCAGAAGAATTATGGTTATAATTCTTGTAAGCAAATGTTGACTCTGGAGGGGTAAAATAACTGTTCTTTTGCTTTTAGTGTTTATGTCTCTCACATATAATGCATTGTAATATTCGCCACTGCTAGCATGACACGCTAGCAGTAGAATGAATGATTTCTGAAACTATGTCTTCTATCCTTTAAGAAAAATCTAGTAATAATGCAACCTGGAACACACCAACAGTTTGCTTATATTCCAGTTGGCCTTCATGGTAGCTACTCAGTCTTTCTTTTGATGTATATGTTATGATCCAAGTGTAAATATCTACCCAGTCTGTGATCTTTTAGTTTTCTTTGAGATTTACTAAATAGGATTGCCCAAGCTAAAGATACACCATAAAGAAAGCCTTCAAAGGAAAGATTGTGATATAAAACCCACTCTTGAATTTAAAGCACCTAGTTATAAACAACAAGTTCAATCTCAATTTTTAAAAGCTCCAATATTTTAAATCATATTATTTTATTAATTCTGAATTGTTTACTGAGCCTGACTATATCTTTCACACTGTGGGGATATTGAATAACTTAAGGGATTTGTAATTATATAGTAAGAACAAAGCCTCCACACGATAACACACTGGAATAATAAGATGAGTTGGTATATAGTTACAGAAATGAATGCAACAGATAAATTACTGGATTTAGTGGGTTTTTAAGCTCCAAATGAATACTACCTTTTCAACTGAGTACACTATTCTAATACATAGTCATTTCATGTTGTGGCTAGACAATCATGATCTCTCTGTATTTAATAAATAAAAACCAATTCAGCATACAGTTTGTTCAGACAGTGTGTCATGAGATCAGACTAAACTGATGAACAAGTGGGGAAAAAAAAAGACATAATGTTAGCTCTTTCAGAGCTTATGCAGTGGTGGGAGATACACAGAAGAAAATAGGTAATTGTAATACAGTGTGATAAATAATGTGAAGGAGTAAATCAGTGGCCACAAAATGCTGAGAAGGAAGCCAGTAACTCCAGCTTGGATGGTCAGGACTGAAAGATGAATAGGAATTCACCAGATAAAGAGGGGAGGCTAGGAATGTTCTGGTAGAGAAAGTAACATACAACAAATGTCCAAAGGTGGAGAAATAGAGAGGAAGGGAAAGAAGGAGGGGAAGAGAGAGGCAAATTATCAGTGGCTTATTAAATAAATGAAAGAAATCAATGATGGTTATGATGGAGTCAGAGAAGAAGTGTAAAAAGAAATAAGAGTGAAAGAAAAGGCAAGAAATATACCAAGAAACACACAGACAGACACACACACACAATGTTTGATCAGGACAAAAGCATTTCCAAATGGCTGACAACCTATCTGAAATTTATGTTCACCAAAACCAACAGAGCATCCTATGCTTTTTTTTTTTTTTTTTTTTTTAAAGGCAGTCTATTCTTTAGAAGAATGCTGTAGGGACAGTGAAGGGGCATAAAGGCAATGGGAATTCCTTCTGGTCACATCTACTCAAAAATAAGAGCCCTCGGTGGAGTAGTCTACAGAATGGCTGTGTCATACCTTCCCCACACCTTACTTTTGTTTCTACAACATGAGTTACAAACCTGACACTATGAACGACTCAGTTCATATGTTGCTAATAGATGTGTTTTGTTTTAACCACACAGTGATTTCTATTTTTCTTTTCCAGTGAGCATTTAAAAGTTTTGAAATTGTCATGAAAAAAAAATCCATATTCCCAGTGTCTTGTAAGAAACCTGAAGCTCTGGCAACACTGGGCTTTCATTTCTTGGTGACAGAAATTGCCTGGAGCCATATAACAGCATCCCCTGTAGGTAGGACAGGGAAACATTAATTTTTACCCAGCCTCTGTACATCTTTGAAATGTTAACCCAGAGTGTAACTTTCATGGCTATTAACCTTTCTACTGGCTTCCTTTGGGTCTTACTATGTCTCCTGGGATGCTAGCTTAGTATCCTTTTTCACTCTGCTTGGAACCACATTTTACTTTTTGGCTAGGTTTCTATCAGTCTGTTTTGGATTTGAATCCGTAGGCCTTCTTTTCCCATATATTGCCCCAGTGGACAGGTCCTCACATAGTCTATTACCATTTGTAGAATGTCAAATAATAAAACTCTTCTCCAAAATCTCCAAGAGCTGGCCATTTCACTGAGAATGAAAGCCAAATCTCCCACTGTCCCACAAGGATCGATGGTAACATTTCTGAACAAATCACCAAACTGTGGCCCCTCACCTAACTGTGCTCCAGCCCATTCAGTGGTTTAACAAATGTCAAAATTACAGTATCTAGATTGAAACAAAGGGAGTGAGGCAACAAATAATAGAAAAAAAGGTAAAGACTGTTTTTGGAAATTGAACATGTATCACTTCATCTAGAGCACCTCTTCCAAGCTGACCCCATGGAATGCCAGTCCACTTTACATCAAACATTCTCATTCCGTACTTACATATTTCAGTGGAAAAAAAGCGAATGAGAGATTGTCATCTGCCCCAGATTCTTGGCATTTGCATGACTTCCTACAACTAGCAGTGAGCTAGAATTGCTGTTCCCTCCACTCAGTTGCATAGTTATGTGCTAAAACAAAAAGAGGAAAGCAAAAAAAAAAAAAAAAATGCAATTTGGGCAGTAGTAGTCCTCAAACCCAGCATTTTAGCCTATATTTCCCAAATGATATTCAAACAATCACAGTCATTTAACATGTTACGTTCTTGATTCTGGTGGGCAGAGAGTGATTATGAAAGAAAATAAGATATGTTGTGCTGTTTGATATTGCATTTCAGCAAAGAAGTACCACCAACTGACAGTAGTCAGGCAGGGGAGAGCAATTAGGCAGAAATTGCCCAGAATGGGCCTGAGCTTAATGAAGGTAGAAAGGTGAAGATCACTTGTGGTTTGATCAGCACAATGGAAGTTCAGAGTACAGAATGTACGTTTAGAAAGTAGAAAGTGTTAGTGAGCCTTGCATATTAAATGATCACTTTTAAATCTAAAGAGAGATTGCTTGCGACATGGGAGAGCAGGAGACCAGTTCAAGTACTGGGGACTCTCTTCTGTGGCAAACCACACACACTGAGTGGATTGAGTGACATACAGTGAAGAAACAGGTTATGATCTGTAAGATGATGGCTTCCTTCTTAGGAAATCGTATAGAACAGGTTTAGAAGAATATGATTACTCTATATAAAGTGAAATAACTCAGGAAGCAAAGCCAGGGAATGGGAACATGTCTTGAGTGAGAAAGTGACTCCATAAGATGGAAGTTTTTTTATAAAAGGTTAAAACTGTACAAGAAAATAAGGGTTAGAAAGATAGGTGACAACAGTAGTACCTCACTTTGTATGGCACTCTGCTGCTTGAGCAGGACTTACGGATAATGAATAACCCATCTCAGTTGTTTAATGAGGTGACAAGGTGGATTGGAAGGAGAACTTGAACTCATCGGCATAGATTTTCATTAGACTTGACACTTACTAATGATGACACTTCAGTCCTACTGTTTAAAATCTCTGACTCTTGGTTTTCTTATCTTTACGACGGGGATAATACACCAAACATATGGCTCATTGAAGTGAGAAATAAATGAGATGATGTTTGAACCATGTAAACTACCTAAGGCTGTGCCTAGTATATAGTAAGTCGTCATTAAGTATTGGCTCTCTTCTTTGCTCTCTTGGCTCATAAAATAATAAATGGTCTGCTGCTAACAGATTAATTCATTTCAAGTCGAGGGAATAAACGTCAAACTGGAGGAAATAGAGATGTTGTAAAGACATAAAGCAAAAAGCTTATAATATTCTGACTGTTTATTATAGAGCATTTAACTTCTTAACGTCTTCAAATAACTTCCATTTAATTTTCACATTTTTATTTATAAAAAGCATTTTTTTAAATATTTATTTTTATTTATTTATTTAGTTGCATGGGGTCTTAGTTGCAGCACGTGGCCTCCTTAGTTGTGGCATGCAAACTCTTAGTTGTGGCATGCACGTGGGGTCCAGTTCCCTGACCAGGGATCAAACCCAGGCCCCCTGCATTGGGAGCACGGAGTCTTAACCACTGTGCCACCAGGGAAGTCCCTAAAAAAGTATTTTTAGAGTTACATATTTTACACACTATACATTTTAAAGACTGTCCAGTAATAAAATAAAATCACATTGCTTCAATTAGCATTTAAATTAATTTCTTATAAACTCATTGTATTCAAATCATTTTTTCCTTACCTCTTGTTTTTTCTTACCTATTCCATTTTCTTCTTTTCTATAGTACATTTAATAATTCTGTGATATTGTGATTTTATAATAAGAAATAAATATTTGGTCTTTGTCACATTGGTTGCATAGAGCTCCTAAAACCCTTGGAATTTCCTAAGTGATAAAGGTGTCTTCATATTCATAATAAACCCCTTTTAACCACACCTGAGTTTTTGTTAAATAGATCACTTTTGGAAAGACCCTAAGGATGAAGGCTGGTTGTCATGGAACCAAACATATGATTGAGCGTTAGAACTTTCAATCCCACCTCTGTGACCTCTGGGGAGGGGAGAGGGGCTGGAGGTCGAATCAGTTGCTAATGGCCAATGATTTAAGTAATCATGCCTGTGTCATGAGGCTTCCATAACAACCCAGAAGGACAGGGTTTGGTAGAGGTTCAGGAAGAGAGGCTAGTGGAGAGAATGGGAGATCTAGGGCCCTTCCCCATACCTTGTCCTATGCACTTCTTCCGTCTGGCTTTTCCTGAGTTATATCCTTTTATAATAAATCAGTATCTAGTAAGCAAAATGTTTCTCTGAGTTCTGTGAGTTGTTCTAGCAAATTAATTGAACCCAAGGAGCGGATCATTGGAACCTCTAATCTGTAGCCAGTGGGTCAGCAGCACAGGTGACCACCTGGACTTGTGATTGATGTCTGTAGTGGGGGGTGGAAGGGGTCTTGTGGGACTGAGCCCTTAACTGGTAGGGTCTGATGCCATCTCCAGTTAAATAGTGTCAGAATCGAGTCAATTGTAGGGTACCCAGAATCGAGTCAATTGTAGGGTACCCAGATAGTATCACAGAGTCACTTGGAGTGGGGGAAATACCTTCACATAGGACCTGGTCAGAATCAGACCTTCTCATCCTCTTTTCCCTTTACTCTTATATCATTATTGGTTTCTAAATTAGTTGTAGCATTTTTATTCACATTATCTCAATAATTTTAATGTATTATTTCTATTTTCCTTAGTATGGTGAATGTAACAATAGAAATTAAGACATATTAACTCCTATTATTGTTATCATGTTTTTGCTTTTATTTTTAAATACCTCTCTGTATTAGTTAGTTATCTACTGCTGCACAACAAATTACCCTAGTTTGGCTTGAAACACCAATCATGTATTAGATTACAGTTTCTGTGGGTAAAGAATCCTGGCATGTCATAGCTTGATGCCTCTGGCTCAAGGTTTCTCATCAGGTTGCAGTTACTCTGCCATGTCAGCTTGGACTTTGGTCTCATCTGAAGGTTCAACTAGGGGTAGGAGAACCTGAGTCTAATCTCACTCTTGTGACTATTGGCAGATCATGTTCCTTTCTCACATGGGCCTCTCCCCAGGACTGGCTCACAGCATGGCAGTTGCCTTCTCTCAGGGCAAGAGTCCGAGAGAGAGCCAGAGAGGACACACAAGACAGAATTTATCCTCCTTCCATAATCTGATCTTGAAAGTGTTATCCAGTCACATCCGCGATGTTTTATGTATAGAAAGAAGCCAATAAATTCAGCCTACACTTAAGGGGACAGGATTACACAAGGGCATGGATATCCAAAGGCAGTGGTCACTGGGAGCCATCTTAGAGATTGACTCTTATCTAAAATTTCCTTTTGATATTTACAGACTGCCTTAATTCAGGTCCTCAGTGTCATTGTAAACTCACCACTCATTAGGACTGCACTCTAATTTTCTTTGAGCCACCTTCTTCACTGCAAAATATTTATATTTTAAAAGTTAAGTCTGTTTGAGTATTTCTAAATTGGGGGAGGGAGGGGTTTCTATTATCTTCAGAATCAGATCATCCTAAAGCGCTAGGGAAGAATTCAAGTTCTTTGAAAATCCATCCCGGTCTTCCTTTCCAGCTTCATGTCACTGTCAATGTCTCTACTCCCTGCCTCAGAAACTGTCCTGGGGACCTAGATGAGCTCAGGAAATGATGCTGGCTCATAAAATTGCTTTATATATTCCTGTGCTCAAATTGGACCATTGGAAATGTATAGTATAAAAATCCTGATATTCTTCAGATGACAGTTTACTAGACGATTCCTCAAATCTTGGCAAGTGAGTTTACTTCAAACATGTAGGGAAGTCAGTAACCCGGGCATAGCTGTTATTTTACATACCAACTTGTCAAATCTTCAAAACAATGCATGCTGCTTTCAGATGTCCTCAGTATTTTCCCAAATTTCCTCCATATCTTTTTTTTACACAAAATAGTCTCTCTTTAATGTAACACTGGAACATTTATCATACAGTTATTTCCTAGTATCACTGCTTTTGACTGTTTATAAAATGAAACATTGAGAGACTGGCCTCACATCACACAAGTGAGTGAAAGACACAGAACCACAAAGCAAATGATCTCTTCATGTCTCAAATCCTTTCCACCACATAGCACTCTCTTATGTTGCTATAAGCTGCACCTTCTATAAAACATGCTAGGATTTGGATAAATGTTTGATTTTCCTCCAACAGTTTTTTGTTGTTTTTTTAATAAATCAGAGTACAAACACCCAAGATCATAAGTATTCCATTCATTTCTTTAAAGATAATAAGATGTCCCAGTTGTGAAATATGCTAAAGTAAAGAGGGATGTTTGAAATTATAAGGCTGAAATTAACTATCAATTTAACTTAGAGCATACTGAATTTAACTATTAATTTAGCATATAATACATTTTTAATAAGAACAAAAAAAAATTTAAGAGGCAAAATTCTGATTATGTACATACGTGGAAAAAAAGCAGCTCGGATAATGAATATACTATATATTTTTAAATCTCTGGTGATTAATCCCTGTAAAATAATTGATCTCTTGTGAAATAGTGACACAGTATCACAGATGTTTTCAGTGCATGAAGGTGTGCTGGAAGGTTGTCTATTTTTTTTTTTTTTTCAATTTGTTACTGTTTTCATTCTCCATAGGTATTTTTGGATAATTCTATTGGAAAGAAATGTTATTTGCTTGGGCCAACTTATAACTACCTTGCCAAATAGAACTAGAGAATTTAAAAAAAAAATTATCTATAGTGGTCCTTCCTGTTGCAAATTTTGTCCTTTTGACAGTCTTTAGTAATGTGTAGGTGTGCTTGTGAGCCTTCATCTGAATGAATAGAAGCAAAGCTATAGGTAAGTCAGCATGTGCAAATGCTGTTTTAACAAAAGGACACATCTTTTTTTTTTTTCTACTGGTTAGGCCAGAGAAGAACTGCTATCAACATAAAGATGGTAAAAATGTAATGACATGCAGAGTTATCTCAGAGGGAATACATACAGTTTTATCTCTCTGTCTCCAGGGGAGTATATGTAAACTAAGCATAAATATATTTTTATGTGTGACAGATTTTTAAAGCTAATTGTTAGTAACCCATGGCTCCACAAAAAACCTCTAAGGGGCAATAAACTGCTCCAGTATTAAGAGCATTGTAAAATAAAATTTGGCTAGTGTATGTAATGGATTCAAAGGGACTTGATGGGAAGTGTAGCACCAATAGCATGTAATATTTGGTTTGGCATGAAAATATTTTAAATATTCATTAGAGGACTAAAAACTTGGAACAAAAGATGTTCAACTAAAAATAAAAGTTGTGGGCTTCCCTGGTGGTGCAGTGGTTGAGAGTCCGCCTGCCGATGCAGGGGACACGAGTTCGTGCCCCAGTCCGGGAGGATCCCACATGCTGCGGAGCAGCTGGGCCCGTGAGCCATGGCCACTGAGCCTGTGCGTCCGGAGCCTGTGCTCCTCAACAGGAGAGGCCACAACAGTGAGAGGCCCGCGTACCGCAAAAAAAAAAAAAAAAGTTGTATGGTGGTCATCTTTATTAGAGGGAAAAATGAAGCGTTCCTTCATTTTGCCAGTTGATAACATATAAATATATGTGCATGTTTTTAGGGATAATGAGGACAAGATCTCAATTAGCTGAACTGGATTAAGATTAATTTTAAATGTATTGGGAAAAGAGTTTTAAAATACCCAGATAACATAATGGCCCACCTCATAAATCACCAAAAAGAATAAACCTACATTTTCTTGGACTGTGAGTTGTTTGGCTGGTAAATAGCTACTCTGAAAGAGAAAATATAAGTGTAAACAACATTTCAATTATTTTTTATTAAAAATTTTGAAAATTAAGCATTGTTAAATGTCACATAAAGAAAAATGTAACCACAGCATTTATTGGATGATACACAGAGGCCTCAATGATGTATTTTCAAAATTATTGGACAATATAGTTCATTACATAGAGCACATCATAGATTCATGGGAAATAAATCATGTCAGTCATTACTATTAAAATTTCCTGAATTTAGATAGCAAGGACATTCCCATTTTTGCCTCCCTGTTTTTTATAAATTTGAATTCTATGCAATATTCTGTACTTCTAAAATATAGGCAATTCATTGTCATTTGAAGACTCTAATTGAATTTTTCTCTGTGCATAAAACAAAAAAGCCTCCCACAGTAGAGGACTGAAGTTCAAGTGACTAATATTTGTAATAGTTACAATTAATATTTTATTTAAATAGATGTTGTCAAGTATACAGTTAGAAAGAAAGTAAATGGAGTGACTACAACAAAAAAAAAATCTAGTTGTTTTGTAGAAAGTTCTTTGCTACAGGGTTCAGGGGTGGAATATGAAATTTAATGAGTGTAAATGTCAAGTCATGTGTGTGCAGGGAAAGCACAGAGCTAAGTTCAATTTAAATGGCAGTGAATTAGTTAACGGGGGTGAAGAGATAAGGATAAATAACTAGATCCGACGTTTGAATTCTCAGTGCATTATACAGGAACCAAGAAAGCTAATAAGAGGCTGACTTTTACCAAGACCAATATATTATCCCAAGGATATTGTACTCTCTTGTTTCATGGGAATTAGACCAAATCTGGGATGTATAGTGAAGCTTTACTGCTTCATTTTTTTTAGAAATATATAGTGGAGTTAAAAAGTTTTGTGTAGGCACATTAGCTAATTGAGTTTTACATATAACAAAATAATTATTTCTCAGAAATATGCAAATAATTGATAAGTATTTAAGTTGTTTTTGCAACTGAGCTAGGATAAAAAAAATATACTGTAAATACATTTTATTAAAAGAGAGATTTCTAAAAACATGAAGCTATATATCCTGGTGATAACAGTTGAGATGTGCTTAATTTTAGTTTCATACAAGCTGTTTTGGAATGTTGCATGCATAACTTTTGGCCAAATAAAAGCTGGCCTCTTTGAATGTGCCTGTAATATTGATAATTCATTTGAAATCACCCTTCATATGTACTGTGCTAATTAACATAGTACCAAAATTTGAATATTTTCTTTTGGTGATTGTCTTCCTTATTTTATGTCTTCTCTAATATGACATATGCTACAAAATGTCAGAATCTTGTTTTTATCTTATTCACTGCTCTTTCTCAGACTTCTAGAACAGTACCTGGTGCCAAGCAGCTGTACAGTAACTATTTGTTGAATGAATGAGTGAATGATTGAATAAATGAATAGAGTCCTGCTTCCATATTGCCCAAGTGTTGATCAATGGTCTAGATTTTCTTTCTCTTTTTAAATTTTAACAGGACAGGTTTAATATAAAAATATTAATGATTTATAAGAAATTAGCAAAGATGGAGTATAAGAAAACACTGAACAAAATGCTAGGGCTGAGGGAGAGTAATCAAGGAAAGGACAACCTTTGGGAGAGTGAATCCCAAAAGTTAGGATTCAGACTCATTGGAGACAACGTGGTTGCAGCCCATTGTTTGGTGAAGAATTTGACTGGGTTGTCCCACATCGGAGCTGGTCCACAGTCCCTGCGTAGAGGTTGGCTGGGGTGCTGGAGAAATGCTCTGGGAAGTGCCTGCTGAGGGAACTGCTGAGCTAACTGGGAAGCAGTAAACTAGAGGTCACCAAGGAGCAAGCTGGGGAGCCACAGGATGTAGATTTTCCTGGTGACAAATTTCCATTGGTAGCACCGTGTGCAGTTATACAAAGCACGCGAGAAAGCGTGTTGCAGTCACTGTGTCCATCTAGGGAATTAGAAATTAGACTTTGGTTGCAATTTAGGTACCAGCATTTAGATAACCTCAGTTATCTAATCTCAGTTTTCTTGTCTGTACATAGAGCTCTTTTGAGGATTAAATGAAATAACATATACAATGCCTAGTATAATATCTGACCATATAGTGGGCCCTCAATTTGATTATTTCTCCCTAGTCCCCTTACATGACCTATTCACAGTTTCAACCAGTAATCAGGAAGTTAATTCATGCCCCCATACCATGCTATCTATACCCAGTAGCAAAAAAATCAAAGCAACCATTCTAATTCTAAAATAATCCCATTCCTTCTCCATCATCTATGGGAACACTAGTTTCTTTGACTAAGCAGACAGCAAGAAGCTGCCTGGGGTTACTATTGGGGTTACACCTACTGCTGTTTGCCACCTCTTAATTTTCCAAAACAGTCACCTCTAGCTCTGGTCTAATTTGATCTGCAAATCCGTCCTTACAGGAATCAAGTAATAAGCTATATTTCTTGTTCTCATTCAGAACATGAAGAAACTGACCCCCAGAACAGTGAATGTTGGATCAAAAAAAGTAACAATGGAGAAAAAGTCAGTGTCATCTGAGGACTGGCTCCATCACTTTGCAAAAAGAATCACCATGTACTGGAGTGATTTTTCAACCAGATTTTATTTTTTTCTATTTTTCCAGATATCTGCTTATTTGTTTTATTTTGGTACTATGAATTTTTTTTAATGAAATATTACAAAGAAGTCCAACCTTTGAAACAGAGTCAGACTGAGTTGTTGTGGTCAAGGTAGGAACATGGATAGAGAGTCCAATCCACTGGACTTTCCCTTCTCGTCTCCTAAAATGGGTCCACTAGGTGAGAGGAAGCAGCTTGCACCTTTAAATAATCCAATTTCCTTTTAAATAATAAAGCTTACTAAAATGCTGTAAAATAGATGGAACAAAAAGAACACATGGTCCAACTTCTAGGGCTCCTTGCCTTATTGGGGTTTCCTCTCTTTGAAATCTGCCTCTGTGATAAGTCATACTATCCACTGACTTCAGTATATTGTTAAAGATTGCTAATTTTTTATATTACCTGGGTAGGCTAGAGTGAGAGCTACTGTCTTGTTACTGGAGATGCCAAATGCACACTATGAGTACAGCCATGTCTCATAATTTAAACCTCTTTTAAGAACAGAATTGCCCTATAACTGCTTTTGGCCTAAGATGGTATTAATTTTAAATTATTATCTTTTTTAACTTCTGTTGCTCTCCCTCTTCCTGACTGTGTCTGCCTTCTAACTCCCCAAATCAAAACTTAATCCTCTGAATGGAATGCATTACTTAAAACGAGTCTTAGCCCTTAAGTGGTTAAGTTGTACCTTTGGGATCTTACAGCACAATATGTCATCTTACGTCAAGAAAAAAATAATGTCTAATCTTTGACAGAAATGAATTACTTCATATAGGACAGCTACATTCAGTCTGATACTTGTTGTCAGCTTTCACTGGGCGACGAGGAACTAAGAAATAGATTTCATCAAATTCTGAGATGGGAGGAAATGAAATCTTAGCAAAGAAAACAAGTTATGCCTCTGAAATGAATTGTACGAGCAGGAAGATATATCAGGTGAAAAGTGAATGTTAAAATCATTTGCCAACAGATGACATAAAACATTTTGGACAGATATTTAAGGGCAGAAAGCCCTGCTATTACCAATTTATAAAATATTCATGTATTCAAGAAAACATGTATTCATGTATTTAGATCCTAGAGATCTAAATGATCTCTAGATTGGGGAATTGCTTGTAAACATTCTCTGGTTTTAGCAGTAACTTGTTTTTTTGTTCATGATACTCCTATTTCTTTCCATGAGCTGCCTATTTGATAGGGGTTGAGAAAAAAAAAAAAAGTTTGCAGTGTTTTTTGCAAAGTTTTCAAGCTAATCCTTTAGCTTGAATGTAGCTAAAGGAACTTCTCAACACTTCCTTACCTAGATCACTGCAGATTTAAATAAAGGGACCACAGGGACTGTCTTGCATCAATAAAGAATGAAACATCACATTTGTCAAAAGAAAAAGGGGAGAGGGCCAGATAGCTTAGGGATTAAGGGCAGGCAATGGAATCTTTCAACTCTAAGTCACTTCTCGCCATCTGTTTGTGGTATGTTGACTGTGACAGAAATCATTACTATCTAAAGGCTGTTCAGTTGTCTCCTAGTTGTCAAAGACATGGCAGTCTTCATCTGGCTCTTGTTAGACAGATGTCCATATCACACAAAACCTGTCCTGATTAGCAGCCAGTGAATTTATCCCCTTAGGGCAATGTGAAACTTTCCTACCTCTGCCAACATGGGAGAGAAAATGCTGTTTCAGGTGCTGTCTACAGGTAAAATGTCTTTGATGCTGTATCTTCGTCTTATGCAGGAAGATCATCCCCAGAAGTATCCTGCAACTGTGTTCCATTACTGTTGGTTTGGGGGGGATTCACTAATGTAACTTAGCTCTTGATGAATTATTCTATTATAACTAGCAAAATAAAGATATGCGATATGCACATTTGAAGACGAGATTTATAACCTTGAGGTTTGGATTACCTCTAGCCAAAGTTTATTATGATTTATACATTTATTTTTAATGGTTTCATCTCATATTTGTCTGTAGATGAAGGTACCAAAAGGCAGGAGGGATTAAATGCAAGGCCTCAGACCACAAGGAATAAGTTATGCAGAAACCTGCTGAAAGAAAGGTGAAGTAGAATTAGCTCTACATCAAAGGTAGTATTTTATTTCTACCACTTAATTGCATTATAACTTTAGGTGGAATATTTAACTCTTTTGGATTTCAGTTGCTTCAAATATAAATGGTAATACTAATAACAACTTTCTAAAGTCACTTTGTACTAAGACCTGTGATTCTAGGAAGATGGTCTGCAAACCATTTTTCCCCACTTTATACTCTCTTATCACCAACTCTGCTACATAGTCGGAGGATTGGGCTCTTTAGATCGTTACATAAGTGAAGGTGGTAGATGGAGACTTCTCATGATACCTGTTTCAAGCTGGGGAATAGAAGATGTAGGAAAGAATCCTTCTTTATGCCAAAGACATAGACAAAATGTCTGTTTTAACCTACCTCAAGCCATGAGGCTACACTAACTTTTTTCATTCTCAGTAGGGTACACACCTAATCTTTCAGGTTATACAGATAAGAAGTGAAATCCCTGAGCGCGCAAGTGATTTATGAAGCAGCAGGTAAAAGTTAGAAAAAAAAAAAAAAATGGTCTCTTGTCTCTCCTTTCAGGATTCTTTTCAAGGATTTACTGTTGCTCCTGGACCACATACATACACACTTTTGGTAGTCAGTAGTATGAATATTGGAGAGACTGTATTCTGCTGAAGGTAGAATGTGAAAAATACAAAAGGGCCCTTTTCTTATTTAGCCCTTGATCTCTGGTGTTCCGTTTTCCCAATATTAAGTGCATGAGCAAACTACTTAATGGCAGAAATGTCACTGCCAGAACTTTAAAGAAGTTAATCAATACTGAGCCTCAATCAAAATTTTACCATTATGTTTCCAAACACTGGAGTCCTCATGGAGACTTTTACATATTCACTGAAATGCTTCTAGAGCGTAGAGGTCGGGCTCTTTAAATTGTTCAAGTGTTGCCAACCATCAGCGGGTCCCTGTAGATTATAAACAAGGAACAGAGCCACTGTCCTCCTGTCTGATACTTGTTTTCCCAGAAGAGGGCTGGAGCTGCTGGCTGAAATGTCAGAATAAAACAAGACTTGCCTATTTTTAGATTCAGCTCATACAGTTTCCCTCCTCTTTAATCATACATCAAGATTTTAAACCAGCCACCTTTTGAGAGGCCTCAAGTTAAGGAGAGCTGTAGTCAATAACTATGGAAGACCCTTTAATGGAAATATTGTAATATATTGTAACATAATTTGTTGTTTGTTTTTGTTTGTTTATTATAGAAACATGCAGTTTTGTTGTTCTTTTGGGTTTTGTTTTTGGCTGTCCTAACCAGTGTGTGTGATTAGATCCTTGGTCATAAAAGTGAGCATAATGCCAAGGATTCCACAAGGAATTAAAACAAATAAAAATCTAATAGAAAGAAAACTGTAAGATGTCAGTGTCCTAACCAGAAACTTCAGCTCAAGAAATATCCATGCCTCCTCCATCCTATCACACAATCAGAGAAAATGTAAGGAAAGGAAGTACTACCAATTTCTAGCTCCAAAGACAAGCATGTTGAATAGTAGAGAATAAGAATTGGGATAGTTTCAATGCATTGAGGAAATAATTAAATCATAGTAATATCTCTTATATTGTGTAGATAATGATTTGGTGAAAATTTAAGCAGAGGTCAGAGTTTGAGCTAGAGGCATAGATAAAGTAGGTTCTCTGTTCATTCATTCAGCAAATATTTATCGATGCCTTCTATGTGCTAAGATCTGCTCTACATCCTGGGGATGAAGTAGTGAGCAAATGGTTATAGAGATTGCATTCTAGTGGGCAAAAAATAGATAATAACCCCAAAAATGTATACGTCAGACAGTGTTAACTTCTATGAGGGTTAAGGGCTGATGGTAGTAGTTGTAGCTCAGAAAACATAATTACAGAAGTGCTGTCGTGTATGCAATATCTAGCAGAGACCTAAACAAAGCCAGAGAGTGAACCATGTAGATATATCTGGGAAAGTGTTGAAGGCAGTGGAATAGCACATGCAAAGGCACTGAAGTGGGGATATACTTGATGTATTTCAGGAAGAATACAGAGAGCGGTAGGCACAGTGAGTCATAAGGAAAATGGCAGGACATGATGTCAGAGGTGGGAGGGGACCCAGAACCTGCAATACTTTCGAGGTTATAACAAGTATTTTGGGTTTTACTAAGAGTAAGGTGGGAGAGTTTTACACCATTTTAAAGTTTTAAGCAAGGAGATTCGTGATCAGATTTGTCTTTCAAGAGGATCATTCTATCTATTCTGTGAGACTAGATTGCTGGGTTCCTAGGACAGAAAGCAGGGAGACCAGTACAGAAATACACTAATGTCAGCGAAAATTGTAGGTGGTTTTGACTAGGTGGTAGCAGTGAGAGTGGGTAGATGAAGCTTGATTCTGGGTATTTTTAAAAGGCGATCTGACCGGCTTGGTGATGGATTGAATGTGAGGTGTGAGAAGAAAGAATCAAGGATGATACCAAGGCTTTTGGCACAAGGAAGTGGTAAGATGGACTTGCCATTTACCAAGTTAGAGATGATAACAAAAGAAATCAGTATGGAGATAGGTTTAGGTGAACCAAGATTTCAAGTTCAGACAACTTAAATTTGAGATCCTATTAGACATCCCAGTAGAGATATCAAATCAGTGCCAGATATATGAATTGAGTTCAAAGATTGAGGCAAGGCTCGTTTTGTAAATTGGTGAGCCATCAACCGATAGGTGAATTTAAAGCTGTGAATCTGAGTGAGTTCACCTAAGCAGTAAGCAAGATGGTAGACTGAATGAAGTTATTTAATAAAAAATTCAAAAATAATAGGTTACCTTAAGGTCCTTTTATGCTCTTTGATTCTTTAAAATCTAATACAAATTAGTCTTTATCATCAGTTTGAGATCTGTTTATAATACATTCTAGGCTTAAGGTCTTGAGAATCATCTCTATGGTTTATCAAACTTCAAACAGTGAGTTATAGCACTATTATCTGGACTTTACAGGAGACCTGGTTAGGACATTTTTCACTTAGTCTTGTGTACACAAATAGAACATTGTCTTCTGTCCATTGTTCTTAACCCCCCTTTCAATTGTGTGACATGTTCTTAACCCCCCTTTCAATTGTGTGACATTCTTTCATCCATTCTCATAAGATTGCTTATCAGATAGTACACTGCCTTTACAGTGAAATACTGATTAGTTTGTGAGAGTATTTTCTAAAGTTGATAAATCAATGTACAAAAAATACAGCATCTCATTTCAAAAGAAAGTTAGCTGTCTAAGCCAGTGTTTTTCAAAGCACATTCCAAATAACATTCATTCTCAAGGATTTAATTCTAGAAAACATTATGTTAAACAGGTTTCTATACTGCAGGACTTCTCAGGGCCTTTAATAAATGAATGAGCCTTGAGACTGCAGAACTTCAGAGAAGCTATATGTATTTTTGTTGTGTCTAATTTGTTTTTGAATCTTTTTTTTAAAATACTGGTCATAGGTCTAGTGTCATGAGGAATAAGCTTGCTTAGTCAGTGGCCAAAACGCATAACATTAACTAGTCAGTATTCTTTGATTTTGGACAATAAAAGTGATAAATATCTCTACAAGCAGTAGCAAAGAATGGACATTATGCTTTACATGAATTATTTCATTTATACATATAAGGTACATACCCAAATTCTCCTCATGTTACAGATGCAGGAACAGAAGTACAAGAACAAAAAGTAGCAGCTTGCCCAAGGCCAGAGCACTAACTGATGTTAAGTGCTGCAGTTTAAACCCAGAGCCTTAATTTTCAGAGCCAGGTCGCCAAATCAGTGGTTCTCAAAGTGTGGCTCCTGGACCAGAAGTATATGTATCATCTGGGAACTTATTAGAAATGCAAATTAAGGTCCATGAGTCAGCAATTCTGGAGGTGGAGTCCCATACTCTGTACTTCAGCAAACCTTCCAGGTAATTCTAATACACACAGCAGTATGAGAACCACTGGCTTAACGCAGTGCAATAAACTGAAATAATACTTGTGTATGGTAGTGAGGTTTAAGAAGGTGACTAGGTTAAAAGGAAATAATCTCCTATCTGTTCTAAACTAGAGGTCTCAGCTTTTATTATAAATCAGAAACACCCATGGTATTCCTAAAACACAAGATGACCCTGAATATCCTTAGGTAAGAGCAGGTATAAAAGTTTATACCAGGTGATTTGGATGCATCTCCGGAATTGGGATGTGTAGAAATCAATGGGGGGAGGGTTATAGTTATTTGCTATTCTATATCATTGCTCCCCAAATTTGATGTGCTTAAAAAATACCCAGGGGAGGGCTTCCCTGGTGGCGCAGTGGTTGAGAGTCCGCCTGCCGATGCAGGGGACACGGGTTCGTGCCCTGGTCTGGGAGGATCCCACATGCCGCGGAGCAGCTGGGCCCGTGAGCCATGGCCGCTGAGCCTGCGCGTCCGGAGCCTGTGCTCCGCAATGGGAGAGGCCACAGCAGTGAGAGGCCCGCGTACCGCAAAAAAAAAAAAAAAAAAAACAGGGGATATTGTTAACATGTAAATCCTGGTCCAGGATCTGAGAGTGGGTCCTGAGATATCCTACATTTTTTTCTATCAAGCTCCTACTTGAAGGCGATGCTGTTGGTCTGAAGAAACACATATTGAATAGCAAAGACTTAATTTACCTTTTGAATTTCCCATTTTCTCAAGCATTACTTTATATTTAATAACTATAAAATTAAAAGCTTGAATTTATTTAGAAAACCTCTTTAGAGGAATTCTGAGTACTCTGGGCACAATGCATTAGTATTTTCTTTATTGCCTTTCTCTGTTACATGATTGCTAACCAACCATCTTAGTCTGCCTGGGACAGGTTTAGAAAGTGGATGTGGGAGTGTCAGTGCTAAACTGAGTAAATCCTAAACAAACTGGATAAGTTTATCCTCCTACAAGGGATGATATAGAGGAACCCTATCCTAATCTAGAAATACATTCTAGTCAAGACTACTCCTAGCGTTACCCTTCTATGTAGGGAGACAAGGGAGTGGATTGAGTTTGCAGAAGCACATTGCCCAATGATCTTTGATGATCTTACATCAGTCTAAGATTCTCAGACTGACTGGCAGAGCCATGATTTTAACGCAAGCAACCTGTCTTTCGAACCCTCCGTCTTAACCACTGTGGTAGACCAACTACTCCTCTAATGCCCTAAACTTAAGTTTTCCCCTGCGGCTCAGATGTGCTAATAATTCAACTTTTATTTCTATTAGTTTTTCATCTTTTAAAAATTATAGTTTGGGGCTTCACTGGTGGTGCAGTGGTTGAGAGTCCGCCTGCCGGTGCAGGGGACACGGGTTCGTGCCCCGGTCTGGGAGGATCCCGCATGCCGCGGAGCGGCTGGGCCCGTGAGCCATGGCTGCTGAGCCTGCGCATCCAGAGCCTGTGCTCCGCAACGGGAGAGGCTGCAACAGTGAGAGGCCTGCGTACTGCAAAAAAATATATAAATATATATATATAGTTTGGATTTTTTACATATTTTTTAAAATAGAGAAAATATTTGGTATATGTGCATACACATAAAATACTATTGGGATACGTGATCCAAAAAAGTATGGAGACTATCACCTGTGGAAAATATATCTATATGTATTTGCTGGATAAAATAAAAGTATAAGAACTCCTACTTTCCCATACAACCACACTGTCCTATTAAAAATGCTTTTTTTTTAAGAGCAAAGTTTCTACTCATATATTCTTGAGTCCTTTTAAGATCAGTATAGCTTACTACTGAAAGACTATGCCTGGTTAAAATCCATCCTATTCCTTCTAGGGCTGTCTTTTGGAAATGCTTTTATTGGCTTTGCCTAAATTCTACAGATCACTCAAATGCCAAGTTCTTAAATTAGTGCATCTTAATATCAAACTTAAAGTATTAGAAATAGAATTAGCTCAAGGGAGTTCTAGGCTATTTTATTTTTAAATACTTAGTTAAAATGGTTTTATATTCTGATATCACATCTTCATAAGGTCTTAAGACATTCTTAAGAATTTCAGTGACACAGAATGAGTTTCAAGTCCTACTCACAGAATCAAGATTTGAAATGACCCCAATAGGAGATAAAACTCTTAAATATATAAATAAATAAATAAATATATAAAAATACATATTTCAATATGTATTTCTATATATATATCATTATATATATATATTTATATATGCTAGAAACATTTTAGAAAAACAATTTAAGTCATGAATTCCTTATTCTTCACAATCCAGATCTATTTATTGTTCCAGTCCTTTTCTACCAATACATCAAGGCCTTATTTGATCCATTTGAAAACACATATAGTAAATTTAAGCAAGCTAAAATATTAATTGAGAGTATCCTAAAATGGACTTTCAATTAAGTTCTCTATTTTTTTCCATGCAGATGATAAAAATTACATTATTCAGTATGGCCATTTTTTAAAGTTCCTTTAAACATTCATCACTAAACCAAATAGTAGGACAGTTCCACTAGAATAATTTTCAATGCTGGGTTAAAATGCTTTTCTAGAAAATTAGGGCTTTTCTATTCAACAACAGTGAAAACAACAATAGTACTTGTGTACTTAAAAGGCGCTATGCTGTGTGTTTGGCATGGATTTTCTTAATTGCTATTCATAACAAAGCAATGTTCCTCTCAGCTTGACCACATTCTTCTTGACACTCTTGCTGGTTTTAGCCTCTGTGATACCCGCATTCCCTGAAAGCAGCATCTTAATCTCCTTTGCAGGTTTCTTCCCTCTCCTCTACCCAAACTTGTAATTCTAGAATCCTAAAGCTTAGCCCATGTAGTTGATTGAATAGTGCCCCCAGAGTGATAGGTCCAAATCCTAACCTATGAATGTGAATTTATTCTACTTGGAAATAGGGTCTTTGGAGATGTAATTAAGTTAAGAATTTCAGATTGAGATCACCCTGAACATAGGATGGGTGCTAAGTTCAATGATGGTTGCTCTTGTAAGAGAAAGGGGAGAGATTTGAGACACAGAGAGCAAAAGATCGTGTGAAGACAGAGGCACAGATTGAAGCTATTTTGCCACAAGTCAGGGAATGCCAAGAACCACCAGAAGCTGGGAGAGGCAAGCAGTGATTCTCCTTTGGAGTCTTCAGAGAGAGGACGGCCATGCCAGTACCTTGCCTTTTGATTTTTGGCCTCCAGAAGAGAATTCTGTGAGTGAATAAATGTCTCTTGTTTTAGGCTACCCAGTTTGTAGTAATTGGTTATGAGAACCTTAGGAAACTAATACACCTGTGTCTCTTCTTTTCTCACTCTTTCTTTTTTTCCCTAGCTTCTCTGACCTTATGTGCCAAACATAGGCTGAGGAATCAGAAGTTCTACTTAGAGTATAAGCCCCTTGTATGTGCCCAAGATGTCTGTCTGCTTTGTTTCTACTCAGCTGTCTTCTTATTACTCCACAATGATATGTTCCCAAAAACACTCTTGATTATTAACCCCCCAAAAAGAAAAGTCAGGTTTTTTTCTGAGTCTTATTTATGTCAGTTTGTGTCAACATCTCCCCAAGCTTCTAGAGAAACCTAGAATCATTCTTTAATTTGTTCTGTTTTCATTGCTACCACCCCACCTCTTGTATCTAATCTATCAGCGCTCCTATGATTTGTAACTTATCCCTCAAATCAATCAATTTCTCCTAATCTCCATTATCCTACACATATGTTTACTTTCTACTGCAACTTCATTCCCTTGTTGATTTTCTGGTTCCTTGTCTTCCTTAGAAGCTCTTTTCCACACAGGAACCAAAGAAATTATTAAAACCATATAAATCAGATTACATCTGCTTAAGATCATGAAATGGCTTTCTTTTGTACTTCTTAGAAAATAAATAATCCCTGCCATGGTCTGTGAGGGCCCAGATAGCAAGGGCCTTGCTCATATTTGTGTCCTCATTTGTATCTCCCTATCCAGGTAGGACTCTGCTTCGACCTGCTGGTTTCCACAGAGCACTTATCACAATATGCGTTCACATGCTTCCATTTATGTATTATCATTTTCTACTCACCAAACAGTAAGCTCATGAAGGTTAACACTGTGCCTGTTTTCTTCTCCAATAAATTCTTGGGATTGAAAACAGTACCTAGTACTCTATAGTAATTTCAAATGGAGGAAAGAATGAAAAAGATACATATATCCTTGATATATCTATTTCTCAGGTTCTCATACAGGCATTTAATTCCAGAAATTTAAAAAATAGCATAATGTTCTTGGAAGCTGCCTACCTACAATCATTAATCGTTATTTTTTATTAGCATTTGATACTTATTGAACACTTATTTTGTTCCAAGTACTATGCCTAGCTCTTTGTCTACATAATCCCATTTAATCCCTACAACAACTCAGTGAGGTAAGTATTCAAATCACATCCTTCTACAAATGAGAACTGTTATTCTCAGAAAGGTTAAGAGACTTGTCCACGATCACACAGCTAGTACAGGGCAAAATCAGGTCTGTGGCAGCAGAGTCTACATTCATAACAACTGTGTAATCTGCCAAGAAACTACTTCAGAGTTTCAGCAGTCCTTTCAAAGCTCTCTTGTTAATGACTGATTTTGTAACATCCAAGGACAAACCATATTCTAAATTAGATAAGAACACAAAGTCCTAATATTATTAGAACACTTCCCTGGGAGTCTTAGGGTAAGAGCTGATGACTGTACTTTCTTGGAATTGTTTTGTTAAATGAAGTTATCCTTTGAAAATATATTATCTTGATTATCATTTAAATACAGATGTAATCATAGATTTTATTAGGTGGACATATATACATACATTTCTGAAAATTGATACGAATGAAATACTTAAAGCCCTAATAACCAAAGTAAAAATATCAAAGTTTGGATTCAGCCAAATTATTTAATTGCCATAAGTCTCAAATTGATTTTTGTTATATAATTGTGTTGATGTGATATTTACTCAGCTCATGTGTTTTGGTTAATTTTGTTTGTCAATTTGGCTAGGCTATGGTACTCATTTGTGTGGTCAAACACCAGTCTAGATGTTGCTGTGAAGGTAGATTTTAAGTGTGATTAACATTTAAATCAGTAGACTTTGGTAAAGCAGATTACTCTCCATAACATGGGTGGGCCTCATCTAATCAGTTGAAGACCTTAAGAGAAAAAAATGAGGTCCCCAAAGGAAGAAAGGATTCTGCCTGCAAACTGCCTTTGGTCTCAAAACTGCAGCATTCATTTTTCCCTGGGTTTCTAACCTGCTTGCCTGACCTGCGGATCTCAGACTCAGGTGATCCAATTCCTTAAAATAAATTTTTCTTTCTATATATCCATACATCCTGTTGGTTCTCTATCTCTGGAGAACTCTAGCATGCCATATAACACATATATGAAGGAAAAGCTTCTAACAGTTTTAATTCTCTTTTTATTTTATTTGTTAAAGCAGTCACAATGGCGGAGTGAGTTTCAAGGAGAGGAGGAATAGAATTCACCTCTTGACAGGGAATGTCAGTGTTCTGGGAGAAGATGGAAACTCCCAAACTGGCAAAATTGCCAATGTCGTTTTTGCAAAATACAACCTGATACACATCATTTGTCCTGCTTTGCGATTCTTTTTACTATTATTAAACCAAATCCTTCCATCTTTTTCTCCTCTTCAAGGAAAATTCAACTTCTTCTCTGAAGATTTCATTGATTAGTACTTTCCTTTTTTGACATCATTTATTGTTTATCATCAGTCATTTGGCATTTAAATACCATCTATTACATTATACTTTGTAGCCAAAGGTCATAGTAGTAAAAAAAAAAAAAAAAAAAAAAAATGGACTCTGGAATTAAGAATTAGGTTCAAACCCACCTCTGTTATATCTTAGTGGGACAATTGGCAAATGAATTATTCTCTCTGAGCCTTGGTTTTCTTGTCTATAAAATGGGAAAATAATAACATCTTCCCCATGCTATTAAAAATGAATGAGAGAACATTCATAAAGAGTCTTTCATGATTTTACCTAACATTTGTTAATCACTTTCTATATGTGAGGTTTGCTGCTCTATTCATTATATGATTCAAGGCACATGGCATCATATAACCATTTGAAATCTGTGTTGTTAATATGGCTTGGTCAAGATACATAATCTTTGAACAACATAAAAGCTGAACTTTGAGTTCCTAAGTTATGGTTCATTATTTTTTCACCAGATCATGATGTCTCCCTCTTTTGTGCCTACTATTATGTCTACCCATTGTAGCTGACTGACTTGTTAAATTAATGAATATTCAATTTTTTCAGCTTTACTGAGTATTATTGACAATTAAAATGGTAAGGTATTTAAATTATGCATCATGGTGATTTGATATACATATAAATTGTGAAAGGATTTCCACCATCTACTTCATTAACATATCTATCACCATATGTATATTTTATGAGAACATTAAGTTTTCCTCTCTTAGCAAATGTCAGTTATATAATACAGTATTATCAACTATAGTCACCATGTTTTACATTAGATCCTCAGACCTTATTCATCTTATAGCTAAAAGTTTTTATCCTTTTATCAAAGATAAAGGATATATATATGTGTGTGTGTATATATACACATAAACACACACACACACACACATATATATATATATATATATGTATATTATTTTTTAAGTTCTACAAATAAGTGATACCATGCAGCATTCGTCTTTCTCTGTCTGGCTTATTTCACTTAGCATAATGCCCTCGAATTTCATACATATTATCACAAATATCAGGATTTTCTTTTTTCTCATGGCTGAATAATATCCCATTGTGTATATACACCACACATTCTTTATGCATTCATTCATTGATGGACACTTAGGTCATTTCCATATCTTGGCTATTGTGAATAATACTGCAGTGAACATGTGAGTGTAGATATCTCTTTGATATCCTATTTTCATTTTCTTTGGATACATATACCCAGAAGTGAAATTACTGGATCATATGGTAGTTCTGTTTTTTTAAATTTTTTCAGGAACCTCCATGTTATTTTCCATAGTGGCTGTACCAATTTACATTTCCACCAAGAGTGCACAAGTTTTCCCTTTTCTCCACATCCTTGCCAACACTTGTTATTTTTTGTCTTTTTGATGACAGCCATTCTAATAGCTATTAGGTAATATCTCATTGTGGTTTTGATTTGCATTTCCCTGATGAATAGTGATGTTGAGCACCTTTTCATGTACCTGTTGGCTGTTTGGATGTCTTCTTTGGAAAAATATCTATTAGGTTCTTCCAGTTTTTTAAATTGGATTTTGGGGGGTTTTGTTGTTGTTACTGAGTTGTGCGAGTTCTTTCAAGTCCAATTAATGAGGAATTACAATTCATATTGATTATACAGTCACACAAAGAGTATGACTTTGTATATATTTCAAATTCCAATAGGGGATTTAGAGGACTCTTAGAAACCTTGCTGATCTTAAGACTTGGTAAAGTTCATGAAATGAAACCAACTGTGTATTGTTGACATGTCTGGTGTCCCCAAGGATCTTTAGTAATGAACATCATTCACTCCAGTCTTGTCAGTTAGTAATACATGATAATCCTAGGATTATATTAGATTTATAGACTTATGGACTAAAATTTTTGTATTTGTTTTAAATAATATCTTTGCAGCAGACCTATCTATACACACTGTGGTTGTTGTGCATTTTAATTAAACAGCAAAATATGTGGTACAAACAGAAGTTTTTAAGAACATGGTGGTGATGGGAATTTTTATGCAGTTATCTCTAATTTTGCTTGCTCTGCTGAGCTGGATCCTAGAGCTTTGAAAGAAGACTGAATTAGTCAGTATTCCAAAGTGCTGAAAAGAATTTTGACATTTGAGCAAATGGTGGTATGACTTGCAATTTTTTCAACATAGCTGGACTTTAGGTATGTCATATGTGAAATGTACCCATTACACAGATGGCTTCTAAGGATCCTCAAAGTTATAAAATTTAATATTATAGATAAACAATCTTTGACTACAGTCTAAGTAAAACTCCTCATTTTCTTTGCTCAGTGTGATATTTTCAAATACCTGAAATGAGCTGTTAATGCATACAGACAGTGGGACTTATTAAAACAAAATTGTAATAAATCAAGTCTATCTTAAAAAAATAATTCGAAAACTGCCAAAATTGGTACCACATTCCCATAGCAGAAACTAACTGGAATGGAGTACTGGCTCCCCTGCTATGGAAAGGCTGTGTCTTGGCCAGGTTAATGCTAGACGAGTTGTACTCATTAACTATTTTGTCCCTGCATTAATATGAGTTTGGATCTCCAATTCTGAGCAAACCATAGTCTTTCCTTTCTCATATCATCCTATGAGATAGAAAATATATCTATCATAACATGGTGTATAATGTCATAATATTGAACTTCAGAAATATAGACCTTTTTGTTTAGCATATCCAAATGTGGGTGTAGGAAATATACTGGTAGAATTACATTGCTAGTTTAGAGCCATAGAATATCAAATAAAATTATTTCCCTAATTGGGACTTCACTGGCAGTCCAGTGGTTGAGACTTCGCCTTCCAATGCAGGGGGTGCGGGTTTGATCCCTGGTTGGAGAGCTAAGATCCCAAATGCCTCGCGGCCAAAAACCAAAACATAAAACAGAAGCAATATTGTAACAAATTCAATAAAGACTTTAAAAATGGTCCACATCAAAAAAAAAATCTTATAAAAATTATTTCCCTAATTCGGTTAAGTGAAATAATAGTAGAAAAGTAGTAGTATGGACGTCTTCGAATAATATGACAGACTAGATTATCAGAGAAGTCCTTTTATAATAAAATATCTAGTTCTTAACCTGGGAATGGAAATGACAACATATGTGATTAGTATATTGCTGGGCTTGCACAAAGTAATGGAAAACTTTATTGACCCTCTCTACCATACATCTACAAAAAAAATCATAAATCTTAAAACAGATTCATGAAGATATGATAGGTTTAATCTGAGGAAGCATGCCTAAAGCAGTGCAGATTTCAGAGAACAAACTCTTTGTCTTCCAGCAAGGTGGGACAGTTGAAACAGAGACTATTTCTTTAGGCAGGTATCCTCAAGGTATACTCATGGAGTACCAGGAAAATAGCACTCATTGATTTCCAGCTGAAGTAAACACAAAGCTCATCTAGAAGAAAGCATTACTTTTTAGGTCTTTAGGATTCCTGAAAATAAGCTCAAACAAATGTAAGATCACCACTTAAGACCATTAAATACCCAAAGGAGCAATGTCCATGAATGGGAGTGAATAGACATAATTAAACTACAAATTTGTATTCCTAAGGAATTATAATATTGGATTTATAAGACACAAAACCCTAAAATACTTTATATAAAATGCTTTGAAAAACAGTAGTGTCCAAAATGAGAAAACAATAAAGGTTGTCAGAAAATGAGATTCCCTTGAAAATGGAAAACATAAATAAAATACAAATCTAGATGAAAAATAAAATATTTGAAAATAAAAAGTAATGGGGTACACGAGAGATTAGACGTAAGTGAAGTGGGGTTTTAGATAATTGGAAGACAGATCTAAGGGAATTTCCCAAAATTTAGCCAGAGAGAAAAGGAGAGCAAAAATTGAAAAAGAAAAAAAAAAAAAAAAAATATATATATATATATATATATATATGGAGGAAAAAATGAAAGTTCTCAAAGATATCTAACCAGAATCCTATAAATAGAGAAGAAAAAAAAAAGTAAAAACTCTATCTGAATAGATAATGTGTGAGAATTCTCAGGATCTTGTAAGAGATGTAAGACTATTAACAGGAAATCCATAAAACATCAAAATAAGAAGAAGATGTTTTTAAATGTCTATGGTTTACTAAATAGAAACAATTATTAGACATACCACAGATCTTTTAACAATAACTATGGAAGCCAAAGAGATAGCAAAAAAATATATTTAAAGTGCCGAGAGAAAATGACTGTCAACATACACAGGTTAAAAAAAAAAAAACCTGTCTTTCAAGAAGAAAGATAAAATAAAGATATTTAAGATAAACTGAGAAAATTTTACACCATAACACAAATAAGTAATTACTAAAGTTTGCACTTCAGAAAGAAGAAAAATAATCCTAAAGTATGAGTTATAAGAAGAAATACTGACCCAGAGGAATAGATATTTAAAAGCAAATGTAAAAGAAAACACATTATTTTTATCAACCGATATGTAATATAAGCTAATCTGTGACATTAAAGTATTGCAAGTATGTAAATCAGAATGTGGTACTGAAAGAGAAATATTTTCAGGGTCATTTTATTTTTAATAGTTAAGATGTTGGTTAATTTTTTTTATTTTTACTTTAAGGTAAGTGTTCCAGGAAATTACTAAAATACTAGCAATAGAATATGTAACTTACAAATCAGCAAAATAAATTGATTAAGAAACAAGCAGTTAATCCTAAAGAGCAGGAAGTGGGGAAGAGAGATGGTGGGGGGAAAAAAAAAAGTTAAACGAAAATGAGAAAGAAAGTACAAAGATGGTAGAAATAAGCCAGAACAGATTAATATTCAAATACATGTCATGGATTACATGTACTAGCTGGAAAATTAAAACTGACAGAGTGAACAACAAAACAAAAACCAGCTATATGCTACTTATAATACACATACTGAAAGGTTAGAGTAATTGTTTTCATCATATGCCATGTCAACCATTATCTTCCTTCTCCTCCTCAACATCATCTCCTCAACATCATCATGGCAAATGTTTACATAATGTTTACTTTGTCCCAGGCTTAATCTTAGCACTTTACATGCTAATGCCCATTCCCATTTCCTATTAATCTTTTTTTTTTACCAGTTGTTATTATCAAAAAGTTTAAATAAGCTTTCCATACAGATATTAAATGGTAGAGCTAGAATATTAAACTAGGAAATATTCCCAGGACTTGAGAAGGACTCAGTGTGTTTAATAAGGACTCATGTAATAAAAGTTTGCTTCATGATGAAGATATAGCACTTGTAAACTTATATGATTCTAATAGGATAGTCTCAAATACGGTAAGCAAATAATGACAGTTTTGGGGCAAAACCCACAAGTCTCGCAGTCTACTTGCATATTTTAACACATTTCTCCCACATATTAAGTCAAACAGACAAAAACAAAGACAAATCTTCCAAATAATTAATTACTAGGTCAAACAAGAAATCATAATCAATTTTGCCAATTTTTAGAACTAAATGATAATAAACATACTACACACCAAAATTTCAGAACAGAACATTCAGTAATTTGAAGGAGATTTATAGACTTCAGATTATCGAATTAGATAAAGAAGAAAGGGCAAAAGTTAAAGAGCAAAGTAAAAAGTTATTAAAAGAACAACATATACATCTAAATAAAATAGTTGGCAAGAAATAATAAGGATAAGAGTAAAATGAATGAAAGAAAAATAAAAACACATTACAGAAGATCAAGCAGCCAAACATTGTTTTTTTGAAAAGGCTAATAAAAGTTATACAAACCTTTGCTAAGATCAATTAAAAAAAAATGATTACTTTTGTACATGACAAGGAGACATAATTACAGATACAATGCAGATTTAAGAAATAAAAAAGAATAGCCTTACATTAACAAATTTGAATACTTAAGTAAATTCTTAGAATACATACCTTATCAAAACTGAAACAAGTAAAAACATAAAGCCTATAACAAGTAAATGTATAAGACAACAAAATTATCCCACATATAAAGTCATCAGGACCAGATATTTACTGACAATTCTTCCAGAGTTAAATAGATTATTTAACTTTAATACAAATTGTAATACCAGTACAAAAAAGAGAGAGAGAGAGAGGGAGAGAGAATGAAGAAAGGAAGGAGGAAAGGAGTAACTGGTGTCTTAAAACAAGAGAAATTTATCCTCTCACAGTTCTGGAGGCGAGACGTCTGAAATAAAAGTGTCAGCAGGAGTGTGCTGTGTCTGAAGGCTCTAGCAAAGACTGCTTTCCTTGACTCTTCCAGCTTCTGGTGTCTCCAGTGTCTCTTGGCTTGTGGCTGCATCACTCTAATCTCTGCCCTGGGGTCACATTGCCTTCTCTCCTTCTGTCAAATCCCCCCTTTGTGTCTCTCATAAAATAAATGTTCTTATCTTTAGAGCTTATCTAGATAATCCAGGATGATCTTGACTCAAGATCCTTATATCTGCAAAGACTCTTTTTCTCAAAACAAGGACAAACTCACAATTTCTGGGAATTAGAATGTGGGCATATCGTTTTGGGGACCACCATTCAACCCACTGTAGTCTCCTTATATGCAAATTTATCCCCAAAAATGTAGTGTGAATCAGTTAAGAAAAAGAGATTATGCATGCATTCTTATTCTCATCTTTTCCTTCCTATATACAAGTTATAAAGTTGAGAGTTTAGGCCAATTCCATGAACAGGCTAGTTGAGATGTGTGAGATACAACGGAAAAGAGAAAGTAGTAGTTTAGTAGCTCCTTGGTAGCTGTCAGAGACTGCTACTCCCTATCTAACGGTCATGTTTCCCTTCATTTTTGCTCAGAGTCCCCCAGTCTTGTTCAGTACCGCAACGTACCCAGCACAAAAGACTGAATGATAATTAGACAAGCGAGGTATGACCATCCCTTTGTTGATATTCACATTCCAGCCTCATTCCTAGTTCAGGGTGCCCAGTGACGTTACGACCAATAGAATGTAAATGGCAATTTTTTGGATTTCAACAAAAGGTTTTTATCCTTTGATAAAAAGTAAATTCCTATTCTTGCCCCTTCCTCTGTGCTTAGATCACTGGTGTGACGATATGATTCTGAGATTGTAACATCTATAGTGTGACTCTGACATAAGCCCACAGTGAAAATCCAATAAGAACAAAGCAGGACACTGTCGGACCAATCCCACAATTGCCTTTTTCATATTTCTTCAAAGTGAGATAATTACAGATTACTAGAGCCAATATTAGTTAGGTTTTCTGTTACTTGAAGCCTAAACATCTCTACCTAAAATAGTAGATGATAACATTTTAGATGCTCGTCATTCCCCATATTTTTTGTCTATATATACACAGCAAGTGGCATCCTGGTCTTTTGTTGACAAACTCACTTTTACAAGGTCAGAGACTAGAGGAAACATCTGTTATTCAAGACTCTTTTCAGTAGCTACCAGTGTCTATGCACTAGCATGAGGGTAGCGCTTTGTTAGGGCCCTTCTTGTACTTCTCACTCTCCTTTGAATAATTGAATAATATTGACTGTGCTTTTATTGTGCAAAAAAACTAATCCAACAGGCATTAAAGTTTTCTCCTTTATTTTTCTTCTTCTATATTTTCTAAGGATACACTACTGCTATTCGTCCATACCTTTTTTTTTTTTTTTGAAGTATAAGACAATGCTTAGAACTGTCACATTATCATATCTACTTGACAAATTTTCCTGGCAAATACAATGTTGACAGAAACAATTGATACCCAACATCTAAAATATAAACCTCTCTTCAGATTATTGACTTATGATCCTGAGAAGAACAGCCTTCAGTAGCTCTGATAATCACAGCCTTCCTCTTTAAAAAGTATCATTTTAAATGCCAGAGCTTGCTCCTGTAGAGATTTAGGAAGGTTTACCTGATGTAGATGTGTAGTTTGGAAACAGAAGGTTGTGTATCTCATGGTCCACAAAGGACCTTTCCTGTGTGATACCTATACATTTAGATCTTTCAGGGAAATTAGTCAAAAACATCTGATGATTTCATTGTTTGTTTGCTCTTTATTACCTCACAGTGTTACTGTCATTCAAAAAGGTTATGGTGAGTTAGACAGTATTGTTTTTAACTCCCAGGCAATTATGTCTCAACCTGGAGACAGTGAACAGATTCGCAGAGAGAGGTATCACATTAGTAATCTGTAAATCACAATCAGTACAAGTGCTGATGGACTCAAGACTGATACTTTTTACTTAAATATTGTTTAAATTACACTCAACATTTTAGAACATTTAAATGTGCAACATTGGCCTGGCCTGGTCTCAAGCATTTAGAAAGTAACAACTTTCTAGAACTCTTAAAAAAAGAGGCCCATAATCTTTAAAAAGCAACAGATTTCTTATATCTCAAATTCAAATATGATAAGTACAATATATATTCTGAGTGTCCCGTAAAATGACTATTTGAAGGTATATATATTTACATATAAATACGAAATTGCAAATGTATTTTTAGCACATACCATCATATCTCAGAGCTTATGTTCTTTAAAGTTCTCATATTAAATTTAGGGTAAATGCCATGTAAATAAACATTGTGTGTATTTAAATGAAGAGATTCCACTTATTAAAAAGAGAAAAAAATATCATCCTATTTATTTCTAGGATCCTTCCTCTTGGAGAACATTCCCAAAGTGATAAACAGTGTTTAAATTCTGTCATTGCAACAAAGCTATCTTCAATATAGAATACACAAGCACCCACACACATACTCACACACAGTTTATTTAGGGACCAATAAATTACCCACATGTAGGTAGAGAGCCCAAAATAGGCTCTGGAATTCAAATTCCATTTCTGTTTCAGTAACTGGATCTTGATACACACACACATATATGTATGCATGTATATGTATATATATTATACACACACAGATGGCATTTGGAAAAATTACTTGACATTTCTGAGCTACAGGTTCTTCGTAAGTGATACGGAATATTGATATCACCTTTACCCTTCTCTATCCATTAGGAATCCTTCTGGTTTAAGTGTCAGATTCACGTGCACCTCGATTGACAATTCAGAATTCATGCTGTATCCCAGGATCAATCCTTCATTGCTGCTTCTTCTGGGTAAGTTCTGTTTTTCTACCTGGGTATGAGAGAGTTCCCAATTGTTTCTGTGATAACAGTCTTTCAGGTTCTCATATGGTGGGAAAAAAAGGAAAGTGTTAGTTCAGTTTTCCATCCAAAATTATGTCCCCCTGGCTGTGATTTAGTCACAAGCTCATTCTGGAGACATTCTGTATAGCCAAGTGATTAAGCTGGTGTAAAGTTAACTTCAGGAGGAGAACTTGAGGAAAGGAGAGCGGCCTCTGGAGGAATACTGAAGGGTTATTAGAAGGAAAGTTGTTAATAGATGCTGGAGAGAAAAAAAAACCCGATAGTTATTCACTATAATTATTTAGACTGGTCTTGGGAGGCTTGGATATATTACTTAGTTAACCTGATGCCTACATGTTGTCCAAAAATGGTAATGTAGTCAAGTTTATTGTTGCTAACAATATTTTAACACTGTTTATGGTTTCTGAAATCATTTTATATCTTTTATCATATTCAATACTCACACACAAAACTCTTTTTGGGTTATCTTTAGAGGTTGTTTCTAAATGTTTGTGGCTCAGGGAGGCTGTGCTGCCAGACTAAGGTCATGCAGCTGGTTGATAACAGGACCTAGACAGACACCAGGTCTTGCATCTCCATCAGACCACAGGGGCCTAGTCATATATCTTGTTGATGCAATCACCTTTCCTATGTCTCAGTGACTGGTAAAGCGTTTTTTGTCTGTTGCACATCTGTGAGATCAAAACTGGATCAAACAGACAATGTGTACATTTTCTTTCATAAGAGGCAATACTGTTCATCTTCTCAATTCAGCAGTTTTTCCCTCTTATTTAATTTATAAATTACATTTAACTTGTGCTTACTCCCCTTCTGAGTGAGGAACCAGATGTGACATAAACAAAGGCCTCTGTTTTCTAACCCCTATTTGACAGCACTTGGTAGAAATTAAGTCCAGGACAATTTCAAGTGACAAAATATGAAACAGAAGTTGAGAAGCAGTAAATTAGCATGGGTAAGAATAAGGGTAAATATCAACGTCTTAAGTATTTATAAAATCTTTTTAATCAGTAATCCAGTAGAATTCACATTAAATATAATGCCAGGGAATCTGGCAAAAGAAATATCTACCTAGGCTTCCCCTCATAAAATCAAAGATGACTAGAAACAGATAAGAAGTCACTTCACACCTTTGCCTTCTGATTCAAAGACTTAATATCAGCCCAACACAGAACACAGACACCTTGCAGCTATCCCATTACATGTGTCATAGATGTGGTTTGAGAGTGCTGGTATTCATCCCAACCTGGTATTCATACATTACTTTGAAACACAATACACTGGACAGAAAGACTTTCCAGGGCATGTGGGAGGAGGGTAAGTACTGAGTGTGGCATGTTGTTTCTGAGGGGCTTGAGGTTCAATAATGAAAGCATCTGGGTAGGGAAAAAGACAAGGACATTCTAGGAACAGTGTATGTTCCTGGCATTCTGCTGATTTTAAGACCAGGGAGGAGTGACTGGAAAAATCCCAACTTCAACATGGTATAGCCTTATGAGACACTGGAACCTGGCATATCAGATTGCCCTCCAAATGCAGATCTGAAAAATGTATTAAAAATTGCCCAAGTGGAAGTGTTAGCAACACTTGGGGCAAATTCACACTCTATTTGCTTATGAACATGAAGTTTGGATAATTCCACCCCATTTGTCTCTTCCTTCTTTAACAAGTAATACTCCATGACTGTCATTGGGCTTCTTTTGTACTGATGATGTCTCCACCTGGCAGAGCTCATTTAGTCCCAGGGCTGTGAATGCTTTCTGTATGCTGATAGAGAAACTCTAGTTGGAAGCTAGTTCCTGTACTAGCTTTTGCCATAAATTTTATACTCTTGTATTTGGCTGGCTCCTCAACGTTTCTATTTGAAGGTATAATAAATATTTCAAATGTAACATATACAAAGACAAGTAAGTATGTCTTCTTTCTCTCCAGTTATTCCATTTGCCTCAAAATATGTTTTGTCTGATGGTAAGAAAATTATACTGGTTTGCTTTGCTTTGTATTTACCTTACGTATGTTTTCAATCTTTTACATTTATATTTAATTATAATACACATGCAGAAAAATGCCAGTAAACATACAGCTCAATGAATTATCACAGTGAATACCATGTATCCACCATGTTGATCAAAAGGTAGGATATTGACAGTACTCTCAAAGTTCTTCTTGATACTTGGCCCCCTTCTTCTTTAAATGTAGGCATTGCCTTGAAGTCTAACACTCTAGTTTTATTTGCTTTTGAACTTTATATAACTGGAATCATGCACATGTCACTTTTTGTGTCTGATTTCTTTGCTCAGTATTACGTTTATGTGATTTATCCATGTTATTGCATATAATTGTATTTCAGTTATTTTCCTTGAAGTCTACTTTGAAATACAAAGGAATAGTGTATGAATATATTATTTATCACTTTTACTGCAGATGGACATTTGGGTTTTCTCCAACTTTTGTTCATTGCAAGTAAAACTGAACATCCTTGTATACTCTTGTATGTGTCTTTGGGCATATGTGAGTATTTCAGTTAGGCCTGTATTAGGTATAGGAAATGTATTTGGTCAATCTTAGAAGATAACGCCCAACAGTTTTCAAAAGTGACTCTATCAATGTACAATAAATACCACCAACACTATAAGAATTCCAGGTATATCACATCCTCTCCAACACTAAGCCTTGTAAGTCTCACATTAGTTACTCTGATGGGTGTAGTGTGACATCCTATTATAATTTTAAATTTCAATTCCCTGATTGCTGATGAGGCTAAGCCCATTTGTATATGTTTATCATTTCCTGTGTGTAAAGTATCATTCAAGTCGCTTGATCTTTTTTTTTTTAATTTTATTTATTTTATTTATTTATTTTGGGCTGCATTGGGTCTTCGTTGCTGTGCACAGGCTATCTCTAGTTGTGGTGAGTGGGGGCTACTCTTTGTTGCGGTGCACAGGCTTCTCATTGTGGTGGCTTCTCTTGTTGCGGAGCACGGGCTCTAGGTGCGCGGGCTTCAGTAGTTGTGACACGCGGGCTCTAGAGCGCAGGCTCAGTAGTTGTGGTGCACGGGCTTAGTTGCTCCGTGGCATGTGGGATCTTCCTGGACCAGGGCTCGAACCCAGGGCTCGAACCCATGTCCCCTGCATAGGCAGAGTGATTCTTAACCACTGTGCCACCACGGAAGCCCCAAGACACTTGATCTTTTTATTTTTCTCTTGGATTGCATGTCATTTTTGTACTGATATATTGTCAGTTTTATGTTACGGATATATTCTCCCATTCTGTAGCTTGCCTTTTATTCTTTTGGTGATATCGTCTGGTAAATAGGTTTTTCATTTAATGTAGTTTAATTTATCAATCTTTTGCTTATAGTTACTGCTTACCATTTAACAGCTAGATCCCTACTCTTCCAGACCATAAAAGTAGTGTCCTAATACTGTTTGGGAAGCATACTGTTGCACCTTTCAAATTTAGGTCTACAGTCCACTTGGAATTGACTATTGTGTGTAGAGTTAAGTGGGAGTCAGATTTTATTTGACTGTCATATTTCCACATCGAGTTATAATTGGACAAACACCATTTATCGAAATAACTGTCTTTTCCTCACTATTCTGCATCGCCAACACCACGTTTGTCATAAATAGTGCCCATAAAGATATAGATTTGTTCTGAACATCTAATAATGATCCATTGGTCTATATGAAAATTAAACAAATACCAAACTCTCTTAGATATATTAGTATTATGATAAGTCTTAACATCCAGTAGAGTAAATCTTCCCTCCTTCTTGTCTCCCTCAAGACTATCTGGTCTATTATTGGCACTTTGTATTTCCATATAAATTTTAGAATTAGTTTGAAAACTCTCACACACACACATACCACACACATGCACACACAGAAGACTGTTGGGGTTTTGATTGGGGTTGCATTGAATCTGCAAATGAAACTAGTGTAATTGACATCTTTTCAATATTGAATCTTTTTAGTCCATGAACATAATATTTTTCTCCATTAATTTTATTTTGGTTTAATCTAACTCAAAATATTTTGGGGTCTTCTATTCCTTGTATATTATTTCTTAGAAACTTTCTTAGGCAATTGATATATTTGATACTATTCTAAATTTTTAGAATTTTTTATTCTACTGCATATTTCTGGTAAGAGAAACATAATCAGTTTGTGTGTGTGTGTGTATATATTGACTTTTTAATAAAAATATAAAAAATCTCACTAACTCTAATAACTTTTTTTTTTTTTTTACTTTGCACATAGGCAAATACTATGAAATATTTTATCAAGCTAGTAGTTAATATTTAGGTACTTGGTAATATATATTTGTGTGTGTATGTCATTAGGGGGAAGGGAAACTTTTCACAGAGACATGTACTGGGGCTTTTCCAATTTTAGCATTAAGATGCTTATTGACCTTAGTCAAATAACTTAATTTCCTAGTTTTCATTTGATTACCAGTAGAGTTGGGGTGAAACCAAAACTGTCTGACCTGATCTGTCTTCACTAAGAAACTCTCAAGACCAGCCCAAAGGCCTTCTGTCTAACACTTGTAACGTGCTTCATACAAGCTGGAGATACCTAGTTACTGACAACTTCAGCTGTGATTAGCATATGATTTAATAAGAAAAATACCAGGCAATTAGCAGTTATATGTCAGTTGTTTCCTAGGGCTGCCTTAATAAATTGCCATAAACTTGGTGGCTTTATGCAGCTGAAATTTATTTTTTTATACTTGTGGGTGGGGTTCCTTTGGGAGGTTCTGAGGGAGAATCTTATTTCATACCTATCTCCTAGCGTCTTGGCACACTTCGGTATTCCTTGGCTTGTATCTGTATAATATAATTCCAATCTCTGCCTCTGTCTTCACATGGATTTTTAATGTAGCCTTCTTTTCTCTTTGTGTCTCAAATCTCACTCTCTTTCTTCTTGTAAAGATACTAGTCATTGGATACATGGACCCCTAAATACAGGATGATCTCATCTCTAGATCCTTACTGTAATTATATCTACAAGGACTCGTTTGCCAAATAAGATCACATTCACAGGTAGTGGGGATCAAGACTTGAACATATCTTTTGGGGAATACTATTCAAGCCACTACAGTTAGTAAACAAGTAAAACTTATTATACTTGATACTGTGAAAATAAATTTAAGTACTGAATGTAAAATGTTTTATTAAATTCCTTTCATTAAAACGTGATCTAGCAAAAATGGAATTATTACGAGTATTATTTTACTGATTATATCACTATAGAATTATCAGAAATAAATATTATGTGTATGTACAAGCAACTATTCCCTTTAATTAAATTTTTGCCACATCAGTGTTTATTTAAGTAACCAATTAAATAAGCATTTAATTTTTGTCATTCAATGTTCTGGCTTTTGCTTCATGTTCTAAAGAAGAATTCCTTTAACAATTTAGATATGAAAGGGTTTTTAGAAAATAAAGTTTTGTTTTCTTCAACTTGGTCCCATTTTATTTTAGACATAACACTTGTATGGCTTTTCAGTTATTTAAGGTCAACTATTTTTGTTTTTACTTATTTCTTCTCCATTTTGTGAGATGTCCTGTTTCACTTTATTGTCAACAGAAGTTTCTGTAGCACTTCCCCAGCCAACATTGGGAAGTTCCTGAAATTTACTCCCTTGCTCCCATTATCAGTGGAGTTTTCCAGAGCTTCAGTCACTCTCAAAACCTCCCCACAATTCTTCTATTACAATATACTGTTGGATAAAACCATTCATATTTATGATACATGATCAATTCATTTTAATGCTTTAAATTTTGGGACTATTTCCTTTTTCACAGATTATTGGAAAGGTGAGTTTAATACATCAATACTTGTGAAATTTTGTAACTTAACAAGAGGGAAGAGTGCTTTTCAGTGATCAGATAGCTTAAATATATATAGAAAGTTGTGTACATGTCAAATAACTACAAATTCCCTTTAGATGAAAGTTTCCCAAATGATAAATAAAGATAAAAAGCTGAAAAGAGGGCAATTTAAAGATGAATTAAAATAACCAAAGCATATTTGTGGTAGAACTCAGAACTAACTCCTTGTCAATCAATTAGCAAGTGTCCATCCTCTTCCCCCTCCAGCCCTTCCCTTTAGCTCTTCCCCTGCAGGCGCTTAAGTAATATAAACTAATAATATGGCAGAGGGAGATAATCTCATTAGTGGAATCTTGGGCTATTTTAGTGTCCTCTTGACATTCACCTTAACTTAGAAGTTATACAATGGCCCAGAGTAAAGATGCATCACACATAGAAACTGTCATAAAATTTTGATAATTTCCAAATTTACAATAATCATCTAAATCCTTTCCCAGCAGTCCTATCCCACCCTAATATAATATGGTAGTCATGTCCATAAATAAGCATAATGGAATACAGAGAAAGCTTTCCATGGTATTTAGAATCTCCATCTTATTTCCTAGGTACTGGATGTTCCTTTATTGTTCTAAATAGACTATGACCAGATAGGGACAAAGAGACATTCTTATCATTCCTGTTAATCTTATCTATAGAGGGTATTGACCTGGTTCAAGATTTGAAAGCGTGTTATGCAATGAAGGTATTCAAACTTAGTTGATTAATAAGAAAGGAACATAAGAAAAGTATTTTGTAGATGTCTGAGCATCGAAAACAATCCTGATCAAAAAGCTTCCTATTAGCAAATTGAGGAAAGAGTAAAGTGTTTTTCATTTTCCAAGTTCACTGCTACTTTTATTTATTATTATGTTTTTATATTAAACATTCATATGATTAATCTGTTAAGCATTCATATAAAATTTTGCCATTCAAATTTACTGTATAATGGTATAGTTCAAAACTTGACAATGATGACTAAGGATTTAGAATCTAGTTTTGAAGATAAGAAACAAGACAAAAGATAGACATACAATAATTGCATGAATTTGAATATATCTTATATATATTCATCATTATCATATTCTTATAAATATTATAATTTTACTAATGTGTTTGAGAGGAATAATTCAAGTGTTCAGGCTATATTAGGGCATTCCTGACTTTAAACATGGAAGGTATATTTAAAGATGTTGCATTGTATTTTATCTATGTTTTTCTCATTTGATAGAATATTCTGGATATGACAGTATGGACTATGACAATATTTATATGACTAACCTCTTGAAAAATATAACAACTTTTTGAATGTGAGGGTATTTGGAGTGATTTCCTAAGGCCACAAAATGTAGTGAAAAGATGAACAAATTAAAAGGGATTGAAGTAGATTAGAAATATCAATGAGAAACTTAATTACCATAATATTGGTAGCAGTTTACTAATATATAGCAGGGAATTTTTAATTACAGTGAGAAGGTGAATATTAATACATCTGACTATGAAATGGTAGTAGTAAATGTCTGAATATGAGGTGTGAAAAGAATAGAGTAGAATATACCCTACCTTCAAGCAAATTTCCACATGCAGTCATGTGGGACAGAATAGCAGAAAATTTGGTTTGAGTTCACAGGACTTTCAGAAGCAGATTCATTTGAAAGTATGGAAAATGCCATTTTTATGCACAGTTGTATTTTGCATGTGGATTGCTGCATGGATCCCATTCACAAGTCTTTTTTTTTTTTTTTTTTTTTTTTTTTTTTGCGGTACACGGGCCTCTCACTGTTGTGGCCTCTCCCATTGTGGATAACAGGCTCCGGACGTGCAGGCTCAGCAGCCATGGCTCATGGGCCCAGCCGCTCCACGGCATGTGGGATCCTCCCGGACCGGGGCACGAACCCGTGTCCCCTGCATCAGCAGGCGAACTCTCAACCATTGTGCCACCAGGGAAGCCTGGTGTTCAAAAGACTAATGTTCAAAAGTCTTTTGAACATTAAATTCTCTGAGCGTAGGGAGTGAGATAAACCTCATTAGCAAGTTGTCCAGAGGGAGAAAATACTGTTCCTACCAGTTTCCTGGCTTTTTTAATCTACTGCCAGCAGCAGAAATAACTAAACAAGTTGAAAATGTTTCACATGTTTATATTGTTCAAAGGTTTTTTAAACAATATAATGGTACCTTAGTGAGAGTGTGAGATTGTCTCATCAGGGGTCTTTGTTAGTATGCTACTTCCTACTTGCTCAGGGAGAATATCCGACTCAGATCTCGGAGCCCAGTGATTTTTAATAATGGTGTAATTCAGAATCACATGGGAAACTTTTTCCAAAATGCATGTACCCAAGCCACACACTTAGATCATCTAGTTCAATTGGATTAGGTTAGAATTGGTGATTTTTTTTTAAAGTAAGTTTATAATCACAAGCTTATATGGAACACTGCTTAAGAATTACCATCCTGTTTAGGTCTTCCACCCATTTTATAATTGGATTGTTTGTTTTTTCATATTGAGCTCCACAAGCTGTTTGTATATTTTGGAGATTAATCCTTCGTCCGTTCTTTCATTTGCAAATATTTTCTCCCATTCTGAGCGTTGTCTTTTCATCTTGTTTATGGTTTCTTTTCCTGTGCAAAAGCTTTTAAGTTTAATTAGGTCCCATTGTTTATTTTTGTTTTTATTTCCATTACTCTAGGAGGTGGTCAAAAAAGTTCTTGCTGTGGTTTATGTTAAAGAGTGCTTTTCCTATGTTTTCCTCTATGAGTTTGATAGCGTCTGGCCTTACATTTAGGTCTTTAATCAATTTTGAGGTTTTATTAGTGTATGGTGTTAGGAAGTGTTCTGATTTCATTCTTTTACATGTAGCTTATTGAAGAGGCTGTATTTTCACTTATTGAAGAGGCTGTATTTTCTCCATTGCATGTTCTTGCCTCCTTTGTCATAAATTAGGTGACCATATGTGTGTGGGTTTATCCCTGGGCTTTCTATCCTGTACATTACTGTAGCTTTGTAGTATAGTTTGAAGTCAGGGAGTCTGATTCCTCCAGCTCTGTTTTTCTTTCTCAAGATTGCCTTTGGCTATTCGGGGTCTTTTGTGTTTCCATACAAACTGTAACTTTTTTTGTTCTAATTCTGTGAAGAATGCCATTGGTAGTTTGATAGGGATTGCACTGAATCTGTAGATTGCTTTGGGTAGTATAGTCATTTGCACAATATTGATTCTTCCAATCCAAGAACATGGTACATTTCTCCATCTGTTTATATCATCTTTGATATGTTTCATCAGTGTTTTATAGTTTTCTGAGTACAAGTCTTTCACCTCCTTAGGTAGGTTTATTCCTAGATATTTTATTCTTTTTGTTGCAGTGGTAAATGGTAGTGTTTCCTTAATTTCTCTTTCTAGTTTTTCATTGTTAATGTATAGGAATGCCAAGAGATTTCTGTGCATTAATTTTGTGTCCTGCAACCTTACCAAATTCATTGATTAGTTCTAGTAGTTTTCTGGTGGCATCTTTTCTATGTATAGTATCATATAATATGCAAACAGCAACAGTTTTACTTCTTCTTTTCCAATTTGTATTCCTTTTATTTCTTTTTCTTCTCTGATTGCTGTGGCTAGGACTTCCAAAACTATGTTGAATAAGAGTGGCGAGAGTAGACATCCTTGTCTTGTTTCTGATCTTAGTGGAAATGCTTTCATTTTTTCACCATTGAGTATGATGTTTGTTGTGGGTTTGTCATATATGGCCTTTATTATGTTAAGGTGGGTTCCCTCTATGCCCATTTTCTGGAGACATTTCACCAAAGAAGACATAGAGATGTCCAAGAGGCACATGAATAGATCCTCAACAACACTAATTATTAGAGAAATGCAAATCAAAACTACAATGAGGTATCACCACCAGTCAGAATGACCATTATCAAAAAGTCTAGAAACAATAAATGCTTGAAAGGGTGTGGTGAAAAGGGAACCCTCCTGCACTGTTGGTAGGAATGTAAATTGATACAACCACTATGGAGAACAGTATGGAGGTTCCTTAAAAAACTAAAAATAGAGCTACCATTTGACCCAGCAATCCCACTACAGGGCATATACCCTGAGAAAACCATAATTCAAAAAGAGACATGTACCACAGTGTTCACTGCAGCCCTATTTACAATAGCCAGGACATGGAAGCAACCTAAGTGTCCATCGACAAATGAATGGATAAAGATGTGGCACATATATACAGTGGAATATTAGCCATAAAAATAAATGAAATTGAGTTATTTGTAGTGAGGTGGATGGACCTAGAGTCTGTCATACAGAGTGAAGTAAGTCAGAAGGAGAAAAATGAATACCATATGCTAATGCATATATATGGAATCTAAAAAATGTGATACTGATGAACCTAGTGGCAGGACAAGAATAAAGATGTAGACCTAGAGAATGGACTTGAGGACATGGGGTGGGGAGGGGGAAGCTGGGGCAAAGTGAGAGTATCATTGACATATATACACTACCAAATGTAAAACAGTTAGCTAGTGGGAAGCAGCCACATAGCACAGGGAGATCAGCTCGGTGTTTTGTGACAACCTAGAGGGGTGGGATAGGGAGGGTGGGAGGGAGTCTCAAGAGGGAGGGGGTATGGGGATATATGTATGCATATGGCTGATTCACTTTGTTGTACAACAGAAACTAACACAATATTGTGAAGCAATTATACGCCAGTAAAGATCTATTAAAAAATGCCAGTAAAGATTTTAAATATCAAAAAAAGCTAGATATTTTAGATGACTATCTGATATTTTTATATAGATTTATAAGTATCATTTTCTTTTTTTTTCTTTTTTTTTTTTTTTTTCTTTTTTTTTTGCTGTATGCGGGCCTCTCACTGCTGTGGCCTCACCCATTGTGGAGCGCAGGCTCAGTGGCCATGGCTCATGGGCCCAGCTGCTCTGCAGCATGTGGGATCTTCCCGGACCGAGGCACAAACCCGTGTCCCCTGCATCCGCAGGCGGACTCTCAACCACTGCGCCACCAGGGAAACCCTCCTTTCATATTCAGTAGTATCTAATAGTGTCCTAGGAGAATTTACCTCAGTAATTTTGAACCTTTGATGGCTGTTGGTAGAGATGCAATAGCCATTCTAAAACTGAAACATTTGCTTCCTGGATCTCTAAGGGTGAACTTGGTAATTGTCTTAGGGTCAGGTTCTTCCTTCGTTCTCATAGGGGTCACTTCAGTGAGATACTTTAGACATGCTACCTGAGTCAACAAATTATTTATATCTATTGCTGTCTTTGAGGTAACTTCATATATAGGTGAAGTAGTTCAGAGGCACAGACTTTTGCTTGGGAATGCTTCACTTTGAAAATGCAAAAGATAGTCCTTTTGAGGATATTTCACAGAAACAATTTTGAGGCTGTTGTTTCTGTTGTTATAAGTTATACTTATGTCCCCCCAAAATGACAGTTTCACTTATGGTGTAAAGTCCAAGGTTTGGAGAGGGGTTTGTAGAAGGGAGGTGGGCAGAGGGAAAAAGGAGAAGAAAGAATGAACATTTGGCCAAGGATAGAATTATAAGGTCTCATTTGTAAATGCAGACCAGTTTGGGAAACTTATTTCCAAAACCTATACACCTCTACATGACTTGTCTATAAGTCGATGCCCTTACTCCATCTCCAGGTTTGTCACATGTATTACAATGTTAATTCGAACCTTGGATCTGAGAATATAAACCCTACTGTCCAGTTTTATTGTTGAAACTATAAAACCCAACAAAAACCAATAACATGTCTTTACCATATAACAGTTACATTTATTCATTACTTGCTTTAAATCATTTTATTTGCTGTAGAGGGTAAAATAATATTTCATTTCAACTCTGTTGAAATCATGATTCCGATGGTCTAGTCCTTGAAAAGGGTTTTGATGAAAGGTCTGCAACCACGTGTGGGTGCTCACATTCTTTAATTGCTTTCTTTGCTTATGATCAAGGAGATACATACTACCATGCAGTATTACAAACCTTTCCTCATTTATACCAAGGAATACCTTGGTATTCCTTTCCAAAACTTTCTAAAAATGTGTTTTCATACTTCTAATAATTATAACCCTTCTATATTTCCACCTTTCCTCTATATTCTTCATAACAAAAGCCCAAAGAATCCTTTGGCAATGTCAGATCCCTACCTGATAGGTAGGAATGTGTACAAAAAATCTGCAAGGATAAAGCCTGAATCCTTTTTGCTAGGTTACAAGAAAAGGCTAGCATTGCACATTACTATTTTTGTCCCATCATATAATTAACACCTAATTAAAGATGACAAGAAAAAATATTTTCATATATCCATAGCACTCCAAAAATGTACCAGTTTTTGTTTGTTTGTTTTCCCCTTCTCTCTCTTTTTTTTTTTTGGCTGTGGGTGGGGGAGGTTCAGGGACCTGGATCAGAAGGTCTAGGCCTCTGTATCTCTTGTTTAATGGTACCATATTTACATACTAATTCTAAACTTTGAATTTTTCTCAACCCTTTAGTCACTGGCTGGTCCTATAAGTATTACCAGGTCTATACATTTGACCCTTGAATAAGGCAGGTTTGAACTGTGCAGAACTACTTATACATGGGTATTTTTCAGTAGTAAATACTACAGTATTACAATGTCCATGGTTGGTTGAATCTGTGGATGTAGAGAAACTGCAGATATTGAGAGCCTGCTATAACTTACATGTGAATTACCCCTCACATTGTTCAAGGGTCAACTGTAATTCATGACTCTCCTCTACATAATTCCAGCTTTATTGTGCAAGTCTTCATAATCTGGGAAATATGAGGAAAGGTGACTCCAATCATTGGTACTGGAATCAGGTGTACTTAAATGTGAATCCTGAATTTACTAACTACTGTGCACATAAAATTGAACAAGTTACTTCGTCTCCCTGAACATCAACAGGTAACTGAAAATAATAATATATCATTTACAGGGATGTTATAAGGATTAAATGAAGTAATGCATAAAGAAATTTAGCATATGGTATGCATATTATAAACATTCAGTAAATAATAGTTACTACTCCCACAATTAATAATAATAGTAATAACATAATAATATTAAGAAAAGCAGTGTCACCTGGACTATAGAAATGATTTCCCTAACTATTTTTTTATTTTTCACATTTTTTTCCTTTAGACTTGCTGGATTGTATTTCTCATTACTACCAAAATGACTTTTCCAAAAATCCAAATCACTTGCTTGTTTAAATACTTTAAATGTATTCTGACTAGTTCAATATCATTGATTCTCAAATTTCCCCCTACACGCAAATATATAAATATTGTTCACAAACACACATACTTACACACCCAAACACACACACATTTACATGAAATGTAAAAATAAAAATATATTAGCAACCATAACTGGGTTGTTCAAATATAGAATGGGTTTGGGGGTTTTCAAATAATAATATTGCCTTTGTATCCTCATTTCTTCTTTACCTCTCTGTCTCTGTCTGTCTCTGTCTTTCTCTCTCTCCCTCCCTCCCTCCCTCCCTCCTTCTCCCTATCTCTCTATCCCTCTCCCTCCTCCTCTCTCTTTCCCCTTTTATTCTCCTCCTGCAACCATCCCTGGGCCATCTCTCAGATCCATTTCTTCATTCTCTTCCTATGGTAGAGCATCCCTGGCTTCAGGACACATAAGTTTTGTTCTAGTTTTGGTTACAGTCATTCCTGTGCCAATCACTGTGCCCAGAGGAATAGCTTAGCATAATTGGCTAGACATAGTAGACATACCCTTGTGACTAGCAAGGTGGAGTAGTGTGATGAGAAGCTCCTAGAACTACGGCAGTGAGGAAGAGGCAGATCTCTGAAATGAAGGCATTTACTGCTATCAGAAGAGATCAGAAATGGGGGGAAAAAAAGCCCCAGCAGATTCCACTTTAGCATACAGCAGATGATGTGGTGATGTTTTGTGTATTCCCATTTACAATTTTCAATATAGCAGCTGAAATATCAGCTCTTTATTACTCAAAAGACAATTGGATATAAATGATGTAAGAAGGAAGACAGTGAGTCAGCTATAACTTACCAGAGAGAAGAGAGAGAGAGTGTTAATTGTAACACCCATCACAAAGAAAGTGTGTCATGAGACTCCAGTGTGTAACAGTTTCATGGTTGAAAACATCAGAGTTGGATGAAGTCCAAAGCCTCTTAGGTTATGTTGCAGCCTGCTAAATTTACCACTGTTTTTCATCCTGCTTGTAACCTATCCTCCACCCCAGCAATTTATGACACCATACTCATAGCCTGTACAGTGGTCCATCATGACTCTGATTTGCACATACAGTTTATATTAATTAACATTGTTTTCTAAGAACCTGGCGTAGTACCTGGCTCATGGTAAGTTAGTTCTCCATTATTGTTACTTTAATTATTTTGATGACTAGGAAACAATCCCATTTCAGTACATGCAAGATGTTAACAGGTTAAATGAATATTTTGCTGTCATAGATATAGGAGACAAAGGAGAAATCCTAGCAGAACAAAAAAAGTAAGGTGAAAATACTGCAGAATGGTTAAGCTACAAACTCATTATGCTACTTTTATATTTGTGCTAACAGAATTGTATGTGGATGGGATCTGAAATGTAAACCTGACTTGAGCCAAATTCCCCTGGGATCTAAGGATTGCTGACAACTACTGATATTTATTGCCTTTTTAAACTGAGCGATGAAGGCCTGAAAATAGAGATAAGATCTGTAGATTCAGGAGTACTTTAGTACAACTCTGTTTATTAGCTGTATTTTTGTATATTTCTTCCCACTGATCACATGCACATAACCATGTACAGAAATGCAAATATCATTTCCATCAACTTTTAACATTTTTATATTGCAATTCACAAAGAGTAAAGTGAAGCTACTCTTTAATACATATTTGGGGCAGTCAATTAAAAACTTTAGCTCTCCCTGCAGTAGTGTGATGTCAAGCTCAAGTATTCCTATTTCAGTCTAGAAGGATAATAGTCTGCTTTCATAAAAGTTCAGTTATTTACTCTTAAAATGGAAAGGTATGCATTCTCACTACTTTTAGCTTTTGCATTAAAATAAATTAATTACCCTGGAATGAACTGAAACGTTCATTGAAACCCAACTTAAGACTTGGATAATCTTCAAGGTTCTTAATTGAAAATTAATGGCTCTGTCTTAAAATCCATGTAGTAGAAGCAGCAGCCATCTCAGTAGTGCCTAATACTTGTGGCATAATCTTGTCAACCCTTTCATAGATGGTAGGATTAGAAACAGCTTTCCATTTTCAAGGATCTGAAAAGTCCAGGTTATATGGTATCATTTTGAAAATGAATATTGAGTTAGGACTCCTAAGTTTTGGTTTCAAATTCTGGATCTCCCTTTATCAACCTGCACGACAAAAGAGAAATAACTTAGTTCCTCTGCAGTGTTAATTTTTCATTTGTAACATGTAGCAAATAACCCAGGAACTATTATGTATCATATATTTTATGTTTTATATATATCAAAGTTATACATTAATGTGGTTAAAGTATTTAATAGTTCCACAATATATTCTACCCCTACCCTCCATTCCATCTCCATAGAAACAACCATTTTCAGCTCTTTTCACTGATTTCTTTTGCTGTTTACTGCCATTTCTCTAAATGAATTATCCTGAATATTAATTTCTTAATTTCATTGTTTATTATCTTCCTCGTAGGAAGAGTATTTTGATTTACTCCTGACCCTGCCTTTACCCCCCAGCCCACAGTCACCCTTCTCTTTATTCTCCCTTATCTTCTCAGCTATGTTAGTTCACTTCCTTTTCCTTCACAATATATTGTTTACTATCTGTTTGTTGTTGTTGGCATAGTATGTTAATTTGCTAGGGCTGCTGAAACAAAGTACCACAGACTGGGTGGCCTAAACAACAGAAATATATTTTCTCACAATTCTGGAGGCTTAGAAGTCTGAGATCAAAGTGTCAACAGGGTTGGTTTGTTCTGAGGCCTCTTCTTTGCTCGTAGACTGCTGTCTTCTTCCTGTGTCTACCCATCATCTTCTCTCTGTGCATGTCTGTGTCCAAAATTCCTTTCCTTATAAGGATGTTAGTCATATTATATTAGTGCCCACCCTAATGAACTCATTTTAACTTAATTACCTCTTTTGAGACCTTGTCTTCAAATAGGGTGACATTCTGAGATACTGAGCATTAGAACTTTAACATACGAATTTTGGGTGAACACAATTCAACTATGTAATCCATAGAAAACTGCAAACTTATCACAAATTATGTAAGTCTCCTCTCCAGACATTCAAGCACATCAGCTATTCTGTCCATTTCATCTTCCTCCAAAAGTCTCACATAGAGTACAGAGCTCTGTATATTCAGTACACAGATGCCAGGCAAGGATCCCTCCTGAGCACCATTTTGAGGAGTGCCTTCACCTCTTCCCTGGGATGAATAGCTTATTTCCTGTATAGACCATAGTTTCTTTCTTTTCTTTTTTTTTCATTTTTATTGGAGTATAATTGCTTTACAATGTTGTGTTAGCTTCTGCTGTACAACAAAGTGAATCAGCTATATATATATACATATATCCCCATATCCCCTCCCTCTTGAGCCTCCCTCCCACCCTCCCTATTCCACCCCTCTAGGTGGTCACAAAGCACCGAGCAGCTATGCAGCTGCTTCCCATTCGCTATCTATTTTACATTCGGTAGTGTATATATGTCCATGCCACTCTCTCACTTCGTCCCAGCTTATCCTTCCCGCCCCCCAACCCCACGTGTCCTCAAGTCTGTTCTCTACATCTGTGTCTTTACTCCTGCCCTGACACTAGGTTCATCAGTACTATTTTTCTAGATTCCATATGTATACGCATCAGTGTACGATATTTGTTTCTTTCTTGATTTAATTCCTCATTTTAGAGGAGCACAACTTCTGATAACTTCCTTAAAATAGGTATATGAGAATTTAAAATTTTGAGATTACACAAGTCTGAAAATGTTTATCCTACCCAGGGAAGTAAGTTAAAGTTTGGCTAGGAATAAAATTGTTGGTTCAAGTAATTTTTGTTCTGAATTTTAGAGGCATTACCCCATTGCCTTTTAGTTTTCAGATGATATTACAAAATATGAAAAAAAATAAGTTTTTAGTTTATATGTTAACATATTTTTATTCTCCCTCTTTCTCTGAAAATTCTCAAAAACTTTTCTTTGAGCCCAGTGCTTTAAAAAGTTATGACTAAGAGCCTCACTGAGGAGCCAACTATTACCTTCACTGTGATATGATCGTTATCTATCAAAAAGTTAAGGATCTTCAACTGCAGTTTCTTAATTCTTTCCTTTCATGGTAGTCAGATTCCCCAGAGAAATCTCTAAAATCCTTCTGCTTGGCAGGGGAGGGCCTGGTTGCTACAATTCTAGATTTCTGGGAGAAGAAGGCCATTTATATTACCATCTGGTACGCACATGTTCATTAATCCTTCTTTTTTCAGCACCCTCAATTGTGGCTGATGTTACAAAAGCCAGATACCCTCAATTGTATCTCTATCAGAGACTAAACTCACAGGTTTTGCCAGGAGGAGCAAAATGAAGGAGGAGCTGGGAATTCAAATTCCTTAAAACAACCTTTCAAATCATCCTTCAATTTTTAATGTTTTTTATTGTGGCAAAGTATACATAAGATAATATTTATTGTTTAGCCATTTTTAAGTGACTAGTTCAATGGTGGTAGGTATATTCACATTGTTGTACAATCGTCACTGCTAATCACCCCCAGAGTTTTTTTTATTTCTTTTTTTTTTCCCCATCTTTCCAAACTGGAACTCTATAGCTGTTAAACAATGTAATCCCTATTCCCCACTATCCCAAGTCCCTGGCAACCACCATTCTATTTTTTACCTCAATAAATTTCACTACTCAAGCTAACTCATGTAAGTGGAATCAGGCAACATTTGTTCTTTTGTAACTTGCATATTCACTTAGCACAATGCCTACAAGATTCATCCATGTTATGTTGTAGCATGTGTAGAATTTCCTTCCTTTTTAAGGCTGAGTAATATTCCATTATGTGTATATACGACGTTTTGTTTATCCATTCATCCACTGATGGATATGTACATTGCTCTGACCTTTTGGCTGTTATGAATAATGCTTCACTAAACATGGTGTATAAAAATCTGTTCAAGTCCCTGCTTTCAACTCTTTTGGTGTATATCCAGAAGCAGTATTGCTAGATCATATGGTAATTCTATTTTCAATTTCTTTCTAATTTAATTTAATTTATTTATTTTGGCTGCATTGGGTCTTCGTTGCTGCGTGCGGGCTTTCTCTAGTTGCAGCAAGCAGGGGCTACTCTTCATTGCGGTGCGTGGGCTTCTCATTGCGGTGGCTTCTCTTGTTGCGGAGCATGGGCTCTAGGTGTGTGGGCTTCAGTAGTTGTGGCATGCAGGCTCAGTAGTTGTGGCTCAAGGCCTCTAGAATGCAGGCTCAGTAGTTGTGGTGCACGGGGTAAGCTCCCTGGCATGTGGGATCTTTCCCAGACCAGGGCTCGAACCCATGTCCTCTGCATTGACAGGTGGATTCCCAACCACTGTACTGCCAGGGAAGCCATCTATTTTCAATTTTTTAAGGAACTACCATACTGTTTTCTGTAGTGCCTGTTTGATTTTATTGATACATTATCCATGAGCAATGCACATGTGTTTTCGATTTTCCTGCATCCTTGTCAATACTTCTTGTTTTCTTTTTCTTTTCTTCTTTATTTTTAGTGTTAGCCATCCTAATGGTTGTTAGGTGATATCTCATGATGGTTTTAATTAGTATTTCACTAATGTTTAGTGATTTTGAGCACCTTTCATTATGCTTACTGACTACTTGCATATCTTCTTTGAAGAAATATCTACACAAGATGTTTGCCAATGTTTAAATTGCTTCGTTGTGTTGTTATTGAGTTATAGGAGTTCTTTATATATACTGGACATTAAGTCCCTTACCGTATATATATAATTTTCAAATACATTGTGCCATTCTGTGGGTTATTTTTTCCTCTGATAATAGTATTCCTGATGCACAAAAGTCTTTAATTTTGATAAGCTCAGTTTATCTATTTTTCTTTGTTTTGTCCTCTGTGCTAGGTGTCATATCCAAGAAATTATTGGCAAATCCAGTGTTATGAAGCCTTTGTCCTATTTTTTTCTGAGACTTTGATTGTTTTAGCCATTACATATAGGTCTTTGATCCATTCAAGTTAAATTTTATATATGGTATAAAATAAATGTCCAACTTTAGTTCTTTAAATGTGCATATCCAGTTTTCCCAACACAGTTTGCTAAAATGACTATCCTTTTCCCCAGTGAATAGTCTTTGTACCCTTGTCAAAAATCATTTGATCTTGTATGTGAGGGTTTATTTCTGGGCTTTTTCTTCTATTCTATTTGTTGATATACCTGTCTTTGTCTGTACCCTGACACACTTTTGATTACTGTAGCTTTGTAGTAAATTTTGAAATCAAAATGTGAGACATCCACCTTTGGTCTTTTTTTAGATGTATGGCTCTTTGAGGTCTCCTGAGATTCTGTATGAATTTTAGGATGAAATATTTTTTTCATTCAAAACATTGTTGAGATTTTGGAACATATCACATTGAATCTATAGATTGATTTGAGTAGTGTTGACATCTTAACAATATTAAGTTTTCTATTCCATGAATGCTTGGTGTCTTTATACTTGTGTCTTATGTAATTTCTTTCAGCTTGTTTTTGTAGTTTTCAGTTTACAAGTTTTTGGATCACTTGGTTAAGTTTATTCCTAAGTGTTTTATACTTAGGTGTTGTCTACAAGTATCCCTTTTTATGTTGTGAGTTTCTTACCAAATTGACTTAGCTCTAGTTATTTTTTCTGCTTTTTTTTCCCCTTTTAACCTTTATGGTATAATAAAGTGTTTAAAAGCCTTCACTGATAAATATTTGAAATTTTCTGATTTTGTATGTCGATTTATCACCTTACTAAAAGTTTTGTGTTTGTTTGCCTTTTTGGTTTTGGTAGAATCACTCATTTCACCATTTCTTATAAAGCAGGTCTAGTGTTGATGAACTCCCTCTGCTTTTGTTTTTCTGGGAAAGTTTTTATGTCTCCTTCATATTTGAATGATAACTTTGCTGGATAGAGTATTCTTGGGTGACAGTTTTTATCTTTCAGTATTTTGAGAATGTCATTCCACTCCCTCCTGGCCTGTAGAGTTGTTGTCGAGAAATCTGCTGATAGCCTAATGGGGGTTCCTTTGTAATTTATCATCCTTTTTACCCTGGCTGCCTTTGAAATCCTTTTCTTTTTTTTTTTTTTTTTTTTTTTTTTTTGGTCATGACTTTTGCCACTTTTAATATAATGTGTCTTGGAGAAGGTCTTTTTGCATTGAGGTAATTAGGTGTTCCCTTAGCATCATGGACTTGTAATACAGTTTCTTCCCCACGTTTAGGAAGTTCTCAGCTATTATTTCTTTAAATAAACTCTCTGCTCCCTTCTCCCTCTCTTCTACTTCTGGGATATCCATTACCCTAATGTTGCCCTTTCTGAAAGAATCCAATAGCTCTTGTACAATTTTGTATTTTTTAAATGTCTTGTTTCTCTTTCCTGTTCTACTTGTATCATTTCTAGATTTCTATCCTCCAGCTTGCTAATTCTCTCTTCCATATGGTCTGCTCGATTTCCAGTATTTCTAGTGCATTCTTCATCTCACTGATTGAGTTCTACAGCTCCAGGAATTCTGTTTGGTTCTTTATTAGAGTTTCAATCCCTTTGGTAAAGTATTCCTTCTGTTCATTAGTTTTATTCTTGAGTTCACTGAACTGCCTTTCTGAGTTTCGCTGTAGCTCTTTTGACTTTCTACGTGACAGCTATTTTGAATTCTCTATCAATTAGATTACAATATTTTATGGATTTAAGTTTGATTTCTGGGGAATTGTCATTTGTGTGTGTGTGTGTGTGTGTGTGTGTGTGTGTGTGTGGTATGATGTTGCTGTAGTTCTTCATGGTGCTTGATGAGTTGTTCCTCTGCCGACACATTTGAAGTAGTGAAAACCTTTACACTTGATATTAATGATTCAATGGGTTAGAAATTAGAGGCCTTTCTTTTGTTTCCCAGTGGTGGTGTTATAGCAAAAGTTTTAGGTTACTTTTACCTGAGCTGCCTCTTGGTCATATTGGAGAGTTGACACTTTCCATCCTGTACCACCTCTGCCAAGGGTATCACCCTGTACTCTCTTTGTTGCTTCTTGTGCCTCTGGGGTCATGGATGCTTTGTTGGTGCCAAAGTCTCTGGTGTTGCCACCTGGGGCACTTCATTGTTTCTCTGGTCCTCTGAGTCACATGCTCTGCTGCCTCAAAGATTGGGACAAGGTTTGCAGGGATCTGGGGTCACATGAGCACCTTTGCCATGTCCAGTGTTATAAGGTTTACGGGCCCTGCCACTGTCGGTAAGGGGAGTTTGGGGTCAGAGTTATGGGCACCTCAGCATTTGTTGCTCATTTACCTGTGCCCATGGGTGTCAATGCTGCCAAGAGTCTGGAGTCATATGTTACTGCTTCCCCTGCTACTACTGGCTTCTCTGGGGTTATGAGCTAAGCTGTCACAGCCTGAGAACTAGGATTGCAGGCACCATCTTTCTTGTTCCCCTGGTCCTGCCTCCTCTATGTGTTCTAATTCATCCACCTTTAGTGTGGAATTCTCTGGATCCAGGTATGTTGGGCAGAGATACTTCTGTTGCCTCGTGAATGCTTCCTGCTTGTAGATTGAGGAGGAGAAAGAGGTAAGGGAAGCATTTCACTCTACCATTTTGCTGACCTCACTCTCCTCTAAAAGTTTTTGACTTAAAGTCTATTTTGTCCGTTATTAGTTTGGATACTCCTGCTTTCTTTTGGTGACTGTCTGCATGGAATGTATCTTTGCATCTTTCCACTTTCAACCTATGCATGTTTTCAGGTCTAAACTGAGTCTGTTGTAGACAGCACATAGTTGCATACAGTTTATTCATTCTGCCAATCTATATATTTTGATTAGGAAGTTTAATCCATTTACATTTAAAGTAATTACTAATAGGGAAGAGTTTATTATTTCCATTTTGTTATTTGTTTTCTGTATGTCTTATAGAATTTCAGTCCCCATTTCCTCCATTTTTGTCTTCCTTTTGTGTTTAGTTGATTTTGTGTTTTCATTCCTTTCTCATTTGCTTTTGTGTATATGCTATAAATTACTATGGGGTTACAAATAAGAGCCTAAAGTTACAAAAATCTGTTTCAAACTTATGCCAACCTAATTTCAATTGCATATAAAAGCTCTAGTCCTTAAAACCTTTGTCCTCTTTTATGTTATTGATGGTACAAATTATACCATTATATATTGTATATCCATTAACATAAAGTTATAAATACCTTATGATTTTGTCTTTTAAATCCTGTAGAAGTATAAAAAGTGAAGCTACAAACAAAACTTGTAATAGTACTGGTTTTACATTTGTCCATGTATTTATCTATAACAGAGAACTTTTCCCCCCTATGCTTCAAGTTACTGTGTAGTGTTGTTTCATTTTAACTCTAAGGGCTTCCTTTAGTATTTCTTGTAGAACAACTTAACAGGTAATAAACTCCCTCAATTTTTCTCTGTTTTGGAATGTCTTAATTCCTCCCTGATTTTTTTTTTTTTTTTTTTTTTTTTGCGGTACGCGGGCCTCTCACTGCTGTGGCCTCTCCCGTTGCGGAGCACAGGCTCTGGACGCGCAGGCTCAGCGGCCATGGCTCACGGGCCCAGCCGCTCCGCGGCATGTGGGATCTTCCCGGACCGGGGCATGAACCCGTGTCCCCTGCATCGGCAGGCGGACTCTCAACCACTGGGCCACCAGGGAAGCCCCCTCCCTGATTTTTGAATGAATGTTTTTCCGGATGCAGAATTCTTGAGATTTTTTTTCAGCACTTAAAATACAGGCAGACTTTGGAGTTATTGTGGGTTCTGTTGCAGACCCCTACAGTAAAGCAAATATAAAAATTAGGCAAGGGCTTCCCTGGTGGTGCAGTGGTTGAGAGTCCGCCTGCCGATGCAGGGGACACGGGTTCGTGCCCCGGTCCGGGAAGATCCCACATGCCGCAGAGCGGCTGGGCCTATGAGCCGTGGCCGCTGAGCCTGTGCTCTGCAATGGGAGAGGCCAAAACAGTGAGAGGCCCACATACCGCAAAAAAAAAAAAAAAAGGCAAATATCACAATAAAGTGAGTCACACAATTATTATTTTTTTTATTTCTTAGTGCATTTAAAAGTTATGTTTACACTATACTGTAGTACATTAAGTGTGTAAAGCTTTATGTCTAAAAAAACAATGTACATACCTTAACTTTAAAATGCTTTATTGTTAAAAAATGCTAACCATCATCTGAGTCATCACTGAGTCATAATTATTTTTTGCTGGTAGAGGGTCTTACCTTGATGCCAATGACTGCTGACTAATCAGGGTTGTGGTTGATGAAGGTTGGGTGACTGTGGCAATTTCTGAAAATAAGACAACAGTGAAGTTTGACGCTTGGATTGGCTCTTTCTTTCACAAACAAACTCTCTGTAGCATGCAATGCTGTTTGACAGCATTTTACCCACAGAACTTCTTTCAAAATTGAAATCAGTCCTCTCAAACTCTGCTACTGCTTTGTCAACTAAGTTGATGTAATATTCTGAATACTTTGTTGTCATTTTAACAATCTTCAGAGCCTTTTCACCAGCAGTAGATTCAATCTCAAGAAACTACTTTCTTTCCTCATCCATAAGAAGCCACTTCTCATCTGGTAAAGTTTGACCACAAGATTATAACAAACCAGTCACATCTTCAGGCTCCACTTCTAATTCTAGTTCTCTTCCTGTTTCCACCACATCTCCAGTTGCTTCCTCCACTGAAGTCTTGAACTGTCCTAAGTTTTCCATGAGAGATAGAATCTAATGCTTCCAAACTCCTATTAATGTTCAGATTTTGACTTTTCCCATGAATCAAAATTGTTTTTAATGCAATCTAGAATGGCAAATACTTTCCAGAAGGATTACATTTACTATGCCCAGATCCATCAGAGGAATCACTGTCTATGGCAACTATAGCTTTACGAAATATCAATCTTAAAGAATGAGTTGAAAGTCAAAATTACTCCTTGATCCCTGGGTTGCAGAATGAATGTTGTGTTAGCAAGCATGAAGAGAATCTCGTTGAACATCTCCATCAGACCTCTTAGACGACCAGGTGCATTGTCAAGAAACAGTAATATTTTGAAAGAAATCTTTTCTTCTGAGCAGTACGTCTCAACACTGGCCTTAAAATATTCAGCAAAACATCTTGTAAACAGATGTGCTATCATCCAGGCTTTGTTGCTTAATTTATAAAGCACAGACAGAGTAGATTTAGCATAATTCTTAGCAACCCTAAAATTTTCAAAATAGTCGGTAAGCATTGACTTCAACTTCAAGTGACCAGCTGCCTTAGCCCCTAACTAGAGAATGAGCCTCTCCTTTAAGCTTTGAAGTCAAAGGCATTGACTTCTTCTCTCCAGCTATGAAAGTTCTAGATGGCATCTTGCAATTTTAGACTGTTTCATCTACACTGAAAATCTTCAGTGTAGCCACCTTCATGAATTACCTTAGCTAGATCTTCTGGGCAACTTACCACAGCTTCAACATCATTACTTGTTGTTTCACCTTCACTTTCATATTATGGAGATGACTTCATTCCTTAAACTGCATGCCCCAACCACTGCCAGATTCATACTTCTGGAGTTTCCTCAACTCTCTCAACCTTCATTGAATTGAAGAATAGTTGGGGCCTTGCTCTGGATTAGGTTTTGGCTTAAGGGAATATTGTGGCTGGTTTGATCTTCTAGCTAGACTGCTAAAACTTTCTCCATATCAGCAGTAAGGCTGTTTCACTTTCTTATTCATGTTTTCCCTGGAGTAGCACTTTTAATTTCATTCAAGAGTTTTCCTTTGCATTCACAACTTATCTAACTGTGCAAGAGGCCCAGCTTTTGCCCTATCTTGGCTTCAGGTATGCCTCTCTCACTAAACTTAACGTCTAGCTTTTGATTTAAAGTGAGAGACATGTGGCTTTTCCTTTCACTTGAACACTTAGAGGTCATTATAGGGTTATTAATTGGCCTAATTTCAATATTATTGTGTCTCAGGGAATAGGGAGGCCAAGGAGTGAGAGCAATGGGGGGAATGGCTGGTTGGTGGAACAGTCAGAACACACACAACATTTATTAAGTTTGCCATCTTATATGGTTTGTGGCACTCCAAAACAATTACAATAGTAACATCAAAGATCACTGATCATAAAACACTATAACAAATATAAGAATAATGAAAAAAGTTTTAAATAGTGTGAGAATTACCAATATGTGACAGAGAAATGAAGGAAAAACTGCTGTTGGAAAAATGGCTCCAACAGACTTGCTTGATGTGTTTGCCGCCAAACTTCAGTTTGTAAAAAACAGGGTATCTGTGAAGCACAAAAAAATGAGATATACCTATATGTCATATTCTTTTGGCTTGCTAAATTTCTGCTGAGTAATCTGCTTAGAATCTATTGAGGATGCCTTATATGTGATGGTCACTTTTCTCTAGATACCTTCAAGATTCTCTTTTTGTTTTTCAAAATTTTGATTATAATATGTATCAGTGTGCATTTCTTTGGCTTTCTCCTCTGTAGAGTTCATTGACCTTCTTGGACTTGTGCATCCATGTATTTTCTCAAATTTGGAAATTTTAGTCCATTATTTCTTTAAACAATCTCATTGTTCCTTTTCTTTCTTCTTCTGAGACTCCCTTAATATATATTGGTCCCCTTGATGGTGTCTTATAAGATCCTGAGGCTTACTTTTCTTCATTCTTTTTTCTTTTTTTCCTCATAATTGAGAATTTCAAATGACCTGTCTTCAAGTTCACTGATTCTATATTCTGCCTGTTTGAAACTCATGTTGCACACTTGTAGTGAGCATTTCAGTTCAATTATTGCATTTTTTAAGCTCCAGAAATTCTGCTTTTTTATAGTATCTATCTTTGTTGATACTTTTATTTCCTTCATATTTAATTTCCTCATTTCCTTTAGTTCTTTGTTTTCCTCTAAAACATATTTAAGACAATTGTTTAAAATTTTTTTTTCTAATAAATCCAATGCCTGTATTTCTTCAGTGACTGTTTCTGGTGATTTATTTTGTTCCTTTGAATAGGCCATGTTTTCCTATTTATTTGTACACATTGCAGTATTTTGTTGAAAATTGCAACAGATTTTGCAGAAAGGAAATTGTGAAAATTTTGAAAAGTCAGCTCTTATTTCAGTTTTCAGACTTACTCCTGCCATAGAACATCTTCACTAATCAGCCTATTGTGAAGTCTTAAGGGCTTCTTGGGTAATTTGGAGGCATATTTTTTCCCCTGGTCTTTTGATTATGATATTTTTCCCCAGCTCCCCTGTATACACGGCTGCTTTTAAATGTCTTGGATTTCCTAAGAGTCTTATCCTGACTTCTCTTGGGGCCTTAGCTATTCTGTGGTATTCCTTAATCAGTAGTCACAGGCATCTGAGGTCTTGTTGTGTGCTTGTGGTTTTCACAAACCATGACCACTGCTTCCCACAGTTTCCCCTTGCCTGAGATTTGAGCTTTGCTGTTTTGATATCTGCTCTCTGAGTTGGCTGACACAGAGACCAATTAGGCAACCCCTAGACAAGTTATAATATTGCTCATTAGATTTGCTCTGCACCTGCTGGCTCACAGTATAGAACTGGGATGAGACCACTGCTTTTCCCAAAGCACACTGAGCCATGGATAGAAGGTAGGAAAATTACAAATCAAAATGCCACAAAATTTCCTACCATTTTGAATGTGACTTTTTCTTCTCTGGATATTCATTTGTTTGCTGTAGATCCTTGACTGAATACCAGAGCTCCTATAAAGCTATTTTTACCAGTCTCTAGTTGTATACTTAATATTTCCATAGGGAAAAATGGCCTGGAACTTTGTAGGCCACCATTTTGTTGATGTTCTCATTTCTTTAGTTTTTGGTCTTTTCACTCCTACTTCTCAAAAGTACCAGATTTTTTGACATTAATCTGGTGAATTATCAGCCTTCCTGGTACGGCTTAGCATTAGGGTCTTTTGTAGATCTTCTAAACATTTACCATTAAGCCACTTGTTTTCTATCCTTACTTTTATTGCTGTTATTGCAATATCTGATCTACCCATTGTTATGTGTTTATATATTTTTAAATTACATTTCTATTGTATTCATGACATTTCAAGTGGGAAGATATGTAGAAGTTTGTGTGTAAAATTATTTTCTACCTGGATATCTACTAAATAACATCATTAAAAAAATTGTCAAGACTGTTGCTATACAGAAATGGTTTTGGTCTTATTTAAAAAGCTAGAAGCACACTGTATAATATTATAAATTGTAGGGTTTTTTATATCACATTGACATTTGATTCTGTCAATAAATTCAGAAAAAGACAGCATCATTTAAGCACTTAGAACTCAACACGTAAGTGCCAACATCTGAGTAAGAGAGTGGGAATGGTTGAACCAAGAGAAATGAATGCTGGAAAGTGGGGATAGGAAAAAAATAACAATTAGAGAAGGTAGAAAAATATCAAATACCAAAGTGGTTGAAAACACAAGAAAGGTGGAGAACTGAAAGCATGAGAAGAGGTACATTGTCGGGAGAGTGACTTGGATTATGATCACTAATTATCTTAGTCTCTTTCTAAGTCTCTCTAAGCAGGAGCATATATTAAAAGTGAGAATTAGCGTTTCCCTGGTGGCGCAGTGGTTGAGAGTCCGCCTGCCGATGCAGGGGACACGGGTTCGTGCCCCGGTCCGGGAAGATCCCACATGCTGCAGAGCGGCTGGGCCCGTGAGCCATGGCCGCTGAGCCTGCGCATCCGGAGCCTGTGCTCCGCAACAGGAGAGGCCACAGCAGTGAGAGGCCCGCGTACAAAAAAAAAAAAGTGAGAATTAGCTAAGTATAACTGAAATTGCAGAAATAATATTTCATAAGAAATGCATCATCCTTCAATTCCCTTACACAATGACTCAATGGAGATTTTTAAATGCCTTTTAAAAAGTAAAACCTTGTTTTTTAACTTAAATTTCTATACCATAAGAAATGGTAGCCTTATACATAGTAAAGGTAGGAGATAAAATGTTTATGTTAAAGCATCTTTAAAAATGAGACAATCTATATCCTTTAATCATATGGTGATTCACAACTGGAGAATACTTTCGGAGAAGTCAAAATAAAATGCTAGCTACAGTATGCTTCTTGAATAATAATTATTTTTATTTATTAGCACAGTAGTAATTACCCAGGTATGTTCAATTCTGTTAAATATACTGCATATTGTAAAAATCTGAAAGTGATAGTAATTAGTATTCAGACAGTGTTAAAGTAAGTTAACACACATTGGTATTACTGTAGTAACTTGATTAGATGGCATGCTACCTATTACCTTAATTATTCTGCTTATTGATGTAATGCCAAAATTTCTGCTCTTTTATCAATTGGAGCACCTAAACCACAATTACTCTATACAATACCTAAAACTGTTATCTTTCCTTATTGGTACAATGCCTCTTGACAGTGTGATAACATGCCTCTGTGAGTTTTGGCAATCTGCCATAAAGCAGTGCTATTTGCAAAAGGAGAAATCTTGTCTCTCTGTGTGTCTTTGTATACTTTATGCTCAGGAGCAGAAAATCATTTACATATTCCTATGCCAGGCTGATACACTTGCAGGCTGTTTTGAGGTTTGAAACTGAAAACAATGCTATTCAACATAGAAGGGACAAATATTTCAAAACATCACGTTTTGAAGTATTTCTGGAAGTGGAACTGTTTTTTCCTGAATGTTACACACCCCAACCAGCCTTGACAGAATCTTCCATCTGACACATGAGCAGGTAATGCCTTCCTCATCATAAACTTGTACCTTTGGGATTCCTGTCTTTGGTTGTATCACATTTCAATTAATGTGGAAATGTTTGCTCAAGCAAATGTTTCTAATATTTTCAAACCTTTAAGTAAAATATAGTCTGTTAAACTCAGACCCTTTTCTTTTCCTTCATCAGGGAAGTATGAGACATTGCTCTCTAAAATTGTTTTTCACTTATAAATCACAATGAGCAGAGCAGTAGTAACAATACTTTTCCAAATATGTTCTGGAATGAGACAGGGAAAAGGAGGGGGAGTGGAAGGAGGAGAGAGGAGAGGGAGAGAGAGAGGGAGGGAGGGGGAGAGAGGGAGAGAGAGAAGGAGATGATAATTTAAAATAATCTGTTGTAACTAGGACTTGAAAACTTTTCTTCATATCTGGGTCACACTATTATTGATGCCCTGCAGGGAACCAGTTCTGGCAAAGTATGTATTTTTTTAATTTCTTGTTTTTTTATTACATTTCATTATGAAAATTTTCAAACATGTATAAAATTAGAGAGAACAGCATAATCAACTTTACAAACATATCACCTGAATTCAGTTGCTCTTAACATTTTGCCATATTTGCGTCAATGTTTTTTGTCCTAATGTAATCTAAAGCAAATACCAGATCATCATGACACATTACCCCTAAAAACTTTAATACACCTATTTAAAATGTGAGAAAATTTGGACATAGCAGTGACTTGTTTATATATCCAAAATATATTTTTGGCCCTTATTTTTAACAACCTCTTCATAGCATTTGACCTCATGACTATATTCTCCTTCTTAAAAACCTGCCCATGTCTCTTTTCTGGTTTTTCTCCTTCCTTCCTCCTGGGTACATTTCTTTCAGTCTTATTCTTACATTCTTTTCGCCCTACCCTTACCTATGGACACACATTTTAATTATGTGATAAATCTGGGTTTCAACCTACAACATCTGTTCATTTTATATCAGGGATTTGTAACTACCAGTTGGAGCAGGGAGGGAGAAAGGGAGTGAAGGGCAATAAACAGTTTTAAAAATATAACAAATGATATTATGGAATTATCCCTTCTAAAAACCATGCATGTAAAGAATGCTTCCACATAAACCCATGTGCTGTCATTTTCCTCATGTACGTGTACTACCCCAAGTATATTCTAATATCCCCATAATTCTAACCTTCAGTCTCTGTGCAACTTTTGTGGAATATTGTTACCAAGCTTAAACTGCCATCATCCAAGAAAAGAAATAGGACAGGATCCGTGGTCATTCATAAAAGTTGCCATACAATTATTTGGAACAAGGGTCTTTGCAGATGTAATTATGAGATCAAGATAAGATCATCCTGGATTTAAGGTGTACCCTAAATCCAGTAACTATCGTCCTTATGAGAGAAAACCAAAGAGGGATTTAAGATCCAGAAGCAGCAAAGAAAGAAGGAAATGTAAAGACAGAGACAGGGACTGGATTACGTCACAAGCCCAAGAAGACCTGGAGCCACCAAAACCTGAATGAGATGAGGAAGGATTCTTCCTAGAGCCTTCAGCTGGAGCATGGCCCTGCCACCACCTTGAATTCTGACTTCTGGCCTCCAGAACCATGAGAGAATAAATTTATGTAGTTTTAAGCCATGCAGTTTATAGCAATTTGTTACAGAAACCATAGGAAACTAATACACAACTGAAAATACTAAAAAGATTGCTGCAACACAAATACTGTCAATGTGTACAGTACACCTGACTCATAAAAATATGACAGCAGTAGGAAACAGGAAAAGAATGGAAAATTGCAGCACTGCTTGAAAGAGTATTTTAAACATCTGGTTAGAAATTAAGAACAATTTACTAAAATCGATGTGCATTTAGGGAATAAATGAAATTGTTTTGAAATTGTTTTGTGATATATATATTTTTTCCTAACACAAGGGAGTAGTCATAAGGCTTGATGGGATTCCCGGGGGAGGAGAGGCCTCTTCCTATGTACAGTCTTTTTTTTTTTTTTCTAGACAAAACTATTGCACACCCAAATCAGAAGTGATAATTTCAATGGTGAACACCAGGGAGGGAGATATGCCAGGTAGGAAAAGAAGCTATTGATGAAAATTGCTTGTGCTGCTGAAGAGAGGGAAAGCTGCTTAGAATATGTTGTGCACCAGAGATGAGACTTAAAAATGAAATACACCTTTAAGCGTAATTTAAAATGAATAGTTTGTGTTCTTGCTGAAGGACTCTGGAAGAATATTACTGTAACAAATTGCTATATTTAATTCTTGGCTAGCAGCCAGGTGTAGGTCAGACATGAAATTCTTCTATTAAAATAACCACTACCAAGGGAAAAAAGAACCTCATGCTTAGAGACACACAAATACACATATCATACTGTATGTAACTCGATGGTCATTATTTCATGGTGACCAGACAACACAACATGTGACAAAAAGTGTCCAGGGTCTCTTGACTAGTGAGTGATAACAATGGGATACCTACGATTACTGACACTTCTCTAACAGATATTTCACCATGAACTATTCACTGCTGTCTTTGGGCTGTAGTATTTCTGAGCATTCAGGAGAATTTAGCAGCTCAGGGAGTACAACCAGACACAGCATGCTGATGCCCAGGGAAACCAAAGGAATCCAATCCTGGGCAGGCAACCCTGCCTCCCAGCAACCCTCTGATGACATGTGGGAAGTCTCTCTGCTGAGAGTTAATGTGTAATAGACATTATTGTTTGAAAATGGAAATCAGAGTGATTCAACAGCCACCTTTCTTTTCATAGCTTTTTTTCCCTTTTAAACTGAGATGTTTTTGATTTTGTTGAATTAAATAGTATAGGAAGCAATCTGCTGCTGTCACCTGCAGTGCTTTTGTTAGATTAATGATATCAACAGGTTGTATAGACTGGTGTTCATTAGAGTAATGTTAGGCATTACAAATAAAAGAGTATTAAGCATTAAAATATATCCTACTGGCATCAGTCTCTGTCTAGAAAAGTATCATTTAGCTGACTAACTGATATTGGTTTTTATATAAAACTTACTAACATGTTAGAAAGGATTTGCAATTCCCAGAGCTTTTATAACGTCAGTGATGGGGCACATTATTAGATGCAGAACCTTTGTGGAATATTGTTACCAACCTTAAACTAACATCATGCAAGAAACAAAATAGGTCAGGCTACCCAGTTATTCATCAAAGTTGCTATACAATAAGATGGTCATTTTGTTTATGTCTGAAATATCATCTGAGCCCTTTGATTAAATCAAGTTTGGAAACCAACAGCCAGTGGGTTAATGGAGGCCTGAAGTTGTGTTTTGTTTGATCTGAGTGTTTTTTAGTACCTTGCCAACATCTATTGATAAAATGATCATATGAGTTCATCTCCAAATCCCAAATTCCAGCTTCTTATGAATGAATTAGAATATCTGGGCACACTCGGGCCACATGCCCACTTGAATATTATTGGCTGGAACTCCATGGTGGCTTACACTTTTAGAAAGGGCACATTATTTTTCCACTTTGCCACCATCCCCTTACTGCTTGTCACATCACATGTGTTGGTTCCTCTTCATCATTTGACTAGCAAGATAACCTGACCATTTGACTTGTTTATGTTATCTGTATGGCCTCTACAACAATGACATTCTAAGGGCCTGGTCTAAATTCTTATTTGAGGATATGTCACCTCCACAAGGCTGTGCTTTTTCAGGCCACATGATTGTGTTCAGTGGATTAGGTATCCCAAGTCCTAAAGAAAGATTCTAAATGGGTAACTTACGCTCTCAGACAAGTCAGACACCTTTAATCCCAACTCCTAATGTTCTCACTCTAGACATGCTACTAGCTTGTTGGTCTCAATAATTCTGTCAATTAGAATTGAGAGTGTTAAGCAATTTGAGAAGAAATTTGCCTGCTGAAGTGATAATGCCAATTTGATGACTAGTGGATTACAGAAGAAGGTGGTTTGGTGGCCTTTCCTAGTGCAGACCCTGGACCCTCTTTGTCCCCTATACCCCAGTCCTGCCAAGCCCTTTCCTATTCATCTGACATGTCAAGCTCATCCCACCTTAGGGTGGGAAAACACTAACTGTTTTTGTTTTTCTGCTGAAAACAGCTCTTTCTCTACCTTTCCTCTGGATGATTTCTCTTCATTCTTCACTTTTCAGCTCAAAGGCTCATTCTATATCAGCGCACATATGCCACTCTTTCCTCCCAGGTTTAATTGCATCATCCTGTTTTGTTTTCTTCAAAGCATTTAAGATCTTCTTAATATACTTAGTTTATATATTTGTTTATTATTTGGTATTGTCTCTCAGAAGAATGTAAACTCCCTGAGAACAAGTATTAAACACAGGATGAATGTGTGAAAGAGTGAGTGAATGACATGGTGAACTGTGACATTGAACGGGAGAGGAGGACTATTCTAATGCTCTAGAGCTATAGATTTATCAAGTCCACAGATGTTTGAACCAGATCGGGCATAAGACCCATTAGACGTATGTAGTTTTGTCACTCAAAGTGCTGTTCCTTGAACTGCTTATTAATGGCCCATGACAAGACATGGAATATACAACAGACAGTATATCCACACACTACTTCCTTTGTTGAGAAATTTTTTTCTGAAAAAAAAAAAAGAAAGCTCAGTTGAACACAACAGTGTGCCTAGTGATGTAATTAATTTACATCCTAACACAATCTTATCACACTGCAAGGTAGTAACTGAAGACTAACATCTACCCAAAGACAACTCTTTATGTAGCACTGGTTTACACATATTTTTTTTTTTAAATCCAATTTTAAAAGAACACTTGAATCATGAAGTAGGTTTTAAGAGAGAAAATATCTTCACTATAAGGGAAAGGATATTTGCATGACAGTAAGTTTCTTTGTGAATCTATTATACTTTCTGTGGAAATAAGCCCTTCATTAAAAGGGACGGTAAATTAAAGAGGGCAGAAAAGGGGTGTGAATAGGAGGGTCAGGAAAGAGAACACACTTAGGAAACACTAAAGAGCATACTCACTTAAAACAAATAATACAATGAAACAAATTGATTTGAGCTGTAATAATTTTCAGAAGCCACATAATCAGTAATCTTGTAGCTTAAAAAAAATAAGTTGAGAGCTGAATCTGAAATATATTTTCCATACAAGCTTTTGAGAGAGTAATCAGTTGAATTATTTTATCTATTTCTAAGAGTGTCAGAGAAGACAATTTTAATTTTAACTTCAATAAAAACCCAAAATTTATTAGTAGAATCATAACAAAGCTGAATATGTTATTCTTCTTTGGCCAGCTCTGATCTCTTAAAGTCACTTGACAATTTCTATGGCAGATTAAATACGTGTATAGGTAAGGCTTGCATAACTCAATCATATTCTTTTTCTAACCTAGCCATTTTTTCATTTGAAAATTCTTCAGGATAACCTACCAAAGTGGCAGTGGCCTAAAAATAAAGTTTTCTCTCCTTTCTATTTGGTATTTTCTCTGGTTTTCTGGATAATTGTGAGAATGTTTCCAACTGATAAATGTTCTCAGAAGTCAGAGAACCAGTAGAGAGGAATTAGGGGCTTGAGAATCTAGCTATATAGGACATTTCCAAATACAAGTAATAAATGAATGAGGGTACAATCAAATAGACTTTTTAAAGTCAATTCCTTTTTGAGAAATAGATTATCTGTCTAAGTGAATTCCCCTTTTAACATTAAAAGCCAGCTTCCAGATAGGTCTGATCCATTCATTCACTGGCCACTAAATGGCATTGACGAATTACACTTTCTAATCACCAGCATTGGCAATGATAAATCTCTTCGACTTCTTGCTTTGCAAAGAGATTGGATTTGGTAAAGTAACTGCTGCCCCAACCATATCTTTAGCGATGCAAGCAATCTAACTCTCTACCTTTGAAATACTAGTTTCTCTTTATTCAAAGTCCTGATGAAACAAAACGCACTGTTTTGATTTATGAGAAAGTATATTTAATTATGGCCCCTGAGTGTACCAGACCTCAGTTGGTCACCTTAAAAAATGCAGTCAACTAGTTGCAGAGTATTGAAAGTGTGGATTCTCCAGGACAAATCCTATTGATTTGTCGGAAAAAAAAAATTAATGAAAGCCTCCCTGTGCTACTTTTCTATTAGTATTTTACAAATGTCGTCAACTCCTTGAGTCAAGAATAGAATACAAACACAGTAAATTTGCACGTGTCTTTTCCTTGCTTTCTTTGAAGTACCTTTATTGCATGTTTTCTGATTCATTCCATTTCCAACTTATGAAAGAGAGACAATCTGTAGTGGCCTAAATGAGGCAGAGTAACTATCCCTTGATTTACATGAAGAGATGAGTTCTCAGACAAAACAATTAAAGCAACAATTTTCTTCTTGCCGTGACCAGCAATAATAACTGATGCAAGATATTTGATTGGTTTTCAAGTTCTGCTGGTTTTCTTTGTCTCCTTTGTGGATTGATTTCATGTGTAGTGGCTGAATATAGAATTCAGACCTAACAGTAGTATGATAAATTGCTATACCAGGGAGTCATTATCTTTCTCCACTGGAACTAATGGGCAATAGCCACAGGGACTCAAAACAACACTCGACCAACCTTTACCATGGTCACAGTATGCATAGGAAATACGAATTGCTTTCCCCTTATAAAATTAAGATAGTATAGAGCACCTCTGACATAAGCAGGAATTCCAGAATAACTTTAGGATTATGGCAAGGTTCAGGTTCAGGAATTTGTATTTCAGGGGGTAGAATTAAAATAGATGTTTCTTAACTACATAAATGGTCTGTTAATATTTTTTCTACTTGACACAGTCATAATTTTTAGAAAAAAATGACAGATACGTGAATCCCCATTATTTATGTAAGTTTTTTCATATTTAACAGATTGAGATTGTAAAAGCAAAAATAACTTTTGCATTCCTTTCCTATTCTTGAATAAATGTGTAGTGTCTTTATTTTCTTTAGAAAAAGAAGAAAAAATACTGTTTATGTTGTTTTAGAGAATTAGATGGCGATGTATGTTTTGAGTAATCTTAAGAAAAGGTTGCGACTCATTAAATGGTCAGTTAAATAGGTTCCAGACTTAGGTGACGCCATCAGAAGTCTGGACTGCTTTCCCATTACACTTTTTTAAGAAGGACACTATAGGTAAAGGTGAGAGACAGTATTTTGCTTTGACTGACTGTGGGACTGCCTCTGTTTCTGCAGAAGACATTTATTATGTTTGCCTTTTCTTACCTCTGAGTGTGTGGATGTGTGAGGGCGAGAGTGTGTTAGCTCTGTAGTTTTGATTTAAAGCACGGTGGGCAACAGCAGGCTTGGTTTCATATCTGAGTGGCCCCAGCAGGTGATGAATTGTTCTTGACTTTCATCATTTGTCAGTAAATAAGAAAAGTGAGAGATTTATCATGTATGTAAAAAACTCTGGCAACATTCTCTATCATGTAAAATAAAATTTAATAAAACAGCATTTTAAAAAATGCATGCAATCGCTTGCCTCACTTTCACAGGCAGTGAATTCCAGAATTCTATAGTCTTTCCAAAGTGGGGACTGGCAGTCGGGGGGAGATGGATCTACTTGTCCAGCATAGTGCAGTGACCATTTTGCACAGCTGGTGAAGGGCTCCTGCTATTTGCAGAGCTGAGTGGCCATCCTTGTGTGTGCCTCCCCGTGACCCTTTTATTAAGCACCTAGCTGTGCTCAGTAGCAAAGTAGATTCTAATTGCGTCACAGCAGGTTAAGTGATTTAACCCGAAGCAAAGCAGTAGTTTTTATTTGAAACTGCTAGCACCTTTGCATTGACTCCCTTCTACCTCAGAAAACAAACAAACAAAAAAAAACACATAAAAACATTAAAAACACCACCCTGAAAATAGAAAAACAATACCAAAACTAATATACTGATTTTTTTCTCTCCAGACATAAAAAAGAGGAACATGTAAAGATATGTCCAGAGATAGGAAAATGTTAATATTGGAAAGGGTCTTGGCAACTACCCAGTTCACTGTTTTAATTCTGCAAGTGTAACAATGATTTGTACTTATTTATATTTATTCATTGGTGATCTAGAGTCTTCCGGAGCTGTGTGGCAGCAAGTGACTAATTTTGAATGGAAGCAAAGCTTTGTTTAAGATAAACACAGGGCTAATTATTTTGGATTTCTCTCTTCAAATATGTTTTGAGCCCTTTCTAAGCACTAGTCCCTGGGATAAATCCCGTGGGGTGCAGAGAAATAAACCAGACATGGTGTCTGTCTCAAGGAGCTTACAGTCTTATTAATGTCATGCTAGGGACCAAATGTCTGACTGGCACAGGGGCAGGAGGAAATCATATTAAATATTAATACGTGTCTTATTTTAGATCAATTTGATATTCTCTAACCTTGAACTTCCAAAGGAATTATCATGTTTAGAAATAATGTTCTTTGGCTCTCTGCTTGAGTTCCCATGATTTTTCCATTTTTCCCCCCTCTCCTTTCTCTTTTCCTAGTATTTGTTTAAAGGAACCAAGATAAATTGGCAGAAGACCTGATTATAAGAAATGGGATTAGTTCCCTACTCAGACACAGGATCATGTGATGAACTGAGACTATTCTGTCTCCACTGTGTGTATATCTGTAGAAAATCCTGTCCTTAGTTAGGTGATGAGAACCTGTCCTCATTTCTTATCCTTTTCCACCATCTGCCACCAAATGAATTTTTTGAATATTCTGAGCACAGTTTTGGAAGTATCAGATTAGCAAACCTAGATTCATTTTTCAACAGGATGAATCCTTGTCTATATCATTCATAGTAAGAAAACATTTAATTAGAAGTACAGAAGTACTGTAGAAGTATTAGAGATCTTTGATTTTAAAAACACAGATATTTGAGAATACCGTCCCTCACCCACAAGCACAGTCCTACTACTGAGTTCTAGCTAGAATCCTCCAGAAACACATACTTTGACAGAGCCCACACATGAATTAACTGCTGTATACAATTGTAATGTTTTTGCTTTTCTCCCAGGCCATTTTCTACTCCTGGCTGATACGAATCTCTAATGTGCTGCTGTAAATGCTCCACTTCTATACTTAGTCTAAATAAGAAATAACATTTATGTCTATTAACATCCACAGAAACGTTTGTCAACAGCAAGTTGGAGAATGGCATAACTTTTTTAAGTGCACCCATCTGGGAAACTTTCCAAGTTGGGAGCTACCCAAATTGGCAGAGATTCTAAGAAACCCATTCATATACACTATACATGACAAAAATTTCTGGACTTCTTTTATATTTCCAGCTATTAGATTTGGAAGTGCAGGAGAGTAAACAAAAATAAATAAATAAATAAAGCAAAACAAAACACAACCATAAAATAAAATAAAAGCAGATCTATAAAAGTTCTAATAGGATAGTTATGGTATGTTCAGAGCAAGGGAGAGGTCAAGTTCACCCTTTCTTGTTAGTCATCTCTGAGCCTGGCCCATTTTATTCAAGGATGGAAAGAAACTATTACAAAACCATTTGGATTCTACCTCAAAAACCGATCCTTTTCTATCAAGGACTCTCCAGAAATGCCAACTTGTTCTCTCCATTTCTACAATATCAGAAAATATACATAAGATTTTCTTTTTCTTTTTAAAATTTGAAATCCTTCTGAGTTTTGTTTTTTGTCCTCTGATAACATATTTTACTATTTTAAGTGCAACTTGCTACTGATGAACTGTTTTGTAGCTTTTTTCCTAGTTCACACAACTAATGTCATCTTTGTGTATGTAAGAAAGTCCCAAGATTTTTTCTACATTTTCAACTTTGCTTTTAGTAAATACATGTTAGAATGTAGAAAGTCTTCATTTAATTAGTAAATGCTGACCTCTTTTGTCTCATTGGTTCTGAGAGGTCTATAGCTTAGACCTGCATTTATTTAACATATTTGATAAATCCTTTAGATGATGTTATTGAAAAATTCTAGGTAAGAATAGTTTTATTTACAAACAATTAAATGAAATAAAATTCATTCAGTAAAATTGTTAATAATTATCAAGTGAACTGAAATTGGCATTTTGTCAAGCCAATCATTCAGAATGAATATATGCAAAGAGAAATATTTATCCTGAATATTCATTGCTTCAAAATTTAAATTGGCAGGGTCATTTTATCTAAAATGACTCATTTTTTTTCTTAGAATTTTAATGAATTACATTGTTCTCACTCTAGGCACCAGGAAATTATATAATCTTTAGTTACCCTAATATCCATTTCTAATTCCAAGCACCTATTCTGTAATAACCAAATTGTAAGGTAATCTTTAAGGTAAACTCAACTTTTTTATTTTTATTTTGTAATTGATCACTGGTTAATATATTTTAGTATTTTTCATGGATATATATATTAAATATATATATATATATAAAACATATTAATATTGTCATCATTAGTCTACTGATTAAGAGCATGGCATTTGGAACTGAATGCATTGGATCAAATTCCAGCTCTGCACTTACTAGCTGTATGACTAAGGCAAGTTCCTTATCCTTAGTTTGCTCATCTGCAAAATGGGAATAACAACAGCCTCATAGAGTTTCTATTAGAATTAAATGAGTTAAGATTTGTAAAGCATTTTGAATACGGTCCAGTAAGGCTAGATAAGCATTTGTTATCAACATCATTATCATTATTGCCATACCAATGGAGATGTCTAGCAAAGAGTTTTTATAAAATTGGGAATTAATTTAAAAATAAGTTTTACTCAACTTGAAATAGAATTACTGTATTATAATTGCAACAGTACATATTTAAAATATATGCAAAATATTTTAAAGCCTATGATTCCACCAAGTAAAATATAGCAGTAGCTCCACTAGTAATTTGAAAATAAATTTTAGTACCTTAGAAAGAGAAGAAAATGAAGACAACTTTTTCATTCTCAAGTTTTTTCTATATTGCTCCAAAATTGTCCATAAATGCAAATGTTAAAATATAAGTAACCTTTTCAAATGTAGTGAGTACTGTATATGTGTGTGTGTTCATTTTTAATGTGAAATACCCAAGTTAAGAAAGATATATTCTTCATCTGAGATGTTTAAATATTTGGCATGTTTATTTTTTAAATTTAATTTAATTAATTTATTTTTTATAGAGCAGGTTCTTATTAGTTATCTATTTTATACATATTAGTGTATACATGTCAATCCCAATCTCCCAATTCATTCCACCACCACCGCCGCCACTTTCCCCTCTTGGTGTCCATACGTTTGTTCTCTACATCTGTGTCTCTATTTCTGCCTTGCAAATCTGTGTCTCTATTTCTGCCTTGCAAACCAGTTCATCTGTACCATTTTTCTAGATTCCACATACATGTGTCAATATACAATATTTGTTTTTCTCTTTCTGACTTACTTCACTCTGTATGACAATCTCTAGGTCCTTCCACATCTCTACAAATGACCCAATATGTACCACATCTTCTTTATAAAACTAGATTTCGTCTGTCGATGGGCATCTAAGTTGCTTCCATGACCTGGCTATTGTAAACAGGGCTGCAATGAACATTGGAGCGCATGTGTCTTTTTGAATTATGGTTTCCTCTGTGTATATGCCCAGTAGTGGGATTGCTGGGTCATATGGTAATTCTATTTTTAGTTTTTTAAGGAACCTCCATACTGTTCTCCATAGTGGCTGTATCCATTTACATTCCCACCAACAGTGCAAGAGTGTTCCATTTTCTCCACACCCTCTCCAGCATTTGTTGTTTGTAGATTTTCTGATGATGCCCATTCTTAAGTGGTATGAGGTGATACCTCATTGTAGTTTTGATTTGCATTTCTCTAATAATTAGTGATGTTGAGCAGCTTTTCATGTGCCTCTTGGCCATCTGTATGTCTTCTTTGAAGAAATCTCTATTTAGGTCTTCTGATATTTGTCATGTTATTGCCATCAAATAACTAGACGTATAATTTCAGAGTTGGTGGTCAAACTACCATAGATGTGATCAATTCAGAGTTATTTTGATAGTAGAAATTATACTGAAGCTGAAGTGTCCTTATTTTAGTGTCCATTTGACTAATTTCAGTGTGACAAATATGTAGCTCATACTGAATCATGTACCAGCATTGTGCTGGATGATAAAGAATGAAAGATGAATAACCTATGGTAAGGGAAGTTATATATAGTGTAGTAGTCCTGAGGTTATTCAGTACAACATGATACCTTCTATCTGATCCTTCTTGAAAATTACTGTTGCTTCCCCAGCCTCCCAGGTTCTGATTTGGAAAACTAGATTAAGGTTAGTATTCCCATCTAGAAATTAGGATTCACAGTTCATTACCAAATATGTGATGTTACTTTGAAGAAGATGAAAGCATCTTGACTCTTGGCTACTCTGTATAAGTCTAGCAAAGTGAGTTTGGAACTTCCTGATGTGAAAGTTTCTCTTAGATGATTTTGGTTCTTAGTCACATATTTTCATATCCCTGTCCCATTTTACTGTTTTTATACTGAAAGACAGGATATATGTTTAAATTCAAAGCAGAGTTACCAAATCAAATCTATTGGTAGTCACCAGAGAAAATGTGAAATAAATATAAATAAAAAATAAATGAATTAATTAAAAAACTATCAATATATTATCATTTCTGCATAAAAATCTTTCATACTTCTTCCATTATTTTCACTAGAGAATGTATTGTATACGCTACTTTTCAATATCAAGAAGAAAATTCAGACTTTTAGCATAAATTATATAATGTGTTCTACTATATTTTAAATTTATTAATAAACATTTTGTCTTCTGTTAGAAAATCTTGTTAAATCTTATTAATTATTAATAACAAGATTAAATTTTGCTGTTTATCCAAAATCAAAATATTCCAACCCACCCTCTCGTTCATACAGTTTCATATTCTCATGATAATCAACAGTTTACAAAATTATATAGGACTTATCTCACCTGAGAGAACTAAAATTAAAATTCATGGTGTTATATAATTTTTTAATCTAAGATAACATTTTCATATTTTTATAAGATAAATACCCAGAAGATACAGAAATATATCTGTGTTAATAACAGATTAATAGCAAGGTAGACACTGACAATTATCCAAAGGTTTTAATTAAAAACAAATTTAGTTAAATAGTCATTTATCATCCCTCCCACCTCCCACAATTTGTAACATTTTTCTGAATAATTTAGATATTTTCATCACTTTTATTTTTTTATAGTAAATGTTCCCATCATGTTGTACAAATACCAGAATCGGAGAATGTCATAATATTAATTATAATGACGATGATGATAGTGGGCTTAAGTAAAAATTATGGATTTCAGAGGGAGAAAGCTTACAGACTATTTGCAGTGCTGTGCCCAAAATATTCCTGGTAGACCATTTTATCTCCCTCTGAGAAATATGAATGTGGGTTAGAGGAAGAGACCTTAGAAGTCATCAAATAGAATCATAGGATTTTTTGTGAACAAAATGAAATTAGAGATTAATATATTAGCCCATCTCATTTATTTTACAAAACACAGAAATTTTTTCCAGAGAAAGAAAATGACTTGGCCAAAGGCAAAGGACAAATAAAATACAGGTAGAGTCAGAAGGAGATCTGAACTATACTGACACCCTAGTCAAGAGTTATCTTTTCGTGTGAGTGCTTCCATCTGTCTTTACCAGTAGACTCTTCCCATGATAGTTAAGATTGGTCTTACTTTCCCCGCTGCATCCTAAGACTAGACTGCAGTTTTGGGAATGTTACAGATGCTTAATAAATAGTTGTTGAATTAAGGTAAGAAATTTTAAAAAACGAATAAGTATTCAATATATAATAGGAGAAAGTTCAGGTCGTTAAGCAGCCACTATTATTTCACCATATTTGCATGCAAACTTGAGTTTGAATTTCTGATTGCTACCTGCAAGGCTTATTCGTAGCCCATAGGTTAGAATTTATTTTTATTTAGTATTACAGTATTTGATACACTTTGCCTAGCATCATCAAACTCGAATATTCAGTTGCTGCTTTCCTGTTTCCAACTCTATTGTGTCCATTTGAAATGACACCCTGTGTGTCAGCCTTTCTTTCTAGGGCTACCACTACCTGGCTTTTATCAATTGAGCTGTAGATTTATTGGAATTTTAATTGATCCTACAGGTATTTTTTCCCCCTACATGTAAGGCAGAAATGTTAATAGAAGAAGATATGTTCCCTGGAAAATTATTTGTTGATGTTTCACAACTAATCAGAAATACTTGCCAAGCTTTAAATTAAAAAAAAAAAAAATTGGGAAGGCTTTACGGATGATGTGGCAGCATATTGGGAGGAAGGGAACCACACTTTAGCTTTCAGAGGCACTTGTTATATTTTTCAGTGGCTCTGTTTTATCTACATAACTTGGGTCTTCTGATTCTCTTTCTTTTTTGTGTGGATAATTGCTTTGTTGTTAGTGCTTTGACACTGAGTGACAGTGCTTTTGGGTGGTTGACAGCCAAATCTATTGGCAGATGATAGTCCTTACACAGAGAGGTGCTTTCTTTCTGCTTAGTGACAGTAAGAGCTTCTGAGTTGACAGAGGAGGTCTCATCCCTCTCAGAAAAGAGACAAAAGCAAAAGCGGGGGGAGTGAGATTTCTGCCAGAATAAAAACATCTATTTAATTCTGCTATAGAGAGAAATACAACAGGCAGTGCCTATAATGACTTGGAGTTAAAACAAATCATTTTATTTTTGTGTGTTGCCTATAGAAAATTGTATCACTTAGTAAGCTATGGAGGTCTGCATATCTTGCCTTTTGGAAACACCGCAAACCAAAAACAAATGCATTTTCTCTCAGCAGAGTTCGTTAAAAGGAGACAATCAGGAACAGAGTATAGAGAGGATGTAAATGCAATTTTGTTATATTTCATATCACTGATTTAAAGTCATGTGGGTAAAAATATCCCTAACAATGGTTAGCAGAATTATGTTTCTGAATTGTGAAAAATATTTTTTGCCAAATGATTTGAAAGTATAAACCAGTGGATATGATTTACTATTGATAATTCACAGTTGAAAATAGAGCAGTTTGACATAAAAAAGCATTTTCCTGTCCTCCTTGAGAAAGATGTTCATCATTTAGGTTCTAAACTACCATATGGGCAACAGAATGCAATTGTGAAGCAAAGAGAAAAGAAAACATAGGGAAGGCTATTGCCCATCTTTAGAGAGGGGGCACCTTGAGGATTGGGATTATATCTTGAAACATCTTATTTATCATTTAGGATCTACATAGATTTGGGGGTATTTGTGATTCTCCTGAAATTGTATTTAAACTTTTGCTTGTGTGTATAATTTTCTGATGAGCAGATTTGTGTCTTCATGGAATTCACGACACTTGAGTCCATAGACTCAAGGAAGATGAGAATCACTACTCTGGTGACATGATAAATATTGTGTCTCAACCACCATTTCAATTATTAAACTTTTGTATTGTTGTTAAAAATACAAATGTCTTGGTGTCTAGGAGGGAGTGATAAAGGATTCCAGCTCAGCAACTTGTTGATTGACTCAGGTTGAGTCTTTAAATATTGGAATAATCAACTTTAAGATAGAGTAGCCTTGTTAGGGGAGGCTGACAAGTCATAGGAGCTCCAAAACTAAAAAGACTTTCAAACAGAGGCCTCTAGGAATAGAGTGGACTGCCTTGGAAAATAATAACTGTGGTTTTTAAATAATGCTTAGTTTAATTCAGTAACATGCAGTGCATATCAGTAGAATTTCTGCCATATGCCTAAAACTGTTCTAGATAACTAAGATACATCAGTGAACAATCTAAACAAGGTCCTCATTATTTTGGCTATTACATTCTATTGGTTAGAGAGCAGCAATAAACAAAGAAACTCATAAATAAATGATACATTGTACAACACTAAGCATGATGAATAAAATAAAAGAGAACAATGTTATATTAAATTACTCCAAAGGAGCTCTGATTTAGAAAGCCTGATCAGGGAAGTCCTTAGGTGATATCTGAGGAGAAATCTGAATAACAAAATGTACCAGTCATTTGACTCCCTGGAGGTTAGCAAGGACCTGCCTAGGACTTTGCAAAAGAGACTCTTTCTGTAGGAAGGAAACAGAAACAAATGGCCCTCTAAGGTCCCTTACAACTCTATAGTATAATATCGAATATGATCTCAACATCTAGATTTAATCATCCCATTGGCTCTTGTATGTCTCCTTAGTGAGACAGAATTTATGAATAATTGAGTTGAAATGCATACATAAATTGGTTCCTTCAACTGAACACTACCACCTACTGTTAAAATTCACTGGGAATGATGAATAATGATAATGCTGGCTATCTTAATTGTCAATATAGGATCCAGATTCACTTATCCGGTACTTCTAAAATGTATTTCTTTGTTATTGTTGTTGCTCCAGCTGGCTGTATCACAGCTAGTTATCAATTTTTCATCCATATTTGCCTCATCAGTGAATTGCTGGAGGTTTATAAGCCTCATTTTTGAAATGTTGCCCCAAATCAGAACATAGATCATACTAATGTGTTTTTTAAATTAAATTAGCATTGGGTCCATGGTTAGGGTCCTGCCATCTGTTGGTGTCCTAGAGTGCTTCTGACATGGACCCATGCCCACCAAAACACTGAAAAGAACAGTAAAAAAGAAGACATTGCAATATTTTTAAAAAGTAAAACTTCCAAAATGAAAAACACATTCTCACTTATGATTTCAGTCTAAGGTTTTGCTAGTAAGACATTTTCAGTGTTCTAAGCTTTTTCTAGAAAGTGTCCTATAAATATATTGTGTAATTCTCATTCTTTCATTTGTTTATCCACTTGTTTCTGTCACAGATATCTATTCTTAAAAGGAGTTGGATACCATGCTACCTATGTAGGTCTTAAAAATGAGTGAGAGTCATTCCCGGCTCACAAGTACCCAACTATCTAGTGTGTGAAGGTGAGGGATGGACAGTGGGTGAAGGGTGATCTAAGTCTGGGCATATAGCAAAAGGCAAAATATTGGAAGCAGGGAAACATCATGAGAGAAGTAAAGCCAAATCATAGCAGTGTAGGATCTGACAGCCTGGTGGACAGAATGGGACAAGCTTTCTTTAAAGCAATAGCGTTTAAACAGAGCCTTCAAGGAAGAACTGCAATTTCAACAGATGGAGATGAAAAAGTAATACACAAGCAAAGATCTGGGGTATTGAGGAGTCCAGAGCAAATAATATAGTTTCCATTTAAAGTAGACTGCATGTGGAGGAGTGAAGCCAGAAATATGCTACTTATGGCTATTTTGGTTGTAGGGTTCAGAAACACCTTGAAACTGGTAGGAGTAATGCTCTTTTTGTAATGACAGAATTAGCAATCTCGTTGACATCAAGGACAGGAAATGAAATACAGCTGAGCTCATGGGTCCAGAACGGCAAAGTCCGGAGCAACAGAGGCTGCCCCATGCCTTTTCATAACTGATAGGCATGGAACACAAAAGAGAGGTGGGAGTCAAAGATAACACAGAGCTTTTGAGGTGGGTGAGGGAATTCAATATCCTGGCAGAGAGAGCACTCAATAAAATTACCTACTCTTAACTGACTCACATACTGGGAGATTTCTTTCAGAAGGAAGAACATCATGCAGACTTTTGACATCAGATTTTGATATTTGATCCCAGGTTGTAGGAGTCAACTTTTCAGCTTCTTTGTAAGGATTTTAATGAAAAAGACTGCATTGCTTTTCCTGATGAATTTTAAGTTTGGGCATTATAACAATGTTTACAATTGTGTTTACTAAGAACTTTGATGTACTTTTTTTTTTTAAATTTATTTATTTACTTATTTTTGGCTGCATTGGGTCTTCGTTGCTGCATGCGGGCTTTTCTCTAGTTGCAGTGAGCGGGGGCTATTCTTCGTTGCCGTGGGTGGGCTTCTCATTGCAGCGGCTTCTCTTGTTGCAAAGCATGGGCTCTAGGTGCACGGGCTTTGGTGGTTGTCGTACGCGGGCTCAGTAGTTGTGGCACGTGAGCTCAGTAGTTGTGGCACATGAGCTCTAGAGCGCAGGTTCAGTATTTGTGGTGCACGGGCTTAGTTGCTCCACGGCATGTGGGATCTTCCCGGACCAGGGCTCGAACCCGTGTCCCCTGCATTGGCAGGTGTATTCTCAACCACTGTGCCACCAGGGGAGCCCCCAGAACTTTGATGTACTTTTATATAGGTACACATACATTCGATTCTCAAGCAGTTTACAGATGAGGATACCGTGGCTGAATTATTTATCCAAAGTGAAAATGTTTGCTTTAAGCAGAGAAAAGAATTAACCTAAGAGTCTTAGACTGTATATTTCCTGATTGTTCTGAATTTAATAGCACATCAAATAGCACTGGTATAAAGCACAAATCTCTTTCAATTTAGTATTACTTTTTCATAATGCTTCTTTGCTTCAAGTTTTCTCCAATTTAGTAATTCACACTCCAGCTAATTCTGTGTGAATTACAAAACACACAATTGAACCAGCCCACAAGATGGGATTGTGTTCTGATGATTGGAAACATCTCCTATTCGTGACAAATATAGATCATTTTAATTCCCTGTACTGGCAATTAATGAGCCTTAAATGGAGTAGGTCTTATAAAAACCCAAACAAAACAAAACTAAAACCAAGCAAAACCTAGAAACTTCTAATGCATATTAGACATTCAGTTTAGCTCCAAGCCTTGTAATATTGGATCAGACCTTAGGTTCACAAATTGACTATAGGAGCATATGCCTAAATTTAAATTACTTAATAACCAGAACTGAAGTTCAGCCAATGTAGATAATAGACAGCTTCCTGTTTTATTTGAGTTGTCGTCCCTTCTGGCTTGGTGATGCCCCAGCTTTTTTATTTAATATTTTTAATATATCCTTTAGTTATTAATGATAACTAATAGGTATGTTAAGGCATAATATCACAAGTTTCCCCCAAAGTAACTACGTTACCAAACTGTCATCTATGTATGTTTACTTAAAATGTATGCTTTTGGAAAACTGCCTACTTTGGTTCCCACACAATTGAAACCCAGGTAAACTGAAATCTTTAGTTTCTTTATGAATACATTCCACTTCTGCCTTCATTTATTCATAGATGCTTTTAGGCAATTAACTTGACTAGAATCTTAGAGGCAAAACTATACATGTAAGGTGGTAGGAAAATAACCAGAAAATTGTACGAAGATAGATAAATATGCTTACTAAAGCGTTGTTCATAAAAACAAAAAAAGAAAGTCCTAGAAGGAATGGATTACAAAAAGTAGTAATGCAATTTACAGTGAGATACACACATTCACTAACAGTATGAGGCAAATCTAAATTTGTTAATATGGAAAGATTGTGTGTGTGCACGTGTGTGTACATTTTAAAAAATCCAATTATGAAAGATACTATTTAGAAAATCCCATGTTAAACATCGTATGTACTCACACATATGCTCACCGAAAGAGTCAGAAGAATATATGCTATTGTACTAGTGTTCTGTCTCAGTGGTATGAATTCGGGGACTTTTTCCCCTTTTTTCCAAATTTGTATTCTTAAATATCTTATACAGATTTTGTGAGAATAATAAAAGTTACATTTAAAAAGGGAAAAATGTAGGGGTTTTTTAATACATATCTGAAAACAATTTCAGGTGGTTTATTTCAGGATTTAAAAATATGTACTGTTGTTATTAATATTATTAATATTATTATTATTATTTTACAAAGTAACTTACTTATTGAACCAATGAATTTAGAATGCATAAATAACCCACTTAATAAATATTTATTGAATTGATATTCATGATAACAAGTTGTTCAAATTCTGTTTCAACTCTGTAGTGCTGATTCTGATTCAGTGTTTTCCATTCCCTCCCCAAAATGTAAGGCATAGTTACTACCTCTACTTCCAATTTTCTTCTCACTTCATTTTTATTATTCTCACAGTCTTAGAACCGATGTAGTTACTAAGTGCCCAAACTTAATCTTTGCATGTTTAGAAAGCAGCCTCGATAGAGATTTTGTCAGTGCTTAAAATATACAGTAGTCAGAGGTTGGAAAATATTATCTTTAGGTGGATAAATGTAAAAGTTACAATTCTGCTCCAATTTCATCAATTTTACAGTACCTAGAGTATTGTTGGGGTTATATAAATATTAAATACTTACCATGTTGACAGTACTTACCTAAAAGAATTCTTTCCAGATAGGTTATATCAATAATAATTCATTTGGGCAAATGAAATAAATGTGGATGTAAATACTATAGACTCATTGAACTCTTTGCTGGGAATTAGTGCTCTACTGAACAAGTCTTCAGAGCTATATACATATGCTTGTACATATACACGTATATGTATACACATGTGTGCATACACATGTATATATATACAAATATACATGCATGTGTGTGTATATAGATATTATGTATATGTTTTACCATCCAGTTGTTTATTTTACTTCTTATCTGCCATATTTTACCTTGTCATTATATCCCTTAATAGTTTCAAGTTCCTTCTTTCTCCCAACCTGCTCTGGATACTCTCCTTGTGTTGCCCTCAGATGTCCCTATAATTACATCTTCATAGCAGTCATGAGAATACCACGTGGAGATTTCTGAAAGATTTATTGGTAGAGATCAGATTGCAGGAACCCCCTGTACAAGGTTTAGTCCCTACAAAGTAATGATGTTGTTTAAAAACACTGAATCTCTTCATACCTATCACTTTGACATATACCACATTTCACTTAGTTAAAGCCTCCTTAAAGGGACTGCTGGAAGCAATGTCAGTACTGGTATGGGCATACTTGTAGGTGGCAAGACAATTCCTCTGCAAAGCCCTTAGGTTCTAAATGAAATTATTTTGAGGATTTTAGCAAATACCAAACTACTTACTGTATGAATCCCTGTTTCTGTAAAATCTTCCAAGTTCTCAAGCACTCAAATAGGATCTGGGCAGAATGGCAGGCAGATGAGATTAAATGAAAATGTATAAATTTACTTATGCTTTGTATTGGTTTTCATTTATCAAAGATAATTTTCTTTTTAAGATGCTCTGGAAAGGCCAATCATTCTATGAAATGCAAATTAGAAAAAAACAAAAGAAAACAAAAGAACAGAAGAAAATGGACAAAGGATTATGATCATGCAAGCCATAAAAGAGAAAGCTAAATAGCATATTAATTTTGGAAGCAACTCAGAGCATTACTAATGATCAGAGACATATGAAACATCCACAGAAATAAATGAATAAAATAAGATACTGTTTTCCACCCATCAAATAGGTGACCATTTTAAAGTCTGACAGTATCAAGTATTGGCAATGACTTTGAACTTTCATCTCTGCTTGTAGGAGGGTGAATTGGAATAACCACTTTGGAGAACAATTTGGCATTATCAGTAAAACTGAAAATGACATAACCAGAAATTCCACTTCTGTGTTTACACTCTAAAAAACATTTACACAAGTTCACAAAAGGGAGATATACTTGTATGTGTATTTTTACATGGTTTGAAATAACAAAGAAAAGTACATAATGTCCATAATTTGCACAATAGATAAGTTAAAAGTATATGTGTTTATGTATAAATGGGAAAGTGTGTTAGTTAATAGGAAGAGAATATACATGAAAACACACATATTGATAGATTACAGAACCATAATTTTGATTAAAACACAAGTGTACACATACTGATGGATTCTAGAACTATAATGTTGTTACAAACTGTAGAATAATGTATACAGTAGAATACTATTTATGTAAAATGTTACAAAATATATTTACAGAATAGATCTATCATGTATAAATGTATGTATGATAATTTGTAAAAATAGACTCAGCTAAATTCATGATAATAATTGCCTCTGAGGGAAGGGCACAGAAGGATATGACTTTATCTCAATAATATTTTATTTTTTAATGAAAAATTTGTGACCACCTAGAGGGGTGGGATAGGGAGGGTGGGAGGGAGACACAAGAGGGAGGGGATGTGGAGATATATGTATACATATAGCTGATTCACTTTGTTGTACAGCAGAAACTAACAACATTGTAAAGCAATTATACTCCAGTAAAGATGTTAAAAAATAAAAAAAATAAAAAAAGATGAAGCTAATATAAAAATGTTCTAGGCATCAAGTATATGTATTTTTATACTAACTTTTGATCTCTTATTAGTTCTAAAATTTTCTCAGACTCTCCTTTGAGTCCTTAGTGCTCTTATGGTCCTTTAGATTATCATAGTTTTCTTTTTTCTTTCTTTCTTTCTTTTTTTTTTTTTTTTTTTGGCGGTACGCGGGCCTCTCACTGTTGTGGCCTCTCCCGCTGCGGAGCACAGGAGGCTCCGGACGCGCAGGCTCAGCGGCCATGGCTCACGGGCCCAGCTGCTCCGCGGCATGTGAGATCTTCCCGGACCGGGGCACGAACCCGCGTCCCCTGCATCGGCAGGTGGACTCTCAACCACTGCACCACCAGGGAAGCCCCGGTTTTCTATTATTTTTTTAACCAAAATTAAACATAGATAAAAGCAGTTTAAAGGGTATAGTGTCAGAAAGATGGAGTTTCCCATATCAGTAACAAGGTGGCTGAACAATGGTTTTTATGTTCCTCTTCCCCATTTCATCAATACTTTTCTCTCTAAGGTCACCAGAAGCTTCCACTACCTTATCCAAAGACCCCTTTTCAGTCCACTCTTTACCTGACCCTTCTGAAGCTTTCACTTCAGTAGGAATGACCTCAGTGGCATTGAACTCTACTGATTTTTCTCCTGCCTCTTTGCCTTTATGTTCTGTCACTTTTTCTGGCTCCTCCTCCTTCCCTAATCTTGAAATGTTGGAATTTCTCAGAGTTCTGGTCTACATGTTCTGTATCTCTAACTCTCTCCCCAGATCTTCTCATCCTGTCCTATGGACTTTGAATAAAATATAAAGGCATAAGTTTCCCATATTTCCCTCTCTAGCCCACCTTCTCTTCTGAACCATGGAACTTTATATCAATTTGTCTTTCTGGATAGTCGATGTCAATTGATACAACACATATTAACAAGTCCAAAACTGCCCTCAGTCTCACCTCCCCCATAAACATACTCCTCCTCTTCCTCCTATGATTTTATGACATAGACCTGGAAGTCGACCTTCATGTTTGCCTCTCCCATAAATGCAGTATCTGACATATGAGAGTGCAGTCATTAAATGTGTATGTTGAATGACTAAGTGAGGAAGGAGCTGAAGTGGTGTTTTGAGCATCCCTGGAGTCACATTACGTAGGCGATCTCTGGTTCCAACAACACACATTTAATTGCACATTCTTCTTAGACATTTAATTTAGTAGGGAATGCAAAGTTCTACTTTGTTTTAAGCTAATAATTTCAACCTGCATTAGGAGAGTTCTATACTTAAATCATTTCATTTTATCCGACATAACCTTGAGAGATAGGTATTGTTTTTCTTATTTCTAGATGATGAAGATGAGGCTTAGAGAGTTTATGTGAATCTTTAAAAGGTACCCAGCTAGTAATTGACAGAGCTGTGATAGAAATTGAGATTTTTTTTCCCTTCTTTTTAAACATATGATTCCAGGCCATTGTAGGATTATGTATTTTTTTCATTATGTAAAACGAGGTCAATGGGAGATTAGCCTCAGTTTCTTCATCCATAGAATAAGGGTAATAATATCTACCTCAATGTGATAATTAAATGAGATAATGCACGTAAAGCACTTAGTTACAGTGACTGGGCCATGGTAAGCCCTTGTGATGGGCTAGAATTTATTAATATGAGATTTTAAATCTCTTCCTCTATGAAATGCAAAGCAATTAAAGGCTTTCGAGCAAGATAGTGATACAATGAAAGCTACTCTAGGGGAAGATTAACCTGTTACTTGTGGGAAGCTTATATTAAAGTTAGAGAGAAACTGAAGACAAAGTGAATGGTTTGAGGACTAGTAGACGAGCTCAAGCACAAAGCACTGCCTACCTAACTAAAATGGTAGTGGTAAGGGGGTTCTATCACCAGGCTGACGTGAGCCTGCAGGAGGGCAGCCCAAAAGGAGGAGAGCCAAGGTGGGGGATCTCTGGGTTCATGCGGAGCCAGCAAGGGAGACAGAAGAAACCTTCGAGCAAAGTGCAAGAGGGGTGTCCCAACTGCAATGGAGGTGGAGGGGCTGCATGTCAGGAAGGGGAAAGCCATGCTTGCTTCCCATCTCAGACCAAATCTGGTCCAAAGAAGTGTTTCTAAATGTATTAGTTATTAATTTTTCAAGACACTGGAGTTCTGGCCTTCTTCATACATTAGAAACTGTAGCAGCTCGAAATCTACATTCACACATGACAATAAGTTCCATTAGCCACCATTGCCATTAAATAGCCAAAATCTCTACCAGTGCCAGCTGTGTTATGCTAGGCCTGCTTTACTCATCCACAGGATCTGCCTACCCTTGGAACTACTTTACCAACAGAGGACCAAAAGCCAGGGTGAATCTCAGGAAGGTCAGGCTGCAGCAGCCCTGATGGTTCAAGAGAAATATTTCAGATGCGAGCCCTCCACAGTGACAGGGTTCTTACCTCTGTTTAAATGAAATAGAACTGAATGTCTTGATCCATGGTGGAAGTATGAGATGGTTGAGAAGTCCTTACTGGGTTAAACACTAGCATTGATCAATATAAAAATAAAGGATGAAGTGGAGAGATTTTTTTAAAGAATTAATCATGTGGTTTTCTGGCTATTAGGATTGAAGGGCAAGAAAATTAATAGTACTTCTGAAAATTAAAAAAAAATACCTTCAATATAGGCAACGTTATGTTTATTTGATATATTCTCATGCCTGGAAAAACTAATAGAAGCTAAAATACTAAGTGCTATGGTTTAAAAATTAAGCTTTCTGGAATGAGAAATAAACATCAGGAATCAACAGCATGTACTTGATATGTTGCCAGGAAAGAATTGTTAATAAACTCATCTCTCAGTAAAAATGTAAGAATTTGATATTTTAAAAAAATCAGTAATGTACTATTTTAAATTCCTTTATTGAAATACCTCACCAAACAATAACAAAACTCATGGAGCATTATGACTGCTCAGTGAAGTAATAACCACTTGGATTAGATTCTCTGCTTCAGCAGAATCTAGGTACATGTACAAGAGTGATATATAGCCAGGCCAGATATACTGTAGAATGTCTTCACAGCAGACTGAACATTGGAACTGACACTAAACCTTGTGTCAAGATACACACAAAGACTTCCAGACACACAGCGCACCTGAGGTTATAATCTGTCAAGATTAACAAAGAGTGAATATCTGCTAAGGCAAATAGACTGTGATATAATTGTCATCTCCAAACTGGTGAAAGATTTTTCTTCCCAATTAACATTCAAGTACATGAGAATGAAAGCCATTTACTCATTTTCTGATAATTTATGCAGCAATGTACAGAAGTAATAGTCATGGTTACATGGCACATTTATACAATACTTTTCATCCCTAAGGATCCTAAAGCTCTTTATAATTATAGCTAATGTTTGTTAAAGTACTTTTAAGGGGGAGAGCACCAGAGACGTTCCAAATATTATGATTCTCAAAAGCATAATACAGTATGTACAGGAACACTTCACTCTCACAAAATCATTGCCAGTTCTAGTGTAGGAAATGGAATTCCTTTTGAGACTGATGAGCCAGTGTTTATACAACCTTTTCTTCAAGAAGCTTAAAGTCAACCTCTTCTCTACTATAACTACCTTGGAAATCACATGTAATTTGGTCTAAAATTACTTATTTTCAGAATTTTAAGGAAGGAATATCCTTAATAGGAAAAAAGTTTATCTTTCAGTCAATAAATAGGGTCACTATTTCCAAATGACAGAATGATAGCATAGGAAGAATAATAAGGTTGTAAGACCCTTCAGCTCAGGAACAGTAGAGAAAATGTTTCATTATATTGTAAGCCCCAGCTTTGAAAGCACCTTTCCAAATATGAATAAATGAGTCAAAGAGTCAAGAGATGCCAGGGTAGAAAAATCAGATTTCTAAATTAATAGATGATGTTGTATATTATGGGGTTTTAAATACATATGTCTAGTTAAATTTTTATTAATAGATGCTTTGAAACATTTTATTTAGAGTTTTTATTTTTAAAGACAGGAATCATTTATGCCATGAACTGAATGGGAGTACTGATGAGTGTTTTCCAGCCTGATACACAGCCACACAGGCCTCCTGCACAGGCCCCTAGAGCTCTGCCATCACTGGGGGTGGTCCCTGCCTGAGGAATGATGTGGTCTGATTTGCAGAGGTGACAGCAAAGCCTAGGCCAGGATCCCAGGTGGGAGAAGGCTCCTTCACAGCCCTGGTTGTAATGTGTCCACCAGGAAGGCCATGGAGCAGACTGGGAACCACCACAAGTTATATTTATACACTAAATATTTGAGTAAACCAAAATTGAATTAGTATGCCTTCAAAGTTTAAACAGACATTCCTTTTTGCTCAATAATCCTCCTAAAATTTTTAAGGACAGTCTTATGTGGTGTCTAATAATCTAGGCTTTGGCCCAGACAAACCTGGGTTCAAAGCATGCTTCTCTTGAAGACTAATTGTGGGGCATGGAAAAATTATATTTCCCAGCCTCCAATTTGTCATCTGAAACAAACAGTTATAGCACTTGCCTCAAAGAATTGCTAAGAAGACAGGAACCTAAAACATTTAGCATAGTGCCTAGTGCATAGTAAGCATGTAAAAATGTCAGCTATTGCAACGATCACTATTATTATTATTGTTGTTGCTGTTATCATCTTGCCATACAAATATTTATGCAAGTGTTTGACATTACATAAATGTCCATCAATAGACAAAGCATTAAATAATTGATTTCACCAAGCGACATCACCAAGATGGTGACGTAGGTTATTCTCAACTTTGCTACCCCTCGTAAGAAGAACAAGTAACAACTAATCAAGAATAAGACACTACTGAGAAAATCCTAGAACACAGGGGTGAGGCTGAAGCATCCCCCTGCACCACAGAGACCAAGACAGGCTTCACTGAAAGAGTAAGAGAAGCGGCTACACATTCCCCACATTGCCCCTCCCCCAGGCCAGTGCAACACCATGCAGAGAAGTCTTCTCTGAGCCTCCAGTTCCTCCAATGGAAAAAGAGAACCCAGGGATGAAAACCAGCAACTCCAGAACTGTGAATAGCTTTACAGGAGACCCTCCTTTGATCTTACATCACTGCATCACGGGGACTCTAGGGGAATCTATGGGGCTCAACCACCAGGAATCTAATTGTGACAGAGAAGGGGGGAGGGGCTTGCAATAGCCAGCACACAGATCTTGACAGACTGAGTACATACCTGAAGAGCCCAAGTGGTGATCCCAACCAGAGGCTTTGCTCATTTGCAGAACCAAGTCAGGGAAGCACTGGTCAGGGAACTTGGCAGGATGAAGATCAGCCTAATGTGGATCCTCAAACCAAGAGTTTTGCTGGTCCCAGATACTGGTTTACCCACACCCAGGCAAGGAGCTGAATCACAGCCCCACCCACTGTAGAGAACATCTTCCAGACCATCTGACCAGAAGGGCTGGCAATAACTCTTGGAAGTAATGTGACCCAGCAGTGCTCCAGTGGAGAAGTGGTCAATCAGAGTTCATTTCCCTCAGAGCAAAGCCAGTACTGAACACAGAGAATTCCCATGCTCACACAGGCAAGGGGATTAATTCATACAAAACAATAAAAAAAACAATTAACAAAATGTCAAAAGTAAGTTCTTATCAATAATTACTTTAAACATAAATGGATTAAATTCTCCAATTAAAAGACATAGAATTGCTGAATGGATAAAACATACAAACAACAATAACAACAAAAAAAAAACAATATCCACCAATATGCTACCTATAAGAGGTTATCTTTAGCCTTAAAGGCGTACATAGACTGAGAGTAAAAGGGTGGAAAAAAACATGTCAAGCAAATGGAAGCCAAAGAAAGCAGGGGTAGCTATACTTATATCAGAAAAAATAAATTTTAAACTAAAAATGGTAAAAAAAACAAAAAAAAACAAAAAAACAAAGAAGGTCATCGTATAATGATAAAGGGATCAATATATCAAGAAGATATAACAATTGTAAATATGTATGCACCCAAGATTGGAGCATCTAAATATATAAAGTAAAAACTAACAGAGCTAAAAAGAGAAATAAAGAGTAATACAGTAATAGTTGGGGAGTTTAATATTCCACTCTTGACAGTGGATGGATCATCTAGACAGAGAATCAGTAAGGAAACAGCAGATTTGAACAGCACTTTAGGCCAAATAGACATATAGAACATATGTCTATATATGTTCAGACATATATAGAACATTACAGACATATATAGAACATTCTATCTAAAAAGAGCAGAATACACAAAATGGCATGAAACTAGAAATTGATAACAAGAGGGAAACTGGAAAATTCATGAATCCATGGAAATTAAGCAACACTCTCCTGAACACCAATAGGTTAAAGAAGACATTAAAGGGTGAACAGCTTCTTAAGATAAAACATGGAAACACAATATTTCAGAACTTGTGCAATGCAGCCAGAGGAGTTCATAGCAATAACTGCCTACGTTAAGAACCAAAAAAGGGTCCAAAGAAACAACCTAACTCTATACCTTAAGGAATTAGAAAAAGAAGAGCACACTGAGACCAAAGTTAGCAGAAGAAAGGAAATAATAAAGATTAGAGCAGAAATAAATGAAATAGAAAACAGGAAAACAGTAGAAAAGATTATCCAAATTAAGAGTTGACTCTTTGAAAAGATAAACAAAACTGGCATGCCCTTAGCTGGTTAAACCAAGGAAAAAAAGAGAAAAGACCCAAATCAACAAAATTATAAGTAAAAACCCAAGAGACATTACCAATGATACCACAGAAACTCAAAGGATCATAAGCGGCTACTATGAACAACTATATGCAAAAAACTGGACAATCTAGAGGAAATGCAAAAATTCCTAGAAACATACAACTTCTCATGACTGAACTGGAAAGAAATAGAAAATTTGAATAGACTTATTACTAGCAAGGAGATTAAATTGGTAATAAAAATTTCTCCTAGTGAAGTGAAGCCCAGATGATCACACTGGTGAATTTTATGAAACTTTTTAAAGGAGAGTTAACACCAGTACTTCCCAAACTACTGCAAAAAATTGAAGAGGAGGGTACAGTCCTAAAGTCATTGTATGAGGTCAGCAATATCCTGATACCAAAAGACAAAAGGACATTACTAAAAAGGAAAACTACAGGTCAATATCCCTGATGAATAGAAATGCAAAATTCTTAGTAAAATACTGGCAAACCAAATTCAGCAGCACATTAAAAGGATCATTCACTAGGGTCAAGTGGGATTTATCCCTGGTATGCAAGGATAGTTCAACATAAGAATATCAATCAATATGATACATCACATTAATAGAATGAAAGAAAAGAATCATATGATCATCTCAATAGATGCAAAGAAAGCATTTGACAAAATTTAACATCCATTTGTGATAAAAACTCTTAACAAATCAGACATAGAAAGAACATATTTCAACATAATAAAAGCTATATATGACAAGCCCACAGCTAGCATAATACTTAATGGTGAAAGGTTGAAAGCTTTTCCTCTAAAATCAAGAACAAGGTTGTCCACTCTCACCAGTCCAGTTCAACATAGTACTAAGCCCTAGCTGGAGCAATCAGACAAGAAAAATAAATAAAATTATCATAATTGAAAAGGAAGAAGTAAAATTGTCTCTATATGCAGATGACATGATTTTATATATAGAAAATTCACCCCAAAACTGTTAGATCTAATCAGTGAATTCAGTAAAGTTGCAGGATACAAAATAAACTTGGAAAAATCAGTAGCATTTTTATACACTAACAATAAAATTTCTGCAAAAGAAATGAAAGAATTCCATTTACAACAGCTTCAAAACAATAAGCTACTTAGGAATAAATTTAGCTAAGGAAGTGACAGATCTCTACTCTGAAAATTACAAAACATTGATGAAATTAATCAAAGAAGATACAAGTAAATGGAAAGGTATCTTGTGTTCATGGATTGGAAGAATTAATATTATTAAAATGTCCGTACTAGCAAAAGTCATCTGTAGATTCAGTGCAATCCTCATCAACATTCCAATGACAGTTTTTATAGAAGTAGAAAAAAAAACTCCTAATATTTACATGGAACTGTAAAAGATCCCAAATAGCCAAACAAATCCTGAGAAAGAAGAAAAAAATGGGAGACATCATACTTCTTGATTTCAAGTTATACAGTAAAGCTACAGTCATGAAAACAGCATGGTACTGGCATAAGAACAGACTAATAGACTAATGGAACAGAATCAAGAGCCCAGAAATAAACCCAAGCATATACAGTAAACTAATATTTGATAAGGGAACCAAAAATACTCAATGGAGAAAAGGCAGTTTCTTCAATAAGTAGTGACAGATAATTGGATATTCACATGTAAAAGAAGGAAACTGGACCTATATCCTACACCAGTCACAAAAATTAACTCAAGATGGATTAAATAGTTAAATGTAATACCTGAAACCATGAAACTCCTACAAGGAAACATAGGAATAAAACTCCTTGATGTGAATCTTGGTAATGAGTTTTTGGATATGATTCCTAATGCGTAAGCCACAAAATAAAAAATAAACAAGGGGCACTACAACAAATCAACAGGCTCCTACACAGAAAAGTAAATCATCAACAAAATGAAAAGACAGGCTATTGAATGGGAAAAATATTTGCAAACCATATATCTGATAAGTAGTTAATATTCAAAAATATAAAGAACTCATATAACTCAATAGCAAAAAGAAAAAGAAAAAAAAATCCAAAAAGAAACACACACAAAAAACACCCAAATAACCCAGTTAAAAATGGGCAGGGGACCTGAATAGAAATTTCTCTACAGAAGGTATATGAAAGGCCAACAGGTAAATGAAAAGAGATTCAACATCACTAGTCATTAGGGAAATACAAATCAAAACCACAATGAAATATCACCTCATGTCAGAATGATCATCATCAAAAAGACGAGAGATAACAAATGCTTGTGAGGATGTGGAGAAAAAGAAACCCTTGCACACTGTTGGGAGGATTGTAAACTGATACAGCCACTATACAAAACATTATGGATGTTCCTCAAAAAATTAAAAGTAAAACTTTCTTATGATCCAGCAATTCCACTTCTGGGAATGTATCCAAAGGAAGCAAAAACACTAATTTGAAAAGATATCTGCACCCCCATGTTCATAGCAGCACTATTTATAATAGCCAAGACATGGAAATAACCTAAGTGCCCATCTATGGATGAATCAATAAAGAAGTTGTGGTGTATAAACACAGTGGAGTATTATCCAGCAATAAAAAATGAGGAAAATTTACCATGGATGGACCTTGAAGGCCTTATGCTAAATGAAATGTCAGAGAAAGACAGATACTGTATGATGTCACTTATATGTAGAATCTATAAAACAAAAACCAAACTCATAGAAAAAGAGGACGGACTTAAGGTTATCAGAGGGAGAGAGAGGGAGGAAAACTTGGAGGAAAGTGATCAAATGTCCAAACGTCCAGTTTTAAGATAAATAAGTATTACAGATGTAATGTACCTCATGATGACTATAGCCAACACTGCTGTATGATACATAGGAAAGTTGTTAAGAGAGTATATCCTAAAAGTTCTCAGCACAGGAGAAATTTTTCTACTTTTTAAAAATTGTTTCTACAAGAGAAGATCTATGTTAGTTGAACCTATTTTGGTAATCATTTCACAACAGATGTAAATCAAACCATCATGTGGTATGCCTTAAACTTATACAGTGATGTATGTTAATTATTGCTCAATAAAACTGGAAGAAAATGAAGAAATACACCAATAAGCATAAAAAATAAAAATAATTGATTTCACCTATTCTTTGGAATAAAAACAAACCAATTAAGAAATGAGTTATCTCTGTATGCCCTGACAGTGAAGAAAGTCCAATTAATGTCACTATTGATGAGTATAAAAAGCAAGTTGAAGAACCATATGTATCTTATAACGCCACTTTTAAAAACCTGTCTATATAGATATTTGTGTACATGTGTTTATACATGTGTGTCTGAAAAATTATATACCTGCTAACATTAATTATCTCTGGGGAGAGAGAATGTGAGTTGGGAGCAGATAGGAGAAGCATTTCACTGTTATTTTACAGATTTTTCTTCTGTGTGATTATATATGCATTTGTTTACAACAAGTATGTGTTACTTCTATGCTGAATAATTAAAATTAGTAATCCTTTATGTCCTTTTTATTCAATAGTGCCCTCCCAAGTTTCACACCAGTATTAGTGCCAATTTCTACCCATAAGTTATGCCTAGGTACAAGCATATTCCTTCTTTATATGCCCAGAATACTGTAATATTAGCAGATGTTGGTCATGTATAAAGAAGTGTCTCTCATACCTCCCTTTTCTTGGCATTTCTCCAACTGACAATTTATTTTGGGAAGTTTATGACTTTACTGTGCACTATTCCTCCTGAAGCCGTGTTTTAGACAATTGGATGCCTTTTCATTTGAAACAATACATTACATTCTGGCCTTGCTCAACTTGGTTTCATTTTTCTTCTTTTACCTGGGATGAATAATCAACCCTTCATTTTCTCTCAAAATCGATAGGCAATGGATTGATGGAGTTCATGTGTTTGCACTACAGCTATTTATTGCATATCAACGCTGTGGAAGAAATTACCTCACCTGCAACACAACAACTCACTTGTAGCTCATGGATGGTTGGCAACAGATTGAACTGAAGCCTTCTGTCCATATATAGTTCATTTATTTGGGGCAGAGAAATAAGAGCTCAATGTAATACTGTCCTCTGCCCACCAGTTATAGTCTGAAGTCACCAAACCAGGTAGCCTTTAAGCAATGGGTTAATAACACATGCTGCTCTGTGCAGATTTAGATCATGGATGACTGGAATTTGAAGTAACTGGACAGCTGTCTGAACAGACTATTTCATTATATGTGAAGGGATGCCATTTCTAACTATGATGATAATTAGAGTAGATGAAATGCATAAATCAGTGGAGTTTTTTATAGCTTTGGTTTTGGGGAACGATTTTTTACTCTCCTTATGGGCTCAATGCATTGGATTAGAATCCAATGCATGTTTCTATATTGGAAGGATATGACATTCTTGTTTCGAGTGCTATATGATGTGTTTGCTCATATCTGTATTCATACAGTAACACACAGTGCAATAAGAATGTCCTGTTGTAATCAAGGGATTAAATAAAATATGCCTGATAATATCATTATTGGTATTATTTTTGTTCTTGTAATTATTATTACTTTGGTCAAGTTATTTCTGTGCTTCAGAGTAATCCCTTCTTTTCTAATATCTCACAGACCTATAATATCCCCTCTTTTAATAATCTATTATCTATCAAAATTTTCCAAAACTTAAAAAATTTAAAACAACTACCATTAATTATCTCTCATTATTCTATGTTGTCTGTGATCAGTTAGGCAGTTCTTCCGCTGATCTTTGTTGAGATCTCCCATGTTGTTTAAGGAGGATGATAGATGGGGCAGAATTCATCTAGAGGCTTGCCTTGGATTCTGGGAAGGCTGGGCCTCTTTTTTTCTTCTTGTAGTCTGAAGGGTTCTCCTTTCCAGATTATCTTTCCATGTGCCCTCTCCATGTGTAATCTTCACCTTGTAGTGAGAGTTCTTACATGACATCTTGAGATGAGAGATAGAAGCCAGCTGTCTTCTTAAAGGCTAGGCACATGCAAGCATAGCTTGAATTTGCCGTATTCTGTTGGTTAACCCTAGTTCCAGGCTAGCCCAAATTCAATGGAACAAAGGAACCACAAAAAAATTAAAACATAAATCCTAGAAGGATTAATTCATTGGGGACCATCTTTAAAAACCAGTTACTAAAAAATAAATGAGAATGACTTTATGTACTCAAAATCTTCAAATTATTTTGAATAAATCTATGATTATGCTTTCTTCTAATAGTGGTATTGCAACCATATTCAATTCTGTCCAGTTATTGCTTCCCATTTTTTTCTTCTAAAAATATTTGATTCATTTATGAATTTTGACAAACTGATTCAGCCAGTGTTTCTCAAACCATCCATGTGTGTATTCTCATGTCTTTTTCCCTTCTTTTCTTTTTTCCTCTGCCTGGAATTCCTCAGTCCTGCCCCACTGCCCCAGCTAAATGAAACTTAAATGATTTGGTTCCAGAAAGTTTTCAAGAATATTATATTCAAGAATCTGCTTAAATGGTATTGTGAGCACACACTGAGATACCTGCATGACTCATGTATTAGAGTAGCTAACTATTTGGTGTAAAAAATAGATCTCAAAATTGCAGAGGCTAGACACATCTTACGTTTATTATTTTTTTTTTTTTTTTAATCCTTATAACAGATCAGAGTAGGTGTTCAGAACATCCAGGCATGGAAGACTATGGAGAGTGGACCAGGTCTGGAAGTGGCTCACTTTACCTCCACTCACACTGCACTGGGGGAAACTCAATCACATGCCCCAGGTGCAATGAAAGCTGAGAAATAAAAGCTAGCATTCGGCCCAAAGGGGACAATACATTTGGATGGAGAGTTAGTTTCTAACAGGACATTCACATTAAATAAGTGACACAATCCAGATGTTAGAAAATAGGGAGTTGTGAGGTCTGTGACAAACTAGGAAACTCTTGATCCAGATACATAGGGTAACGTTAGTCAGTCAAGTCAACTTTTCTGATGGAGGAATGATTATCTACTTCTACCAGATCTTTGAATTTTTAAAGGAAACGAAAAAACAAATTTGTACATGAAATCTTTGTTTAAAAAATATCAGCAAAGGATGTGCCACATCACTAATCATTAGAGAAATTCAAATCTAAACTACAATGAGGTATCACCTCACACCGGTCAGAATGGCTATCATCAGAAAGTCTACAAACAACAAATGCTGGAGAGGGTGTGGAGAAAAGGGAACCCTCTTGCACTGTTGGTGGGAATGTAAATGGATACAGCCACTATGGAGAACAGTATGGAGGTTCCTTAAAAAACTACAAATAGAACTACCATACGACCCAGCAATCCCACTACTGGGCATTTACCCTGAAAAAAACATAATTCAAAAAGAGTCCTGCACCACAGTGTTCACTGCAGCTCTATTTACAATAGCCAGGGCATGGAAGCAACCTAAATGTCCATCGACAGATGAATGGATAAAGAAGATGTGGTACATATATACAGTGGAGTGTTACTCAGCCATTACTCAGTAATTGAGTTATTTGTAGTGAGGTGGATGAACCTAGAGTCTGTCATACAGAGTGAAGTAAGTCAGAAAGAGAAAAACAAATACCATATGCTAACACATATATATGGAATCTAAAAAAAAAAAGATCTGACCCTGAAGAACCTAGGGTCAGAAGAGGAATAAAGATGCAGATGTAGAGAATGGACTTGAGGACATGGGGAGGGAGAAGGGTAAGCTGGGATGAAGTGAGAGAGTGGCATGGACATATATACACTACCAAATGTAAAATAGGTAGCTAGTGGGAAGCAGCCGCATAGCACAGGGAGATCAGCTCGGTGCTTTGTGACCACCTAGAGGGCTGGGATAGGTAGGGTGGGAGGGAGGCTCAAGAGGGAGGGGAAATGGGGATATATGTATATGTATAGCTGATTCACCATGTTATAAAGCAGAAACTAACACACCATTGTAAAGCAATTATACTCCAATAAAGATGTTAAAAAATTTTTCAGCAACTAATTGATTTTTTTTTTTTTAATTACTATGCCTCTATGTGAGCCAAATAACCCATCTACTGACTGAATCTAGCCAGCAGGCTACTGCTATGTGAAATCTGCTTTAGGTGTTGACTGATAAATTTTGACTTGTATACCTTTTTTGTCCCTGAATCTTTGATGTATGTCAGAGTCTGAGACAAATTATAAGAGAATTGGACTTTATAAATCTGACTCTGAAGAACATTCCCTAAATTCTCTGCCTATTTTAGGGAATAAACTTAAATTTTCCATGTTCTTCACTTGCTAAACGTGCTATGGTATTCATTATTTATATTCATTTAAATATGTCACATTCTCTGGGCATATGGTAGGATTTAACTTCCCCATGTCCTGTGGAGTTAGATGTGGCCACGTGACTTGCTTAGCCAATGAGATGGGACAAAATGACTTGTCAATTGCAGGAGATAGTTTAAGACCCACAATGTGCTTTGCTCCTTTCTCTCCCTCTCCCTCATGCTGAGTGGCAAAGATGCAGATATTGGCTGTTTTGTCAGTCTGGAACCTACTGACAATAATACAGAGCAGAGCTACCAGCAATCCACAGCAGACGTGAAGCAGGAATGAAAAAAAAATAATGTTAAACCAACAAGATTTGGAAGTTGTTTGCACAGCAGTACCTGATCTCTCTTGATTAATGTGTTTGTTAATGGCCATGTTCCAGAAAATGTTAATTTTTTGGAGGAGGAATTATAAGGATTTGGATTAGGAATTACAAGACTTAAAGTCCCTTGAAGGGGGAACTAATAAGCTGTGTGAACCTTGGTCACATTACTTAATCTCTCTGACCCTCTATTTTGTGAGGGTTTGGTACTGGGTAATATTAAAGGTGTTTTTCATTTAAAATTCACCTAAAGTGTACTCTCACCTTTTTAAAATGATGAGTCCTTATTTATCTACTAACTGACTTGAACCCTACACTAAGCTATAGTAATTTTTTTCCATTATATTTCTTATCACAGTTTTTGTATATGCTTAAAATTTGTGTGTACAAGATGGGTTCGACTAGACATAATTCATAAGCAAAGACACCAAAATTCAAAAAGAATAAGTGACTTGCTCCAAATCACAAAAATACTTGGTGCAAAAATCTAGAACCTAAACCTAGTGCTTTCTGAGCATATGTTCTCTCTCTGTTACCATATTTGCAATCTAAATTAGATTTTCTGTGGAAAGCTTTATTTATTTTATCTATGTTTGATTTTTGCCCTGCCAACATATATAGTGCAATTAAGATGTGTCTCAAAGACCATAGGTCACTTAACACCACCCACTGAAAGAAACATGGAAGAACACTTGGAGAAAGTGCTTTCCTTTGGAAAAAAAATAACATTTCAATATGTCTTTTCATGGAGGAAAAAATGAGAGAAGCAAGTTCAAGATGAGAAATTACTAGCCCGCAAGCATATTGTGATAAATCAGCCATAACATGATTATAGCAACTTCCTTGGGAAAGAAATCAATGCTGAATCAGACTTAGATAGACCAGGGGGATCAAATAGAGGTCAAAGGTACTTCTCCATCTTGAAATTGGATAATTATTACTGTTATTATTGTCAGTTGCTATAATATAATACCAGGCGAAATACATGGAGTCCCAAGGCTGCTTTTATTGGCTGGCTAGACAAGTCAATCCATTACAAGGAAATACATTCAAGTATATTAATTCATCTAAATACCAAGTGAATTAGGGTAATTCGAAGGCTACCTGTGAGTCTCCATGAGATTTTTTTTTTTTTTGGAAAAATAAGCAGAAAACAAAAATCAAAAAAGCAATTTTGAAAGAACAAGTTGCATGCATTCCTCTTGTTTTGAAAATTGGACAATAAGGCTTTAATAGAAAGTGTGCTGGGTTGGAAACCTGAAAAGATGGATTTGTTGCCTGCTTTGCCACTTTGCTACCTTGCCCCCCAAGCAGAAACCAGGAAGCAACAGAGAGGCCTCTTTTTCTCTTATTTACAACATTTGCTCTGTCGCCACGTGTCTTATCACGCTGCTTTAAATCTTTCCCCTCCCCTCCATTCTACTGCCACTGCCTGCATCTGTTCTTTAGCCCTCCTGCCTGTTTTTCTGCACAAGCCTCCCCTCTCGTCTCCCTACCTTCAGCTTCACATGGTCCTAGAATATTCTCCTTCAATTCACCCAAGCTATCTTCCTAAAATGCAAATCTAATCATAACCCTTGACTCCTTTAAATCGTTACTGAATCATTCGGTAGCTCCCTCTCATAGGTAATTATTGTACAAAGATTAGGGCTGTCTGTCTTCTTCTTGCCAGACATCTGTCAAGCTTATTACCAAACAAATCCACTAGGCATTTTCTACTTAATATTTAGTAAAAATTCTTGACTGCCCTTATTGGACTCTTAGCCCTCTGCTGGTGGAGTATCGTTTTTTTTTTGTTTTTTTTTTTTTCAATTTCAAAATTTCATCTTGGGTTATGGGTGGAGGATGGCAAGGAAAGTTCTGAGCACAACCTGATCATTGCTGCCCCAGGGAGATACATGAACCCTCTTTTATAGGATCAACTAAAGTATTTCTGTTTCATTTTGAAGTGTTGAGAGGAGCTTCTTGTATGCTTCAATATAAATGTCAGAAAATAGATGCATAGATCCACAGGAATACATATATACTGTATATATATGTGGATGGGTTTTGGGGGGGGTGTTTCTAGAGCATGGTAATCATTCCATTCTCGAAAAATAATCTATGAGTTATAATGATGAAAGGAAATAAACCATGTTTACAAGTGGAAGGGCCCAGTCCTGTGATTCTATGCTCCAGTAACCCTATTAACAGGTTACAAATCCCATTCTTTTAAATAACCAAAAGTCTTGATCTACATGAATTTTCTTTAGTCTCTCTTGATCAACCCAAGTGTAGATATAACACAAATTTAAGGGAGTTAATGCCCTAAGGGCACCCTTAAACCAATGGAATAAGTAAGTCAGTGGAGGAATGATGGTGCCTTCCATCCTTTGGTAGGGCATCCATGCACTCTACAAGTAACTCAAAGGGTTTATAGTGGGATTGAGTGCAGTTTTTCCGTAATGGTACCTAGCTCAATAATGTTCACTCTAGTGGTTTTCCCTCTGTCCCTTTCTTATTCTGGCTGTGTGATCACCTTCCTGATATGGTAGCAGAATACAAAGTCTTGCCTCAGAGTCTCCTTTCAGGAGAACTTAGTCTAAGGCAAACTTAGACTTATCAATCAGTCAAACTTATCAATGATCTTTTCTATGTAACAACACATTATTGATTCTGTTGCCAGATATGTAAGATGTTTTCATTTGGTGAAATCTTAGTTATTCCACAGTAAAAAAGAAAAAAAAAAAGCTGGAGCAGTTGATATGAAAAGGAATTCCAGGCAATTTCCTTAAGTGGTACTTAATTAATGGTTGATATCATCTTAATTTGCTCTTTGGAATAATTTTAGCATAGGACTATATTTATATATTAATTATTCATATGTATTATTTTATTTTTATTATGACTTTTCCCTAGATTCAAAACTTGTTTGGAATAAAAGAACCCTCTATTGTGAAGAGGGTATAGAGGTTGAAGGTTAAGGCTACATATCTCTATTTATATACATGCAGATGAGGAACAATAAACACGTAAGGATTTTCTGTTTCCTAGATGCCAAGGGCTTTTGATTTTATCACCATGCAAAAGTTTCTACTCTACTTCTGAAAACAGCCACACTTTTTTGTAGCAATGTTTCATCCTCAAGGATTAACAAGAAAGGACATTTTGCTATCTCTATAGAAAGAAAGGTAGGTAGATTTATATAATTCATAACTGCAAGCGGTATGTTCCCTTTTACACGTAAAACATCGATTCTAGTGCAATGGTAACTATTTCTTATATAAAACACATTTTATGTAACAAAGGTTAAATATCAACATATGTAAATTAAGTGTGGGTTAAGTAGGTTTAGTTTGGTTTGCCTGAAATAACCATTCTTTATTCTTATTATATATGCACAAACATTTTTTTAAAAAACTGAGGGTTTTTTTGCTTCAGTGTCTGTGATTCAGTGACAGATCCCTGAAAGTCATATCTTATTTATTAGGATAATGAAGCAAAACAAATAAGCACTGGCTTCTGCTCCTAGCTTGTGAGTTTCTGCTGGGGAGAAGGAAAGAATGCAGATTTCATTTACTAAGCTACCAGCGTTCTTCCTAGGGGTATGGCAGCAAAGGGGAGAAGAGAAATACAAATGTTTTGACTTATTTGCTAGTCTGTGATAATTAAGATTTAGTTGGCTTCCATCTCTTGTTTTTCAAATATTACTCATCTTGATATATGTGTTTGTGTGTGTGTATTCAATTCAGCAAATATATTGAGCATCTCCTACTTGAAAGTTCAGTGATGAGTTCTCGAGTACCTACAAAGGTAAATCAATTCTAAGTCTCATTCTCAAGAAGCTTATGGATGAGTTGATAACTATAAAATAGCCTCGTGTTAGATCAAGCCAGGCTTGCCACCAAATGTGAGTTCAGCTTAGCTTAGGTTAAGTTTTGCCTGAACATAAATTACAAGAAAATTTTCCGTTTTTAGTCTAACTTGATCTCACCTTTGGAGGCAAACCTACCCTGATCTGACGTAGGCTCTTTATAGTTTTTATTCATCTTTGATTATGTGACTATTCACACCTTTCTGAAGAAATATTAATGTGTTTCATTATGGGATTTTACCCCTAACCCTGCCACATATACGAAAATATGCCCCTAATTACCTTTCTAACATCTAAATTCTGAAACACGTCTGGCCCCAAAACAGGCTGATAAAGAAACTGGCCTGCTGGGCTTGGTTTAGGAGGAAGTGGGAATCACAGTCCAGCCCACTTTGCTTCCTCTTTGGGAGCTCTGTTGGCCTGGAGAAAGCAGCCTTTTACAAATTTGCACAAATAAGTTCTTTTCTGACCAAGCCCTGCCTGGGAAGGCCAGCATGGGCCCAGTGGGAGATACCTTTTTGTAATATGTTTCATGAAGACTATTGAGGCTTTGTAGGAGATGAGGTTTTGTGTAGGTATGGTCACAAAATGGACAGGGTTCAGGGTGTGTGCAAAAAAAATCTTAAAAATGTATGAAGAATGCCCCTGTAAGTATAATGTTCTCTGAAAGCATCTCTTTAATGGCAATGGCAAAAAAAAAAAAGAAAGAAAAGTGAGAGCCAGAATGATCATGGCAGAACATTTCGATTGGAGTTCTCAGAAACCTTCTGTAAGTGTCACCAGTATGAAGTCTTCCCTGGGGGCAAAAAATGCAAAAAGGGCTGAAAGAGGAGAGTGGAGTCAGGCTGAGAAAGGACATACACACTAAAAATGTGGTGCTATTGAAGGCTGTGAGCAGGAGAATGACGTGATTGTAGTCTTTCCTCCCAGCCCCCATTACGTGTACAACTATAATAAAAAGAAAACATAGCCTCCCAATAAGCATTATTGTTATTATTTATTTTATGTTCACAGTGTAACTATTGACTGCTTTATTAATTGAGTATCAACATGATGCATATTTGTCACTGGGACTTGAGAATATAACCACTAAATGCTTCCCGATACATATATATTTTTAACCCTGTTGTCAACCTCTCTCTATTCCCCCCACTCCCACTCCTGCACCCCCAGCTTCTGGCAACCGCTTGTCTACTCTTTCTGTTTCTGAGTCTGACCTTTTTGGTTTTTTGATCCTACATCTAAGTGACACTATGCAGTATTTGTCTTTCTCTGTCTGGCTTACCTCACTTAGTATAATACCCTTCAGATTCATTTGTGTTGTCGCAAATGACAGGATTTCTTTCTTTTTAAAGGTGAATAATATTTCATTGTATATATATACCACCTTTTCTTGTTCCGTTCATCTGTTGACAGATACTTTGGTTGTTTCCATATCTCAGCTATGGTGAATAATACTGCAGTGAACATGGGAGTTCCTGTTTGAGATAATGATTTTATTTCCCTCGGATATATAACCTAAAGTGGGATTGATGACTCATGTGTAGGCCTACTTTCAGGATGTTGTAGACAGCACTGTTGGGATGTCCATGCCAATAAATCCTATGCAGAGAGGCTACAAGGCATGGTGTGGTATCCTTAGAGCCATTTTTTTATGAGCTGTGTCATCACCTCCCCTGCCAGGCCATGGGCTATTCACTTTCTCTACACTATTTCATTTACTCCTTACAACAAGAGTATGAATTAGGTACTCTTATTATTCCCATGTTACAGATAGAAGATTAATATTTAGAGAATAAATAGTTCAATTGCCACACAACTGTAGCTTGCACAGCAGGAATCTAAAAGGTTGATATCACTTCACAGCTAATACTCTCATTACTATACTACATTGGAATACTAGCCTGGAAATATAGTAAATCTGAGTTGTGTTGCTAACTCTGCCACCTCCCCAGGGAAGTCATTGTACCTGAGGGTTGCAGAGCAGCTGGGGCCAAACAAAAACAAACAAATAAAAACCCCCAACAACTACAAAAGTAAAGTTGTAGGGAATAACTTTAAAATGTGTGTGTGTGTGTGTGTGCGCATGTGTGTGTGTGCGCGCGTGTGTGTGTGCGCGCGCGTGTGTGTGTGCACGCTTTGTGATGGAGAACCCAGTTCTGGTTATCCCAATTCTAAGTGCAATTCCCTGCTTGGTTTCTCTACATCTCAATATTATGAGTAAGTCAGTTAAATTTCCTGACCTCTGACTCCTCATTTTTCTAGGAAGGAATTGAAATGATGGCATTGTGGTGCTTCCAGTTCTTTAAATGTATAAGTCTCTCACTTAGGAGGGCTTAGGATAGGTTGGTTTGAGGTTCTTATAAACAAGTTTACTCTCATCTTTTCTCACATCTTAACACTTTTGGCAATTTCCCCTGTACATTTTATTTGAAACTGTTAGCTCTATTCCTTGTTGCAGAAATTTTCTTCTTCTGAACTACCCTAGTTTTGCCATTAGTGTTGATATACAAACTAGTCACATGATAAAAATTTTATTTTTTTAAAATTTCCACCATTGAACTAAATTTCACTTGTCATTGTATTCCAATGTCAGTTTGATTTCCTGGATTTTCACTATTGCTTTAAAAATATTGATTCCATTCATTCACTCAATTTAATCAAAATATATTGAGCTGCTACAGTGTTGCAGAAGCTCTATGAAATACTCAAGATGTAGAGATAAATTAATCATGATCTTTAGAAGCTAATAGTTAAGTAGGGTGTAGAAGTTAACAATTGCTAAAACAAGTAGGTTTTAGTATATGTATAAAATATCAAAGACACGGGCTTCCCTGGTGGCGCAGTGGTTGAGAGCCTGCCTGCCGATGCAGGGGACACAGGTTCGTGCCCCAGTCCGGGAAGATCCCACATGCCGCGGAGCGGCTGGGCCCGTGAGCCATGGCCGCTGAGCCTGCGCGTCCGGAGCCTGTGCTCTGCAACGGGAAAGGCCAGCCACGGCAGTGAGAGGCCCGCGTACCGCAAAAAAAAAAAAAAAAAAAATCAAAGACACAAGAAAGAGCATTTTTTAGCTCTCTTTCAGTGGATCTTAAAAAGTCATCCCAGAGCTGATAATAACTAAAGTACATCTAGAAAGGTGACTGAGATAGTCTTGGTAAATAAGGACAGAAAGGGTATTCCACGTAGAAAGAACATTGTGTCTTTTTGCCATTTTATGTCCTAAAATTACAGGCATCCTCATTTTTCTTATTACAAATATAGGAAGACAGTTCAAAGTAGTGAATTGATCTTTGGTTTTCTTTTTTTCCCTAAAAATTAATTGCAGAGATTATGCTGAAATGGCTACCATTTGTAAGCCATTCAGTTAATTCATGTTCCCTTGAATTTTATATGTTGTGGAAACTAAGTAAGAAATGGATGGTATGTGTTGGTTATATAAATGCTATGAATTGATGTCAATAAAATAAATTTCCACTTTTAAAACAACTATACCACCAATACAAATTCCTACTAATATACCTTATTTAAGCCTGTTAATTGAAAGCAACAGAAGTTCACTGACTGATTACCGTGTTATTAAAATAAGTCTATCTCAAAGGATTTCTAGAAAAAAAAATGTAGAATTAAAGTAAGTTCAAGACTGAACTTTTAGAAGCAATGCCACAAATCCCACCATAGAATTTTTCAGATGAGAAAAAACTCTCTGCTGTTGACATAGAGTTCTAGCCATTATAATTATAACTTGAACTGTTGCCATTTTGGTTCCTGAAATTTAACTTTACAACTGAAATTACCAGAAATAATATCACTGTGGCTTTTGCTTAACCATCCCCTGTATCTGTAATAATCACCTGCATGTTCCTCAATCCCTGAATTCATTCTGCAGAGGCCAGAGTAATTGCTTATTTTTTTTTTTTCCTTTCAGAATCTCCTAGGCAGAGATAAGTATTTCCTTGTTTATTCAATATATGCTTATTGAACACTTACTATCACCATGTCAATGTTATTTTTTTTGACCAAACTATGCAGGTGATTTGCCATACCTGTTCTCATCTAAGTTTATATCAAAAGTGATCTGTACAAGGTACAATGGTTGGTCAAAGAGCTGAGGAATCTTCCTATGGATAGTCAAGGTAAGCGTCATTGAGGACAAGATTCTTGAAGAAGGAGATTCTTTTTTTTTTTTTTGAATTTTTGAATTTATTTTATATATTTTTTTATACAGCAGGTTCTTATTAGTCATTGGTTTATACATGTCAGTTCTTATACACATCAGTTTATACATGTCAGTCCCAATCTCCCAATTCATCACACCACCATCCCCACCCACCTGCCACTTTCCCCCCTTGGTGTCCATACGTTTTTCCCTCTACTTCTGTGTCTCAATTTCTGCCCTGCAAACCGGTTCGTCTGTACCATTTTTCTAGGTTCCGCATATTTGTGTTAATATACGATATTTGTTTTTCTCTTTCTGACTTACTTCATTCTGTATGACAGTCACAAGATCCATCCACGTCTCAACAAATGACCCAATTTCGTTACTTTTTATAGCTGAGTAATATTCCATTGTATATATATACCACATCTTCTTTATCTATCCATCTGTCGATGGGCATTTATGTTGCTTCCATGACCTGACTATTGTAAATGGTGCTGCAGTGAACATTGGGGTGCATGTGTCTTCTTGACTGATGATTTTCTCTGGGTATATGCCCAGTAGTGGGATTGCTGGATCATAAGGTAATTCTATTTTTGTTTTTTTAAGAAACCTCCATACTGTTCTCCATAGTGGCTGTATCCATTTACATTCCCACCAACACTGCAAGAGAGTACCCTGTTCTCCACATCCTCTCCAGCATTTGTTGTTTATAGATTTTCTGATGGTGCCCATTCTAACTACTGTGAAGTGATACCTCGTTGTAGTTTTGATTTGCATTTCTCTAATAATTAGTGATGTTGAGCAGCTTTTCATGTGCTTCTTGGCCATCTGTATGTTTTCTTTGGAGAAATGTCTATTTAGGTCTTCTGCCCATTTTTGGATTGGGTTGTTTGTTTTTTTTAATATTGAGCTGCATGAGCTGTTTATATATTTGGGAGATTAATCCTTTGTCCATTGATTCGTTTGCAAATATTTTCTCCCATTCTGAGGGTTGTCTTTTCATCTTGTTTATGGTTTCCTTTGCTGTGTAAAAGCTTTTAAGTTTCATTATGTTCAATTTATTTATTTTTCTTTTTATTTCCATTTCTCTAGGAGGTGGATCAAAAAGGATCTTGCTGTGATTTATGTCAAAGAGTGTTCTGCCTATGTTTTCCTCTAAGAGTTTTATAGTGTCCAGTCTTACATTTAGGTCTCTAATCCATTTTGAGATTATTTTTGTGTATGGTGTTAGGGAGTGTTCTTATTTCATTCTTTTGCATGTAGCTGTCCAGTTTTCCCAGCACCACTTATTGAAGAGACTGTCCTTTCTCCATTGTATATCCTTGCCTCCTTTATCAGAGATTAGTTGACCATAGGTGAGTGGGTTTATCTCTGGACTTTCTATCTTGTTCCATTGATCTATATTTCTGTTTTTGTGCCAGTACCATACTATATTGATTACTGTAGCTTTGTAGTACAGTCTGAAGCCACGGAGTCTGATTCTTCCAGCTCAGCTTTTTTCCCTCAAGACTGCTTTGGCTATTCGGGGTCTTTTGTGTCTCCATACAAATTTTAAGATTTTTTATTCTAGTTCTGTAAAAAATGCCATTTTATTGGCATAGAGTTGCTGTAGTAGTCTCTTAGGATGATTTTTATTTCTGCGGTGTCTTATAACTTCTCCTTTTTCATTTCTAATTTTATTGATTTGAGTCCTCTCCTTCTTTTGCTTGACGAGTCTGGTTAATGGTTTATCAATTTTGTTTATCTTCTCAAAGAAGCAGCTTTTAGTTTGATTGATATTTGCTCTAATTTTCTTTGTTTCTATTTCATTTATTTCTGCTCTGATATTTATGATTTCTTTCTTTCTGCTAACTTTGGGTTTTGTTTGTTCTTCTTTCTCTAGTTCCTTTAGTTGTAAGGTTAGATTGTTTATTTGAGATTTTTCTTGTTTCTTGAGTTAGGCTTTTACAGCTATAAACTTCCCTCTTAGAACTGCTTTTGCTGTATCCCGTAGGTTTTGGATAGTTGTGTTTTCATTGTCATGTCTCTCTAGGTATTTTTGGATTTCCTCTTTGATTTCTTCAGTGATCTCTAGGTTATTTAGTAATGTATTGTTTAACCTCCATGTGTTTCTGTTTTTTACGTTTTTTCCCCTGTAATTCATTTCTAATCTCATAGCATTGTGGTCAGAAAAGATGCTTCATATGATTTCAGTTTTCTTAAGTTTACTGAGGCTTGATTTGTGACCCAAGATGTGATCTATCCTGGAGAATATTCTATGTGCACTTGAGAAGAAAGTGTAATCTGCTGGTTTTGGATAGAATGTCCTATAAGTATCAATTGAATCCATCTGGTCTATTGTGTCATTTAAAGCTTCTGTTTCCCTATTTATTTTCATTGTCGATGATCTGTCCATTTGTGTAAGTGAGGTGTGAAATTCCCCCACTATGATTGTGTAACTGTCAATTTCCTCTTTTATAGCTGTTAGCAGTTGCCTTATGTATTGAGGTGCTCCTATGTTGGGTGCATATATATTTATAATTGTTATATCTTCTTCTTGGATTGCTCCCTTGATCATTATGTAGTGTCCTTCCTTGTCTCTTGTAACATTCTTTATTTTAAAGTCTATTTTATCTGATATGAGTATTGCTACTCTAGCTTTCTTTTGATTTCCGTTTGCACGGAATATCTTTTTCCATCCCCTCACTTTCAGTCTCTATGTGTCCCTAGGTCTCAAGTGGGTCTCTTGTAGACAGCATATATATGGGTCTTGTTTTTGTATCCATTCAGCAAGCCTATTTCTTTTGGTTGGAGCATTTAATCTGTTCACATTTAAGGTAATTATCGATATGTATGTTCCTATGACCATTTTCTTAATTGTTTTGGGTTTGTTTTTGTAGGTCCTTTTCTTCTCTTGTGTTTCCCACTTAGAGAAGTTCCTTTAGCATTTGTTGTAGAGTTGGTTTGGTGGTGCTGAATTCTCTTAGCTTTTGCTTGTCTGTAAAGGTTTTGATTTCTCCATCGAATCTGAATGAGATCCTTGCCGGGCAGAGTAATTTTGGTTGTAGGTTCTTCCCTTTTATCACCTTAAGTATATTATGCCACTCCCTTCTGGCTTGTAGAGTTTCTGCTGAGAAATCCGCTGTTAACCTTATGGGAGTTCCCTTGTATGTTATTTGTCGTTTTTCCCTTGGTGCTTTCAATAATTTTTCTTTGTCTTTATTTTTTGCCAATTTGATTATTATATTGTCTCGTCATGTTTCTCCTTGGGTTTATCCTGCATGGGACTCTCTATGCTTCCTGGACTTGGGTGGCTATTTTCTTTCCCATGTTAGTGAAGTTTTCAACTATAATCTCTTCAAATATTTTCTCAGGTCCTTTCTCTCTCTCTTCTCCTTCTGGGACCCCTATAATGCAAATGTTATTGCATTTAATGTTGTCCCAGAGGTCTCTTAGACTGTCTTCATTTTCTTTCTTTTTTTTTGTTTTCTGTTCCACAGCAGTGAATTCCACCATTCTGTCTTCCAGGTCACTTATCCGTTCTTCCGCCTCAGTTATTCTGCTATTGATTCCTTCTAGCGTAGTTTTCATTTCAGTTATTGTATTGTTCATCTCTGTTTGTTTCTTCTTTAATTCTTCTAGGTCTTTGTTAAACATTTCTTGCATCTTCTCGATCTTTGCCTCCATTCTTGTTCCGAGTTCCCCGATCATCTTCACTATCATTATTCTGAATTCTTTTTCTGGAAGGTTGCCTATCTCCACTTTATTTAGTTGTTTTTATGGGGTTTTATCTTGTTCCTTCATCCGGTACATAGCCCTCTGCCTTTTCATCTTGTCTATCTTTCTGTGAATGTGGTTTTTGTTCCACAGGCTGCAGGATTGTAGTTCTTCTTCCTTCTGCTGTCTGCCCTCTGGTGGATGAGGCTATCTAAGAGGCTTCTGTAAGTTTCCTGATGGGAGGGACTGGTGGTGGGTAGAGCTGGCTTTTGCTCTGAAGAAGGAAATTCTTGTAAGATGAATAAGAAATTGGACCCTGGCCAAGGAGGAGGAGGGCATTAAAAGCTAAGGTACTGAAGGCAGAAAGATAATAGTAATAGTATGTTCAGGATTCTAAAAGTTACATTTTGTTTGTGTCTCAGTATTAATATTTACTATGTTGTGTCGTAAGTACTTATTTTAGTGTATTTCTCCTTCAACATATTGTAAAGACTATTAAAACAATTTTGTGAATATTAATATCCTAGTGTTCATTAAAAAAAGCAAAATATCCCTTTGAAAATCCAAAGGTAGTAAATTATATAATTGTTTTTTTAAACAATTGAATTTTCTTCTGCTACAACATGTTTCTGTAATGTAAATTAGCTTATAAATTGTTGGTAAAGAGACAAATTCTGTCCTTTTCTTTTCAGCTTTATTGAAAGCTTTATTGTATAATTTACAAATAATTATAATAATTACAATATATTTAAAGTGTACAACATTGATGATTTGATATATGTATACATTGTGAAAGGATTCCCACCATCAAGTTAATCCCATCTATCACCTTGAATATCGTTTTTTTTGTGTGTGAGAATACTTAAATTGTACTATCTCAGCAAATTTCAATTCTATAATACAGTATTATCAACTATGGCCATCATGTTATACATTCAGTCCTCAAAAGTTATTCATCTTATAACTGGAAGTTTGTACCCATTTACCAAACACCTCTTGTTTTCCCCAACCCCTGGCAATCGCCATTCTACTCTCTGATCTATGAGTTTGACTTCTTTTTTTTTTTTTTAGATTACACATATAAGTGATACCATGCAGTATTTCTTTCTCTGGCTTATTTCACTTAAGGAATGCCATCATCTTCATGTGGAAGTCACAGCGGTCCATAAACAATTCTTCTGGCAAATTGTGGCATTTTTACCACCACGTAAAAGCAGCACAGTGCAAAGCATACTAACAAAGCTGAATGAAGCAAGGAGCAGAGGAATTGAACACTGTTCACATGCCCATAGCTCCTTTTGGTTCAGTTTTGCTACAGGCAGTTTTTTCAGAAATGTTGCTGTGATTTCCCCTTTCTTTGTACATTTCTGCCTAATCTTCACTGTTACCAGCTTCAACCCTTCATTATGATCCCCTTTCATCAAATTACCTACATCTTTTTATTTTTTAAATAATTTCCTTTATTTACAATAGTATTTCTTCACATTTTAGGAATTCAGCAGTTTCTTTTTAAAAGTGCAATATTTTAAATACATCTTATTATTATTCTCTAATATTCTGGTTGTGTTTTGAAAGGTCTGTTCAACTTTGTCTTGCTTACAGTATATGCTTTGTAATTTTAATGTGTGACTTTTAATATAAAAGGACTTTTCTCAAATTCCTATGCTTTGCATTTTTTTGTAAACTATTTTTAGGAAAAGTCAATGAAATCATTCATGAAATATTGCAGCATCATGTTAAAAAATACCTTCTTTCCCCTATTTAAACAAAAGTCTATGAAAAAATTAGAAAATCTACTTACCTTCATTCCCCAGACAGTTCAGTTAATCTACTATTCACACAAATATCCCCTTTTCTCCACCAGTAAGACTATAACCAATGCCAAAAAAATAGAGTACAAAAACACATAAATGTTAGAATATTGAATAGTAGTGTAGCCCATTAATTTGTTTTGGTAATTGACATATCCATGCTGTAAATTCCTGGCACCATTCAAATTCAGCTGTTATTCTTATATATCATTTTCTCCTGTGCTATCTGTTGCCTTTTGTCTTTCCAACTAGGTTGAAAACTACTTAAGGGAAGAAACGTTTTTTATCTACCTTTCTTAATACCCAGCAAAGTGTCAGGCAGAGTGTAGGTACCTGATAATTGTTTTCTCATAATTGACTCATAATAATTTGGGTTATTGCTGAGTTCCATTAAACTTTGAGAAAAAAATCTTGAAAGAATTGACTTTTAACATTTGAATTAAAAATGACAAGGTAAAGAGAAGGAACATGATCCATCCTTTCCTCCTGTATAAGATATTTTGTGATTATCTCTTTGGAAAAGTAGAGAAAATTAATATGTATTAAGTACCTACTCTATGAAATGCCCTGTAACACTATTTCAGCAAGTATTGTTTTCTTTTAAAATTGTAGTAAATTATTCCATATAATATGGAAACTAATAATATTGCAAAATAATTTTAATGGCCTGATATAATCTGAAATATCTGCTCTCTCAGCTGCTTTAGTTGAGCAGTTTTAACAAACAGTGAGTTTTGTAACCTCAAGAGATGGTTTCTTTTTAGGAAAGATCAGTTTCCTATTTTGTTTCTATTTTGGGGTGCCTATCCTTGCTAAATTTCTCCTTGGTTAGAAAGGCTTAGACTTTCAGTCCCCTTAGTAGAAGAAAAGAATGCTTTTCCTTGATGTCTGTATATTTTTATCAAGCCAAGAATGTCAGCTTTAGAAAATAATTTCTGCAGCAATTATGGCTTCTTTAGGTGATTAAATTGCTGAAAACTCAGATATTGACATTTTGCATCAGTCTTTTCAGAGCTCAGATGTGAACTACTGTCATTCTCCACATCCTTCCTCTACGTGGTTACATTTATTATTTTTGCCTAAGCAAAAATAAGAAACTTTCATATTATACACACAGTATGTACATTTATACTATGTATATATACACATAATATATATATAGATGCAAAATAAGTGTGTGTGTGTGTGTTTCAGACACAAAGTTGATGTCTCTCCATTTTTATCTCTAATAATACCTGGAAAGCCCAGTCACATTTATTTTGAATTGCATCCATATAAATGGAGAGAATATACCTGGTGAGAATATACCTGGATGTGGTAATGTGAGATTTCACCAGTTATCTCAAGACACATTTCAAACCTTTGATACCTTTTGTTAAAATGTTTGAAAAGAGATTATTGATGGATTTAAGTCTGTTTAGCATGTCCTTGAGAAAGCCAGATGTGCTCCACTGGACAACTATAAGACACCATATGATTAGTTTCATCAGCATGTGTACTGGAAGAAGGACCCTTACAATCTAGTGATGCATACATAGTTACAAAGAAGGAGAAGAGAGAGTGAAATAAACATGCTTCTTCATAGTTGAATTTCATTCCTTGACACGTAAAGTAAAATTCCCAGCTAGGTAATAAATGTAGAATTATGTATTTTTATAGTAGCATTTTTTAACTGTGAAATGTGCTAAGCACCACTTTTTCTTGGCATATTCCATACCTCAGAATTTTCTAAGAACCCCCTAAATTAGAAGAACTTAGAAGAGATGAGTTACTAATATTTCTTTTTTGATTGTTAAGGCTATAACACTGTGATGCTTTGGAATTGACACACAAATGAGTCATTGTGTAAAATTATCTACCATCATCTCTATATTCTTCTCTTTTAGTTTTAAAAGTTATAGGGAAGGAAAAAGCAAGGTAGCTTTAGGAGAATTCTTTATGTCTTTTTATCTCAAATTACACAGGTATCACTCAATCTCAGATTAGAATGCAATAAATCACAGTCACCAAAGAAGTACAGCCTCCATAATGCTGGGTTGGTCTCTGAACCTTCCTGTCAACTCCAGCTTTCCACCTGGCCTGTGATAGATGCCCCAAATTTAAATATTATATAACTTGAGTTAGTTAATTTGCCATTCCTCGCCATTTCATTTTAAAGTGAAAGTTATGCCCAATAACCATAAATGTCTTATTTCTTCAAACTTTATTCACCATTTTTATTTCCAAATCATAGAGTTTGGGGCAGGATGAATAAGTGGAAAAAATAGTGACACTAAATGACCAGAGACAGATGGAGCCCAAAAGCAAAAAAGTAGGAAAAGGGAGCCAACTTTACCTAAAGCTACCTTTGCTCTCTAACCTGAACTTGCTTTTTATCAGTCATGATGTTTGGAAGATTGGCTGCCTAGTTCAAAGGTTTAGATCAAAGGGCACTGTACTGGGAAGCAGAAGATTTAAATACAGGACCTAATCATGGTTGTATGATCAACTTAATTTCTTGGGCATCTCCGTGTCTTTTTTTTTTTTTTTTTCTGTCATTAAAAAGGAAGTGATAAAAATTCCTCACTTAATGTACTACAGGTGAGATAAATTAAGAAAGGTATTTTTATGTCACAGGTTGTGAACTGACATCCCATAGATAACTTTGGGTCAGAAGGTGGGTTCTCTAGCTTGCACGCTAACTAAATTTTTTTGAACCTTTATTTTCAACATCAAAGAGTTTACATTAAAATGCAGATATTTTTGCCTCTTATGAAGATGCAGAAGTTCTGGAGGTACCATGCCAGGCAGCAGTAGGTGCCTTCTGCCCTTATATAGAGAGTATGCTCTCCAAGTCACATCCTTACCACCACCCTTTATTATGTACTTCTAGACTCCTTTGCTTATTTATGTTACCTACATGACCCTACAGGCTTTTGAGTTTGTGATACCTATTGAAACCTTTATAACTTATCAGGGTATTAATATAAAATATGACAAAGTAGGGTGTGAATGCCTTAGTTATGCAGAGAAATATAAAACAGGGTCATGGGATGTAATTCCTTCCCCCTCTTGTTGCTAGTACCTTCTTGAATTCAAAATAGGGAATGAGAATTTTTAATAATCTCGGCATTTGTTCTTTGCATTTTCCCCTGAATCTGAAACATATATATAAACATCAAAGAAGTTGTGATATTTCTGATAGGGTTTAGGGTTGTAAGATAGATGGAAATGCCCACCAGGCAGGAAAATACATAACCCTGTCTTGCAAGTTTCCAAAGGAGAAAAGTGTCCACATTGTCAAATTTGAATTTTCTTTTAAACAAAAAACTAACATGTGCTACTTTATTATTGTTATTATTAAATTCACTTATATGAAATAATGCCTTTGCAAAATGAAATATTTGACACTAATGTTACAGCCAACACTTCTGAGAGAAAATGGGTCTGATTCCTAATCTTACTTCATTAACATTTTTTGAGCAAAAATAGAAATTTTATTAATTTTACTAAAAGAAAAATGTGATATGATATCTTTGATTTGTAAACAAACAATATTTCTCTGACATCATATTTTTAAAGTAAAACAATCTTATTTTTGAGATACAGTAAATTTTTGTGCTTTCCTTTCAATTTTAAATGTTAAATATCAACTGGTATACTGGCTGGCAAAGAACATGTAAAAATAAATAAGAATCAGTGCTGTCCATTTACAGCTGTCTATTTAAAACATTATTTATGAGATAAACAATTTAACAGAATATAGAAAAAAACTTCAAATGCAAAATTTTTATTAAGTGACAGGAAAAATCAAAATATTGAAAATGCTAATTTTCACACATCTCACAAATTATCATTACCATGTTTTCCTCTCTTGTACTTAAAAATGATTACTTTCTTTGGATAATGTATTAATAGTAGTTGCAAGAATTTGTTTGAGTATGTTTGTGTATTTGTATAAAGTGAGCACGAAGGTGTGCAAATAACTAATTTTATTGTTCTGCAGCTGAACTTAAATTTCTCTCAAAGCCCATTTCATAACATGACAGAATATATTTTTTTTACTGAGGTAAAACTTACATGTAGTAACTTCAGAGATCTTAAGTATGTGATTAGATAAATTTTGATAAATTCATGCATCTGTGTAACGGCCATCCTGATCTAGACATAGAATATTTCCACTGTCCCAGAATGTTCCCTAGTGCTTCCTTAAAGTCACTTTTTGTCTCTATAGACAACTACTGATTTGATTTCTGTCATTCTATCAAATCTTTTCTTGAAATTCATTTAAATAAAATGATATAGTATGTAGTATTTCTATTTGGTCTGTCACTTACTGTAATGTTTTGGAAATTCATCCATGTAGTTAACTGTGCAACTCAGAAAGTTTTTTCCCTGAGTACTGTTGTATGAATGTATCACAATTTAATTTAGCCATTCTTCTGATTATGGCATTTGTATTGCTTTTAGGTTTTGCCTCTTGTGGACCAGACTATGAAATTCTTATCAAATTCTCCCCATGTGCATATTTGTCCATTTCGTTTTTTAGGTGAAATCCTAAGAGTAAAATAGCTGGATCATAGAGTAAATACATTTTTAACTTTAGAAGAAACTGCCGAACAGTTTTCAGAAGTGGTTCTGTCATTTTACACTCCCACCAGCAATGTATGAGAGTAATAATCCATATCCTTACCAAGATTTGGTGACATCAGCCTTTTTAATTTTAGCTGTTCAAGTGTGAATGTTTTAATTTGTATTTCCCCGATAGCTAATAATGCTGAGCCTCTTTTCATGTGTTTATTGTCTTGAATATATATATATATATATATAATATCTTCTTTTGTGAAAGACCTGTTCAGCAGTTTTGCCCATGGTTTTAATTGGGGCTTTTGCTGTTATTGCTGTTCTTGTTATTGTTTTATGTAAAAATTCTTTTTACATTCTGTCTGCAAGTCCTTTGTCAGGTACATGTATTACAGATACGTATTCTGTGTCTATTGAATGCCTTCTGTTTCTCAGTTTTGGTGCCTTTGATGAATAGCACCTTATCATTTTAATGAAATCCAATTTATCACTTTAAAAAAAAAAATACTTAGTATTTTCTGTGTCCTAAGAAATTGTTGCTTGTCCCAGAGGCACAAAAAAAGGTGACAGTTTTCTAAGTCACTTAGTTTTCTAGAAGTCTTAGTTTACTTCTAGAAGCTTTATCATTTGAAATTTTACAGTTTGGTTTGTGAGGCAACTCCAGTTAATTTTTGTCTGTGATGTAACATAAAGATTGAGGCTCATTTCTCCCCATCTATTTATGCTTTTTCCAGTATGATTTGTATGAAGTGTCCTTTCCCCATTGAATTGAAATGGTGTTTTTGTCAAAAATTAATGGATTATATAAAAATGAGTCTTTTCTCAGAACACTCTCATTTGTTTCTTTGATTTATAAGTCTATATTTGTATTATGCTTACTGTTTTGATTGCTGTGGCTCTATGGTCATTTCTACAGCAGTGTGTTTTGTTTGGCTTTAGATTGTTTTGGCTCTTTTACATTATTTGAAGTTTTGTATGAATTTTAGACTAAACTTGTCAATTTTTCCAGAAAAATAACTATTAGGGATTCAAATGGAGTTATATTGAATTTATAGATAAATATGTTGAAAATCAATAACAATATTGATTTTTCTAATTTGTGAAAATGTTATATCTTTTCATCTATTTAGGTCTTTTAACATTTCTCATTGTAATGTTTTGTATTTTTCAGGGTCGAATCTTTGAATTCTTTCTTAAATATATTATTAACCAGTTAAGTTATTTGATGATATTGTAAATAGTATTGATTCATTTTTTAATCTTATTTTTTAGTTCTTTATTGGTGGTATATAGCACTACAGTTAATTTTGTATACTGATATTTTACCTGTGACAATGTTAAATTGGTTATTCATTAGGTCTATTGTTTGCTTTGTAGAATTCCTTAGGATTTTTTTACCAAAATAATCATGTTATCTGTGAATAACCCTCGTTTTATTTTTTATTTCCAATATTTATGCCTTTCATTATTTTTTCTTGCCTTATTGCACTGAATAGGGCCAGAATATTGAATAGAAATCATGGAAGTGGACACCCTTTTTGATTTAGGTGGCATTTTCCTCCTTTTTCTTGTTAATGTGGTAAATTTTATGGATTGATTTTTCAGTGTTAAACAGAGTTTGCTTTTCTGGGATAAACTCCATTTGGTGATGGTGTATTATTTTTTAAATATTGCTGGATTCTACATGCTAATATTTTGTTAAGGATTTTTGTATCTATGTTCATGAGTGATTTTGGTCTCTAATTTCCTTTACACAATATCTTTGTCAGGTTTTGGAATCAAGCTATGATAGCCACATAAAGTGAGTTTGTCTAGGATTTCTATTTTTTTCTTATTTAAGTGTTTGGCAAATTCACAGTCAAACCATATTGACAGGCCCATTTCTTTGTGAGAAGATTTTTTTCTTCATTACAAATTTAATTTATTTAATAGTTATGGGGTCCTTTGGGCTTTCTGTGTTTTTCTTATGTCAATTTTTATAAGTTGTAATTTCCAAGGAGTCTGTTCATTTCATCTAGACTGTCTAATTTATGGTACAAAGTTGTTTATAATATATTCCTTTTTATGATTTTCATATCTATAGAATCTCTTATAACAAAATTATTTTATTCCTGATACTGATATATTGTATTTTATCTCTTTTCTTTTGAGCAGTCTTGGAAGGAGATTATTATTTTATATAATTTCCAAGGAGCCATTGTTTGGCTTTATTTTCTCTTTTTTTCTTTTTCTACTTCATTGATTTCTCCCTTACATTTACTATTTCTCTCTTTCTACTTATTTGCATTTAATTATTAAGGAGGAAACTTAGATAACAGATTTTAAACTTCTTTTTTTCTTTTATATTATAAGAATTTAAAGCTGTAAATATTCCCTTAAGCAACAATGTAGGCATTTCCCAAAATTAAAAAAAAAAAAGTTATTTTCATACACTTCATAATTTTTTCTTCTGATATTCTTGTAATTTTTTGGAACCATGATTATTTATGTGTGTTGATTAATTTTTGTATTTTAGGAAAATTTTCTAGGTATCTTACCACTATTGATTTCTAACTTAATTCTGTTGTGGTAATTCTGTTGTGAAATTTGTTGATAGTTGATTATATGTCTTTATGAACTTTCCATGTGCACTTTAAAATAATATGATTTCTGCAGTTGTTGGGTGTGAGGTTCTATAAATTGTAGTTAGCTTAAGCTTCTTTATAGGGTTGTTCGTGTTTTCTCTTATCTCACTGATTTTTGTTTCTTATGATTTTTGCTTTATCATTTATTGAGATTAAGAGGAGTGTTAAAATATCCAACAAGGTTGTCTATTTATCTATTTCTACCTTTAATTCTGTCTGGTTTTGTTTCAAATATTTAGAAAATCTGCTGTTAGCACATACATATTTATGGTGTTTATATTTTCCTGATGAATTGATATTTTATCATTGTGAAATGGCATTCATTGTCTCTTGTAATACTCCCGGCTTCGAATATCTAATACAGTGTAGCCACACCAGCTTTCTCATATTTACTGTGAATAGTAGACGTATTCTTTTCTTTAACGTGCAAACAATCTGTGCTTTATTTTTAAATGTCTGACCCTTCTGTACTTTTAATGTTAAGTTTAGTGTTTTTATCCAGCTTTTCTAATTAAATGTATTCCAATCTCAGTATCACCTGTGGTCAGTAGCAGCTGAAATATTGGCTTAGATTTCTTAGCCTTCAAACTTTTTGCTTTCCACTGGGCTTTCTGGAGTATTTCCTATTCATATGTAGTTCATGAATCTGTCAAGTATTTGATAATAGTTTAAACTCAAACGAGGTATTCCCTCTTTTGAGGGTTTGTCCTTCTGAGATTTTTTTCCTGATTTATCTCCAGCCTTTCTGGGAGAAGCTCCTTCCTCTGATACTCAAACCACTGAAGACGACAACTTCCTGCTTGAGTTGTAGTAGCCTTGAACCTCATGCAGTGAGGTTGCCCTCAGGATGTGTAAATTTATGTAGGTGAATCTTACATGGTTCCTTTCTTTCAAGAGTTATTAAGAAGGTTGGGAGGTGCTGCTCTAAGATATTTCTGTCAACAGTTCATTTCATCTATATGAATTCTTCACAGCATCAGCAGGTCAGATTGGCTTCTCTTTCAGACTGAAGAATGTTTCAGTCAAGAAATGAACATATGATTCCTTATAAATAGATATACAAGTTTCCTAATCTAAGGTTCTTTCTTCTCCATTAAGTAGATTATGTTCATTTACCAAAATCTCTGGACATACATGATTGTTAACAGTCTGTTTCTCTCTCTTTTCAAGAAGAATTTGAACTCAGATATAGGCATATGTAAGAACTTTGTATTAAAAGTTAACTTTTTAAAATACTAAATTCTCGCATAATGTCTATTTTGTATTCAATATTTTTTGCATTTGACTATTGCACAGATTTTATTTTCCCCTTCCACATAAATCAAACAATCTTTATATTCTTCCTGATGGTGGCGGAAGCTCCAGAAGGCCCAGACAATTTGAAAGCAGTTTAAGTGTAGTTGCTCTTTCAGAAGAAATATTCTTTGTGTGTGTGTTGCAAAGTTTATTAGGTGAGGCTTATTTTTACTGTAATGAGGAAAATTACTTCTTCCTTAAAACTGAACAGTACATCTTTCCTGCAACTTGAGGGAACTTTAATCCATAGCATTTGTTAAATATAAAAACTGGTTATGAAATTCCCACTTATATGTTATATTCATCTTCTCCCAGTAGACATAAACTAAGAGTTTCCCCTTGATTCAAGTTACCTATGACTGTCCCAATTATCTTGCTGACAGTGAACTAAGAAATACCCTTTAAGTTTAGAAGGAATTGACATAATTTGACTTGTACTCACTATCTGCAGGCAAACACACCTGTAGTCACCTGCCCTGAGGCGGATCTGGGTTTTAGTAGAGCAATGGTAGATTTCTCTCTTCCATATATGGAAATATTTATTGTAATCCACAGTTTCAATGTCTAGGCTTTGACATGTTTTTCCAGTATTTCCAGTTTTTCACAGCCAATTTTCTGATTATCTACTATGGACCAGACATCGTTAGGTTTTGAAGATTTTTTTTAGAAAGTCCATTCTCTTTCTGAATTTATTAGAAGGAGGATAAATGGATTCAGTCACAACGTATAACAATAATAATCTTTAATAGATTTGTATAGCTAAACAATATAAAAGGATATTAGAAAAGTTCAGAGGTTCTATCTGAAAAGAAAATGGTACTGGGAAAGCATCCAGAGATGTGGACATATGAGTTGTTTCTTGAGAGTTGAGTGTGTTTTGTCAGATGGAGAAGTAGTTTGGATTCACTGTAGGTTTAGAAAATAGGGTGAGAAACCATGGATACCCAGTGCTTCCAAAGGACATTGGTATGCTTAGAAAAGAGATGGGAAGGAAAGGTTTAAGCCATACTTTCAAAGTCATCAAATGCCATACTAAAGAGTTTAGAACTTCTGCAATCATGGAAAGCAGATGAAGGTTTTCAAATTAATGGGAAATAATATCAAGGGCTGTAGTTTTAGTGGTAACTCTGACAGCACACCTGCAATACCTACTAATGGGGTGAGAGACTCAACTTGGGGTATCCAGTTGGATGGCTACAGATAAAAGGTGTGACACTTTCAAAGTTTGTTCTGTGGCATGTAAGTCTCACTTGATTAGAAAGGGATTTCAAATAAAATTGTAAAGGCTTACATATTTGTTTCTTTCCTCAAAGTTTATGATACATCCTTGGAAACTGAAATATCTCAGAAGACTTACAGTCAAGATGTAGGTCCTATGTTCTTTAACTTATTATTTCCTAAGCTTATTTCATCATGGCTCTTAGTGAGGACTTTCATAAATGTTGAGGCTGTAGTGAAAATACCACTGTATCCAACACAATGATAGAACTCACTGATTAATGCAGCACGTGCCAGACACATGTCAGACTTGATCAACATGCATTGTGTCCTTTATTCCTCACAATAACCCAAGTCGTTTATAAAGCACACACTACTGTGTTTCAACATGTAATCCGTGAGAAAACCGAGGCTTCTAGAGAGGAGATAGTTTGCAAGGGTTATAGAATTAACAAGCAGTGGGGCCTGGATGTGAACCCAACCTTAACCACAGTTCTCTTAATAGATATATGATTCTGTCCCCTTCTCCTTTTACCCCAACTTGTGCTCTTCTTGGGGGGAAAAAATAAGTGGAAATATTTTCTTTTAGAAAGAAAGGATCTGAAACCTGTTCATCTACAGTGAAAACACCACTAGAAAGTAACAGGATCCTAAACATTTTTTCCAATTACTTTGCCATTTTTTTTATCACCTAAAGAACACTTTGGAACATTTCTTTGACTAGGTAAAATAATTTGTCTTCTTCCTTAACTACTACTATATTGAAGTGTCATATTGAAACCATCTTAATGACCAATATCTCTCTATTTGCTTTCAATGTTGGGAATGTCCCAAATTTGATATTTATTCTTTTATGCTATGCTTATACTTCCAGGCAAATTTTAGTAGCTATCGGCTCAGTGAAGTAACTATGTGACTATTTGTTTATTTTCGAAGTTTTTGACATCCCTATAGTCTTTTCCATAGAATATGTCTAAAACGATATAAGAGTATTTATCAATAACTTATTGGATAAATTATCTTCATGATTGGGAAGTTATCATGGAGAAACAGGGAACTAAGGATTCAAAACTCACTGTTATCAGTCCAGGAAAACAGAATAGTTGTTAAATATAATTATATTTTGAACTCTACTGTTTTACCATTTATGGTTACCAGGAACTGTTAGAAAAACACCACAACACTAATTGTTGAAATGTATCCTGTGATTTTCACCACAACATTAAGCAAAATGTTAAATCATTTTTCTTTCACATCTCATAGAGAGCTCATCGGGAATCAAAGCAAGAGATGTGCATTAAGTATAGATATATTAAAGCATGAGGCAGCCAAACCTGAGAGTTCTGTTGGGTGATGTTTCCAATGTCAGGATATCTCAAGGATCCTTCTTTTGTCAGTAAATATATCAGAAACATTGATGTCTGTGCTGAAAGATGATCAGGTTTGGTGGGGGTCTGGGTACAGGCTTAAGACATCTTGGTGCATCTTGGCAGTTTCCACGTTTAACGAGGCCTGGTGCATTTGTCCAGAAATGTGTTCTGCCTGCATCTTGCACTGCTCATCACTTGCCTCGCCCCAGGGGATTTCTGTCAGTAACAGTTAAACCACTGGCAGTTAAGTATTCCCCATCAACCTGAAGCTATTTTGGGGCAGGTCCTTGACACATTATTGCAGAATTCCCACTAATAATCATTTCTTTTTCCATTAATTATGACATTTTCTCTCAGTATTCCCTGTACTCTTCTCTAGCATACACACATGCGCACGCATACACACATGCGCACACATACACACCGTATTCAAAGGAAAGATGGTAACGGCAGTAGACGAGGCTTTATTCTTTAGGTTGAAAATAAGAATGCAAGTTTTTTCTTAACTGAAATTGAAGATGTTACTTAAAAATAACACAACTAAATTAATAATCTAAATCTTCTCTAAATAGTCAATTCTTCTCTAAAAGCTTGAGTTCCTGCTTTGGCCCTCACCCCAGATTCTGAGCGAATATGCTTGAAAACATTTCAACCTTTCTCCATTCTCTCATAGATATTCCCAAACTCGTATTATAAGTAAGGTAGTTTATAAGTTCTTTTTTCCTTTTCATTTCAAAGAGGAGAATTTTAGCTATGCCAATAATTTTCAAAAATTTGTTAGGCTCAGTGCATTCCAGTGTGATCAAAATCACAATTAAGGGGGCTTCCCTGGTGGCGCAGTGGTTGAGAGTCCGCCTGCCGATGCAGGGGACACGGGTCCGTGCCCCAGTCCAGGAAGATCCCACATGCCGCGGAGCGGCTGGGCCCGTGAGCCATTGCCGCTGAGCCTGCGCGTCCGGAGCCTGTGCTCCGCAACAGGAGAGGCCACGACAGTAAGAGGCCCGCGTACCGCAAAAAAAAAAAAAAAAAAAAAAATCACAATTAAGTTAGTGACTAAAAAGGAGTAGATGCTTTATCATTTTCTACTCAGCATAGTAAAAATATGCCCTTAGTCATCTGCATTTCTCCAGCCCTAGAAGTATGAGGGATTATATCTGAGTAAAATGTGAAAAAAGTCTAACTTGTGTCTTCAGATGTTCATTAGGCCAATCTTGTACCTCTGAGTTATTAAGCATTAAATGAAGAGATGTCTCTTCTATAGTCATACTTATCCAGGGATTTCAAGGAGAAAACAATTTTAGTGTATAGAATAGAATTGTATTACTTCTTCAAATCTAAACCCAATGCTTAAAATATCATTCCTTTTGTTACCCTGTGAAACAAAACACTCTATTTTGTGGAAAGACTAACACTAGCTGAATGGATTGAATAAAAAGACAAAAATAGTTAAAAATACCTCAGACTCAAATAAATGTAATATAAATGGACTCCAATCAGAATATTTCTAAGATGACCATTAACAAAACATATCATTGGGATATCACCTGCTATGGGCATATATACTTCAAATAAATTGGTGAAAAATATTGTTGTCTCACTGCTGGTGAAATTGCATGTGATATCTTGCAAGGAAAACTTCTTTTAGTAGCACTCCCCTTTCTGCTTTGGAATCCATTTACCTTCTGCCCATTCTTAGAGAAAGAAAAATCAGTAGCTGTGTTTTAAAGCATTTGGTTAAGGTAGTAGAAGCCAAGTCCAGAGTCAAATTGCCTCATGAGATAAGGATTTAGTTCATGAGGTCTCCTCTTTTATTTAGAAGGTAATTGGCAGGGTTTTACAATGAAAAATAACTCATTAGCAAAGTGATGTGGAACTTCAAATTCAAGTGCTAATTGTTTGAGAATTTAAGTCAGATGAGATGATATGACTTTTTTTGCATCCTCTTTTGGTCAGTAGACATTTAATAGTTGTTTGTATTATTATTTTTAACAATCTTTACTTCTCAGTGGAAATTAACCTATTGTCTGGTTAAGAGAGGAGCATCTCAATTTTGCTGATTTTGTATTCATTCAGCCAACATTCGGTACCATAGATCCTTTCAGTTTCACACTCACGTATTACATCAGTGACTGATATGAACATCTGTGTAACTCCAAAGCAGAGAGTTTCTTTTCTTTTTCTTTTTTTTGGCCAGGTCTTACAGACTGGCCATTGCTATGTTTCTTTTTGTTTCTGTATTATAGTAGCCCAGGTGTGCTGCTTAAGGGCAGGTACTGTGTGTTTATATCTGTATCTTCAGTGATTGTCCAGTGCCTGGCCATGGCATGAAGAAAAGAAGGGAAGGAGGGGGGAGAAAAGGGAAGAAGGAAAGGAAGGAAGGGAGAGGAGGAAGGGGCAGGAGGGAGAGAGGAAGGAAGGAGGGAGGAAGAGAGAGAAGGAAAAAGTAAGTTTTTTCTTTTCTTTTCTTTTTTCCAGTTTTACTGATATATAATTGAGATATAACATTATATATCACCTGAAACAGTTATATAACATAATGGTTTCATAAACATGTGTATTGCAAAATGCTCACCCCAATGTCTTTTGTTAGCAGTCACCTCACATAGTTATAACAGTCTTGTTAGCTATTGTCACCATGTAGGAGACTTTTTTTTTTTTTTTTTGCGGTACGCAGGCCTCTCACTGTTGTGGCCTCTCCCGTTGTGCAGCACAGGCTCTGGACTCGCAGGCTCAGCGGCCATGGCTCACGGGCCCAGCCGCTCCACGGCATTTGGGATCTTCCCGGACCGGGGCACGAACCCGTGTACCCTGCATCGGCAGGCGGACTCTCAACCACTGCACCACCAGGGAAGCCCAGGAGCCATTTTTATTGATTCTTATTTATCTCAAATATTTATGGAAGTCCAAAATCGAAAATACAAGTAGCAAGTTTTAAGGATAATCTTGCTAAATCTTCACAAGAGTAGAAATATTATTAAGATATAACTTTAAGCCAAGCACTTCTGATTTTGGCAAAACTCTCCCCGATTTTTCAGAGTACAAGGGCTAGTCATAAGGATCCCCTTTTTACTCCATCATTCTTATCCCCTTACCCTTTCACCACTTTCATATTCTCGACCACTTCATTTTCAGAAGAGTCCGACGGGAGTAATAGCTTCTGTCACAAGAAGTGGGAGGAATATGATGTAATGCTCTGTGTAATTTTGTTAAACCCACTTAGCACCTAATCCACTCAAGTCAAAGCTGGTATTGGAGTTATCACTCACTAGACTGGCTTTGTGCACGGAGCAATTCAATACCCACACATCTTCACAAATTACTGGTACGCATCCTCAGACATTGGGCTGTGACAGCTGAAACAGATACCTCTTCAACTCCTAATTTTCTATATTTTTATTTCATTCTTAACACCTCTTTGCAGACAATTAGTTTTTTTCTCTCTTTTTCTTTCTCGGACTATTTTAAATTAGCCCATTTCAGGCTGATGAATGAGCCAAGTTACAGCCCATAAAGGAATCACTAGCTGAATGCTAAAATGGTGCTCATTGCTAGAATGCAGTGCAACACATTTTATTCTCAGAGGCAAGCATTTGGAATACTCACTTTTACACATTTTCAAACCAATTTATTTGAGTAAATGTGGGCTATATATTGCACATTACTTAAGAACTGTCTAAAGACCTAGAAGGTGACTGGAAAACCTTCTGGGTAAGTTTCTCACTTTTAAAAATATGTTTAACCTTTTTTAACGGGTCTTATCACTTTGTACTTTTGCTTTCTCTAGTGCAGAATGTGATTCTTACCAAGATTCACAGTGAAAAATAATTAATAAAACTTTGAATGCAAAGGGAAAAAAAATTATATTGGTAAAACATTTGTTTACCTGCCTCACGAGATACTTTTGCTCTCTCCAATGAAATAACCTCTCTTCCTTGACTGCTGACCCTGCTGGTTAAAACAAGTACAGGCATGCTATTTCTAGGCATTGTTTTAGAATAGTGAGATCTCCTATACCCAGCATAGTCTGCAAAGTTGTTCACATATTCAAATATTCCAGACACCTAAAGCACCTCTCCTTAGCAGCAGAGCTAAGCATTTTGATGGGGATCCTTCTGAACTGTGTCAAACATTACATTGGTTTATTATTATTATTATTTTAAACAGAGAGTGCTAAGATAAGTGCCTCTTTTCTTGACTCAGAGCCATTATTATGACCAGCCATCATTATATTCTGCAACATTAGAGTAATGCCTTCATACGTTTTTGAGACCCTTTGTCCTTTTCCTAAGCTATAATCATGGCAATAGTTCTTCATGCTCCCCATTTTTCCTGTCAATGGCTATCTTCTAATCTGCTAACAGTATTTTAAGTACACCAGCCTGAACTGCTGCTTTTCCTTCTTGCCTTTGTCATAAAACTCATGGACTTTGTGATAGATATTTTCTCTTCACCAATAATTTTTGTCTATTTTAGTTCTGTGACCACGTCCTGGAAGGGATTTATTACCACTAGTAATATACCTGTTGAAGTGGGCAATTTGGGGATGTCCACTCTGAAAAAAGAGAAATATCAAAGAGTCCACTCCAAACCAGAAACTTTGAGGTTCCAAAGAATATCTAACAGGAGCAATATCCTAATTTGAGCAGAAGTAAACATGAAGTCAATTTTGCTTCTAGAAGGTTTCACAGCATGTCATTCCCATAAATTTAAACATCATTCTAAAGTCCTTGTATAATAATCTAAGAATTTACCCATGTGAAATGTTATGGATGTTTATTTATGGTATGAGATTTTTGTTTTGTGATCTCAAAATGTAATAAAAATAATAATTTCTGATTCATATACTTATTTCTCTATTCATCTGTCTTGAGTATCCAGAGTTCTAAAGAACATTGAGTGATTTTATTTAACAAAGTGACTTCATGTTGAACAGTATTATCACATGTTACACACATACAAAACCTATACTGTACAGCAGGGGTCCACAATTTTTTTTTTCACTAAAGGGCCAAAAAGCAAATATTTTTGTCTTTGTGGGACATACACTCTCTGTTGCAACTACTCAAATCTTTAGTTGTAGCCATAGATAATAAGTAAATTATCTAAAACTTTGTAGATCCTGAAATTTGAATTTTGTGTAATTTTTATGTGTCATGAAATATTCTTCTTCTTTTTACTCTTTTCAACCACTAAGAATGCTAATCTTTTTTAGCTCACAGACCATATAAAAATTAGTCTACAAGCCTGATTTGGCCCGAGGACGAGTTTCTGTACCCCTACCAGAGAGGGCTTTCACAGTAGTGGAAATGGCAATATGACATTTCAAGGATTTGAGAAGTTTGCCAGTAACATCAAGCTTCTAGTGAAAGGCTGAAAGGTTTGGTAATTGGTTATGTCTACCTATATTGATAATTTTTAAATTGAAAATCCTAGGATATTTTACAGCGTTTTTTGCTTATTTGTTTTTGTTCTGAGGATAGCTTATACGAGAACTTCTCAGAATTTAATGTTGCCTGGGACATTAAACATTGGCATCCTGTTAAGAGGTAAAAGGCAATTCTGATGTGGGGCCTGAGCCATTTCCAAAAGGCTCATACACGCTGCCAATGTTGCTGGTCCTCTAGCCACACTTTGAGTAGCTAGGCCATAGGCAACAGTCAAGAAAGCCCATTTTGACCTGATAAGTGATAATGAGTCTGCATGGAGGACTTGAAATGAAATGCATAGCTCTTGAAAAATAAAAGCCAAAAGGTATGAAAAAAATTTAATAACATGTTAAAATTATATGAATGGCTTTAAGAATTGCCCTAAAAGCTCAGGCTACTTAACTTGCTAAGTACCAAATATCCTGGGCACTACCAAAAATATCACTTTCAGGCAGACCACATTCATCTTAACTCTTCAAATATTTTTCACCTCTTGGTAGATTATGTAACACTTACCAAAGTAATGAGCAATTCAGTAACAACTATAAAGTAGAAGGATTATTAAAAATTGATATGTGCTCTGTAGACTTACATGTTGCACTTACTGTGTTCACACATAAATATGCAAATATGCATCATGTTTAAAATGCATTTGGTTAGAGGATTTCTAATGTCAAGTTTCAATCCCATGCAAATGAAAGGGGCTGAGTATATAAACCTGTCAAAATCATGATTTTAATGGAAATGTCAAGATACTTCTGAAAGCCAATATAATAATCCCTTTTATGCAATGCTAGGAAGGAGGCTGTGATCCTAAAAGAACTAACCTGTCACCCTGCACTACACGTTTCATCCTATTACCATCCTTAGCTCCATTATCTAAATGACCAAGCATTCCTTCAGTTCTAGGGCAAATGATGTCATGACATGACTATCATCATATTTATACCTCATAAAATTAGAAAGGTTATTAAACATAATTTGACCTTTGGCATACTCTGACAGAATCCTGATCTTTGCTGTTTTCTTTCTTTTCCTCCTTTCCCCTCCTTCATTCACTCCCATCTCTCATTTCAGTTCTTTATACTCTCTGCTTTTTCCCTTCTGAAATAAGCTGTTTCCTGACATCAAGTTGCATGACTAAATCTAGGATTTTGTAAAATGCAGTTTTTATTCCAGTGCTTCCTAATTATTCTTCAAAGCTACCACTCAGGAGAGGGAAGTTACCTACATTCAAACCTACATTCAATGTTAAGTACATTTGCCCTTGAAAATTTTCTAAAGCAATGGGTGATGTGAAGTCTGAGGTGTCTCACTGTTTCACAGTTATTATTGTCTTTAACTAGCTGGTACTGCAGAACAGAAGGTTATTAGCTATGTTTATATTTGTTAGTTGGCTCTGATCGAAACATATTCAAGGAACAGATGCTTTGAGACGGACAAAGGTCATGCATTTGGTGTGTTGGACAATTGAGAAGGAAAGATTATTTGTCAGAACCTTTATAGACTTCTACACTGTATAACGACCTACTCTCTAGCATTTTAAGATTCTTTTAAATAGATTAAGCAGAAGCAATTATGTTTTGCAAATGCTTTTATATATATATATTCCTGTCTTTAGAGTTCAGTGTTAATTTATCTTGTCCTGCATGTATATGGTTCTATAAAACCTTTTCTGTTCCAAAGCTTTTTCAATATAGAATCTTCACTTTCAGTCTCCTCTAGCATGTTTGTTAGTTTTTAGCATTCTCTGAGCTTCCTTTTTAAGGTCCCTGATGACAGTGGCTCCCAACTGCGGAGACATTTTCACAATTAATTTCCCATTCAACAAAGTAGTCTCTTAACCCAACTCACAGCTTCCTGTTTTCAGTTTGATGTATTATGTCATTTATTTACACTCAGTATCTGTGTATTGAATACCTACTGCATGGTGTAAAAGCACAGTTCCCCCTTCAAGAAATGTGTAGTTTGGTAGGTATAAGGGCCAGAGAATAGATAATAAAAATATGACGTGATATGCTAGTTTTTAAATCCATGAATCAATCAATACATATTTTTGAAATGAAAACTAGGGACAATCATCAAGCCTTTATTAGACATAGATACAGATGTGGATATAAATACAGACACAGGTAGAGTTATTGGCCCCAAAGAGATGGGAAACTAGTAGGAGAAAAATAATAATGTAAAGGGAAAAACTTGTTCTATTATATGATAACTGTCATCTATTCTTAATAGAGGCAGAAAGTCCATCAGAAATTAATCCTTTTCTAGTAAGAATTCTTTTCATATCTTGTGTTCAATATTGGTAATACTGTTTTATTCTTTGTCCCATATTTGCTTGATCACAGAATAAATAATTTATCTCCTTATGTGTTTTAAGAATTGACCACAAAAATCAATTCTTATTTCTTTGGTCTTTCTTTACATACTTTCTTTAATTTGCCTCTATTTTTGTGAAGAATGATTGTGTTGGTCTGTTCAGGCTACCAATACAAAATACCATAGACTTCATGTTTTAAAAAAATAGAAACTTATTTTCTCTCTGTTCTGGAGGCTACAAGCCTCAGATCAAGGTGCCAGCTGATTCACTTCCTGGTGAGGACACCCCTCCTGGTTTGTAGGTAGCTGACTTCTCACTATGTCCTCACGTGTCCATTCCTCCTTGGTGTGTGAATGCAGAGAGAGAGAGAGAGCTCTGTGTTTGTTGTTATGCAGACACTAATCCTATGAAATCAGGACCCTACCCTATGGCCTCATTTAAACTTAATTACTTCCTTAGAGGCTTGTCTCCAAATACAGCCACCAGCCATACTGGGGATTACAGCTTCAACATATGGATTTTTGAGGGATACAAATATCCAGTCCATCATAGTGATCAAAATATTTAAACTCTTTGCTTAATATTTATAGTCTCAATAATTAAACTTCCCAGAATCAAAACAAAATGTCATATTCCAGTTCTGTGTTTCCATTACGCATAGGCCTGTTGCTAACAATTAATCCACATTCTGGTAGATAAAAATACTAATTATTAATAGCAAAGCATACACCATGCAGCAACGTCCAAAGAATATGAATCTCTGAGTCAATAGAGATCACAGTTGTATGTTATGTCACTTTACCAGTTAGACAAACTAAGCAAGAAATTTATCATCTGTATTGACAGAAACTAAAATACATATTTTCATTCATACATGTTCATTAAATATATTGTGTTTTGCCTCATTCTACATATTTTACACTAAGTATATTCTTATTAAAGTTCATACTTGGATTAGTGTCTGATGGATGAAGTTACCAAATTCATATTCAGTCATTTCACAGCTTTGTAGTTCTAATCAAATAAAAATGGTCTTATGTAGGCTAAGATAATCACTATTACTCACAAAAGAACTAGAAACACACTTCATATCAAGATGGTACTAATTATCTTTCTGTGTTTGGTCATAGTCTCTTATTTTAACTTTAGCCATAAGAGACAGACACACACACACACACACACACACACACACACACTCCTTGCCAAAGGGTTGATTTATTATTGAACTTCTAAAATTTATCTAATCTTGATATGCTGGGAAGACAACAACCAAAAAAACAAAAAATGAGAGTGTAAGTACACTATTTCTTCTATAAAGAAAAGCATGAGTGTTTTGGGCTACCCAATTAGTCTTTCTGCCTCCTGTCTCTCTGCTTAGTAATTTACTCACTGTCTTTCTTTCAAAGTAGTCATCCTATATCCCTGCTCTTTTTTTTCCCTATTTTTATTTTTTTATTGTGTTAAAATACACATAACAAAATTTATCATCTTAACCATTTTTAAGTGTCCAGTCAGTGATGTTAAACACATTCACATTGTTGTACCTCCATCACTACAATCCAACCCCATAACTCTTTTCATCTTGTAAAACTGAAAAATATACTATTAAACAATAACTCCACATTCTCACATACCCCCAGAAAACACCATTCTACTTTCTATCTCTATGATTCTGTGTACTCGAAGTACCTCATATAATTGGAATTATATAGTAGTTGACTTTTTGTGAGTAGCTCATTTCACTTAGCATAATGTTCTCAAGCTTCAACCACATTGTAGCATATTACAGAATTTCCTTCCTTTTTAAGGCAAATTAATATTCCATTGTATGTATGTACCACATTTTGCTTATCCATTCATCCATCGATGGACACTCAGGTTGCTTCCATGCTTTAGCTTCATTGTGAATAATTCTGCTATGAACATGGGTGTACAAATATCTCTTCGAGACCCTGCTTTCAATTCTTTTGGATATACAGTTTTTCTTTGATATCCACTAGGAATTGGCTCCAGGACCCCCTTGGATACCCAAATCCTCGAACAGTTAAGTATAGTCAGCCCTCAGTATCCACAGAGTCAGAAACCATGGGTATGGAGGGCTGACTAGATACCTAGAAGAGGAATTGCTGGGTCATATGGAAATTGTATTTTTTTTTTCGAGGAACCTCCATACTGTTTCCCACAATGACTATACCATTTTACACCCTCATCAACAGTGTACAAGTGTACTGGTTTCTCCATAACCTTGCCAAAACTTGTTTTCTCTTTCTGTTTTTGTTTTTTGTGTTTTGTTTCTTTTTTTTTTTTTTTGATAGTAGCCATTATAAAGGGTGTGAGGTGGTTATAACACAGCTTTGTATCATGTTATTCTATTGCTCAAAATGCTTCTGTGGCTCTGCATTACTTTGAGATACAAATGCATAATTTTATATACTGTCAACAAGAAAGCTTTTAGAGTTGCACTCCCCACTGCTATATGTAAAGCCCCTTGCAGTTTTATCGGTATCTGCCTTATCTCCTAAACTTTTTTACATATATCTTCTCTTATATGCATGCTGTTTATTGCAAGATTTCTTCCAAGTGACACATCTCTTTCCACCTAACCCAGTGTTTCTCTAGGGAGCAATACTGGCATTTGGGGCAGAACAATTTTTTTTTTTCCTCTGCAGAATTTCCCTGCGGCTTTACAGAACATTAAGTATCCCTGGTCCTTGCCCATCAAATGCCAATAGAACTATTATATTATAGTGACAACCAAAAATGTCTCCACAGATTTCCAAGCACCACTGTTCAGGACTGTTTAGGTCATAAGTAGCAGAGAATTTCAATTTGACTTAAGCAAATAAGTGAGTGTATTAGCCAATGGAATTGGAAAAAGCATGGGAAGGTTTATGACTTCAGGTGCATATGGACTTCACTACTGTCTAAAATATTTGTTCTCACTCTGTATAACTGTTCTACAGTCCAGTTTATTTGGAGATGGGCCTTCCTCTTAGGTCAGCTTAAAGTAATATCACATTTATATCTTCATAGCTCTACTTCAAGCAGAGGAGAACTTGTCCCGTTCCCAATCATTCAAGCAAATGTTCTGTTTAGGTTCTGAGTTATACTGGTTGGGGTTTTGATCTTTTATAAGGGTATCACCTTGGCCAGAGAAGCATAGCATTTTTTTTTTTTTCACATTCCTAGGGCCTAGGGTAGAATATGAACTACCATTTGGAGACAGATAGTCCACCAAAAATATATAAGGTACTATTACCAGAAGAAAGACTTATGGATTTTGGGGTGGCAAAATAACAAGAAAAGACCTATCAAAAATATTAGTTACTTAATCTTAGTCAAAGAATTTCAATTCTGAGCCTCTTCTCCAAATCACTAAAATGTAAATAATGACAACTACCTTGTAGGTAGATAGTGTGGGATTCAACAAGGAAAGTATCTCACATAAGATCTGGAACATCGGTGCTTAAAACATGTCTCATTCCCTTGGAATTGCCCTCTAATGTGCTAGTCAGGAATGGTTTTTAATACAATTAATGATTAATAGGCATAAGAATCACCCATTCAGGTCAGGGAACATGACCTGTCAAAATGGATCTAAGCCAGTACACCACACCATTGTATACAGCTGCTTATCAGATTTGGTACCAGTAAAATCCTTCAGGATTAATTCTATCTGCACTCATCTCTCTCTTTGGTGGAACTTCTAGTGATTTCTGTCCAAAATCTTTTATCACCAAAGACTACTTTTATTATCCCTAGCCCTCTGCATTCATCATTTTAACTATTTTGTCTACATGATACTTGCATTTGTTGTGTAAAACCTGTTTTTAATCATTCAGTTTCTTGTTTTAAATAATGAAAGACATATGCTTGTTAGAGCTGTATGAACACCTATTTCATATAATTTCTGCCTAAAACAGTGGCATGCACAGAAGATAGCCTGCACTCATTATACATCATAAACCAGATAGACACTGGGGACTCTGGTTGAAAATGGTTGGGTGCGTAGAGCTGCACACACTAAACCCATCCACTCCTCAAAATTCCAATGGGCTCTGTGCACATGGATGAAAAAACACTGACACTGGATAAAGATTATGGTTTTTACAGTTAGATACCTAGCTTTGAACTAAATGAGATGGGTCACCTTGAATACGTTTTTTCGCCTCACTGATCATTAGTTTCTTCATCTATAAAATAGAAATTATAATCCTGAGTTTTCAGGGAGAATATGAAAATTGGAAATCTGTCTACCAAAATTCCTGACAAGTAGCCATTCAGAAAATGAATCTTCTCATTTTATGAAGATGATGGTTTCTGTGACATCTGTGCTACCTTTGTTGATCAGTTAGCCATTACCTTTGTGTCTTTCTTGCCACTCAGTTTTTTCTTTTTGTGTCCATGAGCTCTTGTTCTCTGCTTTGTCTCCCTCAGTTCTGTACAGGCATTAAAGTATGGATGAATGAATGCATGAACAAAGGAGGTTTGTTAAGTAGACCTTTGAAAATGAGAATGGAAATGCTTTGGGGAATCTTACATGAGACAGATACAGCTTTAGGAAATTTTGTATACCTAAGCTTAAGGTTTCTTCTCTACACAACAAAGAAAAACTTCAGATTTTTTTTCCAGAAATTCAAAAAATAAGTTACATCTAATTTTCAAAATTTTGATAATTTTAGACAAAGTTGATATTTTTGCTAAAGCCTGTTTAATGCTAAATCTTCATAACAGATTCTGGTATGTTGGAGAAAGGTTTGAAATAAGAGCCAGAAATGCATGTCTGAGTCTGCCACTTCAATTCAGCATTTTCAGCTTTAAAACAAAGTGGTTGGACTAGGTAATCTTTTGGATTCCATTATTCATAGATTCTATGATTCTTTGCCAAGATATTGAAAGTACTTTCCAATGCATTTCCAAGTGGACATGCTCAGTGGAAAACAGAACATTCTCAAAATATATCAGGATCAGAGCAACTTTTTTTTTTTTTTTTTTTTTTTTATGATCCAAACAAAGGTATGAAAGGGCTACTATTCTTTGGAGCTCAAATTCTATTGAAATAAAAATAAGCAAAATATAAAATATGATATAAAGAACATAAATCAGAGCCGTGTGATAGAGTGAGTGACAATGGCCAAACTGGTTGAGTGGCCCAGGAAAGTCTTCCTGAGGATGAGAAATCTGAGCTATGCTTGGAAGGAAGAAAAGTGTCCAACCATGCAAGGATTGATGGTGGGAAGGAACATTGCAGGAGAAGGACCTACAAACAGCAAGTCCTGGAGGCTCCCTGGGCCTGGCATGTTAGAGCCAGAGAACAAGAAGGCTACTTGGAGTATAGTAAGGCAAGGAGAGTGGTGGGAAAATAACTTAGATGAGTTAGATAGTATCTAGCTCCTAGAGAGTTTTATAGATCACAGAGCTGCAAGAGTTTAGATTTTTGGATTTTATTCTAAGTGCTTTGGGGAGTGATCATATCAGATTTATGTTATAAAGCCCTGCTGTGTGAAAAATTCACATTCCTAAAAGCTAGAATATTTTTTTAAGATGGTGAGGTCCTGATTCAAATAAAAAGAAACTGTTGTAAAAGAATGATTTGGTATTAAACATCTCTTCCAAGTATCTGCAGCTATTTTATTTGCACACCCTAATCAGTACTCAAGGAACAGGTTATAACGTCATTTAAGGAGTCGGTTCCTGGCTGGCATAGCAATTGTCGACATGTTTGTGCGTTCCCATTGTTTTTCAAATTACGTTTTATACCAGAGGAGATTGCACACAGTAAATGTCAAGGATTCACTAGGGACATTACAGTTGCTGAGGCATGAAGCTAATAGGTATTTGTCTCATTACTGTCAGCCGGTCAACTTTATTCCATGGATGGCAAGGGCTCATAGCTCTTAGAAGATGTAGTTACAAATGACCTTTGAGAAGTCATGGGGACCACAACCTCCAAAATTCACAGTAGTGTCATGTCATTAACAAGTAACTAGAGAAATGATGTTCACAGAATTTTTGATACTTGACTTCCTCATAGAAGCATGTGTGTTTGTGGCGGGGGAGGGGCGCAGCTTTGTTCAGCTCTGCTTCTTTAAACCTTAGGTTGAAGACAACATAGAGCACTTGAGTGGGCAGTTTAATCCACTCCTGTGGTTTCCATATTGCCCAGGAGTTTTCCTGAGGTAAACGTGTTTTGCAGGATTATCAGGCTGTTAATGGTCTTTTGCTTCAATAGTTCCAAGAAACAGAACTCAAAGTCTTTTCTCAGTTTTGAGTCAATTCTGAAAGAATTTTCCCCAAGGACTTTAGCATTTAGAAGCATGTATAGGTGACTTTTCTTAATTTTGGTAGGACATATTCATAATCATAGGGCTTAGTATATCATAAGCCTTCAAAGAATAATCATTGGTGATGAGTATTAGACTTGTAAATAGTGTGAGGGATATCTTCAAATGCTTCTGCTTACTTCCATCCTGTTTAAATGCAGTGCTAAGGGACTTCTCTATTCCATGCCCTCCTCTTTGGCCGTGGCCTCACCACCTATACTGGGGAGATTATAGGCCGAGGTATTTGTAGCATTTGCCAGTGTTCTTGGTATAAATATTGACTGATAACACATAGCTGGCAAGATTCCTAAAAATTTTACCATCATAAGGTAGGCAGAAGAGATAAGAAAAAAATCTGGCAGGATTACTCCTCAGGAAATTTCCAGAACAAAGTATAGGCAACTGTGGAGGAGAATGCTCCCAAAGAATGCATAAAGGGAAGGGCAACTAATATAACCCGAGCAGGCAGAATGAGGGTGGTCCCTTCAATGGTAAAGGATTCACGCAGGGCATTGGTTAGGTTCCTTTGTAGCTTCCTGTTGGTAACTCTGGTGACTCTGCCCACTCAGGCAGGGACTGGGCATTCACTCAAAGCCAGCTCCGCTGTGGTCTCTCCAAAGCTGGGTGACTGCATTGGCCTCCCTTCTCATGCCCCCTCTGTCTTCCGGTATCATAACCATTTAGTCTTTTGCCAGTTAATGTTTATAGTTAAGTTTTTGCGTTTTTCTTTCATAATGAGACTCCAACTACTCTCATATCCCCCCAAAACAATACCCAAGTGCTTGCAAATTAAAATATTCATTTTTTCACAAGTACTTTCCCTGATAAAGATTGAAAGAGCCTACTTTCAGAAGCCAAAACCTCATTATTGACTCATCTTTCTCTTTACTTTCCTTCTATGTCAATTCTTTTCTTCCCTGAGGTAAAAGATGATTGTGACCAAATAAGAGAAATGTGTGGGAGACCACATCATTTGATACTCCCAGATAGTATCTTGCTACCAGTAAAAAGTTGGTAACCCAAATATTTTCCGTATTTTACATGTGGTGTTTTGGCACACTGTCAGAGAAAAATTGACGTAAATCTTGCATAACTAGATATCAGAATAACCATGCCACTCAATGAATAGCTAACTTACCTCAACCAAAATTTAGGTTACTATTTACAGGAAACATGGCTCCTTGACATGTTATCAATCATGGTTCCAGAACTCACAATCATCATCACTAATCAATGCCAACATTACTTCTTACTGAGCTAGGACTCAGCCTCAGACTTTTTCTCAACACATTAGTTACAAAAAACCTCATGAATTTGGCACTGGATATGAAAGTATTTGGCAAGTCTAAATTAACATATGTACATATACTTTTCTTATAGTAGAAACTTAGTCCTCTCTTAATGTCCATAAGAAGGCATTTCACTTCGTGTGACATTTGGTGATCCACATCAAAAATCTACAGTATGTAGATATATATATGTCATGTGTATATTCAGATACCTAAGTCTAGATTCCCAAACAGAAGAAATAAATACCCAGTGATTTCAGTAGATATTCACAGTGAGATAAATAATGGAATTGTTTTTTACGTGTGTGTAACTTTATTTTTCCCTAGAACTCTAATACTCAGAGTTATTACCATATGTTCTTTTGAGCAGTTCAAAATCTTATCAAAGAGATGCCTGTCTGTGAATCAATAAATTTAATGCTTGCTAATGAACAGTTTTAGCCCGAGAACCAGTGATTGGTATTGGGATTATAGTATTTAATGGTTTTCAGATAAATGCTGGTTAAATTAATTGTTTTTTAAAAAGTTGTAGCTAATCGAGAAGCCAATCTTATATCTATCCCTTTAGCAATAACTATAAGAGGTTAAACATATGAAAGTCAATAAAAATATTGAAAGGTATTACATATTTTAATTCAGTGGGCTTTCACGACTCTGATATATAGGTCCCATTTTGATTTTTATTTCAACTCAGTTTCTTTGAAGTTTATTCTCGTGATTAGTAATCAAGTTATACACAACCCAAGGAAAGTGGTTTCCATGAAATCCCTCTAGTAATTAATGTGAAAGTGGCAAAAACAATGATGATTGGATGTGGACATTTCCCAGAACTTCAATGCATATGATGTCCAACCAATAACAAACTATATAGTATGCATAAGTTAAAAAATCCAGATATGTACCTGCATAATGCTAAGAATGTGCCTCTTTCTTAAAGTTTTAATTAAGTAACATTATTTAGATTTTTTAAAAATTGCGTGTATAATAGAGGGGAGACAGCCAAGGGTATGGGAAGGAGGTTCAGGATGGTAGTTTTAATTTAGCAGAGAAAGTTTGCTCTCTGCTCCTTGGACTCATTGTAGGACCCAAGATGTCAGCAGTTCTGCCATTTCCAAAAGATGGCTTCTCAGATAACTCTAGTTTGTTGTCGTATAGTCAGCAGGAAGTGTGAGAGCTTAGGGAGGAGTGCTCAGGGGAAGGTTTATGGGCCAGGACATTAACTAATATACATCATATTAATGCATATTCCACTGGAGAAAACCTTAGTCATATGGCCACACCTAACCGCAAGGAAGGCTGGGAAATGTGATATAACTTGAGCCTTATACCCAACTCCTAAGAAATAAAGAGATGACAGATCGTGGTTAATAGTAACTCTGCCATTGGGTAGTAGAGTAACTAGATGCGATATTAGGTAAAATTTGCTTAACTTTGTTAACCTAGTGTTTTCCAAACTTAGTTCATCATGAAATCTGCTTTATAAGATACCTATTAAAACATTTTTTGAGAAACGCTGACCTAGGGCAAAAATTTTACTCTATATCTTGCCCTTAATGTAGTTGCAATTTCTCATAAAATTTATGTGGTAAAGCAAAACACCTGCCGTTATGGTGTTACGATCCCTGCATCTTTGTATTGCTCTGCCTGAGTGTCAGTTTCACCCCTGTGGTTTGGACAAGCCTGGCATTAAGTTGTTGGAGGGCTTCACCTATGTTAGAAATCACTCACTCCCTTATTTTCATCCAAAGATTTTATACAACATAGATAGACATTTTTTCTTAGTATCCGCCAAAAATAACAGCAGTGAAAAAATGACAGAACACATTTTATGAAGGCATAATATGACCCACTGCTGGGAACATGTCACTCGAGGCAAAAGCAGTTAGATCTGCCGGCTGGATGCTCTTCTGATGTTTCTCCTTAAATAACTTCATTATTCAATGAGAAGTGCTTTAATTATTTAAGTGACATGAAAGATGAGGTTGTAGTATTTATATCTAGGTTGTGTTTACTGATTTTAAGTCTTTCTTTCTATTTATATTGGAGTTGTAAGCACTTACCAAACCCCATCTGCCAGGGAATTTCTCTTCACATTTAGAGAAACAAAAGATTTCTATGCCCTGAAAGTTTCTGTGTTTTCCCAACAGGGTCCCTGTGATAGCTCTTTGGCTGTCACATGTGCTCCTGGCTTTATTAAAAGAACTTTGCCCCCTTACTTTTGCAAAACGGCCTACATTTCTAATATTTCTATCGCTCATACTTGGTGCAATGATATTTACTGATAATGGATTTTTCCTCCACCAATGCAATACACTATCATTAGGGATTGCTCTCACCACAATAAATAAGTACCAGTATTAATCAACATCATTCTCATTACCTCTACTAACTAATTGTACCTTATGTATTAGGTCCTAGAGAGTTTCATTTACATAATTTCACAGCACCCCTGAAATAGGAATTATAATCTCAAAATCATAGCTGAGGAAACTGAGGAAATATGCCCAGTATTAAAATAACAGCAGCAACAGTAGAAATGAAAGCAGAATTTTTTTTAACGTTTTGAGTCAGGATTCTAACAGAGGTCTGATTAACTTCAAGTCACCTGCTTTGTTTTGGCATTACCCGTGCTCCTCCTAATGCACAGATGATAGATGTAAAAACACATCCATGCCCTTCCTTCCTCACAACTACAATCTATATGTAAAGGTTTTGATTCTTGCAGTTGTATCTTGATCTGAGACTATGAAGTAGTAAAGTCTTGAACTCATATTAGCACTTCGTATATAACTTGGAAAACAGCATAGAGGAGAATCCAGGAGTGAGAATGTTCACCATAACCTGAGTGATAGATCTGAAAGATATCAGTGTTATCTTTAGCATACACAGTCACTGAAGAGCTCTCAGCAAGAACCTTACCCTCAGGGACAGCAAGTGGGTTATGCAGGCTACACTCAAGGGTCTCCAGGTACCTTATATGCCCTAGAGTTGTGGGTAGCAGAACCCACACAACTGGATGCAGATATTCTGTTTACAATTGATTGATGGGCCAAGGATATAGCTTAGAATTGTGTCAGGAAAAATAGAAAAAAAAAGGTAAAAGAAGAAAAAAAAAGTTAATAAAAAGAAAAAAAAAAACAAAATTAAGAAAGCTCTATTAAAAATATAATTAAAATCTGTGTGTACTGACCAATAGATATGTAGATAATTAGTTGAGAGATATGGGAAGAATAAAAGGAAGGAGGAAAAAGAGGGAGGGAAATTATAGGACAGGATAGGATAAGATAGGATGGGATGGAATATACTTCTATGGTTTCCCTGTCCTTTATTATACATATAAAAATGAATTGAGTTCCCATCTTACATGTACCCATTATGGTTCTTTTATTGCAAGCAGCAAAGTGTGAATCATGGTTAATGTAAGAAAAAATAAAGTAGGTGACAAAGGAAGGCAATGGGGTAGCTTGGTAACTCAGCAAACAGAATGAACTCAAGAGCTACATTTCATAAGACATCTGGAGCTAAAAGAGCGCCTGGACTCTGCCAAGTGAAGACTAATGAATAGTCTCTTCAAACTGCTGACATTCGGATGAATTTGCTTCAACCGTTTTCTGTCCTGAGGCATTCCATTAAAGACTCAAATACCCTTGAGTGTTTCATAATTCCAGCTCCCCCATCCCAGTCACAGGTCCATCACTTGGCAAGGAATGGGGAGAGGAGGCAATGCATGTTGATTGACAGTTCACACAAAGCTCTTTGCAGCAGAGCTTTTAAAAGTGAAATCCTGGTGGTGGTATAAGAAAAAAAGTGAGTAGATGCTGGGCAGGAAGTGCCAAGTAAGGTCTACCATACCATGCGCTGTATCACATCCAAAGATCTCCTCAGTTTCAAATAATTCCTGGAGTATTTGATTGATATTCACCAATATCAAAGAGAAGTTACACTGGACACTTACTAAAAATAACAAGGAAGATTTTTTTTTTTTTTTTTTTTTTGCTGTACACAGGCCTCTCACTGCTATGGCCTCGCCCCTTGCGGAGCACAGGCTCCAGACGCGCAGGCTCAGCGGCCATGGCTCACGGGCCCAGCCACTCCGCGTCACGTGGGATCTTCCCGTACCAGGGCACGAACCCGTGTCCCCTGCATCAGCAGGCGGACTCTCAACCACTGTGCCACCAGGGAAGCCCAACAAGGAAGATTTTATTCAAGACTGCAGTAGGGAGGAGAGACTGAATTCAACTCCTCTGAAATGAAAGTGGAGGACTTCTCAAGCACTGGGGTAAACTTACAGGAGCGTAATGGAGGGCATTAGGTTTGAGGTTATTCAGTGTGATTAGGCCATCTGTGTTTGCTGATTGGCATTCATCCAAGTTAGTTAGGCTTCTTCCCTCCCACAGAGACTGGGAGGTAGGGGCACCCTGTTTCTTGGTGGTTACATTTCAAAGGGATACATCCCAAGCCTTAAGAAATAATTCCTGGGTTGTAAAGCTGACGAGGGGCTGGGAGGAGATTTACACCTCAAAGGGGCAGAGAAGAATTTACACTTAAAGTTTTCTCAAGTAAATGCTCTAAGAAAAGTGAGGTCTGGGACCTGGAGTCAGAAGGATACCTGTCTAAAGTTTAATCAAGGTGAGGAAAATGTTAAGGTCTTCTTGGTCAGTAAATGTACATTCTCTTAATGAAAATGTATCACTGTTGCTTCAAACGCCTGCTTCTGCTCTTCTCCAGTTATCTTACTGCCTCTGCAGGCTGCTGCAGCTCACTCTGGTCATCTTCTCTCAAGACAGAACAGGAGCCTCCTGTTTCTCATTCTCCAAAGCACCAATAACACACATGCTGGTGCATGTAACTCTCAAGGAAGACCTGTAGATAAAGGCAGGGAATTATAGCACACCAGAGGGGACAGCTTAAAATTGGATATCAGACAGCCATGCTTTTGAGGTTACGCCCTGATTACCCTTTCAAGGAACTTCTCAGAAGCTCTCTTACTTTAGATCCCACTCCGCTATGTCATTTTTCAGCACACACCCATCTCCTCAAAACTTCCCTCTTTCCCTTCCTTCTTTGAATCTCAAGCCTCTTCTTTCTCACAGCATCCTTCTTCTCAAGCCTTCAGGGAAAGTAGAAAATTCCCATTACATGTTTATGCAAAGCAAATTGCCTTTTCTTTGTTTCAAACTCTCCAAGGCTGGCTAAGCCTTAGGACTTATTCATATGCATATTCAAGTAAGAAGTTTCAAATAAGAAATTTCCTAAACAAAAGAGCTTTCCAGACTGGTCTTCACATTTCAAAAGACTAGGAGAAGTTTCTGAGCCATATTTCTTTTACATGCCAAATCAAATCAAATTGCTATGCAGGGTTCGAAATCAGAGTACTGGTGCTTTCATCTGAGGGTATACAAGAGGAAAGGGGAAGAAAAAAGGCAATAAAAGATTTAGTTTCTCCTTCTGCGTAGGAAAAGGTGGAGGGTTGATTGATTGATAATCTGAAAGAAGGAGGGAGAAAGTGAGACAGAGAGAAAAACTCTTCAGACCAAAATGACTACAATGGACATAACTACTGTGATTGTGAGGGGTTTTTTTAATATTTGATTTTTCTACTTATCTGTATATTTTAAAGTTTTATATTTAATTTTATAAATGAAAGTAACATAAATCAAATCAAGATAGACTGCAAAGTAAAGATAGAAATAAGGTGCTCAAAAATAATACTATCATTGGTTAATAGATAGACAGGTAGACATAAATATAGAATTGCCAATTAATCATATGTGGCATCAAGATCATAGAATGTCTGGGCATTAAATAGTCTGGGAAGATTATTGACTGAACAAGTGACTGAATAATGACCTGAAAAGATCTATTTAAAAAGTATATTTTAGAGGGTACTAAAAAGCATGTTTCTACCTTTACAAAGTGGAAAAAATTTTAAACCAAAAAAAAAAAAAAAAAAATTACACCACAGCAATCATTCCTAATAAAGAACATAGCTGAGATATGGGTATAAAAGACCTTACTGGTTGTGGTATTGCTGATACCAAAGGGCAGAGAGTGTTGCTCCATGGGGCGTATCTGGCCTTTAAGCATATTTAATTTGATATACAATTAATAAAAACTGTTAAATTATATTCTTTATTTAAGAATAAAGACATTTATAAGATAAAGATTCAGATTTTTTAAATTTGGAAAATATGGCAGTAGGCTTTTATTTCTATTACATAGTAATGTTACTGGAGAGTAGGTTCTTATCTCATCACAGAAAGAATTCAGAGATGAGACACAGAGGTAAGGAAAGCAAACTGAGGATTTACTAAGTGAAGTACACTTTCAAGGGGAGAGTGGGCAGACTCAGGTGAGTGGCTGCCCTGAGTTTCTTTGGCAAGCTGGTTATATGGGCTGTGAAAATGAATGCGAGGAATATGCATTGAGGAGGGAGATGTTTGGGGTCATGTTTCCTAATTTTCAGCCCAACTCACCTTCCACAAGGGAGGAGGGATTTTGGTCCTTATTTAGCCTTGATCAGAAGTGTTATGGCATTGATTCATGATGGGAACATCTTATCTGCAAGGCCAATTTTATTGTAATGAGAGCATAATGAGCAAAAGTTACATTCAGAAGCTGGAGATTCTCCCCTTTTCCCATCTTTCTTTGTCTGCCTCCAGAACACTTGTCACTCAAAATGTGTGGTTTCCTATCAGTCCAGAGGTTCCTGCTTTTCTTTGTCTGCCCAAGAAACTCCATTCTTTACAAGATGTATGGTTTCCTGCCACATAAGCCACCCCCCCTTTCCTTTGATCATATCTAGCTGTCTACCTGTCCTAACAGTAACAACAGGCTAAATAACATTCCTCCCAACATAGACAAAGCAGGGATGTTCCAGTTAAGTGATCAAGTTGGCAGGTGGCAGAGCTGGAGTGTGGCATTGATGACTCTGGGTAGGGCAGATGTTCAAAGGACAATTCTTTCTTTTTTTTTCTTTGTTTTCCCTTTACCCTGGGCAGGTGTGTTCCTAGCCTTTTTGGAGTATCCTCTACTGGAGAACTCTGTGCACCTTGGCTCAGGCTTTCTCCTCCATTTGCCCTCTTACAATTCTCCCTAAGTCATACAAAGTGGTCCACCTCTGTTGGGGTCACTTATCAGGTGATTTTTGTTGGGCAACATCCCTTTCAAGACACTAAAATTGTCTCCCTTTCTCAGAGTCCACACTTGGCCTTTCCTCTACCAATGGTAGAAGGACAGACAGGTTGCTTCCACTATAGCCCCTTCTCCTGGTACCTATTGTTTCTGGTCTTTGGGCCTCTGTAGATACTCTTAAACAATAGAAAAGGCCACATTTACCTCCCTCTTCATTGGCAGAGATTGGATATCTTTTACAGTACATATAGTCATCTGCTTCCCTGTATTTATCATAGCACACATATAGTGACTTGATCAAAGTACTTATATTTGGTTCCTCCTTTGCTCTCTAGCTCTTGACCCATGGATCAGCTGATCTCTTAATATTCTGGTAATTGCTTCAGAGTCCACTGGATCCAGGAGGCACAGAGAGTCAGAGGAATTAAGTCTATTTCCCCTGTGTATCTGAGCCACAAGGGTCTAGCACAAACTTCCTAATGGATGAACAGAGACCCTAGTGCAATTCATTTAAGAATACAGGGAACATGGAGAGGACTTGTTTGCAGAAATGATGAGCTGTGCCTGGTTGACCACCTAAGCCACTTGTGTTGCTACATAATGATGCTCTACTTCTCTGTTGAGTAAAATGTTGAGTTGAGCTTGCAGGGGAAAATGTGCCATAGCAAATTGACCATGAATAAAACAAATTTACAAGTTTCTCCTGGGTGTCTGATTATCTAAAAATCTGCCAGGAAATTGAATTGCCTGTCAGCCACCCAAATTATTTTACTAGCTGCTATTGAAATTCTTGGTGGAGTAGGGTTTTTAAAAGGAAAAACAGGAAATGAGTTGTAAATGATTGATCAAACTTGAAAATAACAGTATATAGAGTTGCTTCTTTCATGCAACAAGGACCCCTTCCATTGCCTTCATCTCTCATCTATCCAAAGAAGGGAGAATCAAAGTCAGAAGACCCATTTTAAATGGTACAACTGTTTTTACCTGAGGTTTGTTTGTTTTTTTTTAAATTTTTCTTTTAATGGAGAATTAAGAATTGCAATCATTTTAAAATCTGGCTATATTTTTCTCCTATTTAAATTAATTGAGTGAAATTAATCCATCAATGAAATATGAATTAATGTAAAGAGGAGTAACACAGGGACTTCCCTGGTGGTCCAGTGGGTAAGACTCCATGCTTCCAGTACAGGTGGCATGGGTTCGATCCCTGGCCGGGGAATTAAGATCCGACAAGTCTTGTGTCACGGCCAAAAAATGAAAAAAAAAAAGGAAAAAGAAAAAGGAGTAACACAGAAGGCACAACTGTTCTAATGTACACTAAATTTGTATTATGATGTTCAAATTCTACCAAGAAGCTTTTTTTTTTTTTCCTTTAGATGATTCCATTACCTACTTGTGTTACCTGGCTCTGCCCTAAGGACACTATTGCCCCTCATGGTTGCATTTTCTCCTCATTTGCCTGGTCACACAGACCAGATAAATGTCCTTCTTGTTCCTTAATACTGCTTTCAGACTAGTCTCCCTCACATTTCCCTAAAACCACCAACGTCGAAACTCAAGGTATCAGATTATATCACCAGTATCCCTTATTGTTGCTATCAACTACAGAACCCCATGTAATTTCTTCTCACCTCTAGATGACCTTATCCCATGGTGCACTGTCACTCTCTCCAACACTACTCCTGTTTTAATTTATAGTGAGAGATGTTCCTTCTAACACCTTAGATCCACATTTTTGAAACTAATCTTTTTCAAAGATTTTTATCCCCACCCTACTTTAGTTACTCACTCCCAAAGTCAGAACTTGAGAGTATGTCCTAATCATAATTCATCAACACCAATAACTACAACCCTTTAATAATATTATGTCCACTCCACTCTCTGAATTCCACCTTCAATCTCCCTCTAGGATGCAGCTTCTTTAAGACAGTAGCACCTCTAATCAATGGATTCTGTCAACTTCTCACTGTTCCTCATCATTTAATGTCCTTACCTCCCTTCTTACAAATAGTAATTTTATGGTCAATTGTTGTAAACACTTGCTAATATTTTGACTTCCACTCCTCTCTCACTTCATACTCAATTGGTAAAACCAAGGTCCTATAAAAACGAACCTTCCACCTATTCCATGCTTGCAGCTTAAATGCAATAGAGAACACACAACCACTCTGACTGGTCTCTTTTAAGTTTCACAAACAAAAATCTCACTTGGAATTGTAACGATGCCAGGCATTCCCACTTTAACTTTTTAATCATTTTCCCATTTTCTTAGTTAGCAATTTCACAGCTTCTCTCTCAAATCCTCCAATAAAGCTTTTCCATCCTCATTCCCAGCTGTTGATATTGCTTCTTACCTTTCAGAGAAAATTGAACCCACCAGAAGAGTATCTCCAAACCACTCCCTCCAACTTACCTATCCACCTACTAGTATTTGTACCCTTTTATTCTGTCTTGCTGCCCTTTACCATAGCTTTATCTAAAACCAGTCCTTGTCTAGTGTGTTAGATAGAGCCTACTGCTGCCTTCTGCATTCTCTGTCTCCTCTTATACCCATATACTCACATCCTTTGGGAAAATCTCCTGTCTCTACTCCAAAATATATATATAGTATTCCATGATTTCTGATCACCTCCAGCACCAACCATCAATGTCTCTAATCTGAATTATTAGCCTCCCAGCTGGATGCCTTGCTTCTAACTTTGCCTGTTCCCCACCCCCTACCCCCCCACTATTCTCAGAGAAAGTCCATTACAATTCAAGTCTGATCACATCACGTGACTCCTCTGCTTAACTCTGCAGTGGCTTCCTATTTTGCTTAAGTGCCTCCATTCCAGAATGGCCTCAGTGACTGCTTCACTTTCTGACCTTATCTTCCACACACCCCAGTCCAGCACTGGAGATGCTCCCCAACCTTCTTTTAGAGCTTATGTCTGGAAGCCCCTCACCTGAATAGCTACACAGCAAATTCCCTCACCTATTTCACAGCTTGCTTCAGATTTTGACCTTCTCAATGACCACGTATCATGGTCACTCTGTTTTGCCTCAGCTGACCACTCATCTCTCTCCCTCTGCTTCTGTTGTTCCTTATTTTACTCTATTTAAATGTTTTTCATAATATGCAGCACCTTCTAAAGTATCAAATATGTTACTTTTTTGTTTAGTTTGTCATTTATTTACTATTTTCCACTCCAGAATATAAATTTCTGTCCAGATAGAAGGGATCTTTGAGATAGTACACTCTTAATTTCTTTATTCATAGGTAAGAAAGGTACAGAAAGGTAACAATTTTCTGTTTAACAATATAGCGGCTTCAATTCTCCTGGTTCTGTTGCTCGTCCAAGATGGTGTATACATAGCTTATTCCATCTTCCCTCTTCCATGAGACTGGCATTGCTTATCCAGCACAGCAATCTTTCACAGGCAGACTGGAGGAAATGGGTCATAGAAATAGAGACCAAAGCATACATTCAGACTTTTTTTTAATAACACAGTGGGAGTTCAGACAATAAACTCAAGACTACTTTCCCTGATATCAGCTCAGAAGAATAGTGAGGGACTGAGCTGAGACTGAGGGGACAGTGGTGAGCTCCAATTACCTCTTTAATACAAAAACATTGCTTTCCAGGCAACATTTAAAGAACTTAAGTTATAGGACACAAGATGTATTATACCTACTGAGCAGCACAGTCTTATAGGCTACTCTTGACTGATATTTATTTCCCTTAAACTACCATTTACTCAGCCCTTACTCTGTGTCAGGGATTGTTTGCTTCACACTCCTCAGCGCCTTTGCATTAGGTACCACTATTATCCTCATTTTACAGATGAGAAAACGGAGATCTAAATAATTTAGTGAGTTGTCAATTGTTAGAGATGTAGTAAGGGTGAGCTGAGCCTAAATTTGAAAACAAACCACTCTGCCACAGTGCGCTTCTTACATTTAAGAAGGAGGTGAGATTAAGCCTGCTTTAATATTTCTAGCTTCAAGTTTTGGTTGGATTGAGGATTGGGACAGGATCACTTAGAGACAGAAGCACATGAACATACTGATGAGGAAAAACTAAAGTAAGCCGGGTTAGACGTCATGTAAGATGCTAATAAAAATCGTTTATTTTAAAATTTTGTGCAAGCTGTACAAATTTGAATTTTTAATATTATTCGATTGGAAGACTCTTCATGAGATGAGACCTCAGTGATATTAAAAATAACATTTTTCACAAATACCATTTTTCACAAATACCATTAGTGACAGGCAATTCTTAGGACTGCTAATACATAAATAAATACATTTTGGAATATTAGAGAACTTTGGGGAATGACATGTGTCTCCTAAAATCATTGTCCTTTGTCCCATCTAATGAGAGGTACTGTGTTCCCACCAGAAAAAGCAGTTGGTTGTGCATCAAACCGAATGTGGAATGATCAGGATCGCTGAAAATTTGCCGGCCTGGCAGTGAATTAGTTTTTCCGTGTCCTCAGGGATAGACTGCCCTGTGAGAATTTGAACCTATCAGTTAGCTGTCAAATTTCATTTGACACCTCATCCAGAATTTAAAAAGGGCTGCCATCTGAAGCGGAGATGTCCTTGGAGGAAAGGAAAAGGCTATTTCTTTATAGGCCAGCAGGGTCGAAGCTGCCAAGTGCTTCTACTGAGGACAGCAAGCTGGCACCCCTGCTCCGAGCAAACTTCACAGATATTACGGCTTCCTAATGTAAGCAATTCTTTCTCAGCCCCTAAACTCATTTATTTTTCCGTCTCTCTTTTATAGACAGAGGGCCCCCACAGGCATGAAATCCCTAAGGGGACATTTAGCACACCTTGCAGAAGTGCTGCTGGAGTGTCAGTCAACAGAGGTTACAACTTGTAACTCTGCTGTTTCTGATCCACAATTGAGTTTTCTATTCTCTCCTTGTCTTCTTCTGGACATTTTTTTTTATTATTATTGTTTTTACCCAGAATGTCTTGCAGGCCTGCCCCATCTTGCCAAATGGGAGGTTTCCCATTTATTTATTTATTTACGGATGAAGTTCATGGTCAGGTCCTTTCTGCACACCCTGCGGAAGTGTTCCTCCCTGGACGTGTTCTCACACTTTGTTAACAGGTCGCCCCTGAAGCTGATGTTTTCTAGTGCCCCCCCCCCCCCATATAGCCCTACTCTGGCTAACTGCTTTAAACAGCTTGTTTGAGAGAGGGCTTCAACAGTTTGGAAACTTCCCTGAGACAAGGACCTCTTGATGGATTCATGATTGACCTCTTGATTATCCGTGGCCATTCGAAGAATATTAAAAGGGCAAGGCAGGAGAGGTACATTAGCCGCAATCAATCTGCTGCCCCCCTCTCCACTCCCTCTCTCCTTCACACAGACTGATTCATCAAAGGACATTTGCAATGCCTCATTTCAGAGATCCTGGCTTCAAAGCCAGTCTTTATTTTACAAAGAGAAAAATACTAAAGTCTCTCCCTAGATCCCTTCAGGGCCAAAGTGGGGGGAAAAAATCATCCTCTAATTGTCACTTCTATGCTAGCTCTGGGAAGGAAAAAAAAAAAAAAAAAGGTAAGTGCCTCTGTAAGAGCAATCATTTGAAAAGAGTAAAAGTAAAATTACTCACTTTTGTTTTATCCCAGTATAATTTCTGTGTTAGTTTCTCTGGGCTAGTCATTGGTACAAAATTTGGACTCTTAGGAAAACACAGAGGGCATATAAAGTTTTTAATTTAAACATTGGCTTCTTAAGTAAATGAAGTTCCTGCCTTTACAATCTAATTCACACAGGGCCAATTTTATTCTTGTTCCATTATTTCATTGAACTTCTGTGATCCTAAGTCTCCCTTTGAAGTTGGTTGGAACTCTGAGCACAGATAGATTCCCTGGGTCTTGGAGTAAAATAAGTAATAGATCTGTAACCTCACAGTTCGTAAGGCTTACTCACTTTCTCTCTCTTTCCCTGAGGTCCTTGTTTCATGCTCTGGAAATGGCTGGAATTTGTATAACTTGTGAGGTTTGATATGCCATGCTAACTAGTTAAATGATAGGAATTTCAGTGAACAAAACAATGTACATGCAAAACAGAAATTAAACTGAAGTTTTATTATTTATGTTCAGGTTATCTTTTTAGACAGATTAAAACTATTTAACTATAACTCTCTCGAAGAGAGAGAGGGAGAGAAACATTACACCAAGTAAGCATATGTAATCTCCCAATATGTGACACTCTTGAGGAAGCAATTGGTTAAGGGGTCACAGAAGCTAAATTTCCACACCAAAGCTAATCATTCAGTCTACGTGACTGCTGGTTCCCATTTCCCATTTCGTTCTAGCTCTGCCTTGGTGAGAAATGCCATAGCTGATGTTCAGTAGCCACCATTGGGACCTTGGCTTCCCCATCCCTATGTAGAGTTACGAGGGCCACAAGCTCATTATGTGTTCTTATGATAGAGATGAAGAACACATCAGGGTGTGGTGAAAAAAAAAAAAAATCACTGAGACAAGAGTCTAGATTAGGATAACACATTGTTCCAGTTTGCCGTGATCAGAATGGTTTCCTGGGATGTGAAACTTCAGTGCTAAAACTAGGAGTATCTTTGGAAAACAAGGACAGTTTGTCATCGTGGTCTTGAAGCTTGGATTCCAGCACCAGTTCTAATGCTTCTTCTTTATTGACCTCCCATTCCTTTTTTCTATATTGAGTGGGTAAGACTAGATCAGAGACTTTAAAATTTATGGTCAGAAGCCAAATCCAATTCACACATCAGTTTTGTTTGGGCTACACCATGATGCAAAAACAGCATGAGATTTTTCATATTTATCTTGATTTTTATTTTATTTTTTGAAGCTTGTCTTGAAAAGTAAGAAGGTGTGGTAACAAGAGGTCTACATGTGTACCAGGCAACAGTAATCATCTGGAGTTGAATAGCATCTACTCATATGATATGGACAGAATGTGCTTCCTCACTCTTTTGCATTAACCACTCAGCTCCTGTAGGCACTAGAATATATAGCCTCTGGACTAGATCAGTGATTTGCAACCAATCTGCATGAGACCCACCTAGCTTGGAATAATGGCCCTTGAGCAGATTTTAGGAAAAAAGATTGCTTCTGTCTGATTCTCAGTGGCGCCTAGGTATTAATGTCATAATAGCCTGCAAAACAAAAATGCCTGTCTTATTGGGATCCCCAAGGAGACTTAATAAAGCTTAGGGGATCTCGAAGATCTCCTGTAGCTCTAAGACCCTGCAACTAAAAGGTGGAAATTGCCTAGTTTTCACCTCTCATTGAAAATACTTGTTGTTTTATCCTTTTAATCACTGAAATACTTCCTACTTAAAATATGTCAGAAGTGTAAGCCTAACCAGTTTACACTGATTGCAAATCAAGTGTTTCCTCCAATATGCTTTTCTGAATTGGGAAAAATGGGGCTCTTGGAGATCAATATGTGGCATTCTGCATGTTGTGATCAATTGGTGATTAAGTGAAAACGGTTTAGCTTAATTTGCTTTGAAAAGCTGTGCTTGCGCTGATAAAGTGTAGAAGTGTTTCTGAGATGAGATACAAGGAACAGATGTTTAGTATAAAATATTGATAGCACAGAGCAGAGATAAGCTTGGTATTTAATTTGTCTTAATATTTCCATTGCTACAAATTCAACAGCTTTTATCTTACTGGGTAATTACAACCCCCACCCTGGCATAAGATAAGACAGACTTTTTACAGTTTTCTGTCACATTTAAACTCTCCATGCCCCGCTTCTCTCTACGTTCTTTTTTCTTCCCTTAGGTTCTGGTTTCTTTAATTTCAATTGCAATCTTCAGTTAAAAGATTAGAGAACTTGTTTTTGCAGAAATTGACATCTTCCTTCCCTTAAAGTATTTAGGGTATCTGGTCATGCTATCCCTAAAAAGGATATACATATGTTAGGATGTAGGTTGGCTGCTTTAGGAGACCACAGAATGTAGAGGTGCAAACAGTAGAGGAGTTTGTTTGGCTCTTTCTTTTCATGTGACATTCAGACCATCTAGGGGGTCTCTACTCCACATGGTCATGTAGGGATCCAGGCTGGCCAGTAGGTTCTGACCTCCTCGGCACCTGGCTTCCTTCACTGCATGAACAGCTGGTGCTCCATTTGTTATTGTTTTTCAGACAGGAGGAAGGAGGTCGGGGACTGAGTGGGTAAGAAGTCCAAAGCAAGCAACTTGTCTTTAAGAAGGTACCCGCAAGGTGTACATATAAATTCTGCTCATTTACTATTGGCTTTTCGTAAAAATGTTCACGTCCAACTGGAAGGGAGAACAGAGAACCCTTTTACCAGTGGAAAAAAAAAATAATCTTTCTTGTCTAGCAATATGGCAAAACAGATATCCTGAGAGGCCCTCCTGAAAAACACCAAGATGAGCATCATAAAATAATATCATGATTGTGTTGCTGGGATCAAGGTCATGAAGGGAATCACCAAAGGACAAAGGAAAGAGGAACAGAAATTAAACAATGAGTGGAAACAAAGTCTGTGAACAGTGAGCACACATCTTGGTCCTCTTGGGTGGATATGAGCCTTTGGCCCACCTGTCATAAATTTTCAGGAGGAAGCCAGAATAGGACTGGAGTAGATCCACGTCAATAGTGACCCTTGGTTCGTGGAAAAAAAAAAAAAAAAAACACTACATGTAAAGAAAAACACCATGAATTTAAGCATTCAGATATTGCACAGATAAGGACAAATATGAGCTTCCATTCAAGTATACCAAATGTGCCAGAAAATGAGTGGCATGCGAGTGAGCAGAAAAAATAAAGAGTTAGATCCTCAAGTACTTTAGATCTCACCGTTATGATGTAAAGAATAAAAATGCTCACACGCATTCATAAGATATATAAATATATAAAATATAAGATGGAACCACAAAATGAGAAACAAAAAAGAGACTGTAAAAAGGAGCAGACAGATCTGAAAAAGAACAAAAATGATTTAGAAATGAAGAATACAACTCTTAAAGTTATAAAAATAACTCCAAAAATACAATGACAAATCAACTCCAAAAATACAATGACAAATCATAACAGTAGCATACATACAGGAATGGGGCTGGCTTCTGGAAGGAGATAGGAAGTAACAACTCTGGGTGACACTTCATTTCCTGGGGCCTAAGGGAATGCTCATTTGGGCCCCGAATATCACATATTATCTTCTGAAAAGAGTTTTCACCCTTCGACCACAGTCACTGGGGTTCAGTCAAGGAGGCTAGGCAAATTTGTTCTTAGTAAGGCGTTTTCTCCTAAGACAACCTGAGTAGACAACTTTTACATCCTTACCCGAGAAACAGTTTTTGATCTTTAGAAGTCCATCTCCAATTCAGAGGAGAGTATTTGCTTTACATTTGCATAACTAGAAGACTCAGTTAGAGGTGGTTTTCGCAGAACAAAGGTGCATTCTGCCTAAAGAAATATGGTGTTGAAGTTTCTGACACTTGGGAGGTAGAAACCGCTTGGCTGCTGTTGAGTGTCACTTTCCCTCTCCCCACCCTTGAGTTTATATTTAGTAAGGTTCAAAAAATCCTAGGGTCAGAAGCCAGCGGGACACTCCACAAGCCTTGGTTTGAAGCACTGAACACATCAATTTAGTAATTCCTTGCTCTCAGCTGCATGAAAGTCAACCAAAAAACTTAAATTTAACAGGAAGCTTTTTTTCTCCATAGTCTACACTTTATAATTACGAAACAGACAAAAAGGGGCAAATCAGGGATTCATTTGTTTTAAAGGAGTAGTCAGAATAGTACTCCTTATGCAGTGTTTAGTAAATGCACTTGGAGCTGATCACTCAGTCAGTTAGTTTATAACCATAAAATTCTCCCCTGAATGGTCCAGTGGAGATCACTGCTCTTCCTATAGCTCTTTGTATTTACAGAATACTAAAATTACATTATGTCAGGTTTTCTTATTTAATCCTCATGAACCTCGCTGCTACAGAGTTTATTATCACCCTAATTTATGGAAGAGGAAACTGAGACTCAAGCATAAGCTAATACATTTGAGAGCCATGACTTGGGTCTCCTCATTCCTCCTTTTATAAAATCTGTATAATTTATATTACACTGTGCCTTCTTCTTTACTTATAGCTGTAGTGTTTAAGTAGAATGTATTTTTTGAAAAATTGTAATTCACAGTTTATATAGTGACTCTCAGTTTTCCAGAATCAGTTAAAGTTTATGGATAGTGGATAGTTATGTGTAGGAAGTCAGGAGATCTGGTGGTTTGTAAATCTCTGCAATTTACCAGCTGTATGATATTGAGCAATCCTATAATATCACTGGGGCCCAGGTTACTTATATGCATTTGAAGGCTTTTTCTGTTTGTTTTCGAAGAGATGGTTACTAATGGTTCTTCTGGTTAAAATAATTTTATGACGTTTGTATACTTTATTTCTAAACTACATTACTTTTTTCAGTTCAAAATAAGTTGTCTCAAGATTGCCTTTAAAAAATAATTTCAGTGTGTACCGATTTCTGTCTTAGTCCTTCCAAGTTGCTATATCAAAAAATCCACAGACTGAGTAGCTTAAACAACAAGCATTATTTCTCACAGTTCTGGAGGCTGGGAAATACAAGATCAAGGGGCTAAAGATTCAGTCTCTGGTGAGAGCCCTCTTCCTGGTTAATAGATTGCCATCTTCTCACTGTGTCCTCACATGGTAGAAGGGGTAAGGGAGCCCTGTGTGATCTCTTTTATTAGGGCACTTATCCAATTCATGAGGAGCACACCCTCATGACCTAATCACCACCAAAGGCCCCACTTCCTATTACCATTATATTGTGGGTTAGGATTTCAACATATGAATTTCAGGGTAGGGGGACATATACATTCAATCCATAAAACAAATTTTTTCCATTTGTTTTTCAACAGATGATTACGAATAGTTCTTCCTGTTAAACAAATTATATGGCATTTATATATTTTATCCCTCAAGAAAAAGAAAAGAAAGTCCATACTTTATCTGAAGCATAGGTTGCTCCCAAGTCAAAGTTTTGTGATAAAATGGCTGCAGACCTCATTTTGTAAATTTCTTCATCTCCTCAGCAATGTCAGTGCCTCCATGTGACGTCATTATTTTCCCATCTTTCCCAAAGAATCATATTAACACCTGATTATCCCCCATTGAAGACCTGTGAAGAAAACAGGGTGAAAAGTTTGACAGTAACATTTATTTAATGTATTAGAATAAAATATTTTAATGAGTTCCCAGAAGCCAGAGATGAGGGGATTTTTCTTCCATTTATTTGCAGGTATGCTCCAAATAATTTCTCCTTGTTTCTGATTTGGTGAGAAGTTTCACGTGTGAAATTTCAACTGAGCACAGCATGGTACTGTGGCAAACATCTTTGACATTGGCATTGAAAAATTGAGATTAGTTTTCAGTACTCTAAAAGAGCCCTCCTGTGACTCTGGAAATGTGCCATACAACTTTCTTCAGCAGAATGGATAGGTATCCATTAATTAGACATTATTATTAATGTCATGTTCAGCTGCACGCAAAAGGGCAGAGTACAGAAGGGAGGGCAGGCATGATGACTTTGATGATACATGGAAGCTTTCATGAATTACTTAAAGAAAATCCCTACTTCTTACCCTGTTGCATACAATAATTAAACGGTAATGAATAATTGTGAGAAAAGAAAAGAACATATATGGATTGGGTGTATTTCTTGCTTCTTTTTTTAAAAAAAATATATTTTTGTTATTTTACAACATTGGTGAGAAACCACTGAAAGGTTGCAGAGGTTTAGGGAATTACATGATTTGAAATGTGTTATGACCTTTCTTTACACCTATTTGAAGACCTCCTTCCTAGATTTCTCAGGGACCATATTGATATATTTCCTAACTCTAAACTCTGACACATGATCATGATGAAAAAAAGAGAAATTATCTTTGAGTATGATAATCTCAACATCTAAGTGTCTGTAACATACAAGGGTATATTATGAGTCTACAATGGGGATATTTCACAAAGTTAGGTGAATCACGTTGTGCTATTTGTAGTGGATTATCAAGTGGGCCTCTTTGGAACACATGTTGGGCGCCCTATATTAAGTGATCCATACAACAGACTTAACGCTGCAGTCCTTAATTTGAAAAGAGCTTTCAGAGAATGGATACATTTAAATGAAGTCTGCAGGTATGATCATACTGGCATATTACATACTGTTGTGCATTATTTCTGCACTAAAGATCAAATATAAATATAAAACCTTTGGTGAAAAACAACAGATAAAGTCTTAATGTAGATGGAAGTAGTAGACATTCCTTCCAATACTAACACCTATCTGATAAACTAAGCTTTCTAATGATACACGTGCTAGCAGAGATGGTTCAATGAAATCTACTACAAGTGACTTTTGCAATTTCACATGCATAAAGAAGTATGTGACCAATGCAGTAAAATCATGAAGGGAGTTGGTTTGCTTGTGATCAAATAATTAGGTTAAATTTTGAAAAATAAGTAATACACCAAATAAATAATTGATTGCCATTAATATTTTTTATAAGGAATAAGTGGTCAAATTTACATATTTAGAACATTGCTTTAGTGAAAACATAATAATGGTTTGGGATTAACAGTCCCAATATTATGCTTTTCTGTTAATGGGTTGAGAACACTTGAAAATATGTACCTTTTTTGCACTTTTTCTGTGTATTATTGTAATAATCCTAATCTGAAAAAATATGTATATAATATTATAAATCAACATAAATATCCATAAATATATGTGTATATTTATGTTAGAAACTTTAGAGCAATGCGTTCCCTTGAAAGAATACCTAAGGAAGGCTGAGTATCCTTCAAGAGAGGATATATGCCAGATATATAATTTTTATTAAAGATATTCAGAAATGCACACTTTGTTTCTATGTAACCGAGCATGTGCATTCTCAGGCCGTCTATTTTTTTACTTGCATTATCCCCAGGTTACACTTCAGTACTTTTATTTTTAAACTTCTATGTGAAATTCAGTGGAAAAAAAAAATCTGAATCCCTACTTTTTAAAGTAATTCACAATTTATATACAATTGTCTACATTATTTTAAGGCAGATTACGATTTACTAAAAACATTTTTGTCTCTGAACTAGAGTTTACATGTTAGGTCTGTTTTGCTGGGGCATGCTTTCTGAATAATTTCTGCCTGAATCAAGGAAGCAAGAATCAGTGAGAGAAGGAATATAAAGTTCTTCCTAGCACATGGTGCATCCTTCATCAACATAGCTCTTACTGTGATCATCCACTAACATGCCCTTAGGCCCAGTTTTCTTTTGCCCATATGTGAAGTAGAAGGGGAAAGAAGTAGTAAAAAATGTGGTGCTGGCCATTTCCTATCTCCATCCCTCAGCTTTAAAGTTTGAAGGCTTTTATTGTTATTTCAAAGACGAATTTCTGTCTTACTTAAGTAAAACTTTTTTTGCAAAGCAAGGCTTAGTTCAATGGCTGTTGGAGTATTTTTTAAAAATCACATTAATGAACTCCAAATGCCTGAGGTTTTGGCTTCTTTGTTTTTACGTTGTTTGTGTGTGTAACTAACTCAGGGTGACTGTTATGAGCAGCAACATTGAAGGGAAGGAAGCAGACTCCAGACCTCGAGAATTCAGCTCTACTTCTAATGTGCTGTGCAACATGTACAACTTACATAGCTTCTCTGATATTTACATCTGTCAAATGAGGGCATTTCTTCAAGGTCCAATTTCTTTAAATTTCAATTTTCGAATTTGATGGTATAATCCCAGTTAGCCCTATACAGAAAAGATTTATACATTCCACAGCCTCAGTGTTCCCGATGCTGACTACTGTTAAGGAATGTGGCTAAAATCAGTAGATGATTCAAATTAAACATTAACATTAAAATAATTAATACCACTTACCTAATGATAGTGTAATCAGTAAGGGATGTCTATTCAATAATAGTCATGTTGTGGGTAATCTGATGAAAAAATTGGTAAAACAAAAATACCTAAGTTTTAAATACATGTCAGCAAATTGTGGTTTACTTTATTGGTTAAACATCACTGAGCGTCATTGCTGCAATGTAATAAGTTAATCTCAAAGGGTACACACCTCTCATTTTTACTTTCCTTGCATAGAAAAGACTTAAGGTCGTGATTGTCAATTGAAATTTACAAAACCAAACTGCTGCTTCTCTGCAAAGTTACTTTTATTCATTCTTTGCCAGAAAACTACAGTGTAGGGATAACAAAGACACAGGGATCTGTTAAATTATGCTGCTTTTTGTTTGTTTGTTTGTTTCATGGAATGAGTTATGTATATTCTGAGAATAGAAAACTCACAGCATGTAACCTTTTCAACTTTCCACAGATTAAAAAACATAGTGCTTTGCTTTATTGCATTCTTGTTATTGCATCTTGTTATTGCAACAAGGGACATATTTCAGCGGAAAAGGGCAAACCAGGAAATTTACTCATGAAAACCAATTTATATAAGCATACGAATAGTATAACGATCCCCATAGTATGTCTGGTATTCATCTTGAGAACTCTTGGGAACACATAAGTAATCCTCAGTGCAACTTCAATTGGGCCTGTGTTTTAGTATAGAAAGTGAATGAGGTCAGTCCTGGATTTATTATTATTATTTTCTCTCTGGCATCAAGTCAACCAGTGTGATAGCCTGTGAACTCTTTCAGCATTCTCTCTGAAAAATCAGAGTGTAACAGGGTGTCAGCATTACAGATCAGTGTGGGAGATTGAGCAGACCTGAATTAATAAAGGTCAAAATTGTCAACAGGAAGAGTGTCTGGTGGCATGTGAGGACTTGCACTTAAACAGCATTTGAAAGGCAAAAAGTAGCTCCAGAACAGAACCCAAGGCACCTGGACAAGCCAGAGATTTCCTGAGAATCATCTCAAATAAACACCTACTCTTAAATAATTTTAGAACATTCCCATTTCTTTTCGTCTCTATCCTTAAATGCTCAAAACCATCTCAGATCCCAGAGTGACCTAAGGTGTCACAGTGAGGGAAATGGCAGTTCTGATCCAGTCCCCACGTCTGCCTGTAAGAGGCGATGTCCTTGCTTGCCCCCACTTCCCCGTTCAACTCTGCTTTTTTCTTTTTTTCACAACCAATGATGTTTTCACAGAACTTTGTAGAAGCAAACTGTTCTTCCTCTGAATTGTGTAATTTGACCACTGATTCCTTTCTACCTATACCATTATCTTATCATTTTGTGTCAGTTCCATCTCTTAAGCAAACTAAGAATCTCAGAGGGGATATCTTGTATTTATCTTACATGCTCTAGAGTGTTAATTGAGTCCACATAGGTACTCAGAACATAGGGGAATATTTTACTTTGGTTCAAGAGGAAAGAAATTTAGTTATATTTCCAGGGAAAATTTAACATTTTTTAGCCTTTCCATCGATTGTATCCTTCAAAATCACAAGAGTGTCAGTGTTGTTTCAAAATAAATAAAACCATTTGGTACTTATACGGGAGTAATAAACATGTGGGATGTAAGATTTTCTGAAAGATTTGGATTTCTCTATAAAGTTTTCTTTTCCTCATTAGGGCTGTTTGCCAGATTCCTTGTCCCTTGATCTTTTATTTAAAGAGCAGATCTAGATTCCCTTATAGTGGGAAATTTACCTCTGTGTTTCCAAATTCTGTCACTCTCTGGGTTCTTAGTTTTTTGAGAGTGTGTTTGTGTGTGTGTTGCCCTACTGGCACCTACTTTGTGATGCCCAAACAACTTCCAGATTATTTGAACTGAAAATAAAAATGACTATAAAGCTACTTAAGTTTTGTTTGAGAAGCATGTCAGTACATTTTATCTCTCTCCTCCACCCTCCAACTGTCTTTGTAATATTCAGCCTAGAAGTACCCAAATTCCTTCAGCCCTCCAAAATTTCATGTTTTGTCTTATAAAGGACGATTTACTAGTTTTCTTCAGTAAGAAATAGTTTATTTGGGAAGCCTAATATAGCCTAATATAGCAAATGCCTTGTTGTCTGTTAGAGAAAAGAGTACTAATTAGCAAAAAGCATAAACTGAAATATGGTCTGTATATACTTACCAGATTGGTTTAATACTAGGGTCCTTTGCAACTTTCTTTTGTCTCAAGACTTTTATTCCTATGCGACAACATCCTGGTAAAAGTTATACAATCTCCTTTAACTGCCATTTGGAGGGGATAATTATTTTGTAAGACAGAATAGTCTGAAGATGCCATCTCAGTGACTTTAAATAAAATTGCAATCCAAAAGCTTCTTTATGATTTTCTTTTTTCTTTCTTAGCATATTAAGGTCTCAGGGGATGAAAATGTTAAAGCATGCTATCTCCCCTAACTTTTCTTTTAAGCTTTTATCTTATAGGTAATCATTATCTGAAGTTAAATGGGTTAAGTGATTTTTTTTAAATGGCATAAATTGTACTTTCTCTCATAAAGCACTTTTTGAAAGTTAGTTTCTTACAGTAAAGTCAGATAGTGTTGTTAATAGCCAATTACTATGTGATCTGGTTTTAAAAAATGAGTAAATAATTCAACTTTGTTCTTTATAAAATCCTACTCTTAATATCCTCAAACAGTTATATATTAAAGAACATGAAATTTTTTAATAACATAAAAAACTAACACTTTCTACCATAATACAGTGCAATGTGAAGTATTAAAGAATGAAATTAGAAATTCTCTACAGCAATCTCCTCTTCTTTAAATAACATTTTTTCCTGATAAAAAATAAGATATCAGTGATAAAATACTGAAAAACTTATGAAGAAACACCATTCACAATCCTATCAATGTCAACATTTATAAAATACTTTGTTTTTTTTTATTTGCACACACAAATATGTGTGTTTATACTCCTGTATGTGTGTTCACACTTGTGTGTGTGTGTGTAAAATATTGGATTGCATTTTTTAAGATGGCAGATTACAGATTGCATATTCTGAAGCCTATTTTTATATTTAAAAAATAAGCTATGCAATTCTATTTGCATAGAATTGCAAAATTCTATGCAAATAGAATTTTGCCTAGAAATATTTTTTATAAAAACAAAATTCTTATAAAAAATTTTAAATTTTTTACAAATTTCATCAATTTTATAAAAATAAAACTTTTTATGATTGTACAATATTTAGTATTTAATTTTTAAAATAACATATTTGAGAGTACTTTCAGGTTATGTCTATTTTGCTATTATGTATAGCTCTTTTTTTTTCTTTTTTACCCTATAGATTCCTTTTTTTGTAGATGAAATGTCAAGGTCTAAGTCAGGTACATTTTTACAATTTTTAATAAATACTGACATATTATACACCAGAAAGATTGATTCAAATCACACTGCCCCAGTGGTTTATGATTCTGTTTCATTGTTTATGTTCATATCTTTTTCTTAAGATGTACTTATTTTTATATCATACATGCCATTTATATTTTGTTTATTAATTATTGCACCCATGTTTCTGTTGAGGTATTTATTGTTTTCCCATTGAGGCATAATATTACTATTTTCTTTAAGTGTTTTATGAGTATTTTTCTCCACTTTTGCAATTTTGTTTTAGTTAACTTACTAAATTAAAAAAAAGTTAAGCTTTCTAATAATATCAATGAGTTATTAGTATAAATCTGTTTTTTAAATTTTTTTCAAAATCATTTCTACCTATTCTGGTTACCTATAATGTGTGCATATAGTGTATGTGTTTGTGCAGTACGTGTATACATAAAAAGATAGCTTTATAGACACAGAATGCCTTTAAATCCCATTTTCTTCCCTTCTTTCACTACTTTTTCCTTGGCTAACCCCCTCTCTCTTTTTATGCCCTCATTATCATAGTTTCATGATAAAGCAAAATATAGAGGAAACTGAGAAAAAATATATTTCACATATTTTTTTACTGCCCTCATGTTATAATGGGTGTGCTCACTATAAAATTGAATTGTATTTACTTTAAGTATTGAAAACAATCTTTAATGCACCCTAGTTAAGGTTGTTACATAAAGAAAAGGTAAAAAGAAAGAAATTTTAATATTAAAACATGTACCTCTCAATTTACTTAATCTAAAATACAATTATGAAATTAGAAATAAAAAGTATATAATAATCTTTTAAACTTGGTGGCTTATTCTATAAAGAAGTATTAGCAAGGATATACAAATGTTAGGAAAGATTGACCCATAGGGGTTAAAAATGAAATAATAGAGAAATTTATACAATGAAAAGTAGAAATGAAATTGACATCAATAATATAAAATTTAAAATAGTGATATAGAATGAACATATAATTAGACATTTTGTTTCTCACTTTTTGGTTTGCAAGAAAGATGGAATATTCAGTGTATCAGTTCTAAACCAACCCTCAGAACAAGCTGTCTTCCAACAGATAAAATATCCAAAAGAAATAATAAAATTAGGATTGATTATTTTAATAAATTTATTTTCACTGTTCTTTCTTTCTCCCCTTTCTAATATTTTGATCACTGAGTGTTATACTGACATAGATTCTAATTACTGAGTTGCAAGACACTGAAAAATCTTCAACTTTCTCTTTTTGTAACTAAGGAAATTGAGACATTGCATGTATAACTTGCTTAAAACCACATTGCAAGTTGTGGAAAACTTTTTTAACCATATATTAGGGGAAAAGAAAGACTTTTCAAGACAGCTCAATTAGTTGTCCAATTTTGGGCAGATATATAGCTTTTACAACAACTTGAACACAAAGTTTCCTTACATGTAAATAATACAATTAATATTATATATACTTCATTCTATACATAATTAACATAATTAACACAACATACTAACAATGTACAAAATTAACATAATAGGTTATTTATTTATTTAGAAAATATTTATGAGGCACTAATTACGTGTCAGACTTTGTGACTTATTAAAAAATTAGTCAACATGTATGTGCACAGGTATTTAGACAATCAAGTCAATGCAAACATATTTTCATCAAATTCACTATTTTTGGAAGTTACCATGTGTGTTAATTTAGGTTCTCCAGAGAAACAGAACTAATAGGAGATATATACAGTGACCCCTCAGTATCCTCAGGGAATCGGTTCCAGTACCCCTATGGATACCAAAATCTGAGAAGGCTCAAATCCCTTATATAAAATGGTATTTGCCTATAACCTAAGCACATCCTCCTACATACTTTAAATCATCTCTAGATTACTTATAATGCCTAATACAATGTAAATGATATTTAAATAGTTGTAAATACAATGTAAATGCTATGTAAATCGTTGTCAGCACAAAGCAAATTCAAAGTTTTCTCTTTGGAACTTTCTGGAAGTTTTTTGTTTTGTTTTGTTTTGTTTTTTAACATTTTTGATCTGTGGTTAGTTGAATCCACTGATGCAGAACCTGTGGATATAGAGGGCTGACAATGATATTTACTATAAGGAATTGGCTCACACAATTATTGAGGTTGACAAGTCCAAAGATCTGCAGTCAGCAAGTTGGTGGCCTAGGAGAGCCTATGGTGTAGTTTCAGTCTGCAGGCTGGTAGGCTCGAGACCCAGGAAGAGCTGAAGTTTCAGTTCAACTATGTAGGCAGGAGAAAACCATTGTCCCAGCTTGAAGGTAGTCAGGGATGAGGAATTTCTTTTTACTCATAGCAGTATCAACCTTTTTGTTCTATTCAGGCCTTCAACTGATTGGATAGAACCCACTCACATTATGGAGGACAAATTGCTTTACTCATTCTATTGATTTAAATGCTAAACTCATCTAAAAACACCCAAAATAATGTTTGAACAAATGTCTGGGCACCCTATGACCTGATCAAGTTGATACATAAAATTAATGATTACACTGTGTTTTCCTCAACGTTTTTCATTATGTCTACACAACCTTATACCAAGGATGCTATGAAAAGATATAAGCAAGAGTTAGATGGTGAAGCCTTGTGAAAAGGCATATTACCATTAACATCTTTTGAAACACAAAACTTGGTTATGTGATTACTGTATTACTGTAATAATTGGTTAATAAATTACTATAAAAAGTAGGAGAGTGATTGACAATAGAATGATCCCCTAATGACTGATATGGGTAGTAACAATCAAACTTATTGATTACTTGGGTCCTTAGGAAGCAAGTATGAATATGAATAAGAAACAGTTTTAAGGACACTGCACTCTATTGAAGAAATCAAAATAAGAGGGCACAACAGATGTAATTTGCTATAGTATGATGATAATCTTCAAGTCTTTAAAAGCTTCTGATCTCTGTACTTTAAGTGAAAAATTTAAAAGGACATAAACCAAAAGCTCAGTTTTGGAATGGGGCTATGAAATCTGCAGTGAGACAATATCTTTAACTGGATATTCTAGAGGGTTCCTGGAAAGGTTTCATCTTTTGCCAGGAAGCACACTCCTCTCCATCTTTATCTGAATATCTACAGAAAATTCCTCTTTCTGTACCAGGTGACCCAAGGCAACTGTGTGATAGAAAGTGTGCCTTCTTAGCCTTTAAACCAGCTTTCATTGTATTTCTCCCTACACCTTCAGGTGATCTATCCCTTCTGCATGCTCCTTTATCTTTTCCTGCTGCCAGGACAGGTTGTCATGGAATTCATTTATACTTTTCTTATTCCAGATAAATGCTACCAGCAGTTGCCAGGAACTACCTGCCATTAGAAATATCTCATTAGACTTGACAGTGAAAATCTCTCCTACGTGGCAAATGCTAGCTGGTAGACTGTATACTGATGAATCCATTTGAATCCATTTTCAGCCAGTGGGTGAACATGAATTAAGGAACTGGATAGTTCCTAAGAGCTGCCCATTGTATAACTCTCATTACTTTTTTATGGGCTAACCCAGCATGAAAATCATTCATTAGCAATGAACATATTTAATTGTTCTTTCCAGTTCATCCCTTTGTACATTTTAAATAGATTATCCTGGCTGGCTACACACCTGAAATCAAAAAGCAGATGCTGCCTCTAATTGGGAGACTCAGGTAGGGTACTTAAAAAACAAAGAAACACACTTCTTTTTATGATTTTATGTCAACTTTTGATTGTGTCTGGAACATGATGAAATGAATTAATAAATTGCACACATGCATTCATAAATAAATTAATGGATGAATGAGTAAAAAATTACACTTCAATGCCCATATTTATTACTAAAAGAAAGAGAACAAAGAAAGGTGATGATATATTTAAAAGGAGGAGTGACTTGTGACTGCAAACAAGCAATTGTGGAAAGAAAACTGGAATCTCAGATTTCTACACTTATTTGAGGCATAGTGGGCAGTCAGTGAAAAATTATAACTCATATGTTGCCCCTATCAGGAAAGAAGGAAGGAAGGAAGGAAAGAAGAAAGAGAGGAAAAGAAGGAAGGAGGAAAAGAGGAAGTGGAGGAAAGAATAAAGAATTCATGAAGATTGAAAAAGGCTGTAAAATTCTGAAAGTTCTACAAACAGAAATATAAATAGAGAGAAAGTTCTTGTAAACTCATGTAGTATTCAGTATATTGGAATGCTTTACATATTTTGCTGACAAACATTTGAATTATTGTCAGATTATTTTAGGGATATTTGAACTTCAAGTTTACAACCTTGACATGGCTATAATGGAAAGAATTTAAACTTCTTTTGGGTTACTCATTAGTGCTTATGCATTAATTTAAAAATATCATCAGTTTCTGTTCTAATGTCAGATATGCTTCTTGAACAAGTTATCTTTAAAGGTACTATTATTTTTCTATTATCCTAATTAACAGTAAACAAACCATGGTTCACAAACAGGAACAAAAACTACTTTTAAAAAATATTCCACATTATGAATGGAGGAAATTAATGTAATCAAATTTTATGCTCAGATACTTTGGCAGTAAAATTTTAGCTTGACAGAAAGTGTTCAAAGTACTTGAAAACCATGTAGTGATAAGTATAGCAATAATCTGCGTGACGAGTACAGTTGGGTAATCAGTGGTTAAATGAAATTTCGTCAGCTCGTATCACCAAGTTTTCTTCTCTACTGGGAAAAAAAAAGCTTCCTTTTTAACATTGGGGAAAAGACCCTGTAATAGATGAAAAATTGAATCAACTGAACCCCAAATTTATTATTTGAAGCATATAACAGAAGTTCTAATACTTAGACACAGAAGGCTGCTGGTAAAGCATCTTCTGTTAGCCTCAGGCTTGCATAAATGGCAGCTGATCAGCATATAGTGCTCTTGAGGGAGGGAATTAATATGAGCAAGATCAACAGATTTGAGGAAGTAGAGTTCCTCAAGCTGACGAACAAAAGATACACAATATTTCAATAGGTTTTCAAGTATATGTGAGGTTATTTAGCAAAAAGTAATAATCATTTTTTCATCGACTCACTTGGGTAAAATAAGAAAGAGCAGAAATGATAAAAAATAGAATTTCAATTAGATAAGGAACAAATGTCTGTAGTAACTGTTACATGCACCTTTCACTTAGCATTTATTTGAGACTCGAAGTTGTTAATTTTATTCTTGTGACAGTTTTCATTACCTCAGTTAGGTTGTAAGCTCATTAAGGCTTGAGGTATTGTTTGTGTGTGTGTTTTGCGGTCAGGGGAGAATAGTGGGTAGATGTATCTTGATTATAAAATATGTTAAGTAGAAATAACTTTTTATTTTGGCATTGAGCAATTTCAAGATTCAAAAAAATTCTGGTTTTGGATATATTTTGGATTTATTTTTTGCTTGGGGTAATTTTAAACTTAATATCACCAACATAGTACAAAAAATATCTGTAAACCTTTCATCTAAATCTGCCTATTCTTAATATTTTATTTCATTTGCTTTATCATTTATGTTCTCTCTTTCTCTGTCTCATACCCTCTTTATATATGTGTATAGAGAGAATTATTTTTTTCTATATCATTTGAATGTAAATTTTATACATCATAAATTCTTCAGCACAGGATTTCCAGAGATTAGGGATATTCTCTTATATAACCACATTACTGTTGTCAACTTCATAGATCTACATGTATACAATACCTTTGTCTAAACTACTATCCACCTTCAATTTGGTCAGTGATCCAATATCCTTTATAGCAATTTTTTTCTCTACCAGTACAGGATCTAGTTTAGGTTCTGGTATTACATTTACTAGTCATGTATATTTAGTCCCTCAATCTGGATCACTTACATATTCTTTCTTTGTCTTTAATGACATTGACATTTTGGGAAAAATATCCTCCCACCTTTTTAAAAATAGAATATTTCTCATTGCATGTTGGTTTGATATTTGCTTGTCGACTAGATTGTGCTTATGCATTGTCACTTGTATACTGCATAGTCGATAGATCTTGTCCTTCATTTGGAGCCACACAGTGTCCATCTGTCCTCATCAATGGTGTTAATTTTAACATCTGGTCAAGGTGTTGCCCATTTCTCCTTTCTCTGTTGTATAATTATTGTTTTTTTCTTTTCTCTTCTCTTCTTTGTACATTCAGTTATTATAAACAAAACTACTAAAAAGAATTTAGGATCTGTTTGCGTTCTGCCATTCCACCCTACAACCCACTCTGCCCAAGGGTAAGGGTATATTGCTAAATGCTCTCTTCACAAGTACTTAGATTAGTTTTTTCTCAGTTATAGGGTTCACTTGACATATGATTTTAGGGTTCACTTGACATATGATTAGACTCATTTGTTTCAGTTTGCTTGCAGTTTTTTCCCTTCCCATTCTTATTAATGTAGTTAATATTTTAAAATATGTAGGATATTAACATGCTTAAAAAGTCATAACTGTACATAATGGTATACTCAGAGGAGTGTCACTCTTTCTCTTTTCCCTTCCTCCACCTCACCCAGTGTAGTTAAACAACTTCATTTTCTCCAGTTTGTGTTTCTTGTGGTTGCTTGTAATGATAAGCAAGTGAATGTATATTTTCTCATTTTCTGTTCTTTTTTATACAATATATAGCATTACATGTATCTTGTTTTACACTCTGCTGTTTCACTTAAGAGTCTGTCTTGTTAATAGTGTCCTTCCTCATTCTTTTTCACAGCAGCATAGCACTCCACAAATTCACCTACTCTCCTATGCTTGGAGACTGAGGTAGTGTCCAATATTTTGCAATTACAAATAATGCTTCAGTGAATCACCTTATTCATATGCATATTATTACTGCATTTTTGTATTTTGGAGGTATATCTTCAGGATAAGTTCCTGGAAATAGGACTACTAGATTGAGAGGTTAAGTGCAGTGTAGTTTGATAGAATATTTTTTTTCTTTTTATTTTTTTTATTGGAGTAAAATTGCTGGACAATGTTGTGTTAGTTTCTGCTGCACAACAAAGTGAATCAGCTATATGTATACCTACATCCCCTCCCTCTTGGACCTCCCGCCCCTCCTTCCCCCTGCATCTAGGTCATCACAGAGCACCGAGCTGAGCTCCCTGTGCTATACAGCAGGTTCCCACTAGCTATCTATTTCACACATGGTAGCGTATTTATGTCAAACCTAATCTCCCAGTTCGTCCCATCCTCGCCTTACCCCGCTGTGTCCACATGTCCATTCTCTACGTCTATGTCTCTATTCCTGCCCTAGGGTTGTGCGTTTTACATTCCCACCAGGAATGTCTGAGATTGCTTCTCCACAGGCTCTCCAACACAGTGGGAATTGTCAAGCTTTTGAATTTTTGCCAATCTGATAGTGTAGAAATGGTATCTCAGAGCAGTTTTAATTACACTTCTGATCGAGAATGAAGATATCTTTTCATATGTTTAGAGAACCATTTCAGATCTCTTTTTTATGGATTGTCTGTGCAGGACATGTTTTTAAAAATATCAGATTATTGATTTAGGAGTGCTTCATCCCTAACTCAAGGACAAATACAGAAAATAGGCACACATTTAATAAACAAGAAGCCAGAAATTAGGATGTCAACAGGATCTCATTCCCTCAGAGACTCTAAGGAGACTCCACTTCTTCTCACTTCCAGCTTCTGGTGGTTGCTAATATTCCCTGGCTTGGGACCACATCACTACAATCTCTGACTCCATCCCAAACTGTCTGTTCCACTTCTGTGTGTGTGATCTCCCCCTGCCTCTCTCTTATAAGGACTTGTGAGAGCATTTAGGTCCCACCCCTAAAATCCAGGATAATCCTCTCTAAACATTCTTAATTTAACTGCATCTTTTGTTATACAAGATAATACTTACTGTTTTGCCATATATGGTAATATTCACAGTTTCCAAGGATTAGAACATGAACATGTGTTTTGGGAGACACCAATAAGCCCAACATGTATGGATAATCTTAAATAATATAAAGAAGAAGGAGGAGATGGGGTTTTTGGTATCAAATATGCTCTGGGTATTTGGAGGGAAGGAATTGTGGGAAACAGGACACAGTTACTCTCTTGTATGTCACTCTCACCATTGTCTGGAAGAGAAGAGTACCTAGACTATCAGAGCATCCAGCTGAATGAGATTTAGTAATTGTTTCTGTGCTTTAACTGGCTTAATCTTTTTGTTGTAATGTGCCCTAATAGCAGAAACTACATTAAAAATTTATTTAAAAAAATAAAATAATCCATCTGAGGACGTCTGGATTATACAGTAAGCACTTTTGAAAAGGAGGAACAACGCACTTTAAAAACTTGAAGCTTCTAATGAGCTTAATTTGTGACCTTGGCAACAATAGCAAACGTGTGATTGTAAAGCTTTCTAGAAGGGTGAGATCACAGTACTTCAGGCTTGATGATTCAGCTGAAGACACAATTCAGAAATGATGTCATTAAGACTGAACATGTGTTTGAACCACCTTGTACTTATTGCTGTTTTTGTACACAGTTGATCTTAAAAGTCCACCTTTAAATGTCATTGTAAAGGAGAAATGTCATTTCTCCTTTGTTTGGGGATCAGGTCATACAATTGGTAAATATGATTGCCTTGAATATTTTCGTAATGCCTGTCCATCAGAAAGTTTTGTCTAGTACTACATATTGTGATTTCAACAAGATGTTGTTAGCCATATAGAGATTAATATCACATTTTACAGTATATGCTACAGGCATTTGGGATACATCGATGAATCATTGAATCTTAGAGTTGTCAGGGAATTTAGAGATAAACGAATACAACCACTCATTTGATTTGATGCTTGAATAGTTTTTCCTACACTCTACTAAGAGGGCAGCTACATATTGTTGGAATATGTCTAGTTTCAGGGAACTTACTACCTTTCAGAAGAACCCATTTTATTTTAATGGTCCTGCATTAAGAAAAAGTCATCCTACATAAAACATTAAGTTAAATATTTCCTTACATACCTTGCAGACAGATCATTTACCTTTTCTAGTCACCTCTTTTCCAAGCTGACAATCCTGAGGGGCTTCTACAGTTCCTAATGGGTCCCTGTTTCAAGTTATCATTTCAGACCTTGTCTAAACCTATGGATATTGCCAATGCCTCTAAGTCTTTAGTAACATTGACTGCAAAGAATTTGTGTTTCCATGTTAGATGAAAGTGTGAAGAAACTATAAAATAAAAGAATGGGAGGGATTTATGGGTTGGGGGCTTTGGCTGGTGCTTTGGGCTTGAAAGGTCTGTGGAATTCCTTAAGATCTTGGACTATTGGTATGTATTTTGCTTAAGTCAGACAAGGAGTCTGTATTATAGAAACTATAAAAATTCAGAAGCGTCTCACGGAAATGAAGCTTAGGAATGTAGCCAACCTTCAGAAAGGAATTAGAACAAGGATCTGTAGAGCTTTAAAACATCCATAAAGTTTGTCCATTCATCCTTTTTTTCTTTTTCTTTCTCGCTCTTTATCAGTATCCATCTTATATCTTATTTCCTCTATAGACCTTTGGTTTGCTTTATCCTTTTTCTCTCTCTGCAGACTGGCTTATGCAACATTCCTGGCTATCAGTTTTACATGTTTTCTTTAAGATTTTCTCACACCATCCAACTGTCCTTAGTTAGAATTCCGAATCTAAGAAGAGATAAGCCACCTGTCCCAACACAGTTTAGAGCAAGTATTCTCCCCCACTAACCAGTTGGAGCTGAGATCCTAGGGACGTGGGGTGATGTTATTCAACAGCACTCCTGGAAGCTCACGCCTAGATCAGAATCAGACAATTTCAGGAGAAAGCAGATGGCTCTAGACCAGGGCAGACAATCCTCCAAATGTCTACCACAGGGAAGGGCAACTTTAAGTTTCCTGGAGTTTGAGAAAACAAATTTCTGTAGGAGGTAACTATGTTAGAGACTGAGGATACAAAAGCAACCCCTGCGTTGTTTAAGGCTTATTTTAAGCTATTGAAAAAGTGAGAAAGGACATTTAACTTTCTTTTCTTGTCTGCATCAGTTTGTAAAGGGATTCAGAGCAGAAAAAGTTTCCAAAAATAAGTTGTGTTTTAACTTTTATGAATCTAGTTTGGTGAACTTAGGAAAGGACAGAACCTCAACATATAAATGTCTTAATACATTCCAAGAGTAGATTTGTTTCGTAGGATATTAACAATTAGGTAATTAAGTTGCATTTTTCCCTATATTTATCATATTTCACTAAATTTTAGGTCTTTTACTGTTAAGTTATATCACAACCTACCTGTACTTACCCAGTATTCCTTTGCACAGGGCTTGACATTTATCCTGATTGAATTCATGACTCGGCATAGCATTCCAGGTTAACATGACTCTTCTGGATTCTGATTCAGTAATCCAATATGGTAGTTATCCCTTCAGCTTCATGTCAACTGAATATATGATTACATGTCATCAGGTAGTGATGAGGCATTGAAAATAAGGAAGCAACTGTAGTAAAATGATCCTTTGGCAGGGTCTTAGTAATCTGTATTCTGATTTCCACTATGCCCTCTATTGCATGAATTTGGGTAAGCCATTTAATTGCATGATGCTCTATCATGCGTAAATGGGGTAATAAACAGTTTAGTAATTATACATGGAAATAGCAGCTAAGAAGTGGGCAACTGATTGAAGTTCTTTATAAATTGGTAACATCATTGAACATCTCTAGTCTTATGTATCAGGAAGTACCAGATGGGATGAATTGCTACAGTTCTTGCCGCGGGGCAGCCTCATCTGAAGGGCCAGTTGAATTTTTCTTTGCAGCTTAAAGAGGATATGAAGTTGCAGCTGTGAAGCACACCTTCACTGGAAAGGCAATTTCCTCTGTACCTAGCATCAAATGTATTTCAGGTGTCAGATGGTGCCTTTAAGGCACTAGTCAGTACATGCATCAAGCCTGTTAAAAGTGATGCCAGTTAAAGGAATTACATTACTTTGATTCTGAGACAGCTCTACTGATTGCAAGGTGGCTTCTATAGTGAATACATGCTGTTTTAACTTGTGCAGCAACCCCATATCTTTCCTTATGTTTTTTTTAAACGGTACCCTTATTTCCCTTCAGGTAACCGCTGCTTTTCCATCTCATTTCATGTAGGACCAAACTATTGTCCCAAAGGACATGACACCCTTGACCAAATAGGAACACACCCTCACTGACCACAGCCAGAAAGTGAGAGACAAGCGTACAACTCAGGTTAGTTCAACCAGACTTCTTCTCCAGATAATTTAAATATTGAGTAGAATGACAAAGACAAAACCAATTGATACCGAGTTATTAGTTCTTGCATTAGCTCCTGCATACTGTCCCTTGTTTCTCTCTTTCTCAAGGCCTAGATATTCAACTTTTCTCTTAAAATCTCCAAGCCTCTTTACCCATTTCCAATAACGTCTTGCTTAAGTAGGCTCATGCTTGTTTGTGTTGCTTGCAACTAAATAACTAAAACTGATATATTCCATGATTTTAGGAAATGAAGAAATAAGCGTTACAAAAATCAAGAGAATGCAACACCTAGATGGCCTAAGGGACTCTTGCTGAGTTGGAGTCCCCGTGAGTTCTGTGCTTTTCCCATTTATGCCAGGAACACACAGTGTCAGCCCACTGCTCCCATGGTTCCTCGCCGGGGCTCGTCACATAAGCCTCACTTTGTATCCATCCACACCGTACCCCCGCACATCCAGTATCAGCCCAGATCAGGCTTTCTCCTGAGCACTGGTTTAGAATTGAAATGATTTCCCTGATCCTAGCTTAGCCCCTGCTTCCTTTTGTTACCGAAAGTGGAGTCCAGCTGCTCACGGCTCAGAAGACAAGTACTTGTGAGACAAGGTTGGTGGAAAGGAAAGTTTGCTTTATTGTTGAGGTCAGCAACCTGGTGGTGGGGAGGGCAGGCTCATGTCCAAAGGCCAACTCCCCCGTTGACAGTCAGTGGGCAAGAGCTTTTATAGGCGGAGGGAGGGGGCTACATGCAGAAACAGCACAGTCAGCTCTGACAGTCATCTTGAAATTGGTCATGCAGTGGTCTGATCAGCATCCTCTTGATTGCTTTAAGTACAGTTCATCTTCAGTTCCAGAATTGGTTTGTTCCCATTTCTTTGAGGCCAGTTCTCAGAATTGTGGCAGCTTATGTCATGATTACAGTCTGTTCATCATGTAGATAACTTCTTCTACCCAGTGGGGGTTTCAGTATCAACAAGACAGTTCAAATGATATGGCTCAGAATATTATCTAGAGCCCTAGTGGAGGAACTAAAGGTCCTTGACTTTGTTTAGTGACTAAACTATTATTATTTTTGTCTGTTGACTGCTTTCCTTTGCTTCTGCATTTGCTCACTTCTCTGATTAAACTTATTTTTCGGCTAAAGTTTTTCCACACACCAAAGGCAGGTAGAAGACATGGGGTGGGGGGGAAGGACCATAGGGTCCTGCTCCGTTTCACTTTGGCCAAATTCTTTCCAAATCTCAAACTCATTATTAAAATAAAATTTGACATGTTCTCTGTGAATCTATGAGGGTTCCTAATATTATAAAGATACTTAGTATTTGTTAGAGAAATTTGAGCACAGAAAAAATTTTCTTAATGTAACTATAGCAAAAGTCCCTTAGCATTGCCTAGCCCTGTATGGCATTGAGAAATACATTAGTTATCCATCACTGCATAACATGTTACTCCAAAACTCATTGGGTTGAAACAGCAATACATCATCTCACAGTTTCTGTAGGTGTGGAATATGGCCAGAGCTTAGCTGGGTCCTATGCTTCAGAATCTCTCAAAAGCTGTAGTCAAAATGTCTGCAGTATCTGTGGTCTCATTTCAAGGCTCAACTGGGGAAGGATCTACTCCCAAAGTCACTTATATGGTTGTCTGCACGATTCAATTTCCCAAAGGACTTTGAACTGAGGGCAAGTTCCTCATTGGCTGTTGGCTTCTTGACTTGTTGGCCTCTCCATATGGCATCTGGCTTCATCAGAGTAGGCAAGTCAGAGGAAGGGAGAGACAGAGGATGAGCAAGACGGAAGTTATAGTCTTTTATAAGTTAATCTTGGAAGGGATATCCCTTCACATTTTGCATGCTCTGCTTGTTAGAAGCAAGTCAAGTAGCCTGGCCCACATTCAAGAAGAGATGATTTCACAAGGTTATGAATACCAGGAGTGAGGTCAGGTCAGAATCTGCTTCCATAGGCTTGACCATTTTTTGTTCATTTATCAATATCATACAGTAGCTTAATCACCAAATCACCTTACACTGACAGTGGTAAGGCAGGAAACAACATAGCATTCACTTTACAGTGCCCTCATAATTCTGTCTTTTACAATAGTACCTCTATGCTTGTTGAAAGAAACTTGACATACATTTCATATTGAAATCATCTCATTGCCACTTTTAGTTTCCCTGTAGTGTGTTCCTTTAAAACTCTTAGTGCTACATACTGAAGTAATCATGATACAATGTGCTTTAGACATGTTAGAGAAGAGATTTCCATTTGGTTATGGTGAGATATTGCACAAGGTTCACAGTGACAATCAGCTGATCGGTCACGGTCCTCTGTCAGGGAAGATGTAAATGCAGTTAACTTGATTCTATTGGGATGTCAGTGATTCTAGGGCTCACAGTTTTGCTAAGCAGTTGAACATACAGAAGAATTTCCACATTTTTTTCCCCATGCACTATATAGCCAGTCTTTTTCTTTTCTATCATCATTTTTTTAGGATATTATCTTAATACAACAGTTCTCAGTTCCTCTTAAATCCAATTGTTATATGTCTGATTGCAGAAAGTTAATTGATTGGGTGGTGTGACTGTGTGTGTTTCCTGAATCTTTGTCTGCTTCGTCATGCATAAATCTAAGAATTTCATATTTTGGCAGTTTTTATTTCTAATTATGCTTGTCATTGTTATCGTCAGTGGCCCAGTATATAAATATTTCACATGTACTATGCTTTTATAATGATAGAAATGGAAGAGAAAACTTAAAATTTGAACCAATATCCAACTGAGTCATATATAGAAGACAAGCATGAAAATAACTCTGTGATGGAAAAGAGAATGGGCATTCTGATTAATTGAACTTTCTAGTTAAAAGAAACCAATATTAGAAGTTATCTAGAGGATATAGTAAATGTTTTCCATTATATCTAGAATTTTCACACTATAGCAATATAATTTATGAAGCCAGGATATTTTAGAGAAGCTGCTGACATACATATTGTAATTAACATTTTTATTAATTCATACTTATATTATTCACTCATTTAATACACAGTTGTGGACTCTACTATCTGCAAAAGATACCATACTCAGTGCTGATGAGCGTGAATAACACATAGTCCTTGTAATTTAGAAATTCACAGTTTATTTAGATAAAACAAATGTAAATAAACATTTATATTATCTTATACAAAATAGTGATAACAGAAGAATGTAAATGTTTTGGAAATTGTTTGGCGCCCAAGTTCTTAAACTTGTGTATTTCATTAATCACAAAACTTGTTAAACAAAATTCCTGTGGGGCTCAAATAGACTTATTTTGGTAACTATATGCTTGGAAAAACAATATATTATCACAATCAAATCATAAAATGTAGGTCATTTTTAACACCAAAAACGTAAGAAGGACATGATGTTAGTAAGTTGAAATATATTCCGTGCAAAGAGAAGCAACTATATTAATTTTCTATTTCTCTTAGCAACGGAATTAGTTACCTATTAATATTTCTGCTTGACAAATTACTTCAAAACCTAGAGGCTTAAACAACTAAGATGTTTCAGCTAAACAACTAAGATGTTTCAACTAAACAACTAAACTCTCTCCCAAAGTTTCTGAAGGTCAGGAACCTTGATGCAGCTAAGCTGGGAACCGCAGGCTCTGGGTCTGCACAAGGCTGTAATGGAGGTGTCACTGAGGTTGCAGTAAGTTCAAGGCTCAACTAGAGGAAGATTTGCTTCCAAGCCACTCATGTGACTGCTAGCAGGTCTTGGGTCCCAATCGGCTGGTTGGCTGGAGGCTTCCCTTCCTTCCTCCCCTTTGGTGCCTCCACTTAGTGTAGAATGCAGCATGGCAGCTGGTTTTCCTCAGAGTGAGTGAGCAAGAAGACAGGTGTCAAATGGAAGCCGGAGTCTCTCATAGCCTAATCTCAAAAGTGACAGCCCTGGGCTTCCCTGCTGGCGCAGTGGTTGAGAGTCCGCCTGCCGATGCAGGGGACACGGGTTCGTGACCCGGTCCGGGAAGATCCCACATGCCGCGGAGCGGCTGGGCCCGTGAGCCATGGCCACTGAGCCTGCGCGTCCGGAGCCTGTTGCTCCGCAATGGGAGAGGCCACAGTGGTGAGAGGCCCGCGTACCGCAAAAAAAAAAAAAAAAAAAAAAAAAAAAAAAAAAGTGGCAGCCCAGTACTTTTTTTAAGTACTTCCTACTTGTTGGAAGTGAGATGCTAGGTGTTCCAGCCCACACTCCAGGGAATGAGTATCAGTAAGTGGGGATCTATGGGCCATCTTAGAGGCTGCCTATCACAGAAACCATACATCAGTCTTTTTCATGTTGTATTGCACCTCGTGTTGATGAATCTCCATGATAACTAAAAGGAGAAAAAAGAAAGGAAAGGGATCCCAAACGTAATGGTTAACAGTGTATTCTTACTTTTTAAAAAGGGGTTGTTAGAGTATCTGTTAGATAGAAAAAATATGAGCAAAAGCTACTAGGTAATACAATGGCAAGAGATACCAATTGGGATGGAGGTGAAGGGGTAGATACAGAGTCAGAGCAAATAGCCCTGCACAGGTGCTGCTGACCCTTATGCACCATGCTGAGGAGCTGGGGTTTATTTTGCAAGAAGTGTTTCAGAAGACCTAGGGTGTCTAAAGTCTTCTTGTCATCTTTATGAATATAATGTTTGTAAAATTATGAGATAATAGAAAGTTGCTTTCATAAAACAACATCAGTAGAGTTGTTTAGAAGTTGCATATGTATGTCACTCAATGGCTAGATTCCCGTAAAGACTGAATCATTTAAAATTAAGTTTCTGATTAAAAGTAAGATCAAATCAGAGCCCTTTTCTAATAATATTTTTGGAGAAAAGCAAGCATGTCTTTTGAAAAATATTTTGCCATACCACATCAATAAGAAATGTTTAAGGGGAAAAAGATGAAGCATATTAAAATAAGCTTAGCCTCCTATCATTAGCAAAATTGATCTCCACCCCCTCTGTTATGAGAATTTTTTATAAGAAATCTTGGTGGCCATCAGTAAAAGTTCATTCTCAGCAAAGGCATTGTCACATATTGTTTTAATGGTGTTCTTATTAAAGGGCATCCGATATCAACAGATATCAGTGAAGTGTCACTCTTTAAAATGTCTGAGAAACTCCATTTGGTTCCACTGGTGATCCTTTTTATGGCTTCTTCAGTGATTCCGTAAAATGCACATGTGATTAACCTCTCATGCATGTGTGTGCATACACACACACACACACACACATGTGAATGTACGTGTCCACACATATACATTGAGGGAAATACAACTCCATAAAGTATAACTTTAAAATACTTCAATACATCATCAGTAGGAAGGTAGATTCTGGCCTGCAAATCGCTATATTGCGTTTTGCTATAAATATCGTCATATCATCTTCAAATGGATGCCCAGGGGCACTTTTGAATATGCTTCTTGCTTGTGATATAAAAACATGTGGCAAGCAGTTTAAATATTAATCCAAACATATAAGTGTTCCATTTAAATTTTTATTGTTTTCATCATATAACTAGTTTACTTTGTTTCATATTTTGAAGGCACAAAACTAAGATACCATTTCTTTGTAAACTCTGGATTATCAGGTATCATTCTCTCTGCTCTGGATCCCTTAGTCCTAAAAAGATCAAGAACTTCTGGGAGTATACTCAATCCAAATGGTCAGCCTTCCTGGTTACAATTGCCTTTTAATATGAAAACTAGAAAATCCAATGTCTCTCCTGGTTGATTCTCTTCTCCACTGTTGTTACTCCTGTCCCTAACAATGAGGCATCCTTGTAGAAAACCCATAGTTCCTCATTGTTTACAGCCAACTTGAAGGACTGTGGGAGTGCCTGAGTTATGTTGCCCCTACTAAACTCTCATAGTTTCTCCAGGACAGAAGAAGATGAGGACATCTCCCTCTCTCTCCCTCCCTCCCTCCCTCCCTCCCTCCCTCCCTCCCTCCCTCCCTCTCTCTCTCTCTCTCTCTCTCTCTCTCTCTCTCTCTCTCTCTGTGGACGTTAGTCCGTCCAAATCTGGGCTCTCTTTATAACAGTTCAAGCATATATTCTTAGATTTCTTCCAACAGCATATGCGTAGTGCAGAGGTGCTGTCGCCACTCAGAGAAATGGATAAAGAAGATGTGGTACATATATACAATGGAATATTACTCACCATAAAAAAGAATGAAATAATGTCACTTGCAGCAACATGGATGGGCCGAGAGATTGTCATATTAAGTGAAGTCAGTCAGATAGAGAAAGACAAATATCATATGATATCACTTTTATGTGGAACCTAAAAAAAAGTACAAATGAACTTATTTACAAAGCAGAAGTATAGTCACAGATGTAGAAAACAAGCTTATGGTTACCAGGAGGGAAGTTGGGAGATTCAGATTGACATATACACACTACTATATATAAAATAGATAATTAATAAGGACCTACTGTATAGCACAGGGAAGTCTTCTCAGTACTCTGTAATGACTTATATGGGAAAATAATCTAAAAAAGAGTGGATATATGTATATGCATAACTGATTCACTTTGCTGTACAGCAGAAACTAACACAACATTGCAAGCCAGGAGGGGTCTATGATGAATTGAAGAGCAGTTGACCCAATCTAGATCATTGTTACTGTGTAAGAATAAGGGCTCAAGTATGCCATTAGATTTTTTAAAGAGGAACCAGAAATCCTGATTTTTGTGCGAAATCTTATGCCTTAAATGTTGACAGCTAACTTATATACTAAGTAACTATATGGGAGTAAACTGAAACGTATCTCTCATACAAACATGACCAACAAATTTTAAAAACATACAGCGGACTTCAGATAGGACCTACCCATTTTGAGGGTGAACCTTAAGAAGAAAGTCAGTTTTTCTATTTTTTTCTCTAAAAGTTATCCTTGAATTTTACACAAATTGATTATAACTTTTACCAACAACATCAGTGGTTATAGATAGGGGAAGCCATTGTCAAACATTGTTACATCCTCTCCTTAGAAAAATGGATTTCTATCCAGTTGGCATTTTACAGAACAGTTTTTCTACCTTTACTTATATAAGTAGCTGACAATTTGTATCTCACAGAATGCCCTGTTACAATAACTTCATTAGAAAATGCATTAAATAATCAAACATAAAACCAGAGATAGGTATACTTCAGGCAAAGAGAAATGCTTTTGTCCTCAAAACAGATGTCTGAGACATTTTTGCTAATAAAGACCACCAGACATACATCCTTACAAAAACATAGTATGTCCTAATGTGCAAACTAGAAATAGATGAAGTTATTGCAGAATGTATTCTTCATTTATATGTATCCCCTTACTTGTAAATCATGAACCATTTCTTGGGGGTAATATTAGCAAATGGGGAAAGTTAGTAGGGTCATTTTAGAATAAAAAGGAAAATTAATATTTTCCAAATTTAAACTAGATACTAAAGTTTCAAGATAAATAACCATGTTTCTGTCAATGAAAAATAATTGTAGGTAAAAAGGGAGGAAGTTGAATTAAATTAGTAAAAATGGTATAAGTAATATTGAATAGTGAATTGAGAATTCTCTTCTGATTCTGACTCTGAGAGTAACAGATCCTATGGGTAACACTGGCTTTAAAATTAAATTATTGAATGAGGTCATCTTGATAGTTCCTCCCAGTTCTTAGTTTCTGTAATTTTTTTTTTTATTTTATTATTTTTTTTGCGGTACGTGGGCCTCTCACTGCTGTGGCCTCTCCCGTTGTGGAGCACAGGCTCTGGACGCACAGGCTCAGCGGCCATGGCTCATGGGCCCAGCCGCTCCACGGCATGTGGGATCCTCCCGGACTGGGGCACGAACCCGTGGCCTCTGCGTCGGCAGGCGGACTCTCAACCACTGTGCCACCAGGAAAGCTCAGTTTCTGTAATTTTTACAAGTTCCACGCCCCCACCACCCCCCAGTATAACTTTCTGTGAATTCTTAAGACTTTTTGCCAGATCTTCCTCTCTTTCTTCCATCACTGACTTCATCCTTAGAATGGTTGTTTCATATAGAGTATGTGAAACACATTTAGGGAATTGTTTAAGAGTAATTGTTTGAAAATAAGTCAAGATTTGCCTTAGAGGTGCTCTTTAATATGTAAAAGAAAATGTAAATGATTTTAAGAAAACTACCCATCTCTAGTGCTGAGAAATCTGATTTTATTAATCACCTTCTTTATCTCATGTTCAGTAATGATTTATTGAGTGTCCACTATATTCAAACATGATGCTAGGTCCTTTTGAACAAAATTAGATCTGGACATTGTAAATGAAATAGATATGAACCATAATAAAATGTACAGTCTAATGAAGGAGAGAGCTATCAAACAAATATTCACATTAATAATGGAGAAAATGTTTTAAACAGGAATATATGATTATAGGTGAAAAACACAAGGAACTGTATTCAGTGTCTTGTAATAACCTAAAATGGAAAAGAATAGATTATATATATATATATATATATACATGCATATATGTGTGTGTATCTGAACCACATTGCTGTACACCAGAAACTGACACAACATTGTAAATAAACTATACTTCAATTAAAAAAAAAAAAAAAAAAAAAAAAAAGAAGATGGCAGAGTAGAAGGATGTGCGCTCACTCCCTCTTGCAAGACCACCAGAATCACAACTAACTGCTGAACAATCATCGACAGGAAGACACTGGAACTCACCAAGAAAGATACCCTACATCCAAAGACAAAGGGGAAACCACAATGAGACAGTAGGAGGGGAGCAATCACAATAAAATCAAATCCCATAACCACTGGGTGGGTGACTCACAAACTGGAGAACACTTAACCACAGAAGTCCACCCACTGGAGGGAAGGTTCTGAGCCCCACGTCAGGCTTCCCAACCTGGGGGTCCGGCAATGGGAGGAAGAATTCCGAGAGAATCAGACTTTGAAGCCTAGAGGATTTGATTGCAGGACTTCGACAGGACTGGGGGAAGAGCGACTCCACTCTTGGAGGGCACACACAAAGTAGTGTGCACATGAGGACCCAGGGTAAGGAGCAGTGACCCCATAGGAGACTGAACCAGATGTACCTGCTAGTGTTGGAGGGTCTCCAGCAGAGGCGGGGTGGTGGCTGTGGCTCACTGCAGGGACAAGGGCACTGGCAGCAGAAGTTCTGGGAAGTACTCCTTGGTGTGAGCCCTCCCAGAGTCTGCCATTAGCCCCACCAAAGAGACAGGTAGGCTCCAGTGCTGGGCTGCCTCAGGCCAAACAACCAACAGGGAGGGAACCTACCCCACCCATCAGCAGGCAAGCGGATTAAAGTTTTACTGAGCTCTGCCCAGCAAAGCAACACCCAGCTCTACCCGCCACCAGTCCCTCCCATCAGGAAGCTTGCACAGCCTCTTAGATATCCTCATCATCCAGAAGGCAGACAGCATAAGCAAAAAGAACTACAGTTCTGCAGCCTGTGGAATGAAAATCACATTCACAGGAAGATAGACAAAATAAAAAACAGAGGACTATGTACCAGATGAAGGAACAAGATAAAACCCCAGAAAAACAGCTAAACGAAGTGGAGCTAGGCAACCTTCCAAAAAACGAATTCAGAATAATAACAGTGAAGATGATCCAGGACCTTGGAAAAAGAATGGAGGCAAAGATCGAGAAGATGCAAGAAATGTTTAACAGACCGAGAAGAATTAAAGAACAAACACCTAGAAGAATTAAAGAACAAACAAACAGAGATGAACAATACAATAACTGACATGAAAAATACACTAGAAGGAATCAGTAGCAGAATAACTGAGGCAGAAGAACGGATAAGTGACCTGGAAGACAAAATGGTGGAATTCACTGCCATGGAACAAAATAAAGAAAAAAAGCATGAAAAGAAATGGAGACAGCCTAAGAGACCTCTGGGACAACATTAAACACAACAACATTCGCATTATAGAGGACCCAATAGGAGAAGAGAGAGAGGAAAGACCGAGAAAATATTTGAAGAGATTACAGTTGAAAAATTCCCTAACATGGGAAAGGAAATAGCCACCCAAGTCCAGGAAGCACAGAGAGTCCCATACAGGATAAACCCAAGGAGGAACATGACGAGATACATAGTAATCCAACTGACAAAAATTAAAGATAAAGAAAAATTACTGAAAGCAACAAGGGAAAACAACAAATATCATACAAGGGAAGTCCTATAAGGTTAACAGCTGATTTCTCAGCAGAAACTCTACAAGCCAGAAGGGAGTGGCGATATATTTAAAGTGATGAAAGGGAAGAACCTACAACCAAGATTTCTCTACCTGGCAAGGATCTCCTTCAGATTTGACGGAGAAATCAAAAGCTTTACAGACAAGCAAAAGCTAAGAGAATTCAGCACCACCAAACCAGTTCTACAACAAATGCTAAAGGAACTTCTCTAAGTGGGAAACACAAGAGAAGAAAAGGACCTACAAAAACAAACCCAAAACAATTAAGAAAATGGTCATAGGGACATACATATCAATAATTACCTTAAATGTCAATGGATTAAATGCTCCAACCAGAAGACACAGAATTGCTTAATGGATACAAAAACAAGACTCATAGACCCACTTCAGACCTAGGAACACATACAGACTGTAAGTGAGGGGATGGAAAAAGATATTCCATGCAAATGGAAATCAAAAGAAAGCTGGAGTAGCAATACTCATATCAGATAAAATAGACTTTAAAATAAAGAATGTTACAAGAGACAAGGAAAGACACTAAATAATGATCAAGGGATCAATCCAAGAAGATCTATATATGCACCCAACATAGGAGCACCTCAATACATAAGGCAATTGCTAACAGCTATAAAAGAGGAAATTGACAGTAACACAATAATAGTGGAGGACTTTAACACCTCACTTTCACCAATAGGCAGATCATCCAGACAGAAAATGAGGAAACACAAGCTTTAAATGACACAGTACACCAGATAGATTTAATTGATATTTACAGGACATTCCATCCAAAAACAGGAGATTACACTTTCTTCTAAAGTGCACATGGAACATTCTCCAGGATAGATCACATCATGGGTCACAAATAAATCCTCGGTAAATTTAAGAAAATTGAAATCATAACAAGCATCTTTTCCGACCACAATGCTATGAGATTAGAAATCAACTACAGTGAAAAAAATGTAAAAAACACTAACACATGGAGGCTAAACAATACGCTACTAAATAACCAAAAGATCACTAAAGAGATCAAAGAGGAAATCAAAAAATACCTAGAGACAAATTATAATGAAAACACGGCAATCCAAAACCTATGGGATGCAGCAAAAGCAGTTCTAAGAGGGAAGTTTATAGCAATACATTCCTACCTCAAGAAATAGAAAAAATTCAAATAAACAATCTAACCTTACACCTAAAGAAACTAGAGAAAGAAGAACAAAGAAAACCCAAAGTTAGTAGAAGGAAATAAATCATAAAGATCAGAGCAGAAATAAATGAAATAAAAACAAATAAAACAGTAGCAAAGATCAATAAAACTAAAAGCTGGTTCTTGGATAAGATAAACAAAACTGATAAACCTTTAGCCAGACTCATCAAGAAAAAGAGGGAGAGGACTCAAATCAATAAAATTAGAAATGATAAGGAGAAGTTACAATGGACATCACAGAAATACAAACCACCCTAAGAGACTACTACAAGTAACTCTATGCCAATAAAATGGATAACCTAGAAGAAATGGACAAATTCTTAGAAAGGTATAACCTTCCAAGAATGAACCAGGAAGAAATAGAAAATATGAACAGACGAATCACAAGTAATGAAATTGAAACTGTGATTAAAAATCTTCCAACAAACAAAAGTGCAGGACCAGATGGCTTCACAGGTGAATTCTATCAAACATTTAGAGAAGAGCTAAGCCCTATCCTTCTCAAACTCTTCCAAAAAATTGCAGAGGATGGAACACTCCCAAACTCATTCTATGAGGCCACCATCACCCTGATACCAAAACCAGACAGAGGTATTACAAAAAAAGAGAAAATTACAGACCAATACCACTGATGAATATAGGTGTAAAAATCCTCAACAAAATACTAGCAAACAGAATCCAACAACACATTAAAAGGATCATACACCAATGTCAAGTGGGATTTATCCCAGGGATGCAAGAATTCTTCAATATACACAAATCAATCAGTGTGATACACCATATTAAGAAATTGAAGGAGAAAAACCATATGATCATCTCAATAGATGCAGAAAAAGCTTTTGACAAACTCAACACTGATTTGTAATAAAAAACTCTCCAGAAAATGAGCATAGAGGGAACCTACCTTGCCATATATGACAAACCCACAACAAACTTCATTGTCAATAGTGAAAAACTGAAAGCTTTTCCTCTAAGATCAGGAACAAGACAACGATAGTCCGCTGTTGCCACTATTATTCAACATAGTTTTGGAAGTTTTAGCCACAGCAATTAGAGAAGAAAGAGAAATAAAAGAAATACAAATTGGAAAAGAAGAAGTAAAACTGTCACTGTTTGCAGATGACATGTTACTATACATAGAGAATCCTAAAGATGCCACCAGAAAACTACTAGAGCTAATTAATGAATTTGGTAAAGTAGCAGGATACAAAATTAATGCACAGAAATCTCTTGCATTCCTATACACTAACAACGAAAATCAGCAAGAGAAATTAAGGAAACAGTTCCATTCACCATTGCAACAAAAACAATAAAATACCTAGGAATAAACTTACTTAAGGAGGTAAAAGACCTGTACTCAGAAAAGTATAAGACACTGATGAAAGAAATCAAAGATGACACAAACAGTTGGAGAGATATACCATGTTTTTGGATTGGAAGAATCAATGTTGTGAAAATGACTATACCACTCAAAGCAATCTTCAGATTCAATTATTCCCTATCATGGAATCCCTATCAAAGGAAGTATATTCAGAAATCAACAAATGTGTTCCTCAGAGTACGTATAAAGCTATAGGACATGTTATGATCACTTAGGGAAACTGCTCAGAGAGAAAAGAAATATGTACTCAGAACTGCCTTAAGACACGCCAACACCTAAAGTCTAGGTAGAGGGGGTTAATCCTGCAAGTGGTAAGAGGGACAACCAGACAGATAATCAGGAAACATAATGTCCAAGGGAATATATAATTCAAGGGAGTAGAGTGTTTCCAGAAGGAGGAATTGATCAACAGTGCTGAATGCTGTTGAGGCAACAAGAGACTTTAATGATAGAAAACTGGAAATTGTCAGTGTCTCTAGTAAGATTTAAGTTGGTACTAAATAAAGGCAGAGACCAAAATGGAATGAGTTGAGGAAAAGAGTGAATAAACGAAGGCAGAAATATAAACAACTCTCCCTAGAAGTTGGTAGATAGAGGGGAGGAAATAGACTGAGTTGTAGCTAGAAGTGCTTGACTGGTTGAGTTAAGATACTTTTAAAATGTGAATGACTTGACTGTGTAAAGAAACACACACACACAAACACAATCCCAGCAATTACACACACACGCACACAAAATCCCAGCAACTCCATTCCTAAGTATACATCCAAAAGAACTGAAAACTGATACTGAAACAATTTATGTACTTGCATGTCCATAACAGCACTATTCTTAACAGTTAAAAGATGGAAACAACCCAAATGTTCATCAACACATGAATGGATAAACAAATGGTGATATATAGATATGATGAGCTATTTTTCAGCCATTAAAACAAATGAAGTGCTGATATATGCTACAACATGAATGAACCACGAAGACATTATGTTAAGTAAAAGAAGCCCAATGTAAAACACTGCAATATGTATCATTCTTTCTATATGAAGTATTCAGAATAGGTATTGCATAGATACGGAATGAATATTTGTGGTTGCCAGGAACTGTGGGAAGGGGGAATGAGGAACAACAGATTACTGGGTACAAGGTTTCCTATTGGAGTTATGAAAATGTTTTGGAACTAGATAGAGTTTGTGATTATACAATATTGTGAATGTACTAAATGCTACTGAATTGTTCACAAAATGGTTAATTTTATATTATGTTAATTTCACCTCGATTAAAAAATAATCAGTGATAAAGATCTAACTTAGCAGGAGGTATTAAGTATGCAAGCAAGAAAAGATGTATCAAAATACAAAATTCCTAAGACAGAAGGATGAAGTTAGAGGGAAAGTACAGATTATTTTTGAAGTTATCTATATTTTTCCAAGTTCCATTTTAGCCTAGTATTACTTGGAATTTAAAATTTTCAAACTAGATAAATATAAAGGACATAAGTACCTGGATATGCTCTTGTGCATGTTTGCCAGGAAGAGTATATACACTTAATGGCAATTGCACCTCTCTTGCTCATTTTACATACTTTAGTCTTTCCAACAGTTAAGATCTATTAAATACTGTGCAGGTTTTAATCCTGGCTTTACCACTAGCTGTATCAATTTGGAAAAGCAATTTACTATCACTTTGCCTCAGTTTCCCTCTCTGTAAAATAGACATGATAAATGTACCTAACTCAGAGTGTTACCTTGAAGAATCAATGAAATAATGTCTGTAAAGGATTTAACACAAAGCCTGGCACATAGTGAATGCCCAATAAAATTAGATATTGTTATAATCATTATTATTATTAATCATACATAGTTGAAAACAGTATTATTAACCCACCATGCTTAAAATCTGTGATAACACATTTCCCCCAAAGATGTTTTCTGCAGTAAGCATTTAATCCGTTTTGTGTCTGGTAGCCCTTGAGAATTAGGTAGGACAGGGTATTTGTTTGTCTTTTGTGTCAGAGGTATGAAAAACTTGTTATCTAAGTGGAGATCTACCTCACTCTTTGAACTCATTGTTACTGTCTGGAACCAGCTAAGCTAGCACTAAACATAAATAGATTCTAAAGCTATTATGAGATGCTACATGTTAATAATATGCTGACTTATTCTCTGAGGATTACTAAACAAATAAGATGAATAACCAATGTATTATTTTAATGATTAAAATTTATAGTCTTCACCTAATCTTTTCTATAATCAGAATACAAATATGGTCCAGAAGTCAGTCAGCAAAACCTCTGCCCTTTACTTGGTCTGACCCCAGTGTAAATGTCAGTCTAGACAACTTACTGCCTGGTATGCGGTCTTCCAAACCCCAGCAGCTATTGCTCAATCCAGTAATTCAACAGAGTAAGTTACTGCAAGAAATACCATTTATTTGTGTAGTTGCAATACTCTGACCTTATGCCAGGACTACTTCAAGCCATGAAATAAAAATACATAGCACAAACTGTAAAAAAAAAAAAAAGAGAGAGAGAGAGAGGGAGTAAGAAAAAGGAAAAAATATAGTCTTCAGATGTTTGGCATTATCTGTGAATCTCAACAAAAAAAAGATGGATTTTTTTTTTTTTTTTTCTCCAGTAAACTTCAGATGAATTAACACCCATCTTTTGTTTCTGTTTGAGTTGAAAAAAAAATCTATTAGTTTAGCTTCCTGGGGATAAGCAAGTCCATCTAAATAAGTAGATTAATCTAAAAAGAAAGGAAAGCTTGAGAGAGAGAGGATCTGTTGGGTAAATTGAGAATTAGTTATTCTTTCAGTCTACATTAGCCTTTGATAAGTCAATGTTAGAAGCTGTCATCAGAAAAAGCGTTTAGATTGCAGTAGAATTTGCATCTGCATCACTTCTCATTTTGCCAAGATAGAGAATCTTAATATTATAAACTTCTTTTTTAGCATCGTTCCATGTTATGAACACATTTTACCCTTAAGAAAATTATAGTGTAGTGGTTTAGAACATAAATTCTGAAGAGATGCTACCCAGGTTCATCATGAATTCAAATTCCAACTCGTGAAATTTCTCCATGGCGTTTCTGTGAGGTTTAAGTGAATTAATACATCCAGTTAGTTATAACAGTGTCTGGCATCTAGTAAATATTCAATTACTGTTAGCTATCATTTTGTATTGTTTGCTTTTTTGAAAATTGTTGTTTAACCAGAAAGTAACGCATGATTCAAGAGAAACGGTAGAGACTGATGAATCATTTTTTACTTTGAAAAGTAAGATGAGAAATATGACCATGTAAAACCTTTCTCAACCAAGAGCTATTAAGGAAACTAGGTGGTTCTTTGGGGCTTGTATTTTGTAACTCAATTTAAAGGGAAACCAAAACAAACCACAGAACACACATATCTGCATTCCTTTTTTGAAAATTGTTTTAAATAACTCAAAATATAATTTTTTTAATTCTTTTTCTATATATTGGCATTGGACTGCCTTGATCATTAATCAGGGAGTGTAAGAAATCTGGATTGATGTCTAGCTGACTTTGGGGAAAAAGAAAAATTAGTCCTACTTGTCACCATTATTTCCTTATTTACTTTGAGAGTAGAGATTATACTTAACAACACATAAAATTTGTCATTTATAAGTTAATATTTGATCTAGTAATTTTAATGTTAGGAATTCATCAATGTACATTAAAAAGTTCATATTTAAACATATGCACAGGATGCTTAATGCAGGATTTTTAATAGCACATCCTGGAAATGACTTAAATGTTCATCAGCAGAGATTAATTAGATCAGTTCTGGTACCTCTCTGTACAATAGAAGATTACTCTACATTAAAAGAAATGTCATAGCCCTTAATGCGTTAGCATAGAAATTGCCACAAAGTATATTATTTTAAAAAATGTAAGATGCAGAAATGTCTGTAAAGTGGTCCATCAGGCCACGCACAAGTGTGTGTATGTGTGCACACATAGAGGAAGCTCTCTGCAAAATAGCTTTATTAAAAGTGTTTGGGGATGAGAATATTGGGCTTTTCACATTATATTCCATACCTCTTGATAATTCTGATCATTTGTAATGTCAGCAATATCTGAGTGATGCCATCATGGGCCATTTAAATTTTGTATTATTTCTCTGTATTTGAAAATAGTAATTGGGCTTCCCTGGTGGTGCAGTGGCTAAGAATCTGCCTGCCAATGCAGAGGACACGGGTTTGAGCCCTGGTCTGGGAAGATCCCACATGCCGTGGAGCAACTAAGCCCATGCACCACAACTACTGAGCCTGCGCTCTAGAGCCCGTGAGCCACAACTACTGAGCCCGCATACCAAAACTACTGAAGCCTGCGTGCCTAGAGCCTGTGCTCTGCATCAAGAGAAGCCACAGCAATGAGAAGCCCACACACCGCAACGAAGAGTAGACCCTGCTCGCCACAACTAGAGGAAGCCTGCATGCAGCAACAAAAACTCAACACAGCCAAAAATAAATAAATAAAATAACTAAATTTATATTAAAAAAAGTAGTAATAAATTCTATTTTAGGGTAACATATTGAACATTAGGGTAAAATAAGACATTTCCCTTAGTACATCTGTATTACTGTGTACCCTTCCTATTTTTGTCTATTGCAGTTATGTGCCTATTAATTTTTATCCTCCTTTAAACTGTGAGCTGTGCAGGGCTATGAAAATTTAACATAGCATCTAATATTTAATAAATGTTATATGATCTAAAATACACAAAAGGGCAGACTTTAAAATAAAATAGATATGAATTTAAGTTTTAATTTCTCCCATATCTAGCTGATATTCATGGATATGTTACATGACACTGAATTTCCAGGAAAATAAAATTAAGATAACAATAATTCCTATTTTATGGAGCTTTAGTAATGATTACATGATATACCATTTTTTAAAAAGAATACCACTGTTACTGCCACATAGGAAGTCTTTGATACAATTAAGATCTCTTTCTGATTTCCCTTTTCCCAGTCATCATTTAATAATCTTCTATAAGCCACCAGGTTCTCCTTGCAAACATTTCAACACATTTATTTTTTATATCTAGTCAATTTCCTGTTGGACTGAGAAAAAAGTGAAAAAAAATCAAAAGATAAGCTGACAGAAGATGTGGAAATTTCCCTTCTATCCATAGGCAGAAGAGAGTGGGCTAAGGGAAATAAATTTTTAAAATATTTTTCATCTAGGAATTTTTATCATTTATTATGCATATAAATATATGCTTAAGCAGAAAAAAAAATATGATATACCAACTTTGCTTCCAAAGGAGATCCAAGCAGTGGCAGGCAATATGAGTAATTTGAGAGAACAGTCCAAAAAGCTTTATATAGGATAATATATAATCCAATTATAGAGATTCAAGTCATTGCTGCTAGTGTGAAAGAATTATAGTTACTTTCATAGCCACCATATTATTTACTACTTTAGATTCCCCAAGGTGAAGCATTAAGGGAACTGGCCTTCCGGAGATTTTGTTGTTGTTCATGGACATGGGGGTGAGTTTATCTTTGTTTCATTTTATTTTAAATTTATTTCTTCATTTGTTTTTAAGTTGGGTTCAGAATTTAAGCTTTAGCTACCAGCTAAGAGGTTCTTTTTTTTTCAATGTAGAATTAAATCATGAATTTAGACTAATAGCCTCTTTGCAATATTGTCATTGCCCAGTGGACTAATTACAAAGCCACAAACAGTAGGAAAGATAAGAAAATGCAGTTACTCATGTATTTGGAGTGTTCACATTTGGCATCCAGCTCCAAAGTGGATGTTTACACAGTAGCTGTCTTTAATATCCTTTTCTAATAGGTTATATATTCCTTCTGACTTGAGTATCTCATCCTATATACAGTGCACTAAACAAACAGCTGTTAACCTATGCATAATTAAACATATTTTACAAGGTACTTTAGATATTATTAACATATCCATTCGTTCATTTGCAGTGAATCGTGCCACTGCCTGTTATTGGATTTGAGGAGGTCATCCAATCATAGTGAAGTTTAATGAAATCTGAAGACTGGCTAGAAAAGTCTTAACCATAACCACTTGCTATCTATTGAAGTATATTGGGAAGCACAGATTGTGTCATCATGAAATTTTCACACATGATGGAACTCCATTTGTTAACAGTCACAGAGGGTGATACTTGGCATTTGAAACTCCACCACAGTATTAAACTCATTATCATGTGAATTGATAATATCTAGTACATGTTTTTTTTTTTCTAATGGCTTATTGTTGGTTGTGATTTTTATTAAAGTCATCCAATTTTGATATTTTTTAATTGAATAGTCCACTTCCTCTTTTTAGGTGTGTGTTCTATAGAATGACAAATAATAGTCTGAGTCATTACTATTTCTGAGATCAGGTCACATGATACCTACATATCTCAGGTTTGCTTTATACAAGGTCATGGTTGGTAGTTAGGAAGGGCTAAAATGAAGCCAGCAAGATAGAAAAACTTTTCCGATGGGTGTGCTCTAATAAGCCCAAGAATTTGCAAAGTGGCTTCAGAAGACCTGAGTTAAAATCCCTGTTCTACAACTTCTGAGCTTAATGCTTTGGGGGATAATCATTCATTCTGTCAGTCAGTAACATTTACACAGTGGTTACTGTGAGCCCAGCACTGTTCTAGACACTGGGGAAATAGCAGTGGACTAAGCAAAGTGCATTACTTAAGAGACATCGCAGACAAGTGTAAGAAACAGACAAGGACGGTTAAATAGCAAGTACAGTGAACCTCCAAAAGGAAGACCTAATCATATGGGGTTGGATGAAACATGTCTAAGAGAAGATGTCCAGGTTGAAGCCAAAGAATGAACAGGCTATTTGGGAGGGGGGAAATCAGAGAAGCAAATTTGCCAGAGTAGGGACAGCATCTGTGGATTCCTACAGACTGACCTCTTTGCTTGAGAAATTGAGGTAAAGCCTGGTTGCTCTACATAGTGGGTGGGTGGACCGGAAGGGGCAATTATGGCCAAATCCTAAAGAGCCTTGAAAAGAATGTCAGAATTTTGGATTTTTTCCTAAGAGCATTGCTTAACCTTTCTAAATGCCAGTTCACTCAGCTATAACTTAAGATAACTTAAGCTATAACTTAAGATAATAATATATAATTTGCTTAGAAACAAGGCCTGGCACATTATAAATATTTTATAATAGTAGCTATTATTCATTTCCTTAAGTCTGTTGTTACTAGAATTCTTATTAAATAAGCCAATTTGTGGGTAGGGCAGAGTAAGGGTCAGGAGGGTATCAGGGTGGGTAGATCAGAGTTCCTTGGGAGCCTATTTGCTAATGAACAATAGCACAACTTGATAATTTCCAGGAGATATCAATTTCAGGAAGAAAGAAGCAAGCAAGGTATCATAGCTCTAAACGTGTATGACCCAAAACAGTGGTTCTCAATCAGGAGCTATTTTGCTTCCCAGAGGACATTTGGCGATCTGGAGACCATATTGCTTGACAACCTTGGAGGGAGGGTGTAATGGATAGAGACCACAGATGCTGCTAATATCCTACAATGCGCAGGACAGCCATGCACAACAAAGAACTGGCAACAGTACTGCGTCTGGGAACTCCTCACTTAGAACATGCCGGCCAAAGTGGGAACAGGGGCCATAGCTGACATAAGGTGCCAAAGATGAGTTTATGTCTGCGAAGCTGTCTCCTTATTACAGGGTTTTCTCTATCCTTTGCCTTTTCTGTCCTCTGTTATACTGGAATACAAAGTAAACATCATATGGTGAATTACATGTATAGTTTACTCTGTCTCAAAGCTGCTAAAACATATATACCTTCTCTAGCTGCTCAGTTTCAGCAAACCTCTGCAGTGGGTGGTAATTGTAGCTGACAATAGCAATCATGTGTTCCTGAAGTAGCAGTGAAGAAACACCAAGATGATGTGGGAGTGTCAAATCTGTGATTTAGGTGGGGCAGTGTCAAACAGCTGCAAGCAATATTCGTAGAACATCCAAATTAAACAAAACCAGTTTTTAAAAGAATGTAAAGTTAATACAATATGCAGAATCTGGAGAAAATTAATGTAACAAACTTTCTTATCTAGACTAAACTAAGGGCTCATAGAGTCAATACATGTTATTGATTGTACTATAGCATTCTGTTTCCAATCTGAATTTCCTTAGGGATTTCTATATTTCTATTTACTGTGATATTGCCTTAATTCGACCTCAAGTAAGAGTAGTGGCTGGAAGTGCCCATGTTTTATCATTTCTAATTTCAGTATTGAATAAGAACAAATCCTTCTGCAGTGTTTTACGTGTTAAATTTGTCGTTTATAACTTTAAAAAATAATTTTGTGTGCCAATTTGCTTAAGCAGTCCAGAATATGTTTTAAATATAAACATTTGAAATTAGTAAATATGTTCTAATAATGTGTGTAAGAATCAGATACATGTGTATTAATTTTTGTCTGAGTGCAGTTTAATTTTGAATGAGGCATGTCCTTAAATGAGGGTTACTGGAATCTGTTGAATTCAAACTTTACTTTTCACAGTGCATAGGTGATTAGACTCTCTCCCAGATGAAAAGGGGGTTAGTATTTAACAAATTTCATAGTTCAAGTGAAAGTTAGAAAATATAAAATAATTATAGTTTTTAAAAGCTTAAAAACAATTGTGTTTTTAACCTTATAATTCAGAAGTAGTAAAAACAATAACATATATCATGTGGGGGTCTGAGATAAGCACGTTAAAGGCACAAGATCCAGGGTAGTATTTTAAAATACCAATCTGATCATGTCATTCCTCTACTTAACACCTTTCCATGATTTCTCATTACTCTTGGTGAAAAAAAAAAAACAAAAAACAAATTCCCTAACATAGCCTAGTGTCTGGTATAGTCTTTTTCTACTTCTCCATGCCCCCTCATGCCAAATGCCTTACTGCCACAGGGCCTTTATACATGCTCTTCCCTTCGCCCCAGTCTCATTTCAATTGCTGCTTTATGCTACTCTTTCACTTAATCACTCAAAGTCAAATCTCTAATTAATACATGCTCAGGGAACCTTGATTTCTCTTTTATAGTCCTATCACAGTGGTCATTTTTCTATGTATTTATGTGCTAATTTCATGTATGGAGCAGCCAAGAGTTACAGCCATTTTTATAATCAATTTATCACAGATTTACAGGGTTTATCAGTCTTATTTCCCAGTCATCCCATGTGATGACACGTTTGTGGTAAAGATGAGCCCACAAGATAAACGACTAATAATTATAAATATGACTCATGTTTGTATAGAGCTTTATATCTTACTAAGCCTATTCTAAGTCTTATTCTCATTTGATCATTGCAATAATCCCATGAGGAATGTAGGAAAGTTATTTATTCAGCAAACATTTTAAACATCTATTATAATGCTGAGTGCTAGGGGTACAAATATAAAAAGAAGCAGCCTACCTTCAGGGAGATCCTCTTTTGAGAGGGGAGAGGAGATACACAAAGAACAGTAATAGAGGGTAATCAAGGCTAGGTCAGCATAAGAAAAGATTGGTGCATGAATGAGAACAGGAAGTGGTTCATTCTGCCTGAGGACAGTAAAGAAGTGGGAAGAGCATTGCAAGCAGAGGAAACAACATGAATAAATAAACATGAAACCATGTATCATTTGTGTTGCAGAGAACTCAGATGCAGAGAGATACTGGTAGAAGATGGCATAGCTCCACCCATCTTGGTCTCCTTTGCATTTCTCTGTGTTGACTCCATTCTCAGGTAGGCTCTCCTATGCTAGTGGCAAGCAGTTCCAATCTTACATGTTGTCCCCTCAAAATTTCCAATAAGATTCTCGAAATTGTGTTTCATGGGCTCCACATGGGTAAATGAACGACTTTTCTCAGGAGTAGGCAATGTGATGTTAGGATTGACCACTTCTGATTAAAAAGTCTGTTTCAAAAGTCAGATCCAGATTAGGTGGTCCAAATCGCATGTGTTAAAGCAAGAGTTCTCAAGTATGAGCAAACATTAGACTCTGCTGGAGGGCTTACTAACACACATATGCTGGACTGGACTCCCCAGAGTGTCTGATTCACCAGGTCAGGATCACATTCATAAGTGTCTAGGCAATGCTGATGCTGCCCATTCAGGGCCACACTTTGAAAACCATTACCCTTGAGCACTGGAAGGATAGTTTCCCATGAAAAATCTGTGACCTGAAGATGCACACTGGATTCCAGCCTAGCTTAAACTACATAATTAAACTGTAACTGTCTGTGTGAATTTGGAAACCCACAGCAACTGCTTGCATTTCAGCTCTTTTCCTTTCCCCTTTACCTTTTCTACTTATCAGTAGCTTCATAATTCTTTTCTGGCTACACAAGTTAGCTCACTTTCAAGCACCAGATCTTTACCATTCTGAATCAAAATGTACTTTTTTTGTTTTCCTCAGAAGAACCTGATTCAAAGGTCTGATGGTTGAAGAGCCATTAAAACCACAAAACAGATCCAGAGTTCTTCGGTTAAGGGCCCTGTTTTGCTGTTTATGTGGCCTTGGACATGTTACTTAACATCTGTGTTCCTCAATTTCCTCATATGTATAATGTTGATAATAGCATTTAATATTTAATAATAATAACTGCATCGTAAGTATTGTTCAATGAGTTCAGTTAATTCAATGAGTTAATATTTGTAAAGTACTTAGAACAGCTCCTGACATAGGTAAGGCCTGTGTAAGCCTTAGTTCTTATTAAAAAGTGTCCATCATCAAAGGCTTTAAATAATTAGAATTGATAGATTTTAGAAGAGAAAGGGTTCTGAAACACTCACAGAACTGAATCCCTTTTTTGAACATTCTATACACCTACGTACAGAAAATTAAATGATCTGGCAAAGGTAAAGAGGTGGTTAGTAAGCTCAGAACTCATGTTTCTTGGGCCCTTGCTACTATACCATGTGTCTTACTTCTTTCTAATAAAGCATGAATTCTCATGGAAAGACCATGAATTTCAGAGTCACATGTTTAGAATTCCATTTTTTCCATGTTCTATCTAAATAATCATTAGTAAATTGTTACTCTTTTGTAGCTTCTGTTTCCTTAACTTTGAAATGAGATTAAAAACAGAAACCATAAAAACAGGTTTTTTGTGAGGCCTAAATAAAGAAAAGTGTGTAAAGTGCCTGGGGAAATATCAGTTTGTTGGTAAATATTTTGTTTCTTTCCTTTCTTCTATTTCCTTAAATAATCCTATTGCATCTAAGCAGGAACTTTTGCCTCTTATGCCAATAAGATGACTAATAGTAGAAATTGTAGACTGTATGTAGACTATATGGATGTGATGGAGAAAATATTCTCCTACAGGATGGCTTTCAACACTCCACCAAGCACTTCTGTCTGTGACTATCCACTTGGGCTATCTACAGATAGATGAGTACAAGTGTTAATGGCTACAGTTATAGAATGTTTTTTCATGTACCTGGCATTGTGCTAAGTCTTTGTCATACAGTAATCTATGTATTTCTCATCCCAATCCTAGGAAGTTCCTACTGTTAGGCCAGTTTTGCAAGAGGCAGAATTTTATTGTCAAGTCTGAATGTCTTCAAAGCCCTTATGTGACTTGGCTTCAATCCAAATTATTAGGACTTTTGTGCCATGTAAGAATTAAATGAAGGGCAGAGTGTAAACAGTGGACCTTGACTGAAATGACTGACATGCTATTTTGAAATGAATTCAATTTTAGTTTTTGTGTAGCTTCACATATATCCAGACTTCTTCTTTGGGATGGTGTGGGGAAGGCTGAATATACTCATCCTGAAGACACCTCTCCCTATATGGCCCATTCTCTTTTATATACTGTCCTGTATCTGGTGTGGAAAATTGGACTGTGTTTGTCCTGGGAATATGCTATGTTTTTTCTTGCCTCTGGGTTTGCCAGAAAGGTTTTCTCCTCTCTCTAGCTGCTTTTCTCCACCTTCTCCATTTGGCTAAATCTGATAGATTCTTCGTGAAGGTCGTGAAGACCTGCCCGGGTAACACTGCATTAATCACATTCTCAGAGTTCTAAATTGCTAAATATCTTTTTAAATATTTATTGTATGATTAATACATGTATAAATTTGAAAAGTAAAATAGGATAAGCAAAAAGAATGAAAACAATCACTTGCAGTTTCAACAGTAAGAAGAAAGTTGTGGGAGGAGCTTCAAGATGGCGGAAGAGTAAGACGCGGAGATTACTTTCCTCCCCACAAATACATCAGAAATACATCTACATGGAACAACTCCTACAGAACACCTACTGAATGCTGGCAGAAGACCTCAGACCTCCCAAAAGGCAAGAAACTCCCCACGTACCTGGGTAGGGCAAAAGAAAAAAAGAATAAACAGAGACAAAAGAATAGGGACGGGACCTGCACCAGTGGGAGGGAGCTGTGAAGGAGGAATGGTTTCCACACGCTAGGAAGCCCCTTTGCGGGCGGAGACTGCGGGTGGCGGAGTGGGGAGCTTTGGGGCCGCGGAGGAGAGCACAGTAACAGGGGTGCGGAGGGCAAAGCGGGGAGATTCCTGCACAGAGGATTGGTGCCGACCGGCCGTCACCAGCCCGAGAGACTTGTCTGATCACCCGCCGGGGCGGGCGGGGGCTGGGAGCTGAGGCTCGGGCTTAGGTCACATCCCAGGGCGAGGACTAGGGTTGGCGGCGTGAACACAGCCTGAAGGGGTTAGTGCACCACGGCTAGCCGGGAGGGAGTCTGGGAAAAAGTCTGGAGCTGCCGAAGAGACAAGAGACTTTCTCTTGCCTCTTTGTTTCCTGGTGTGTGAGGAGAGGGGATTAAGACCGCTACTTAAAGGAGCTCCAGAGACGGGCACGAACCGCGGCTAACAGCGCGGACCCCAGAGACGGGCATGAGACGCTGAGGCTGCTGCTGCCGCCACCAAGAAGCTTGTGTGCGAGCACAGGTCACTATCCACACCCCCCTTCCGGGGAGCCTGTGCAGCCTGCCACTGCCAGGGTCCCGGGATCCAGGGACAACTTCCCCGGAAGAACGCACGGCGCGCCTCAGGCTGGTGCAACGTCACACCGGCCTCTGCCGCCGCAGGCTCGCCCGCATCCGTACCCCTCCCTCCCCCACGGCCTCAGTGAGCCAGAGGCCCCGAAGCAGCGGCTCCTTTAACCCCGTCCTGTCTGAGGAAAGAACAGACGCCCTCAGGTGACCTACATGCAGAGGTGGGTCCAAATCCAAAGCTGAAACCCCGGGAGCTGTGTGAACAAAGAAGACAAAGGGAAATCTCTCCCAGCAGCCTCAGGAGCAGCAGATTAAATCTCTGCAATCAACTTGATGTACCCAACATCTGTGGAATACCTGAATAGACAACGAATCATCGCAAATTGAGGAGGTGGACTTTGGGGGCAACTATATATATATATATATATATATATATATATATATATATATATATATATATATTTTCCCCTTTTCCTCTTTTTGTGAGTGTGTATGTGTATGCTTCTGTGTGTGATTTTGTCTGTATAGCTTTGCTTTTACCATTTGTCCTAGGGTTCTGTCTGTCCGTTTTTTTTTTTTATTACTTAAATTTTTTTTTCTTAATAATTATTTTTTATTTTAATAACTTTATTTTTCTTTAATTTATTTTATATTCTTTCTTTTTTTTCTCCTTTTTATTCTGAGCCTTGTGGAGGACAGGCTCTTGGTTCTCCACCCTGGCGTCAGGGCTGTGCCTCTGAGGTGGGAGAGGCAAGTTCAGGACACTGGTCCACAAAAGACCTCCCAGCTCCACATAATATCAAATGGCGAAAATCTGCCAGAGACCTCCATCTCAATGCCAAGACCCAGCTCCACTCAACGACCAGCAAGCTACAGTGCTGGACACCCTATGCCAGACAACTAGCAAGACAGGAACACAACTCCACCCATTAGCACACAGGCTGCCTAAAATCATAATAAGGCCACAGACACCCCAAAACATACCACCAGACGTGGACCTGCCCACCAGAAAGACAAGATCCAGCCTCATCCACCTGAACACAGGCACTAGTCCCCTCCACCAGGAAGCCTACACAGCCCACTGAACCAGCCTTGGCAACTGGGGACAGACAACAAAAGCAATCGAAACTATGAACCTGCAGCCTGCAAAAAGGAGACCCCAAACACAGTAAAGCAAAATGAGAAGGCAGAGAAACACACAGCAGATGAAGGAACAAGGCAAAAACCCACCAGACCTAACAAATGAAGAGGAAATAGTCTGCCTGAAAAAGAATTCAGAGTAAGAATAGTAAAGATGATCCAAAATCTTGGAAATAGAATGGAGAAAATACAAGAAATGGTTAACAAGGAACTAGAAGAACTAAAGAGCAAACAAACAGAGATGAACAACACAATAAATAAAATTAAAAATTTTCTAGAAGGAATGAATAGCAGAATAACTGAGGCAGAAGAACAGATAAGTGACCTGGAAGATAAAATAGTGGAAATAACTACTGCAGAGCAGAATAAAGAAAAAAGAATGAAAAGAACTGAGGACAGTCTCAGAGACCTCTGGGACAATATTAAATGCACTAACATTCGAATTATAGGGGTTTCAGAAGAAGAAGAGAAAAATAAAGGGACTGAGAAAATATTCGAAGAATTTATAGTTGAAAACTTCCCTAATATGGGAAAGGAAATAGTTAATCAAGTCCAGGAAGCACATAGAGTCCCATACAGGAAAAATCCAAGGAGAAATATGCCAAGACTCATATTAATCAAATTGTCAAAAATTAAATACAAAGAAAACATATTAAAAGCAGCAAGGGAAAAACAACAAATAACACACAAGGGAATCCCCATAAGGTTAACAGCTGATCTTTCAGCAGAAACTCTGCAGGCCAGAAGGGACTGGCAGGACATATTTAAAGTGATGAAGGAGAAAAACCTGCAACCAAGATTACTCTACCCAGCAAGGATCTCATTCAGATTTGATGGAGAAATTAAAACCTTTACAGACAAGCAAAAGCTGAGAGAATTCAGCACCACCAAACCAGTTTTACAACAAATGCTAAAGGAACTTCTCTAGGCAGGATACACAAGAGAAGGAAAACACCTACAATACTAAAACCAAAACAATTAAGAAAATGGTAATAGGAACATACATATTGATAATTACCTTAAATGTAAATGGATTAAATGATACAGCCAAAAGACATAGACTGGCTGAATGGATGCAAAAACAAGACCCATATATATGCTGTCTACAAGAGACCCACTTCAGACCTAGGGACACATACAGACTGAAAGTGAGGGATGGAAAAAGATATTGCATGCAAATGGAAATCAAAAGAAAGCTAAAGTAGCAATATTCATATCAGATAAAATAGACTTTAAAATAAAGAATATTACAAGAGACAAGGAAGGACACTTCATAATGATCAAGGGATCAATCCAAGAAGAAGATATAACAATTGTAAATATTTATGCACCCAGCATAGGTGCATGCACTTCAATACATAAGGCAACTGCTAACAGCTATAAAAGAGGAAATCAACAGTAACACAGTCATAGTAGGGGACTTTAACATCCCACCTTCACCAATGGACAGATCATCCAAAATGAAAATAAATAAGGAAACACAAGCTTTAAATGATACATTAAACAAGATGGTCTTAATTGATATTTATAGGACATTCCATCCAAAAACAACAGAATACACATTCTTCTCAATTGCTAATGTGTCATTCCCCAGGATAGATCGTATCTTGGGTCACAAATCAAGCCTTGGTATTTAAGAAAATTGAAATCGTATCAAGTATCTTTTCCGACCACAACACTATGAGACTAGATATCAATTACAGGAAAAAATCTGTAAGAAATACAAACACATGGAGGTTAAACAACACACTACTTAGTAACCAAGAGATCAATGAAGAAATCAAAGAGGAAATCAAAAAATACCTAGAAACAAATGGCAATGAAAACACAACCACCCAAAACCTATGGCATGCAGCAAAAGCCTATGCCTGTGCATGCAGCAAAAGTTCTATGAGGGAAGTTTATAGCTATACAAGCCTACCTTAAGAAAAAAAAAATATCTCAAATAAACAACCTAACCTTACACCTAAAGAATTAGAGAAAGAAGAAGAAAAGAAACCCCGAAGTTAGCAGAAGGAAAGAAATCATAAAGATCAGATCAGAAATAAATGAAAAAGAAATGAAGGAAATGATAGCAAAGATCAGTAAAACTAAAAGCTGGTTCTTTGAGAAGATAAATAAAATGGATAAACCATTAGCCAGACTTATCAAAAAAAAAAAAAAGGGAGAAGACTCAATAGAAATGAAAAAGGAGAAGTAACTACTGACACTGCAGAAATACAAAGGATCTTGAGAGATTACTATAAGCAACTATATGCCAATAAAATGGACAACCTGGAAGAAATGGACAAATTTTTAGAAATGCACAACCTTCTGAGACTGAACCAGGAAGAAATAGAAAATGTGCACAGACCAATCACAAACACTAAAATTGAAACTGTGATTAAAAGTCTTCCAACAAACAAAAGCCCAGGACCAGATGGCCTCACAGGTGAATTCTATCAAACATGTAGAGAAGAGCTAACACCTATCCTTCTCAAACTCTTCCAAAATATAGCAGAGGGAGGAACACTCCCAAACTCATTCTACGAGGCCACCATCACTCTGATACCAAAACCAGACAAAGATGTCACAAAGAAAGAAAACTATAGGCCAATATCACTGATGAACATAGATGCAAAAATCCTCAACAAACTACTAGCAAACAGAATCCAAAAGCACATTAAAAGGATCATACATTATGATCAAGTGGTGTTTATCCCAGGAATGCAAGGATTCTTCAATATACACAAATCAATCAATGTGATACACCATATTAACAAATTGAAGGAGAAAAAAAAAAACATATGATCATCTCAATAGATACAGAGAAAGCTTTCGACAAAATTCAACACCCATTTATGATAAAAACCCTGCAGAAAGTAGGCATAGAGGGAACTTTCCTCAACATAATAAAAACCATATATGACAAACCCACAGCCGACATCATCCTCAATGGTGAAAAACTGAAACCATTTCCACTAAGATCAGGAAGAAGACAAGGTTGCCCACTCTCACCACTATTATTCAACGTAATTTTGGAATTTTTAGCCACAGGAATCAGAGAAGAAAAAGAAATAAAAGGAATCCAAATAGGAAAACAAGAAGTACAGCTGTCACTGTTTGAAGATGACATGATACTATACATAGAGAATCCTAAAGATGCTACCAAAAAACTACTAGAGATAATCAGTGAATTTGGTAAAGTAGCAGGATACAAAATTAATGCACAGAAATCTCTTGCATTCCTATACACTAATGATGAAAAATCTGAAAGTGAAATTAAGAAAACACTCCTATTTACCATTGCAACAAAAAGAATAAAATATCTAGGAATAAACCTACCTAAGGAGACAAAAGACCTGTATGCAGAAAATTATAAGACACTGAGGAAAGAAATTAAAGATGATACCAACAGATGGAGAGATATACCATGTTCTTGGATTGGAAGAATCAACATTGTGAAAATGACTCTATTTCCCAAAGCAATCTACATATTCAGTGCAATCCCTATCAAACTACCACTGGCATTTTTCACAGATCTAGAACAAAAATTTTCACAACTTGTATGGAAACACAAAAGACCCCAAATAGCCAAAGCAATCTTGAGAAAGAAAAACAGAGCTGGAGAAATCAGGCTCCCTGACTTCAGACTATACTGCAAAGCTACTGTAATCAAGACAGTATGGTACTGGCACAAAAACAGAAATATAGATCAATGGAACAGGATAGAAAGCCCAGAGATAAACCCACACACATATGGTCACCTTAACTTTGATAAAGGAAGCAAGAATATACAGTGGAGAAAAGAAAACCTCTTCAGTAAGTGGTACTGGGAAAACTGGACAGCTACATGTAAAAGAATGAAATTAGAAGACTCCCTAACACTATACACAAAAATAAACTCAAAATGGGTTAAAGACCTAAATGTAAGGCCAGACACCATCAAACTCTTAGAGGAAAACATAGGCGGATCACTCTATGACATAAATCATAACAAGACCCTTTTTGACCCACCTCCTAGAGAAATGGAAATAAAAACAAAAATAAACAAATGGGACCTAATGAAACTTAAAAGCTTTTGCACAGCAAAGGAAACCATAAACAAGACGAAAAGACAGCCCTCAGAATGGGAGAAAATATTTTCAAATGAAGCAACTGACGAAGGAATAATCTCCAAAACATAAAAGCAACCCATGCAGCTCAATAGCAAAAAAACAAACAACCCAATCCAAAAATGAGCAGAAGACCTAAATAGACATTTCTCCAAAGAAGATATACAGATTGCCAACAAACACATGAAAGACTGCTCAACATCATTCATTAATCATTAGAGAAATGCAAATCAAAACTACAATGAGATATCATCTCACACCGGTCAGAATGGCCATCATCAAAAAATGTACAAACAATATATGCTGGAGAAGGTGTGGGGAAAAGGAAACCCTTTTGCACTGTTGGTGGGAATGTAAATTGATACAGCCACTATGGAGAACAGTATGGAGGTTCCTTAAAAAACTACAAATAGAACTACCATATGACCCAGCAATCCCACTACTGGGCATATACCCTGAGAAAATCATAATTCAAAAAGAGTCATGTACCAAAATGTTCATTGCAGCTCTGTTTACCATAGCCAGGACATGGAAGCAACCTAACTGTCCATCAACAGAGGAATGGATAAAAAAGATGTGGCACATATATACAATGGAATATTACTCAGCCATAAAAAGGAATGAAACTGAGTTATTTGTAGTGAGGTGGATGGTCCTAGAGACTGTCATACAGAGTGAAGTAAGTCAGAAAGAGAAAAACAAGTATCGTATGCTAACACATATATATGGAATATTAAAAAGAAAAGAAAATGGTCTGAAGAACCTAGGAACAAGACAGGAATAAAGGTGCAGCCCTACTAGAGTATGGACTTGAGTATACGGGGAGGGGGAAGGGTAAGCTGGGACAAAGTGAGAGAGTGGCATGGATATACATACACTACCAAAAGTAAAATAGATAGCTAGTGGGAAGCAGCCGCATAGCACAGAGAGATCAGCTCAGTGCTTTGTGACCACCTAGAGGGTTGGGATAGGGAGGGTGGTAGGGAGGGAGATGCAAGAGGGAACAGATATGGGGACATATGTATAACTCATTCACTTTGTTATAAAGCAGAAACTGACACACCCTTGTAAAGTAATTATACTCTAATAAAGATGTTTAAAAATAAAAAAGGAAGTTGTGTTCACATTTTGCATATAAGAATATGTGTAAGAGTAAAGAAATATAAGTATATATATACATACATATGTGTATATATTTATGTGTTTGAAAATTATATTACATCTATTATCGTGTACCTTGCTCATTTGGTGAACATTATACTATAAAATAATATGTTAAAAATATGACTATTATCTTTCCATCTGTATATTTACTTGAGTCTTATTAGGTAGAAGTCCTTTATGAGGCATTCTAAAGTAATGAATAAGTAGCAAGACGTGACTAGTTTCCTGTCCACTGATTTATTATGATCTTGAGCAAATTATCCTGTTATATTTTGTGAAAAATATTTAACTTAAAGGGTTTTTTTTGAGGATTAGATGAAATAATGCAAATAAGATATGTAACATAGTGCCTGGCACATAATAAGCATTGATAAACATTAATCATTAATATCATTCTCATTACCAATATTTATTTCTTCATTCAACATATGTCAGCTATGTGTCTAAAAATCTACTAGATCTAAGTTGTAGGAGCTTAAAATCTATTTAAGGTATGGTCCCTCAATAACAGTATTTCCACAATTGGCAGTGGGGTGTGATGGATAAGTACGTTGCAAATTAGAACAGCCAAGAGTTCAGTCTTAACAATGAGGCAGTGATACCAAAAAAATCATAGAGAACAAAATTTCCTATATCTCGATGAAGATTTCACAGTGAGCTATCTTGCAACCTGAGGAATTTTTTTTTTTTTTTTAATTTTCCAGATTCTATAGTAAAAAAGCAAAAACCAGAATAGCTCTGTCATGTCTAGCCACTGTCAATTAATGCCTGGAATTGGATTAACCACCAGAAAACCAATTCAAGTAATGCAAGACTCACCAGCTGTCACGCAGGGTTAGTTTCCTTGGAGGGACCGCGTACATATCTTGTTGCAAGGGAAAACAACCTATAACATCATATTTTTTCAGGGCACGGGTAAATCCTGCCTCATCCTTACAAAACCTTCAGACTTCCAAGAGGCCAGAGGGTACAGATTAAAATTCATGCTTAGCAGAAACAGCTTCAGTGCTCCTCGCCACACTCTTGTACACAGTATTCAAAAGAGGATCCCAAGAACTTAGCTATTGTCAGCTCTGCATTTGAACTCTGTTCATGTACAAGCATAGAGCAGCTAGTGTTTTACAAAGGGCAGTGGTGGTTACATTTAAAGTACTCCCCATTATCAGAAATCCCTATGTTTGTATTCGTTTTGTGAGAGCCGTAAATAAAATGTGTCTGCTCCGTTCTAAAGCCTTTGTTGTCAGGTTGGGAAAACAACGGTGGGCGGATACGTTTTGTTTTGTTTTTTTTTTGAATTCCAAAAAATTCACTTTTTAAAAAAACTTTTAATAGATCATTATTGGAGTATAATTTCTTCACAATACTGTGTTAGTTTCTGTTGTACAACAAAGTGAATCAGCCATCTGCATACATATATCCCCCATCCCCTCCCTCTTGAGCCTTCCTCCCTCCCTCCAACAAACAACCTTGTGTGCATCTGTGTGTGTGTGTGTGTGTGTGTGTGTGTGTGTGTGTGTGTTTCCCAAAGACCAGAAAACCAAAGGAGACTATTAAAAGAAAATCTTAAAGCAAATCTGTGGGTTACTAGACCCATCTGGGTCTTTACTGATTGTGTTCCACTAGATTATTTGACTAGAAACACCTGTTGTTTTCTCTGCAGAGCCGCTGGGCAGAGAAGGGGTGCAGTTGGAGCATACCGATTAGAACACGTGGCTGGTGCGTGAACCCTGGTAAGTCGTCGTAAAGCAAAAGTGTAAATACTGGAGTATGACTTCTTTGTCAGTTCCGTGCTACTTTTGGAGAATATTTGGCATTTGCTTCCTTGCATTTGGCATTATAGACTATTTTAATAATGTTTACATCTTGTTCTGCTCCCTATCTCAACAAGCTGTTAAGAGAAGTCACATTTAAACAAGCATCCCTGCATCTTTTGCTGCTACTTGAAGAGGGTAGCAGGCTGTTCCCCAGAATAGTATGTAAAAGATCTTCTCCAAATAAACTACTTTAATGCTAAGCAAAATGCCACATATATAAAATAGGTAATGCCGGATTATGTAAAATGCTTTTTTAAAGGAAGAGGGAAAAGGACTTAGCATCAAGTAAATCTGTCAGCTTGGGGAGTTCCAAAAATAATCATAAAGGTAGTTTGAACTGCTTAATATTGCGATTACTATTTACTTCTTCAAATTAGTCTCCATTATCTTATGAAAGAATCTTAATAATAATTTATTTGACTCTCGGGACTGGTGGCCATATCGTGAATAGATATTTAAAGAGCCTTCGAAGACCTAATTGAGTCTTTGTATCACACACTTTTACTTACTGCTTATCCACTTCCAAACACCCCCAAAATCAAGATTTCTCAAGGAAGCCTTTTCCTGCATTAGTGTTAAGGCATTGGCCTGCAGTAGGGAAATGTCTTGAGTTACACGTATCAAGAGACAACAAAGCAAATGTGCTTTGTTCTTAGCAAGCTTGCTTAATCTTTCAGATATGTAGAGATAAATCAGAAAACAACATGAACCAGCTCATCTTCTTAATTGGAATCATAGAATGAATGCTGGAGTAAAAAAGTACTTTAGAGAATATCCAGTCTAGACCCTTCTTTTGCTATTTGAGGAAAAAAAAAGGTTCGGAATGCTAAAGCAGCTGATGTAAGACCCACAAGAAGGTATCTGATAGCAGAAAAACAATCCAACCGAGAGCTGAGTGCTTGATATTTCCAGTTTCATTTTCCCATTTTACCATTCTGGCACTTATTACCTAATCATAAGAATCAACTGAGAGAATTCTTAAAAATAAAGATACCAAGAATTCTCCCTTCAAAGACCTGTGTCAATAGCAATGGAATTTGGCCCGAGAATCTGCATTTTGACACATCCCCTGAGAAATTCTTGCGATTCAGAAATAGGGAAAACTTTGCACTGTACCATTCTGTCTTCAAAGATCAAATACCATTACTTACCACTTAAGACTGTATAAAAATTTCTAAAATATATCATTATGAGTTTATTTTTAAATTGTCTATATTTATATGTGAGACTTTGGGGAAGCCTTACATTGAGACCTGTGTGGTGTTTATAAGTCAATTTATAAGTCAATTTTCCTGGAATCTGCTTTTATATTTATGGTATTTATACGTCTGTCTTCTGTAATATTGCTGTTTCTTAGAGTCCATCTAGAGCTTTGACCATTCAATCAACATTCTATTTAGTAAGATATTGAATCCAGAGAAACAGTCCCATCTGAGATGTGCTGTAGGAGCTAATGTCAGGCAGAAGCAGTTAAAATACTTGGCAACTGTCTGAACTATGCTTGCCTTGTATGAATTTCCTAGAGATAAGGCAACCTGTGCCCTGGCAAGAGTTTAGCATTTATTTACTGTTTTTTTTAATCACTTCCCCACCAAAAAACACAGGTTAAAATGTGTTGACTGCTGTCAGTGGTGCTAATAGTGAACTTTACTGGAAAATGGCAACTTTTATAGAGTCAGTTTGTGAAAAGGCTTTAACAGACACTGACTTTCATCCTTACAGTTTTGGCAGTGCCAATTATATTCAGGTACTAGATTCAATGCCCAGAAAGTTCTCCTCTAAGTCAAATGAGTTGAGGGTACCTGCAATCATTTAAATAGACAAGTTAGACTTTCAGGTAATTTTTAGGGAAAAATAACGACAAATGGACAAGAGTTGCAAATGATTCTTTTAAAAAGGCAGACTTAGCCTCCAAACTCACATGGTTTATTTTAGCAATTTCAGCTAACTTGCTGTGTACTCAACTTGTGTGAATTGTGCTTTTATACCATCTCATTTGACAATTAAAATGGAAAAACGTGGAAAAAGCTATTGTTTGTATTTTCTATAGTGCCATCAATGTACACTGCACTGAACAATAGTCAGGGCACGCCAAACAAAAGCTCTGCCCTGTGGAGCTTACAATCGAGCAGCATGATACAATGCAGAACAATACAATTCAGAACAAGCATGTGGTGATTAACAACCTTTCTAAGTGGCATTCTTTGGAGAATAGGAGGGTTTTTTTCCCTAAACCAGTGGAGGGTGGGGTGGCGGACAGATGTACATTAACTGAGAAGCAGTTTCATCTATAGGGACTTTGGCAGAAGACACAAATCAGCCTTGGATGAATAGACCAAGAAGGAATGAAGATTAGGAGGATGGTATAATCAGTAATTAAAGATTTCAGGGCAGGCTATCTCTGTACTGAATGGAGAAGTGGGGATCTCCTGGAAATAACAAGTGTAGCCACATTATAAAGAAGAAAATAGGAACCAAGGTATTTAATAAAGAGTCCCTTTCTAGTATTTCAGGAAAGGAGATTGGTTTGAGAGCATTCACAGAGAGCAGACAGGGACAAGAATGTGGGATGTGTGCTTCAAAACTTGACATTTTACTTGAGCTGCCCAGAGATTCTGGCCTGCATTTGATAAATGAATTCGTAGTTGGTTATAGAAGAAGAAATGGTGCTGTTTAGCTAGAATTCTATGTTGAGAGGTCGTGAATCCAGAGCAATGGCTATGTGAATTCAGACATATTTGGAACATAAATCCAGAGTTCAGTTTTGTGTGTTGTATATGTATGTAAGATAGAGAAACTACTGGAAGCAAGAAGCTATTTATTTTCACTCCAGTAATAATGGCTAATCTTTACTGAGTACCCCACTGTTCTCAATGCTACTTGTATTATCTCCTTCATTCCTCACAGCTGTTATTACTTCACAGAACTGTTATAAACTCCATTTCACAGCAGCGTACATTGAGGCACACCAAGACTAAGTAACTTCTGAAACCAGATACTCTGGCTTCAAAGCCGGTGCTCTAACCACTGTGCTGTAAATTGCTCTCAAAATTCCAGGTTCCCATTCCCAAGAAAAACCCTCCTTGATGGAATTCTCCTGTATTTTCAGGAAAGTTAGGGAGCACTAATATCTTTTGTGCTTGTGTAATCCCATATATCATTCCCATATATCATTCTCCCTATAGGGTCAGCATTCTGCTCAAATCCACTATAAGAATTGGTAAATTAGGATGAATAAGGTGATGTTGTTTGTGTCAAGTACAATACATTTAGTATCTACAAATCTAGATAAAATAATAACAGATAGAAATGAACACCGTGAATCCACTCAGCCCCCATAAAAGAATAGTGTAAAACTGGGAAATAAAACATGTAATAGATTAAAGTTTGAGCCAATGAAAAATATTAGCAGATGACAGCCTGAGTTCGACAGTATGACATCCAAATAGATTGTAGCTACATATAGAACTTAAATAGCTTTCCTATTGTTTATCCCAGATGTAGCAATACCAAAGATGTTTTTTGGTGTGCAGAGATCCTTTATCTTGCTTTCTATTTTGTGTGTTTATCTTTGTCTCACCCAAACTATTTCTTTAACCCAGGAACCTTCATACAATTCTGAAATATAAATTATTTTAGGTAATATTTTATTTTAAAACACAGTAGGTCCTAGAGCATCATTTGCTTCAGATAGGAGGTCAGGAAAACCAACCTGTGCTGTGAGAATTATTATGACAGTCCTAAAGGAGTTGAGATCACTAGTTTAAGAACTTGAGAGCAAAATTACAAGGACATTTAAGTAGCTTCTTTTCACATTAAGTGTAAACTTACATGACATCTGTGTTCCTTGAGCTCGGATAACGAAATTTCTTCAAGTCTTCTCAACCCCTAACAGATGGTTCACCAAATAAGCAAAAAATGAAGGAGAACACACTAAATTTTATTAAATGCTATATTTGCACAAGCATTTCTAAAACCCTTAAAATGATTTCAAGTAGACATGCATTTAGCTTTTAACTGTAATAATGTAGGTCAGAGCTATTATAGGGGAAAAAAAAAAAAGCTAAGAAGAATTTAAGGGCCCAAAGCAGATTTTGCTTCAACTGATATGGATTCAGATGTATGAGGACTATGTTGGGTTAATCTCATTTCATAAACATTACTATCAGTTTTGGGTTCTTTCTTGATCTAACTCTTTTTATTTCTCCATCTTCTTCAACTATTCCTTCTCCTAGGCTAAAAAGTTTATCAGATCTTTACCTAAAACAGCAACAACAAAGCTACTGTGTTTCATTTCAGACAACAGTGGCATCCCTCTCTTTTCAAAGCTAAAATTCTCGAAAGAAGGGCCTGCATTTCGTTTTTTGCAATGCATTCCTTCAGTCTTTGAAATAGGGGTCTGTCCTACCCCTCCACTGAAATATCCATTTCAAATATAATTAATGCTTCATTTTCACCTTGTTTTCCATAAATTGAGATATAATTTATATTCAGTGAAAAAGCAGAGAGTCCTAAATATTTTTGAAAATATGTACACTGTATAAACCACACGCCTTTGTAGTGTGTTTGCCTCATTCCAGATCATTCCCTCATGCCACCTTGTAGGTGCGATGAAAGAAATCAGGACTGTTATTGCCTCTGGCAGGATGGAAAATGCGTTCTGATTTCTTTCATTGTAGATTATTTTTTCCTTTTGTAGAACTTAAGGTAAATGAAATTGTACAGTGTGTACTCTTTCACATCTGGCTTCGTTGATTCCATATAATATTTTGGAGTTTCATCAGCGTTGTTATATGTAACAGAAGTTCATTCTGTTTTACTATTTGGTGCTTCCTCTTAAATAATCATACCTCAACTTATTAATCACTTCTTTTGTTTTTGTATATTTGGATTGTTTCCAGTTCTGGGCCGTTATGAGTAAAGCTGTTATGAGCGTTCCTGCACATGTCTCCTTGTGAACATGTTTTCATTTCTCTTGGGTAAATGCCTAGGAATAGAATTGCCAAATCATAGGGTAGGTATATGTTTAACTTTAGGAGAAATCTCCAAACAATTTTCCAAAGTAGATGCACCATTTTGTAGCCCCACCAGCAATGAATAAAAGTTCTGATTACACCATATATTAACAACATTTAGTATTTTCGATCTTTTTAATTTTAACCATTTTAGCCTATAGGTACAATATCTGCATGTGATATTAATTTGCATTTTCCTAATGACTGAAGATCTTGAGCACTTCTTGATTTTATTGTTAATTTGTGAAATATCTGTTCAAGAACTTTGCCCATTTTTATTGAGTTGTTTATTATTATGTTTGTTATTATTACTATTTATTTATTTGTAGGAATAAACCTCATTCCATACACAGAAATTAATTAAAAATGAAATATGGAATGAAGCATAAAAGTTACAAAAATTGCAAACTATTAGAAGAAAACGTAGGAAAATATCTTCACAACATAGAAATTTCTTAGAGGGACAGAGAAAGCCCTATCCATAAAATAAAATACTGCTATATTAGATTTTATAAAAATTAAAAGCCTCTGCTCATCAAGAGTCACCATTAAGAAAATAAATAGGCGAGACACAGACTGAGAGAAAATATTCAAATTGAATATATCTGACAAGTTCTTGTACGAACAATATATAAATAACTAATGATCTTTTAATTATTAAATGTATGGCCTTTTCATTTCTTCCTCCTGTGGCTTCTTTTTTCACATCATTTGCCCCGTTTGACCAGCCACTTCTTAAAAATGGATTTGTCTTAGTTGTTGTTATTCTTCTACTTTGTTGATTTTTTATTCTCTCTAATTCATCTATTTTAATCATTTTCACTGTGTTTCTTTGAATTATTTTCTGATGTGTTATGCAGGATCATCTCCCTAGTTGTCTGCTCTTTTCGTCTAACTTTTCCCCTGGGTGGTCTAAATTCTTGCCACTCACAGTCTGATCCATCAGCCAGCAGTATCAGTGTTTGTGAGCTCTTTAGACTTGTAGAACCCACACACAGGACCCACTGCATCAGATCTGCATTTTAACATCCCCAGGTGATTCCTATAAATACACGTTAAAGCTTAAGAAAAAGTAGTAGTAGAACTTATATCTATGGTTTCAACTGTCTCCTCTGCTGATAATTCTTAGATATTTAGTATGTGCCATTCTAATATGGTCCAGATTTACATCTTAGCAAGTAAAGTGTCTCCAGATGGCTGATATCTAAGTATGTATGTAAAACACAATATGGAGGCAAAATCAAATCATTTTCATCTAACAATATTAATGACTAATTTTTTTTTAAGTAAAGAGACCTTGCATAAAAATAAAATGGTGTTTCAATACTCAGTTTTTAATTCTATAAGGCACGGAGGGCATAGACTGAATTATTATGGGAATAATAGAAAAGAAAAATGTAAAAAATAAATAATATAGTAAAATATGATCAAGCAATAAATATGGATAACATACATTAACTCCCTAAAAGATAATTATTTATAATCTTCCATCTTAAATGAACTTAGAGTTCAAAACTCAAACAACTTTTCCTGCGTGCAACCAGCTTAGCAACTCACCTACAATAGAGGAAAATAAAATGCTATGAATTTTGCACATACCTGGTACATGATCTCAGAATATCATCAGATTTTTATTCCATCAAAAAATATTCATCAACAAAAACTAAAAGTTACATTTTTATTCAGCTGCTCCCAGTCACCACGAGAGCAAGTCATTCAACTCAGATGAGAGGAAAAGCAAAAGATTTGATTTCTATTATATAAAGACTAAAAATTACTATTGAATTGTTAGTACTGAATTACACATATCCCATAGGTACTGAGTACAATGACAGTTAAATTTTTAGTGAAAATATTTTGTTTCATCGCAAATGTCAGAACATCTTCAAAGTCATGTCACAGAAAGGACTTTTCCTCACTATTTCTCTAAGGTAAAAACCCAAATTCACACATCCCATTTTGAGAAAGGTTTTTCAGGTGAAGTTTTATGTCACTCATGTCTCCTTTGCTTCAAAAAGAAAGGACAAATTAATTGTCATACTTTAGCTTGATTCTTGGCTAAGTACATAGGATAAAATATCAATAGGCATGACTGAAATATGTTGTTGGTTCCATTGTATTTATGGTAATAATAATGTCATTAGATAACATTTATAGAGAGTTTCTATGTGCCTCACTTTATTATCATAATCCCATCAAATTTAAACAACACCCTATGAGGTTTAGAGAATTATAGTGACTTACTTCAGCTCTCATAGCTATCAATAAGTGGTGCTGGGAAAACTGGACAGGTACCTGTAAAAGTATGAAATTAGAACACTCCCTAACACCATACACCAAAAGAAACTCAAAATGGATTAAAGACGTAAATGTAAGGCCAGACACTATCAAACTCTTAGAGGAAAACATACGCAGAACAATCTATGACATAAATCACAGCAAGATCCTTTTTGACCCACCTCCTAGAGAAATGGAAATAAAAACAAAAATAAACAAATGGGACCTAATGAAACTTAAAAGCTTTTGCACAGCAAAGGAAACCATAAACAAGACGAAAAGACAACCTTCAGAATGGGAGAGAATATTTACAAATGAAGCAACTGACAAAGGATTAATCTCCAAAATTTACAAGCAGCTTATGCAGCTCAATATCAAGAAAACAAACAACCCAATCCAAAAATGGGCAGAAGATCTAAATAGACATTCCTCCAAGAAGATATACAGATTCCCAACAAACACATGAAAGAATGCTCAACATCATTAATCATTAGAGAAATGCAAATCAAAACTACAATGAGATATAATCTCACACTGGTCAGAATGACCATCATCAAAAAATGTACAAAGAATAAATGCTGGAGAGGGTGTGGAGAAAAGGGAACCCTCTTGCACTGTTGGTGGGAATGTAAATTGATACAGCCACTATGGAGAACAGTATGGAGGTTCCTTAAACTAAAAACAGAACTACCATACGACCCAGCAATCCCACTACTGGGCATATACCCTGAGAAAACCATAATTCAAAAAGAGTCATGTACCAAAATGTTCATTGCAGCTCTGTTTACAATAGCCAGGACATGGAAGCAACCTAAGTGTCCATCAACAGATGAATGGAAAAAGAAGGTGTGGCACATATATACAGTGGAATATTACTCAGCCTTAAAAAGAAATGAAATTGAGTTATTTGTAGTGAGGTGGATGGACCTAGAGTCTGTCATACAGAGTGAAGTAAGTCAGAAAGAGAAAAACAAATACCATATGAACATATGTATATGTATAACTGATTCACTTTGTTATAAAGCAGAAAGTAGCACACCATTGTAAAGCAATTATACTCCAATAAAAATGTTAAAAAATTAAAAAAAACAAGATCTCATAGCTAGAGAAATCCTACTAAGGATATCAGAAATCCTACTCAGTAATTCCGAAGTCAATGTTATTAACTACTCTAACATAGGGGTGTAGAAATTTGTCTTCTTCCCCCCCACACCCCCTGCCGGGTATCCTATGTGAAGGAATAACCAAAAAAAAAAAAAAAAAAAAAGGATGGGCTTGCCTGGTGGCGCAGTGGTTGAGAGTCCGCCTGCCAATGCAGGGGACACGGGTTTGTGCCCCAGTCCGGGAGGATCCCACATGCCGCGGAGCGGCTGGGCCCGTGAGCCATGGCCGCTGAGCCTGCGCATCCGGAGCCTGTGCTCCACAACAGGAGAGGCCACAACAGTGAGAGGTCCGTGTACCAAAAAAAAAAAAAAAAAAAAAAAAAGGAAATCTATCTGCACCTCTGGAGAGGGTAAATTTTCTGCTCTGTGGGGTCAAAAGGAGAGAATCAGTCAGAGAAATAATAAAAATGGTGACAACTGTATCAGCTCTACTGTAGAATAGAGTAAAATGAATTACTTCATGGCATCAGGGCGCATTTGGAAAGAAGGACTTCAAGGAATCCTGAAAATAAATTTTATTTCTAAGTAGTGTGTGATCCTCTTCCATGCCCCAGCGTTAGGCCAAGAAGTACCTGCTCACTCCAAATAGGGTCAGATATCCACACGTCTCTCTTTCTCTTTCTCTCAAACTTCAGCATTAATGTGGACCCCAAATTTACCACTTGTACAACTAGACACATGAGTATTTCCAGCTGAGAAAATGAATTTTTCACATATTGCTGGAATCCTAACCCTGAGCAGACACAGCATCCTCCCAACATAGAGGCTTTCTGAGTGAAATCAGCGCTGCTGTCAGGGTCCACATTTTCAATCTATATTCATGCACACGGCATCATATCTTCTTGAGGAGGGCATTGTCATACAGTCAAAGCTAATGTTCTGCCAGGCTTTTATCTTGCTAGTCTATCATTACAATCCCAACTGAACCAGAAGGCCTCGGGGGTTTTCTGTTGCTCTCAGTCAATCAGTATGGCAGATACCAACTTTTCGTAACACACGGATCCAAAGGAGGCAGTCACTGCATGGGTTTTCCACTTCTGGCATCTTTTTCTCTTCCTACATAAGAAATCTGGAATTATTAATTGGGAAAAAATGAGAAGCATTAGGTTTGCGGTATTTGACCAGGATAGAAGTTTCACTTATTGTTTATAAATTTATAGTCTTCTCTGGAGCTGCTACGTAATAAACTGCTGCTGAAATTAAAGTTCAAGAAGAGCTAGTCGAGCTGTACACTGTTAACTGAATTTCCTTCAGGAGTCAGTATTTAGATTTTGAAGGGGAAAATGACCCTAATAATGTGAAATGTATATACAGCTGGTTATATGGATGTGTGTGTGTGTGTGTGTGCGCGCGTGTGCGTGTGTGTGTGTATTACAATATGTACATTTCCCCATAACTGGAGCCTTCCCCTTCATTATTGTTTTTAAATTTTTTATGGATTATTTTAGATATATATTTCCTGCCTTCTTAAACAAAATGTGTTGAATATAATTTAACTTTATTCTAGAGAGCTCAGACCATCATTGTGAATATCCATTATTGTGTTATGGTATAACGATGCTACGTTGGATTCTATGAAATTTATGAAGTCAGGTCTTCTTGTAGGCAAATGCATTTCTTTCATTCAGTCATTCATTCTCTGAGTTCCAATTATTTTCCAAACCCAAATAAACGTCAGTGAACCAAAACAGGCAATGTCTTTGTCTTCTTGGATTTAATCTAGTCTGAGAAGTAGGTATGGATAGAATAAATACACACAAAAAATACATAATTCAAATTTAATAAATGCCAAGAAGATAAAGAACAGGATGTCATCAAAGAGAGGAACAGATTTATCTAATTCATATGAAAGAGTTAGGGAAAGACTCTGAGGAAGGGGAGTTTTCCCAGCGAGATTTTAAACACTAGGAATTAGCTAGAGGAAAGGAATAGCATGTGTAAAGGATTTAAGGTGAGAAAGACCTCAGGATGCTCAAAGATTAGGTGGATGAAAGGCTAGTGTTGCTGTAGAAAAATATGGAAGGGGGATTTCAGAAGGATATTCATGTTCTTTAAATATTTTAAGAGAAATAATTCTAATTACTTCCTGTTGAGTGATTTTTAGATTTCAGGAAAATAGTCACAAAATTAAGGAAAAAAGTGATACAAAAAGAACTTGATACTCTTAAGAATGAATGAGGGTTTAGGTCAAATGCAGACATAATTCAAAAGTTACCTTTATGCTTGTTATTCATCATCAAATTTTCCCTTAAGTTATTTGAGGATTCCCCAGAGAATTTAAAATGAATCTGACCAGGGATAAAATAAACAAAATGCCAATTGAAACCCCATAGCTGCTGCTTCTCAGATTCCAACCTCATTAGACCTCAGGAGTTTCTATAAAGGGATTATTAAACAAATGAATTGTTATTTTAGTTCCTGTAGCATGTTGCTAGTGTGAAAACAGTTTATATGTAAAACCAATTAAATTATGGTAAATTACATAAAGTTCAATATTATAATATCCAGAAAATTTCAAAATAGTAGAAGTGTCTATTTGAATTCTTATTAAAATTAAAAACAAGATGAGTTTTCTCATAAAACCTCCCTGCTTTGTTATACCATAGGAAAAGAATTCTTTTGGAAAAAATAATTGAAACAAAAATATACTTGAATTATGCTTATAATTCACTTGAATTATAGATTACTACTTAAATAAGCATGCAGAAAATATTTTACTTCCTGGGAATTGATTTTCTGTTGATTTAAAAAAAAAAGAGAGATTCATAAGATGCATGGATTGCTTCTTAAATTCATCCTAAGCATTGAAATTCATTATCCAATTAATGGCACTCAGTATGTGTTATTCATAATATACCCATAAAATTGAGCATTAAAACTCAGAGCAACAGATTTTCATACTAGAATGTATGTGTACTCAAGACAAAACTAATTCTAGTGCCTGCTAATACCAGCATTATTAGAAAACCTTTTCCTTGTTTTACTTTTTGAATGTAATTAGAAATTTGCCTAAAAATCCCCACTGACATGAAATGTTAATATTGGTGCAATTAATGAAATGCTAATATTTATGAATTAATTGGCAAAAATCTTGATGAAAGGAAGCTAACAGAAATCATTTATGCAGAATCTACCAGAGGACAAGATTTGTCCTTGGTGACTTGCTTATTTTGCTTTCAGAATGTTATTTAGTAAAATAGTCAGTGATTATTTCAGTAAATTCTTGGTTGAAAGAGTTCTCTAAGACAAAGTTAACAAGCTAGCTTCTAACATAGATATGTTAATTGGAGATATAGGAGATGATATTTCTCAGTCACTCAAATATGCAGGGGAAAAAAATGTGATTCTTATTTTCTACAACTTTGCTTTGTCTCTGTCTTGAGTTTTCCTTTTTCCTGAGGGCTAGACATATAGTCTTGGTCCATTCTATGTAAACTCAGTTATTTTAGGATTAAACTACTTAATTCAGTATTTACTCCACCCCCACCATTTCTACCAGCATCTCCTCTAGGTGCATCTGGACATTATGTCAGCGTTTGCTCAACCTTCTTTGTTCCAACTTATTTTCTATCCACAGTGGCATGTTGTTTTCTTCTTTGGCATCTTTGTGTCACGTGTGAAATTCTTCCCTGTCATCTCTTAATGTCAATGTTAGAATGCCACCATCTTTGCTCCCACAAGAAGACCAATAGCAGTTCCCCCTGCCATGTTACGTGAGCAGAGGTTAATTTGTTTAGGCATGCTCTAGCCTCCCAAACCATCTTATTTCTAGAAGCTCTCAGCAGGGTTTGGTGCCTACTAGGGCATATAGGCAGGGCTCAGATCCTGTCTAATGTCAGTGATGTTAGACTGTCTAAGAGGGATCACAGCTGAAGTACATGTTTTGGTAAATATTCTTCACAAGTTTGTTTGTTTTTGTTTTTGTTTTGTTTTGTCCTTGATTCTACCTGATTTTCAGCCACTAAGCCACACATTTGACATCTTTTTTCTTATGGTCCCACAAAGCAACTTCCATTTGGGAAATGATAGACTCATGAGGGTTCAGGCAGCAAGTGAAAAATTTGCTGTTGCCAAAAGGGTAAATAGCTCCTTGGCCAATGCTTCACATTGTGCCACCATTATGTCCTTTCTTTACCATTCTAGAACTTGAACAGTAAGTGAAACTTGGAAATTAAGAAATTAAAAATGTATAAGAGAAAGGATAAAAGAGAAGAAGGGAGGAAGGAAGAAAGAAAGTATGCATATTAGCATGTGACCCAGAAGCCAGGCCTTTGCAAAGCCTTTAATATAAATTCCCCAAATATCAGTAACTTAGGGATAACTAGAGCAAAACAGTAAATTGAGGAAAAAACCTCCTATCTCCTCTTACTCCTTTCCTGACAACACTCTTATCTTTTTGCACAGTCTTCCCAGGTACCCAGGGCCCAGCTCCAGATGATTCCCATGGGTCTTTTAGCCCATGTGTTACATTAACATTTTATTGTTTAAAACCTTTTCCTTTAGAATCTCTCTCAGTGTAACCAACAAATATGCAATCATATGTCAGATCTGGCTTTTAACAAGGGCTACCTAGAGATAAACTCATCAAATGTACCCAAACTATTTTGAGGTACAAAGCAGGCCAACAGTGAAAACAATTTACATCAGACTGGCTACTTTGTGATCACCCAATGTACTTGGGTTGGACCACCTTCAAGTTAATACATAGGATGTGGAGAACTTGAGAGAATTGGAAAGAGAGTTGATTACTTGTACAAGGGATCACTGGGAAGGGCAGGGGTGGGGGCACACAGACAGGTCCCAGATAAAGTTGGGCCTTTATCATTGTTAGAGGGTGAGATTAGGGAATTTGCTAGGTTTGGGTTTGTGATTTGTGAGGTTGGAATATTTCAAAAGGACCATGCAGGGGACACGTATAAACTTTCTTATCAGCCTGTCCGGATGCGGAGCTAACAGGAAAGAGGAAACTGAGGCTTAAGAGAAGTCAGTGGTATGCTCGCTTAGGCAGCACATATACGGAAACTGGAACAATACAGAAAAGGTTAGCATAGCCCCTGCACAAGCATGACACACAAATTCATGAAGCATTCCATATTTTTGTTTGGGGTTAGCGGATGCAAACTATTATATATAGAATGGATAAACAACAAGGTCCTACTGTACACAGAGAACTATATTCAATTTCCTGTAATAAACCATAATGGAAAAGAATATGAAAAATAATATATATATGTATAACTGAATATATATATATATATAACTGAATCACTTTGCTGTACAGCAGAAATTAACAAAACATTGTAAGTCAACTATACTTCAATTAAAAATAAAAAGTTGGTGGTCCACTATCCAAAAATAGGGTCAAACTCTATTACATTGGTCTTTCCCTGTAATGTGTGACTTCCCAGGGGCTCCTAACTTCAGAAACCAAGGACAGCTTCCTTACAGACTAAAAGAAGATAAAGCAAGGAGTGCTAAGAAACCAGGCTGACTAAACAAATTTGGAGAACAAATATTAAGAATGTTGGGGTCTGTTCCCTGCATTCCTTTTGTACCTATTTCCTGAGCTAAATGTGAGATCACACATAGAGGAGCAGTGGAATGATAGAACCTCATGACCCTCAGATACAGCTTTTCTAAAGGGCTGGAAATTGTAGATGGTGTAAAAGGTTCTTTCATTCTTCCAAAACTATGTGCTAGTAGAGTATTAATATTTGTAGAACAGGAGCAATTATAAAACATTCATGAGAGATTTCAAAATCAGGCCTCCATGTATATTCACTCATTCATATATTTTTTCATTCATTCTTTTTCAGTGAAAAAGAACCTATCTGTTTAGCAAGCCAGGTATTGATACTTTTCCATGTGCTGGGATACATTGGTAAGCAAGATAAATCACCTGTTCCCATGGAGTTTGTTTTTTGTGGGAGGTGACAGAATTAAAAAAAAAAAATACAAACACAGCTTCATTTCTATTAAGTGTTATAAAGAATGCCAGGGTCTAACTTAGCCTGAGCTGCAAAGGAAGGCAGCCCTTGGGGGAATTGATGACTAGCCTGAAACCTGAAGCATCAGTCCAGAAGGTCTTTGAAGAAGTTAATGCTCAGTGCAGGCGTTCCCATTTTCTAATTTTTGTGTTTAGCCAGCACTATATTTAATTGGCCAGATAGAAATAGGGCAAAAATTGAAAATGGGTCTCTCTGCCTCTGTAATGAATTAAATAGTTTTCCATAGCATTAGCTGTAAATGACACTACTGAACTGACAATTTCTTTCTTGTTTGGACTTCATTTAAACTTCTGAATGGTATTAAGAGGTTATTAGAGATTAATCTCCAATTAGGTATTCTGATAGCCCAAGAAATTGTCAAAGGGTCCCTCTGGCCATATTTTTTAGCATTAAAGAGATATTGAATTAATAATATTTTGCCATCTCTTCAGACCTTTAAACTCCTGTGACTAATGTCCAATCATTTAGCCCACTTAAACAGAATGTCACACTCTGAGCCTTCCATTCTGAATAGGTCACCGTAGGCTAGAGCTCATTAGTGTTGAGTGTCCATTTCAGAAGCTGCAACAGTCACTCAGCCCCTATATTTTAAGAAAATAAGTAGAAAATTGTTTTCTCCCAAATGAAAGGGTTATGAAGACAGTGCCATATGTCATCATTATTGTGACTAAAAAATGTCATCTCAGCTCTATAGTGCTGTATAATGCTCGCACATAAGGCCACAAAATCATGTTGTGTTAGTAAGTAAGGCTCGTGGCACCATTCCCAGACCCATCTGGAGTGCTGTGGACAGCACAGGATAGCATCCAAAGCCCCGTTTCAAAAAGCAGGAGCGGCTGGGCAAGGCAGTTGTGGTTTATGTGGGATTCTCCTCTACCAAAGCAAGAGGTGAATGAATTAACCAAGTATTTGCAGTGAAAGTTTAAAGGGAAAGGCCAGGAAAGAGTAAGGTGAAAAGAATCTGCCTCATTTTGTTAAGCTTAAAAGTTAAGTTTCTTTTCTTTGTCTCTTACACTTATTTTTAAGCTTACATCTTGATTAGACTATGAAAAGATATTTTATCACTTAGGGATTTAGCTGTTAACTAACTTTTTCCTTTCTTTACCTGGTTTCTGTAACTGCATTGCCTACTAGGCTAATGTGCAAATAATAATAATAAGAGTTATAAAGGTGTAAATTATAGGGCTTGACTAATTGTAATTTCTAAATTGGGAATTTCTAAGGAAGAGATATATGGTAGAACTCGTTAGTCGGTTTGGATTAGATGACTTTTATAGACATCTGTTATGTTTGACTCCCACTGTTGCTTCCCTCTTCTAGTAGGAGCTCCTCGATTTGATTTTCCTTTAGGGAACTGTGGTCTTCCCTCATCCCCACTTTTCTGCAGTTTTGCTGGATCTGTCAATGGCAGTAACTCACCTTCCTGAACCAAGAGTGTGTAGACATGTGACCCAAATTACACCAATAAGACTGCCCTTCTGCTATGTTTGAATTTTAAACAAAGAGACCCAGGGATAGAAAATGGTTGGCCCTGGTTCGTCCCTATGTGGAAAATTGGAGAGAATTCCTGTGAGTTTCTTCTTCCTTACGTTGCCAAAGCTGTCCTAAATCCTGTTATTACTGAGATCTTGTTGTAAAGGATTCCCTTATTTTCAGAGCTATTCTATTTCCTTCCAATATATTCAATTTTAAGCAAAATTACTTCTGTGTATTGTGGTCTAAGAACATCAGCTGGTATCATGGAATCAAAACCTTCATCCAATCAGATAAGCTAAAGAAATACTTGCTTAGACAAAAACATTAGGAATATAGTAGATATAGCTGGTTGTATTATAAGGATATGATGTGTGTTGGTGGGGATGGGACATTAGAAAAAGCAGTGTGGGGTTTGAATTTGGAAGGTCTTAAATTCTAGAATCTGGAATTTGCTTTTTGATAAAGTACAGAAGAACAGAAAAAAAGGCAACCCTATTTCTATACCATTCCCATGACATCCATGGCCTCGTACCATGACATCTGTGGGTTTCAGTTATCTTATCTGAAGTGATGGAGGTGAGCTGGATGATCTGAAGATCCTGTTTAGTTCTTTGGTCATGTAATTATGTATTATTACCCTGTAGGCCATGGTGAAATGTTGAAAGTTTCTGAGCAGAAGAATGACAGAATAAAAACCATGTTTTAGTATCAATTTTTTTTAAATGACACTTCTGTAGTTAAAATTGAAAGGAAATATCTAAATTCTTTACTCATTATAAATTTGAAGACAGGTTTGTGAAATATCTAGACCTTTAGAGCAAGAAGACTACTTGGGATTACTAGATAAAGTCAAAGGCAAGTTAGTAAAGGAAAAGGCTGATCTAGCATATTAGGTGAAAATTTTATTAGGGGTAAGGAAAGTTCATTTAAGAAAAGAAATTCTAATGGACGTGAAAAAAAATCAACAAACTTTAACAAAATTCCTTAAGCAGATACACATACTTTAAATTAATGATTGCCTAATAAGCAAGAGTAAACTTATTTTGACTATTTGAAATGATTTTAAACTTAGCTTGTATCTGACAGTCTTGAAATGTTGAAAGGACATTTAAAAAAATTTAAACATGCAGTTGGTCTCCCAGTCTGAAAACTACGCTGTTACAAATACATTTTCTAAAATATGTCTGCCTATGAAATATCACAGAGAAAAACGCACAAAACAAAAATCAAAATGATGAATTATCATAAAGACAACATCCCTGTGACTATCACTCAAATCAATAAATAGATCAGAATGTATAGCCTAGAAGCTGCTTCCTACCTTCTCTCGTCACTACTTCCTTATCTCCAAAGGAACCATCATCCTGACATTTAATATTATAATCACTCCCTTGGTTTTACCACCTAGTCATGGTCTAGTTTTTTTCCTGTTCTTTTAATTTTGTCCTAACAGAAATATATGGCTTCTTTCACTTAACATTATGGTTGTGAGATTCATCATTGTTGTTGTGGGAAGCTATATTTGACTCATTTTGCATACTGTATAGTAATCCATACATGAATATGTTACAATGTATTTATCTATTACAATATTAATGAGTATGGGGGTTGTTTACACTATTGATTCTAAATCATACCACTATTAGCATTTACATACGTATTTCTTCAAGCTCATGTACTTACATTTATAGTGGGTACTTTTTAAAGAGTGGAATTTCTGGGCTGTGGTTACACATATGTTCAACTTTAGCAGATAATGTAAAGACATTTTCTAAAGAGGTTGAAGCAATCTATACTCCAACCATCATTGTGTGAGAATTTTTATTGATCCACATATTTGACAACACTTGTGATAGTATTTTTAATTTTAGCCAGTCTTACACATGGGAAGTATTATTTCATTGTGACTTTAATCTGCATCTTGCTAATTAATAAGAGAGTATGTTTATTTTTCCACTTACATGTCTTCTTTTGTAAAGTTCCTATTCACATCTTATTTCTTGAATCTTTGGCTTGATAACTTGATAACTTTCATTAGTTCCAGAAGGTTCACAGCTGTTATCTGTTCAGATATGATGGCCGCTCTTTTCTCTCTCTAGATCTTCTCTTCTTACTGTATGTATATTTTATGGCTGATCTCCTCCTTGTACTTTCTTTCCTATGTCTCTCTCTGCTTCATTCATTATTCTAAGTTGTCATCCAATTTACTAATTATTTTGTCACTTCTATTTAACCTGCTGTTAATCCCATCCACTGCATTCCTAACTTCGATTATTGTATTTTTATGTTCTGAAATTTCCACTAGTTTTTTTTCAATTTCTAGATCTGCCAATATTCTGCCACTTTGTCATTTATCCTCTTTAACATAATAAAGTGGTTGCTTTTTAAATCTATGATGGTCACTCTAGTATCTGGACCATCAGTAGGTCTGCTTCTGTTTCTTATTGTTTCTGCTGATTTGTTTCATATGGGCTTTGTCTCCTAATGTGCCTGGTTATTTTTATTTTATTGGGCCTTGTTTTGCAGAATTATTTGTAGAAATAATTTAGGTATCTGATATTGTTATCCTCTTGTACACGGGATATAGGTTTTCTTCCTAACCTGAGAAAAGCAACAATCGGATTCAGCTCTTCTGGAGATGAATTGCAAGTCCCTGAAAGGACCTGTCTGTTTCTCTTTTAAACTTAGTCCTAAGATGCAGCATTTCAGTATCCCTACCCAAAGCAAGGGAGATATGCTGGTTTTCCTCCACCTGCTAGCTTAGCCACCAATATTTGTCCACTTAATCTAACAAGGTTGTAAAAACCATCATCAACCTATGGCTGCCATAGAACTGGCAAACAACTTTAAAAAAAAGTCCTTCAATTCCAAGCTTACCTCTCTGAGCCTCTATCTTCCTGGACTAGTGATTCTTTACTATTTTAATAGTAGTTCAAGCAGTTTTTAAATATATACACACATATTAAATATTATAAATATATAGGCACTTTATCCTCAGAGGGTGGCTTTTCCAAAATACTTAATAGACCATTTCTGGAAATGAAAGTCCCTTATTTGGTTCAATCCATTTTCTATTCTACTATAATTATAGTTTTAGAAGAAACCTTTGATTGACTATTCTCCTTTTTAAATATTTTATTAAATATTTCTGTTTCATTCATTCATTCATCCCATTCCGTTCCATTTATAATAACATCTAAACAACATAGCTCATAATTTGTAGCTTTTTATAATCTAACCTTAGTCTTAGTTTCTGACTTTATATAATATCATTCCCTACCACATGCACTATTATTCTAAGGCTGGGAGACTACATTGTTCCCTAGTGACAAGGGACAGTCTAATGTTCTTGTGCTTTTAACTCATGCTGTTTCTTCAGTCAGAGTGTGCTTTCATTGTTTGGTGGTAAAATCCTATTCATCTTTCTAGACAGCTTTTATGTCAACTCTTTTGTGAATGCACTACCTAAACCCAGCTCAAACATAGACACAAAAACACACAGCAGACCTGATCCTTCCCTCCTCACTTTCTAACATGAATTTCCATGTACCTTATAAGTGAACCACACTAACCTGTTTTCTGAATGCACCCTACTTCCATACCTTCATGCTTTTGCTCATAACCATCTCTTTGCCTAAAGAAGACCCAACTCATGCCTCAAAGATCCTCTATTGTTCCCTTTCTTTATTGCCCACAAGAGCTGAGTTAATACATCATTCCCATAGCACTTTGTCCATATCCCAATTATAGCAGTTTCTAGTTATTGTATTTATTTTCTGAACTATTGGTCATACCCTTTTTCTTCCTGAGATCATCTCTTGTTTTCTTTTTTTTTTTTTGCTCCTGATTCAAAACAATAATTGATGTACTCCTAATATGTGACAATTAATATCTGACTGATACAAGGAAAAATGCGTATAATGTGTCTCCATTTCACTAGTTATGATAGTTTTTCACAAATGGATTCAAAAATTCTGTTTATATAATGGACCCAAAGTTCAGGTCATCACATTTTTATTTTTCATAATAATAGAGGAAAAATGGCAGGAATTAATAAAAGCCAGGCACAATTCCAAAACCTCATTTAGCCAGTGTTTTCTCTTGCTTCCACCAAAGTGTGACTAACAAATAGAAGGATGCTTTATTCTCTCTATTTGGGTTTTGCTTGTTAGCCTACAGTGGAGATTTCATTGAGCTGTGAAATTGTTGAAAGCATTCATCTCCAAACATTAGTGGAATTAAGAATCAACTGGGAAAATTGTTAATATTGCAGATTTATGACCCTACGTGTCTGGTTCAATAGGGCAGTGCTGGAGCCCGGGAATAAGCATTTTGTTCAGTGCCTCATGTACTTCTACTTCAAGGATTCTGCTACCATCATTAAAAATGGTCCACTTTTCATGCAGTTATTGTCCTAGAAATAAAACAAACTATTGGGCACAGAAGTAAAGCCTAAATAATCAGATGCTGAATTCTAGAAAGCTGAATAGAAACTGTCTTAGCTCTATTACATTTGATGTAGTAAGCAAAATGAAACTCTATTTTTCTATATCTAACAGCAACCAAAGGGGCATAAATACCAGGCAGCAATAGTTGTGGGAGGGAATTTATGAATTGCCTTAGAAACCAATTAAATATTGCTTAAGAAAAACAACAAGTCAGAGGAAGAGACAAACTTAAATTAAGAACATATGTTATCCTGAAAGGTATTTCTCTGGGCTAACATCTACCCCAATCCCCACAAATACTTTACTTCTAATAATTCCCCTCTCGTTTTGTCTCCCTGCCATTCTTTTAAAACGATGGTACTTAACTAAGATTATAATCTGGCAACTGTCTTTGACAGACCATGAATCTGTTTGTGGAATAGATGGATGAAATACAGACTAGAGATGTTGATTGACTCATAGGAACTTATTAATTTATTTCAGAAATATTGTCCAGCCAAATAAGTACAAACTTTAGTGCTTTGAAAATGTCTGTGGTTTGGTTTGTAATGGGGAGTGTCAGCACTTTTTAACAGATGGCCTCTCAAGTTTATGACCTTGATGGACACTTTTGGACAGAACAACAGTAACAAAAAAACACACACATATATTTGCAAGTGTGGACTGACCTATACAGCCCTTCTACCTAAAAAGAGAAAGTATGTCACGTTTTTACAGTTATAAGCATTAATGTCCAATAGCATTTATGCTCTCTTTTTTTTTCAGCTTTTTATGGTGTTACTTTCAAACTATACCTGCCATTTGTATTAGGAGCATATATCAGAATTTGGAAAGAGTAACATGATAAAGTGTGGGCCCAACTCATATGCTGTATATGTGAAGTTTTTGGCATATTTTGGCTTTCTGAATTCACCAAGTTGGCCAAGATGGAAATATTAATAGGAATATGTGGGGGCATTCTGATTTTATGGTATATCCATAGAAATGGCATGATTGGCCAAGAAAGCATGTTTAGGATTCATATGTTTTAATTATGAGATACGACTCTTTTGGATCTCATTTTTGGCCCAGTTTATTATTTTAGTTCTTTAAAACTAATAATTAGCCTATGTAGATGTTAAGTGTTTTAATCTGGAACGTTTATTTTTTTTCTTTTTAGTGGTTTATCATAAATGCAAAAGGGGATCAAGAAAAGAAAAAAAAGTTTTGTGATCGTGTTATAATTTATTGATGTAGATAGCAAACTCCTAATTTTTCATGGAAATAATCCCTCTATTTTCTTTATTTCCACCATTCATTATTTAATCAGTAAGGGGCAGAGGGACTATTTTAATTGTAATACTCTTTCCTCTGAAATCCAAGTAAGTACACTTCTAAAAGTGAAAGCTAGAGCATGTTTTTTATTTGTTTATTTCATTAAGTTTTATTTTGGGACTAAATTTATTTTTACTAACAGCAGTGAAAAATATAGTGCTAAGAGAGTGCAAGAGAGAGATTGAATATGGAACTGATGATCTAACAGAAATACTCACTTGAGAGTTTCAGAAAAGCATCAAAATCTGTGGGAACTTCTGAGAATAATTTGGTTTACATATAACGATAATGGGCTCACCTTTCAGGTGGCAAATATATGTATATTCTAAATCAGAGGTCATATTAAAAGCAAAATTAAAAGCACTGATATTTATTTAGTTATCAGAGCTGTATTAGCATGAAAAGAATGATGTTTATTGTTCCCGACTACATATCCTGAAAACCTGTCTTTATAACACGATAAGCAGCACAATCACACTTTACACAGGGCAGCCTTTAATGTGTATGGCCCTTACCTTGAAATGCAATGTTCAGTTTTTTTAAATGAGGAATATTCTGGCGGATAAGACTTATTTTTGTATTGTGTCTGTCAACTCATTCCTGCACACAAATGCTCTCTTTCTTCACGTTTATGTCTCTGCCCTACTATATTAAAGGATTGATGTAGGTAATAAACCTGACCTACTTCTTAGATTTAAAACTGCATCTGTCGGTAACTTACTAAAGAGTTTGATCTCTGATGAGCTAATCAACGCTTATACTGTCACCGCAATAGAGTATACATGGAGTCGTAAAATTGTTTCACCCTATTATGTGTAAATTGGAATAAAATGATACTAGCACACTGTCAGCACAAATGCTTCTAGAACTTTTTCCTATAGAAACAGATCTCTTCCTAAGACACAGGACCAAAGTGAAAAGAACAGGACACCAAAAGCACCATTATCCACCTACTTTTTAAATAGAAAACATACATAGACATTTCTCAGCCCTAGTGGTAAGAATAACAGGAAAGCATATATGATTTTTTAAAAAAACAGGTACATCTGAGTATACAGTCAGCAGCTTTAAGAAAGAAAAGTAACACTTTAGTTGGCCTTTTTGGATACATGGCACACATCACTTCTTAAACAGAATAAAGGTCCCATGGAAGTGCTTTTTTATTTATTTATTTTTATCACTTATTAGATTAAATACCAGTGGACTAACTGGGATGCTGGCTAGGCTGGATCCTGAACCATGATCAAAATTAATCATGCAGTCTGGAATTTAGTGACAAGCATTCGAACGCCACATTGAAAATGCCAGCATCTGCTTAATAGCATGAACCCATTCAACATCGATGTATAACAGCACTAAGACGGAAAATGTTTTTTCCTGAAAGTGAAATAAGTATCTATGTAATTAAGTCCTGGGAGAAGAAACTCATGAGCTTTAAAACTGAAGTAGTTTGGAGATTGCTAACTTACATTATTAAAATTAAATCGTTAAATTGTTTTTTTCTGTTTGAGAGAAGAATGCGAAATTGTTAACTATGGGTTTACTGGTTATGAATACCTACCTGCATTTGATTCTAACCTCTTAAGTATCCATAGAGATGTTTAAACAACAAGGTACTATTTATGTTAGGCAAGATTCAGCTAATTATTAAGAATGATGTGTCAAACTATTAACAGGGAGAGAATTGACTTTCTACTGTATTCTATACTCTACTCCTGAATACATGTACAAGTTATATCTTGGACAATGAAGTAAATGCTCACTCCACAGGCAAAATAAACTTCAGAGAGAAAAATTATCATCTTTTTCTTGTAAGCGGAAAAGTAGTTCAAAATTGGGGAATGTGTACCTTCACTATACAGTCATTTCTGCTGGAACAACATATTCATTTCTAAAAATCACTTTGCTGTGGAAAATCACACAATAGAAACCAGGGGGGCTTATGGGGGAAATGAGGGTTAGGTACGACACTGAAAAACTTTACTATTGGCATTATTTTATTATTATTATGTATTATTGATGTGAAAAATAAAGTTAGGAACCTAATATGAAAATGGTAGCACAGTTTGACAGATGTTAAATGATTAAGAAATACATGTATGCATGTAAGTATAGTACTTTATCTCAAAAAACTGCAGACGGTCATCCGTGGAAATGGGCGCCAGAAGAGTTGTGGTTTCTTTGGAAGGAGGAGGATCTTACATCCGAAGGAAAGCTGCAACACTAAATTAGGGTGGGTGTGGCTCATTTCAGAGACAGTGAACTGAGGTGCCTAGTAGATGTTTGAATAGATGTTTGAATAGTGTGTGTTTTGTGTATTCCTATGAAGCTGGGGTCAGCTGAGTGCCGCTTTTGTGCTTACTTCCAGCATCACCCAGACTGAGCAGCCCAGGAGTAAACACACTATTCACAATAAACTCATTATTCCCTAATCTATCAGTTGAATTGGACCAACTTTGCATTTTCAAAACAAGCTGGTAGCAGAACTAACTCAACTGGAATCTGAGGAGATTTTAGTTATAAATATATGCCCATTATGTCATCAACTGGTTATGTCAAAATTCCAATATTCACAGAATACACTTCTGTTGAACATACTTTTCCTTAAGCTGAAAACTGTTACTAGGCCAAGGTTTGTTGCAATTTTGCTCTTGAGGTTTCCTCAAGTCCTCTGACAGGCTGTCCTGTTTGAAAGATTACAATGCCTGTCAAATCGTTACAAAATTACTCTCTAAGGAATTATTTAAAAAATTGAATCGGTTAAGAATTATCAAGTAATACTTATAAGGAGAAGAGATCATTTTAATTGAATTGATACTATGTGCCAGGAACTGCTTTATACTCTAACTGCATCATCCATCTCATTTGTCATTCATTCAAGCCCCTGAAGATTGTTCTGTTAATACACCCATTTTACAGAACTGAACACTACAGGGTTTATTTTTTTAACATCTTTATTGGAGTATAATTGCTTTACACTGGTGTGTTAGTTGCTGCTGTATAACAAGGTGAATCAGCTATATGTATACATATGTCCCCATAACCTCTGTCACTTGTGTCTCCCTCCCCCACTCCCTGTCCCACCCCTCTAGGTGGCCACAAAGCACTGAGCTGATGTCCCTGTGCTATGCGGCTGCTTCCCACTAGCTATCTATTTTAAATTAGGTCGTGTATATATATCCACAAAGTGGCTACTCTCTCACTTTGTCGCAGCTTACCCTTCCCCTCCCGGTGTCCTCAAGTCCATTCTCTACGTCTGCGTCTTTATTCCTGTCCTGCCCCTAGGTTCTTCAGAACCTTTTTTTTTAGATTCCATATATATGTGTTAGCATACGGTATTTGTTTTTCTCTTTCTGACTTACTTCACTCTGTATGACAGACTCTAGGTTCATCCAACTCACTACAAATAACTCAATTTTGTTTATTTTTATGGCTGATTAATATTCCATTGTGTATATGTGCCACATCTTCTTTATCCATTCATCTGTCGATGGACATTTAGGTTGCTTCTGTGTCCTGGATATTGTAAATAGAGTTGCAATGAACATTGTGGTGCATGGCTCTTTTTGAATTATGGGTTTTCTCAGGGTATATGCCTGGTAGTGGGATTGCTGGGTCGTATGGTAGTTCTATTTTTAGTTTTTTAAGGAACCTCCATACTGTTCTCCATAGTGGCTGTATCAATTCACGTTCCCACCAACAGTGCAAGAGGGTTCCCTTTTCTTCACACCCTCTCCAGCATTTATTGTTTGTAGATTTTTTTGATGATGGCCATTCTGACTGGCATAAGGTGATACCTCATTGTAGTTTTGATTTGCATTTCTCTAATGATTAGTGATGTTGAGCATCCTTTCATGTGTTTGTTGGCAATCTGTATATCTTCTTTGGAGAAATCTCTATTTAGGTACTCTGCCCATTTTTGGATTGGGTTGTTTGCTTTTCGATATTGAGCTACATAAGCTGCTTGTATATTTTTGAGATTAATCCTTTGTCAGTTTTTTGTTTTGTTTTGTTTTTGTGGTACGTAGGCCCCTCGCTGTTGTGGCCTCTCTCGTTGCAGAGCACAGGCTCCGGACGCGCAGGCTCAGCGGCCATGGCTCACGAGCCAAGCCGCTCCACAGCATGTGCGATCTTCCCGGACCGGGGCACGAACCCGTTCCCGCTGCATCAGCAGGCGGACTCTCAACCACTGCGCCACCAGGGAAGCCTCATCTCTATTCTTTTGTCTCTGTTTTTTCTTTTTTTCTTTTGCCCTACCCACGTACATGGGGATTTTCTTGCCTTTTGGAACGTCTGAGGTCTTCTGCCAGAGTTCAGTAGGTGTTCTGTAGGAGCTGTTCCACATGTAGATGATGTATTTGTGGGGAGGAAGGCGAGCTCCACATCTTACTCCTCCACCATCTTGAAGGGCCCCCTGACACTATGGTTTAAAGTGAGCAATTTCTCCAAGTTCATGTAGCTAATAGGTGGAAGTCTAATTATATTAATATTCTGATTCAGGCTCTTTGACACCACTAAGAGATAATTTTGAATTTTTGTTTCCTTTTTTTTTTTCATGTGGTAGTTCTATTTTTAATTTCATGTGGTAGTTCTATTTTTAATTTCTTAATTGAAATATAATTGAATTACAATGTCCTGTTAGTTTCAGGTGTACAGCAAAGTGATTCAGTTTTACATACATATATATATATATATTCTTTTATACATATATATATATATATATTCTTTTTCACATTCTTTTCCCTTATATGTTATTACAAAATACTGACTATAGATCCCTGTACTATACAGTAGGTCCTTGTTGATTATCTATTTTATATAGTGTGTATATGTTAATCTCAACATCCTAATTGATCCCTCCCCCATCCCTTTTTCCCTTTGGTAACCATAAATTTGTTTTCTCTGTCTGTGGGTCTACTACTGTTTTGTGGATAAGTTCATTTGTATCTTTTTTTTAAGATTCCGTGTATAAGCTATTTGAGAGGCAGGGCTCCTAAATACTCCCTTCCCTTGACTAATAGCTTCTATACTGTAAAACAGTCTGCTTATTAACATATGTATTGTCCTCTATATCTTTTTGTGTGGTTCTAGTGTGTTTTATCAGAGAACTTAAGAGACCACATATAGAGGTACTTAATCTTTATTCTTCCTTTAATTCTGAGAAAAAGATGTCCCTTAGGTCAAGAATCTAATAAGGATTGGGGTGGAGTGTGAAGAAGGGGACTGCAAAATGTAGACACTATTCCAGATTGGTAAAGTTGTGGGCAGATAGGGGATCGTTATGTATTGCTCATCCTTTAAGCTGATAAAAACCATAAATTCTCTTTTCTAAGTGGGATAGACTCCTGATTAAAGCCACTTAAAATAATGCATCACCCATTTCCCTCCTTCATTTAATAGCATCAACCTCAAATGTTGCCTGCTTAAGCTCTCAGGCGCAGCAGGAGGGAGGAAAGGAAATGTACATGTGGCCTGAGGACAGGTTGGTTCCCTGCCCAGGAAACTTACCAGGCTACCACTTAGGTTGCAAACTCCAGCCATCAGGCCTTACTTTGCTCTTGCTCTTGGTAATCTTCATTCTGCTATTATTCTAACCCTTGCTCCACCCCATCAAGTATCACTTAGTAAAAATATAGCAGGTGCTCTGAGCCTGGTTGTCAGCAAGTATAGATGTTTATATAGGGTTGCCAGATTTTTCAAATACAAATAAAATGCAGGTAAATCTGAATTTTGATACACAATAAATAATTTTACTGTGTAATTATATCCAAAATATTTCATTCAACATACTTATACTAAAAACTTCATTTAAAAAAATCTGAGATTCAAATTTAATTGAGGGTCCTGTACCATGTAAGTCATCCCAACATTTATAAGCAGTGTATTCCTAGAGGCAGGTGTCCTCAGCTGGGCCCACTGACGGCCTTGCTTTAAGGATTGCCTTTTTTGGTAAGCCACTGTCATCTCTTTAAATTAATTGAAAATACAATTAATAAAATGTTTTACTTGAGCTTCAGTTTTGGGAGTCATATTGTTCTATGAGAGGGGCTGTCAGCACCTAGAATTATTGCCTAGCTTCTGTAGAGTAGATAAAGGCAGAGTTTTAAGAGCTTTTATTTCCTCTTCTCAAATTGAAGATAGATTTAAAGATTCTTTATACAGACATTTGCGAATGCCTATTTATACGTGAAATATAAAATCCCATGTTTTTTGACTCTTCTATGTTTCTGTGTTGTGAACAGCACACTCATGCTGGTATTGTTCTGAACAAATAAGGAATAAAGCCTCAGTGTACAGCAGCCTGGACAAGTGAAATTTTCAAATCAGCTCCTGTTTAGTTAAGCCTGTTGCACCTAATAAATGTCTCTTTCTGAGACTTTTCAAACTTTACCTTCCAAAAATATGCATTGAATAATGAACTTCAAAGAATCAATTCTTCCTTTATGGCATTTATTCATGTGATAAAGACCACAAAGCTATCTTTAATTATTACTGTATAGGATATCCCGTTATCTTTAATTATCACTGCCGAATGGTTGCAAAATCAAATACTGCTGGCAATCAAGAGTCATTATACAATAGCATGATCGCATCTGTTCATATTAACAGATAAGCACAGAAAATCAAAACAGTGTCTGATTTAACCAGTAAAACTGTCAGAACAAAATATTGTATCTAGAGCTCTTAATATCTTGTGGTGACTTTGATCTGATTAAAGTCCAAAGAAACATAACCACAGATGCAAATGTTCTGCTGTTTCTGAAATTAATATTGCTGAATTTCACTGGACTGAATTGCTGGAATCCTAGTGAATCCTTTATAGGCACAGTACAAACTTACGATAGGAGGATATCTAAATCTCTGAGGCCGCAGGTGCAGGATTATAGCAAAATCCCACTGAAACATTCAGTGTTCTGTCTAAATACCCCAGTACAAAATTAATTAGGCAGTTGATCACATAATAAAGCTATGATGGATGATCTAATGGAAACTAGCATTTCAGAGTCAATAGCAAACTTGATTCTCTTATTAGATGCAGCTGATTTTCAGTTCTGCCATTTACAAGATCGTGTGCATAATGGAAGATGAAAAAAGAAGGGGGTTCTATTTTGAAAATGAGAACTCAGTTACAGTATTTATCTCTGTTGGAAACTATAATATGTAAGCAATGCAGAATTTGTAGGTAGACATATCTGCAAGTAAGATACTTGGCTGAAAAACACATCAAAGAACAGGGAAATAATGAGACAGGCTCCAGCTGTTGGATTCCTACAGCTTTTGATTTGTGCTCTACTAGAAACTCCAGGTTTTGATCCTGTGTTGATTATTTCTATGGTACTGAAGTTGATTTGTACATTATTTAAAAACCGACAGTAGGCAGCAAACAAGGAAGAGTTTGCAAACTACTTCTTAAAGGATATTTTGTTTCTGTCTTGTCATTTCTTACATTCTACTTAGGGGCTCTGGTGATATGCATGGCTACCTATGGGGGCTCACGCATTAAAAATGGAGAAGGTCCAGAACGAGCTAATTAAAGATTTTAAAACGAAATCAGAATGAGATTGCAACTAAAGTGACCATGGCATTCTGGGACTAGAGGATATAGGATTGATACACATTCCACGTTGATTTTCAATTTTGTATAACTGTGCAAATGATTATAAGCAGGTAAGGACAGCTGCCCACTTTGAAAGAGGGACTATCTAAACATAGAAATTATGTGGTTAAAAAATGCTAAAAACTCAGTCAGCACCAGGCACTCCTCTCCTTTCTGACCCAGGGCTTCAGAAAGTCCTTGCTTCAGAGGTAGCCCATTTTCCAAAAAGTTTATCATCAATTCTTTCCTTTAAAAGCCTGTTTCATTTTCTAATTGTAAAGCAATGGGGAATTTTTGCAAATTCTGGAGAACTCTGCCAAAACTGTTTTTGTGTTCTGATGATAATAATGTCAGTAAAGGAAGACATAGCTCATGATTTCTGATGCTGTTCAAGGTTTTGATGATGTGTTATTATCCCTCAATCTCCAATAAACCAAATTATGCACAGAGACCAATTTTTTTTCAGCTGGTATTTCTTTTGGTTGAATGTAGGGTTATACAAGGTGAGCTCTCACTTGGTAAGAAAAGAAGTCCATCTGGCAAGTGACTTCTTGATCTGGTTGTTTGTGAACTGCTTTCAGCCCTTCTTTGTTCCTTCCTTCCTTTCTTCCTTCTTTCCTTCCCAGTCTTGTCACTTTCCATGGGCACAGATATATAAACACAAACACATAAATACAACAAACATTTGAAACAGCTGCTTTGTGGTCCAGTGAGAGAAATTATTTAAGGCTAATTTTTAGAAAAGCCCTCACAACTGATCAACTTATTGACTCAGAGCGATATCAATAATCAGTACTCGATTCTCTGAGTCTCTTGGAGGCCACTATTTGATATAACATTGACTCAACCTTCTCCTTGTCAATGATCATTTCCTCCCTCCTCATTTGGTCCCTCTTGCTTAGGTTGTCAATATATAGTGTGTGGATACTTCCTTAATTAAATATAATGTAAGAATTATGATGAAGATTTCCATGTTCATGGGCACAAGTCATGAAAATTTTCAGAGTCACAGCTATGCTTGGTCTTACATAAAATACCAAAAATATAGGTTTCCTGTATTCAAAAAGTCCCTAATGGACCTGAAGGCAATAAAACATTGCAGAGTTTTCTAACAAAATCTGAGCTAAATGAGACATATTCTGAAACATTTAATGAAAACAATAAAGTAACATGTCATTTAATGGAAGATTATTTGTTTCAAGAAGGTAGATATAAATGCAGATTAGTACAGTTTTGAAAGATTTTAAATAATGGGACAAATGAGCTGAGATTAAATTTATGTTAAGCTAAGAGAAATATATTTGAAAAAATTCCCAAAAAGCAGTAGAGAAACTCTCCGTGAATTAAGTCTGTCTTGATTTAATAACTTCAAAAGATATCTGGGTGATTTTTAAAAACAATTTAAGTAATTACATAATAGATATCTTTTAGGAGAAAAATTATAAAAGAAAAGAAAAAGAAGAAATAAATAGCAATCTCAAAATTAAAAGAGAAGAATCTGTATTTTGGTATATATTCCCCTAGGAGTTTTGCATAGTTTGCAGACATGAAGAAATTATTAGTCAGTTTCTCTAGGTTATGGTGCAGTGATGAATTTCTAAATTTCAGGGGCTTAATAGGATAAAGGTTTTGTTTTGTTTTTCTAATTTACATTGTATGTCTAATGCAGGTTGGCAGGGCTTCTGCTTCCCATAATCACCCAGAGTCTCAGTCTGTTGGAGGCTTTAGTAGGCTATAGCTAAATTATTTGAAACACATGGCCTCCAAGCTTGCTGTGGTCAGGTAAGAGAAGACAGGAGGCTTACGCAGGATGCTTATAAGAACCAGACGTATAAGTGGTTTATATTACTTCTGCTACATGGTCTCAAATTGACTGCAAAATAAATTGACAAGTACAGACTTCCTAAATGCCCAGGAAAAGTAGAATGAAAAAACGATTTGGAACAATATAGACTTGTTTCCATCTCCTCTCACACCCTCAGTTTTGGACAAAATTTGAATCATTATGTTTTACACTTTAGCTTTATTTGAATTAATGAATTATGAATATATATTCCCAGTGTGTACAGAATATTTTAGCATGTAAATATTGTGCCCTTTTCACAATGTATTCCTTACTGTTGTACATTGAAATTCCAGATTATTTTTTTTTATTTTTAAGCATAGTAGTAAGGTCCTGGCTTAAGAGTGTGGCTTTTCTGTCAGAAAGATCTATATTTAAATCTTTGATTCCTTTCCTTATCAGCTAAATGACTGAAGGACATTTCTTAATTTGTGCCTAGATTTAATGATCTTTTAGATGGAGATAATAGTGTCTATCTCATTCACTACCTTGAGGCCTAAATAAGATAATAGGCAGTACTTAGTCTATGACTTGCTTTTCAGAGTGTAAGCCCAGAATAAATGACAGTACTGGAGCCATTTATGGTGGTATTGGTGGTGGCTTGTTGTGTTGTTTTGTTCTTATTTATTTCCTTAGTCTGAAAGTACCTATTATTGTGTGGGTCTCTTACATGAACGCAAGCACGGGACCTGAGGCTAAGAAATGTCCTCTAACAGAACCAGTCTGAAGCTTACATGAAATTTGCCACAATTGAATCCTGAACTGAAGGATCATCTATATTGCCAATACCACTCAAGTAATTTTTTGGATTAGCTCATATTTAGAAGGAACCTGAGGGATTTCTAAAGTGTGGAAAAGTACCATGGTTGTATATTGTGTTCACACTGTTCTGTTCTTCCATAGCTAGCCACTGTCCTGTGAGAGAAGGAAATGTACTGCCATCTGGTGCTCTAAAATAAACAAACGAGCCCTGAATTGCAAAGGTGTGTCTGTAAGGATGTTCACCATAGCCATGTTTAAAATAGCAAACACATGGGTGCAATCTAATTGATCACCCTTGGTGGTAATTGAGTTCAATTAAGGAACAAGACACTAAATAGAATATGATACAGGCATGTAAAAGGAAGAGGGTGGTTTGTACATCATCCATTGATGTAGAAAGATGTCCATAATACAGTGTATTGTTTTCTATGTGTCTCCTGTGTTTGGTTCCTCTACTCTTCTTTACTACCTTTCTTTGCATATGTGAATATATTCTAGTGTAGTTCCTACACATCCTCACCACACCCAGTATTGTCAGTCTTTGTTTGTTTGAGCCATTCTAACAGGTGTGTAGGGGGTTCACACTGGAGTTTTAAGTTGCATTTCCCTAATAAAAATGATGTTAAGCATTTTCATATGCCTATTTGCCATTCATAGATATAGATGCATATATATATATATACATATATATATATATTTAGTGAGGTATATGTTCAAACCATTTTGTCTATTTTTGTGTTGGGCCATTTGTTGTGGGTTTTTTTGATTATTGAGTTTTGAAAATCATATAGTCTGGGTACAAGTTATTTATCAAAAATACAATTTGCAAGTATTTTCTTCAGGGATGAAATTTATCTTTACATTCTTTTAATAGTGTCTTTTGAGGAACAGAAGCTTTTTGTTTGTGAAGTATAGTTTTTTAATGTATCATTTTATGAAACATGCTTTAGACATAATATCCAGGAGATATTTGGCTAAGGTGAGGCCAGAAAATTTTCTTCTTTTTCTAAAATTTTATAGTTTTAAGTTTCACATTTATGCCTATTATTTTTTTACTCTCTCTCTCTATATATATGCATATATATATGCATATATATATATATATATATATATATAGTAAAACCTAGATTGAAGTTCATTTCTTTTACAGATGGAATGTTCAAAGATCTAGTACCATTTGTTGAAGACTACTAATATTTCTCCACTAAGTTGTTTCTGTACCTTTGTCAAAAAGCAGTTGTCCAGGGCCTCCCTGGTGGCACAGTGGTTGAGAGGGTTTGTGCCCCAGTCCGGGAAGATCCCACGTGCCGCGTAGCGGCTAGGCCCGTGACCCACGGCCCCTGAGCCTGCGTGTCCGGAGCCTGTGCTCCACAGCGGGAGAGGCCACAACAGTAAGAGGTCCGCATACCATACCGCAAAAAAAAAAAAAAAAAAAAAGCAGTTGTCCCTATGTGTGTAGATCTATTTCTGAATACTCTTTTCCATTTATCTATTTTTCTATCTTTATGCTAATAGCACTCTGTCTTATTTCTGTAGCTTTGTAATCAGTTCTGAAATCATGGGATGTTAGCTCTACAGTTCTTTTTAAAAGCTGTTTTGGTTATACTAGGCCCTTGCCCTTTCCCAGTGGAATTTTAGAATAAGTTTGTGAGTTTATACAGCAAAAACTTGATGACATTTTGTTTGAGATTGTGTTGAATCTATAGATCAACTTGGGAATAATTGGCATCTTAATATTGAGTCTTACAAACACAGTATATCATTCTAATTATTTAGTTATTTGTTATAGCAACATATTTTTTAGTTTTCTGTGTGTATATCTTTTATGTCTTTTTTCAGATTTATCCCTAATGACTTTATATATTGATGCAATGCAAATGACATTTTTTATTTCAATTTTTGATTGTTCTCTCTAGTACAAGGCAATGTAATTCCTTTTTTAATACTGTAGTGATCTTATATCCTGCAGCCTTATTCACTTATAAATTCTTTAACTGTTTTGTATAATCTATCATATTTTCAACATAGACAATCATATCCTTTAAAAATAAAAACCATTTTTCCGTTTTTTGTGCTGTATAACAGTAGTTAGAACCTCTAGTGAAATGTTTAATAGAAGTGACAGTGGACATCCCTATCTTCTTCTTGATCTTAGGTTGCAAGCATTCAGCCTTTCGTCATTACCATTGTGTTAACTACAGATTTTTCATAGATATACTTTTTCAGGTTAAGGAAATTCCCTACTATTCCTAGTTTACTAAGAGTTATTACCAGGTATGAATGTTGAATTTTGTCAAATGTTTTTCTCCATCTATTGAAATATTCATGTTTTGGTCCTTTTTGACCATAAAATCTTTTTAAAATAAATTTTTAGATTTGTGTATAAAATTCTATTTAGAATTTTTTCACCTGTAATGATTAGTGATATTTGTATGTGGTTTTCTTTTAATATTTTTGTGAAGATTTGATATCAGAGTAATATGTACCTCATAAATGAATTGGTAATTCCTTTCTTTACAATTTTCTGGAAGAATTTGTGTAGAATTTATTATTTCTTCCTTAAATGTCCTATAGAATTAAACAGTGAAGTCACCTAAGCCTGGAACTACAAACTCAGTTTCTTGAAAGCATATATGGCAGGCTATTATTCTTAGGTGAACTTTGTGTTTTTCAGGATATTTGTCCTGTTCCTCTAAGTTGTCAAACTTATTGGCATATTTCCTTATTATCCTTTCAGTATCTCTAGAAATTCTAATAATGTCATTCATGATATTGGAAATCTGTCATTCATGATATTGGTAATTTGAGTCTTCTATTTTTATTCAGATCAGTCTAGCTAGAGGTTTATTAAATTTATTAATCATATAAAAGAAGCAGCTTTTGGCTTTATTAATTTTCTCATTTGTTTTCTATTCCATTGATTTCCACATTGATCTTTATTATTTTCTATCTGCTTACTTTAGGTTTAATTTGCTCTTCTTTTTCTAATTTCTTAATTAGAAAATTAATCTCTTAGAAGTTGAGGTCATTTTTTTAAGACCACTCATCTTTTTAAATATGAGCTTTTAGTGCTATGAATTGAATACCCCAATATTCTTTGCTATGGTTTCTTTTCATTTTTATTCATTCCAAAATGCTTTCTAGTATCCCTTTTGATATCTGTTCTGACCCATACGTTATTTAAAAGTGTGTTTTTGGTTCCCAAATATTTCAGTGTTATCTCCAAATATTTACGTTGTTTTTAAAATTTAGTTCACATTGGAATAGTATTTATGTAACTTGAATACCTTTTAGTTTACTGAGACTTATGTTTATGGTTCAGTATATAGTGTTGTTCCAGGGTTAACAGTATACAGCATATGGTTGAGTCATGCTTTTGTTTTCATCTAATCTTATGATCTCATCTTTTTATTAAAGGTATTCTTGCAGTTGTTTCACAGTTCACTGATGTTCTCTCTGTGTGTTAATTGTTGCTTCTCTCAATGTTTCATTTTAGATAATTTTACTGCTATGCCTTCAAGTTCTTTTGAATTTTTTTGGTTCTGTGTACTCTGTCATTAAGCCCATCCAGTGACTTTTCTATCATACACATTGTAGTTTTCACTTCTAGGATATGAATTATTATTTTTTTTTTACTATCTTCTATGTCTGTACTTAATTTTTTGATCATATGGAAGATAATTTTAATAACTGTTTTAATATCCTTGTCTGATATTAAACCATCTGTGTCTGTTCTGGGTAACTTTAATTAATTAGTTTAACTCCTATATATGGACCATATTATTATGCTTCTTTTTATAATTTTGTTCTTTTTTGTAACTTGTTTATCAGATTGTGAACTTTGTCTTGTCGGGTATTGGCTCTTTTTGTTTCCCTATGAATATTACTAAGCTTTATTTTGTGGTGCAGTTAAGTTACTTGCAAATATTTTGAACCTTAAGTGTTTTAGTTTTATGATTTGTTAGGTAGACCAGAGCAGTACTCAGTCTTGGGGTAATTATTCAACACTACTGTGGCAAGACCCTTTTATTCACTTTACTCAGTTCTCCATGGTCTTGGAAACAGTACTACTCCCAGTCCTCTGTAATGACTCTGTTCAGGCGGTTCTTTCTCCAGCCTCAGTTAATTTCCTCTCATGCATTTACTGATCAGCACTCAGCTAAATACTTAAAAAGAGCTCTGTAGATTTTTGGAGTTCTCTTTGTGTACATCTCTTTTGTCTCTGATATTCTGTCTTATCAATTCTAGTCACCATGTTGCCTCTCCCAGAATCTCAACTTTGTCTCTCCAACTTAGAATCCTCTGGGCATTGCCTGGATTCCTCCTCCTTTTGCTGCAGCCTAGATATTCTCTCAATATAATAAGATTGGGTAGTTGCTATGTTCTGAATGTTTGTATTCCAAAAATGCATAGGGTTGAAATCTTAATGCCCAGTGTGATAATAAGATTGGGCCTTTGGGAGTTGATTAGGTCATGAGGGCAGAGCCCTCATAAATGGCATTAGTGCCTTATAAAAGAGGCCCAAGAGAGCTCCCTTGCCTCTTCAACTATGTGAGGATATAACTAGAAGTCTGCAAACTAAAAGAAGGCCTTCATTTGACCATGCTGGCACCCTGACCTCAGACGTACTGCCTCAGGTGGAAACTGTGAAAAATAAATTTGTATTGTTTGTAAGTCACCCAGTTTGTGCTATTTTGTTATAGCAGCCCCAACAGACTAACGTAGTAGTCATAAGCCTCATCTCATTTGTCATCTCTCAGGGACTACTGATCTTGATTGTCTGATATCCAGTGTGATAAAATTTTTGTTTCTTGTATTCTGTCAATTTTTGGTTGTTTCCGTAGAGATTGTAAATGAGGTCCTTGTTATTCCATCTTGCTCGAAAGTTAAAGTCCTACTTATTCCTTTTCAATTACATACTAAACTATGAGAAAGTATGGATTAATACAGTAAAAGTCTCCCTTAGTGTACTCGGTATGGATTAATACAGTAAAAGTCTCCCTTAGTGTACTTGGTAATCTCAGTCGCCTTCTCAGATAACCACTGTTTTGTAGGTATCCTTCAAGACCACTTTCTATACATTTATACATATTCATCTTCATGTAAAGTAATATATTTCATGTGTGCATTTTCAAAACAAATGGTGTCATACCTTTCATATTGTTCAGAAACCTGCTTTTTCATCCATTGATATGAGAAACATTTATATTCCCATTTATAAGAGTCTACCTCATTCTTTTTAATTTTTGTAGAATTGATGACATAGAGTCTATTTAACCATTCCCACTTTGATGAAGACTTAAGTTATTTTCAGTTTTTCTCTACTGAAATTGTGTGTGCAGTGAGCAGGCTTGCACATTCCTCTTTGTACACTTGTACAAATATTTTTTTCTAAGGCGGATATGTACAAGTAGAATATGTAAGCTATGTAGTAAGCACATTTTAAAATTTCATCCTGTCAAGTTGCCCGTTAGAATATTTCACAACAAAGTTGTATAAGTCACAGAATCTCTTCCTCGTTTTCCTCTAAACATTTGTTAATATATAATATTTTAAAATTTAATTAATAAGAGAAGCAAAAAATATTTAATATTTTAACTTTTTAATTTCTGTAGCTACTAGTAAGGTCAAAAGTATTTTCATATGTTAGCCATTTATATTTCCTTTCCTGTGAATTGCTCTTGACATCCTTTGCTCATTTTTATAAAGACACCTATCTTTACTTATTAATTTGTGAAAGGGGTGGTGGTAGGGTGTGTGTGTGTGTGATTTTATAAACTTTTATAATCAACAAAATGTTTCATTTTGAGGGGGAAACATTTGAAAATATATTTATATATCCTTCAATTCCCACCCCACCTTTGCACCTTCCGTGAACCACCCTAACCACCACAGAGGCCAAGTCCAGGGAACTCCTCTTGTTCCAGTCATGCATATCCTTTAGTCTACATATTATCTTACTATGATGATTTTTATACTTCATACGAAACTTTAATAACAAACTAATTTTGTTTGTTTTTTCTGTAAGTGTATTTTGGATGGAAGTTAGATATTGTGTTTAATTAGGAAACTTGGATTAGTATAAGTGCTGTTTTCTGGGCACTTATTCTGGATGTGATAAACACAGCAAGCTCTGGAAACCAGATTAAATTGTGTATCTCTCCTTTGCAATGGCAAAGGTAGGGCTACAGACTATGGATACAACTTGAATAGAATTACACAGGGATCTGTTGTCTGAGACTGTGCTTCTGTGGATATAGGTCAAACTGGGTCCATTTATCAAGGAAGAAATACAAATTCTTACTTTTTAAAATTTTAATTATAACCATCAAGTATGAGTTTACATAGTATCACCTTCAGCGAGGTTGAGATAAATGTCAATATACAGTGAAAACACTTAACTGGTCAGTGCGGGTTGTTATATAGACATGTTATATAGACATGAAATCATTTATTTCTTTGAATTAACAAGGTATGTATTATATGATTCTTTCAGTGACCATTCTTTTCGCTCTGTAGAACCACTGGCCTTTTCATGTGGGTGTTTCTGGTAAGCTCCTTTTGGCATTTAGCACAGAGCCTTCCATGTCTCCAGGCATGTCATGCACAAGGAAATGTTGACTAATTTATTTTTAATTAAAGATGCTGCTAAAATTGACAATAATAGTAATAGTGATAATAATAGCTACCATTGAGTTCATGTTATATATATATATATATATTTTGTGTGTGTGTCTTTTTTTTTTTTTTACATCTTTATTGGAGTATAATTGCTTTACAATGGTGTGTTAGTTTCTGCTTTATAACAAAGTGAATCAGTTATACATATACATATGTTCCCATATCTCTTCCCTCTTGCAATTTCCCTCCCTTCCACCCTCCCTATCCCACCCCTCCAGGCGGTCACAAAGCACCGAGCTGATCTCCCTGTGCTATGCGGCTGCTTCCCACTAGCTATATACCTTATATATATGTGTATATATATGGCCATGCCTCTCTCTCGCTTTGTCACAGTTTACCCTTCCCCCTCCCCATATCCTCAGGTCCATTCTCTAGTAGGTCTGTGTCTTTATTCCTGTCTTACCCCTAGGTTCTTCATGACATTTTTTTTTCTTAAATTCCATATATATCTGTTAGCATACGATATTTGTCTTTCTCTTTCTGACTTACTTCACTCTGCATGACAGACTCTATCCACCTAGACCATAGGTCTATCCACCTCATTACAAATAGCTCAATTTCGTTTCTTTTTATGGCTGAGTAATATTCCATTGTATATATGTGCCACATCTTCTTTATCCATTCATCCGATGCTGGACACTTAGGTTGTTTCCATCTCTGGGCTATTGTAAATAGAGCTGCAATGAACATTTTGGTACATGACTCTTTTTGAATTATGGTTTTCTCAGGGTATATGCCCAGTAGTGGGATTGCTGGGTCATATGGTAGTTCTATTTGTAGTTTTTTTAAGGAACTTCCATACTGTTCTCCACTGTGGCTGGATCAATTTACATTCCCACCAACAATGCAACAGGGTTCCCTTTTCTCCACACCCTCTCCAGCATTTACTGTTTGTAGATTTTTTGATGATGGCCATTCTGACTGGTGTGAGATGATATCTCATTGTAGTTTTGATTTGCATTTCTCTAATGATTAATGATGTTGAGCATTCTTTCATATGTTTGTTGGCAGTCTGTATATCTTCTTTGGAGAAATGTCTATTTAGGTCTTCTGCCCATTTTTGGATTGCGTTGTTTGTTTTTTTGTTATTGAGCTGCATGAGCTGCTTATAAATTTTGGAGATTAATCCTTTGTCAGTTGCTTAATTTGCAAATATTTTCTCCCATTCTGAGGGTTGTCTTTTCATCTTGTTTATGGTTTCCTTTGATGGGCAAAAGCTTTTAAGTTTCATTAGGTCCCACTTGTTTATTTTTGTTTTCATTACCATTTCTCTAGGAGGTGGATTAAAAAAGATCTTGCTGTGATTTATGTCATAGAGTGTTCTGCCTATGTTTTCCTCTAAGAGTTTGATAGTTTCTGGCCTTACATTTAGGTCTTTAATTCATTTTGAGCTTATTTTTGTGTATGGTGTTAGGGAGTGATCTAATCTCATACTTTTACATGTACCTGTCCAGTTTTCCCAGCACCACTTATTGAAGAGGTTGTCCTTTCTCCACTGTACATTCCTGCCTCCTGTATCAAAGATAAGGTGACCATATGTGCATGGGTTTATCTCTGGGCTTTCTATCCTATTCCATTGATCTATCTTTCTGTTTTTGTGCCAGTACCATACTGTCTTGATTACTGTAGCTTTGTAGTATACTCTGAATTCAGGGAGCCTAATTCCTCCAGCTCCGTTTTTCATTCTCAAGATTGCTTTGGCTATTCAGGGTCTTTTGTGTTTCCATACAAATTGTGAAAATTTTTGTTCTAGTTCTGTGAAAACTGCCAGTGGTAGTTTGATAGGGATTGCATTGAATCTGTAGATTGCTTTGGGTAGTAGAGTCATTTTCACAATGCTGATTCTTCCAATCCAAGAACATGGTATATCTCTCCATCTATTTCTGTCATCTTTAATTTCTTTCATCACTGTCTTATAATTTTCTGCATATAGGTCTTTTGTTCCTTAGATAGGTTTATTCCTAATTATTTTATTCTTTTTGTTGCAACGGTAAATGGGAGTGTTTTCTTGATTTCACTTTCAGATTTTTCATCATTAGTGTATAGGAATGCCAGAGATTTCTGTGCATTAATTTTGTATCCTGCTACTTTACCAAATTCATTGATTAGCGCTAGTAGTTTTCTGGTGGCATCTTTAGGATTCTCTATGTATAGTATCATGTCATCTGCAAACAGTGACAGTATTACTTCTTCTTTTCCAATTTGGATTCCTTTTATTTCCTTTTCTTCTCTGATTGCTGTGGATAAAACTTCCAAAACTATGCTGAATAAGAGTGGTGAGAGTGGGCAACCTTGTCTTGTTTCTGATATTAGTGGAAAAGCTTTCAGTTTTTCACCATTGAGGACGATGTTGGCTGTGGGTTTGTCACATATGGCCTTTATTATGTTGAGGAAAGTTCCCTCTATGCCAACTTTCTGCAGGGTTTTTATCATAAATGGGTGTTGAATTTTGTTGAATGCTTTCTCTGCATCTATTGAGATGATCATATAGTTTTTCTCCTATAGTTTGTAAATATGGTGTATCAAGTTGATTGATTTGCGTATATTGAAGAATCCTTGCATTCCTGGAATAAACCCCACTTCATCATGGTGTATGATCCTTTTAATGTGCTGTTGGATTCTGTTTGCTAGTGTTTTGTTGAGGATTTTTGCATCTATGTTCATCAGTGATATTGGCCTGTAGTTTTCTTTCTTTGTGACATCCTTGTCTGGTTTTGGTATCAGGGTGATGGTGGCCTCGTAGAATGAGTTTGGGAGTGTTCGTCCCTCTGCTGTATTTTGGAAGAGTTTGAGAAGAATAGGTGTTAGCTCTTCTCTAAATGTTTGATATTATTCACCTGTGAAGCAATCTGGTCCAGGGCTTTTGTTTGTTGGAAGGTTTCTAATCACAGTTTCAATTTCAGTACTTGTGATTGGTCTGTTCATATTTGCTATTTCTTCCTGATTCAGTCTTGGCAGGTTGTGCATTTCTAAGAATTTGTCCATTTCTTCCAGGTTGTCCATTTTATTGGCATAAAGTTGCTTGTAGTAATCTCTCATGATCTTTTGTATTTCTGCAGTGTCAGTTGTTACTTCTCCTTTTTCATTTCTAATTCTATTGATTTGAGTCTTCTCCCTTTTTTTCCTGATGAGTCTGGCTAATGGTTTGTCAATTTTATTTTCTCAAAGAACCAGCTTTTAGTTTTATTGATCTTTGCTATTGTTTCCTTCATTTCTTTTTCATTTATTTCTGATCTGATTTTTATGATTTCTTTCCTCTGCTAACTTTAGGGCTTTTTGTTCTTCTTTCTCTAATTGCTTTAGGTGCAAGTTTAGGTTGTTTATTCGAGATGTTTCCTGTTTCTCAAGGTAGGATTTTCTTGCTATAAACTTCCCTCTTAGAAGTGCTTTTGCTGCATTCCATAGATTTTGGGTCATTGTGTCTCCATTGTCATTTGCTTCTAGGTATTTTTTTTAAAATTTCCTCTTTGATCTCTTCAGTGATCACTTCGTTATTAAATAGTGTATTGTTTAGCCTCCATGTGTTTGTATTTTTTACAGATCTTTTCCTGTAATTGATATCTAGTCTCATAGCGTTGTGGTAGGAAAAAATCACTTAATACAATTTCAATTTTGTTAAATTTACCAAGGCTTGATTTGTGACCCAAAATATGATCTATCCTGGAGAATGTTCCATGAGCACTTGAGAAAAATGTGTATTCTGTTGTTTCTGGGTGGAATGTCCTATAAATATCAATTAAGTCCATCTTGATTAATGTATCATTTAAAGCTTGTGTTTCCTTATTTATTTTCATTTTGGATGATCTGTCCATTGGTGAAAGTGGGGTGTTAAAGTCCACTACTATGATTGTGTTACTGTTGATTTCCCCTTTTATGGCTGTTAGTATTTGTCTTATGTATTGAGCTGCTCCTATGTTGGATGCATAAATATTTACAATTGTTATATCTCCTTCTTGGATTGATCCCTTGATCATTATGTAGTGTCCTTCTTTGTCTCTTTTAACAGTCTTTATTTTAAAGTCTATTTTGTCTGATATGAGAATTGCTACTCCAGCTTTCTTTTGGTTTCCATTTGCATGAAATATCTTTTTCCATCCCCTTACTTTCAGTGTATTTGTTTCTCTAGGCCTGAAGTGGGTCTCTTGTAGACAGCAAATATATGGGTCTTATTTGTGTATCCATTCAGCCAATCTGTGTCTTTAAGTGGGAGCATTTACATTAGTCCATTTACATTTAAGGTAATTATCGATATGTATGTTCCTATTCCCATTTTCTTAATTGTTGTGGGTTTGTTATTGTAGGTCTTTTCCTTCTCTTGTGTTTCTTGCCTAGAGAAGTTCCTTTAGCAGTTGTTGTAAAGCTGGTTTGGTGGTGCTGAATTCTCTCAGCTTTTGCTTGTCTGTAAAGGTTTTAATTTCTCCATCAAATCTGAATGAGATCCTTGCTGGGTAGAGTAATCTTGGTTGCAGGTTTTTCTCCTTCATCACTTTAAATATGTCCTGCCAGTCCCTTCTGGCCTGCAGAGTTTCTGCTGAAAGATCAGCTGTTAACCTTATGGGGACTCCCTTGTGTGTTATTTGTTGTTTTTCCCTTGCTGCTTTTAATATGTTTTCTTTGTATTTAATTTTTGACAATTTGATTAATATGAGTCTTGGCATATTTCTCCTTGGATTTATCCTGTATGGGACTCTGTGTGCTTCCTGGACTTGATTAACTATTTCCTTTCCCATATTAGGGAAGTTTTCAATTATAAATTCTTCGAATATTTTCTCAGTCCCTTTCTTTTTCTCTTCTTCTTCTGAAACCCCTATAATTTGAATGTTGGTGCATTTAATGTTGTCCCAGAGGTCTCTGAGACTGTCCTCAGTTCTTTTCATTCTTTTTTCTTTATTCTGCTCTGCAGTAGTTATTTCCACTATTTTATCTTCCAGGTTACTTATCCATTCTTCTGCCTCAGTTATCCTGCTATTGATCCCATCTAGAGTATTTTTAATTTCATTTATTTTGTTCATCATTGTTCGTTTCACCTTTAGTTCTTCTAGGTCCTTGTTAAATGTTTCTTGCATTTTGTCTATTCTATTTCCAAGATTTTGGATCATCTTTACTATCATTATTCTGAATTCTTTTTTAGGTAGACTGCCTATTTCCTCTTCATTTGTTAGGTCTTGTGAGTTTTTATCTTGCTCCTTCATCTGCTGTGTGTTTTTCTGTCTTCTCATTTTGCTTATCTTACTGTGTTTGGGGTCTCCTTTTTGCAGGCTGCACGTTTGTAGTTCCCATTGTTTTTGGTGTCTGTCCCCAGTGGCTAAAGTTGGTTCAGTGGGTTGTGTAGGCTTCCTGGTAGAGGGGACTAGTGCCTGTGTTCTGGTGGATGAGGCTGGATCTTGTTTTTCTGATTGGCAGGTCCACGTCTGGTGGTATGTTTTGGAGTGTCTGTGGACTTATTATGATTTTAGGCAGCCTCTCTGCTAATGGGTGGGGTTGTGTTCCTGTCTTGCTATTTGTTTGGCATAGGATGTCCAGCACTGTAGCTTGCTGGTCGTTGAGTGAAGCTGGGTGCTGGTGTTGAGATGGAGATCTCTGGGAGTTTTTCGCTGTTTGATATTATGTGGAGCTGGGAGGTCTCTTGTGGACTAGTGTCCTGAAGTTGGCTCTCCCACCTCAGAGGCACAGCACTGACTCCTGGCTGCACCACCAAGAGCCTTCCATCCACAAGGCTCAGAATAAAAGGGAGAAAAAGTAGAAAGAAAGAATTAGTAGAAGAAGAAAGAAAGAAAGAGAGAAAGAAAAAGGAGGGAGGGAGGGAGGAAGGAAGGAAGGAAGGAGGAAAGGAAGGAAAAAAAAGAAAGAAGATGAAGTAAAATAAAGTAAGATAAAATATAATAAAGTTATTGAAATAAAAAAAATAATTATTAAGAGAAGAAAAAGAAAAATTAAAAAAACAAACAAAAAAAAAACGGACGGATAGAACCCTAGGACAAATGGTGGAAGCAAAGCTATACAGACAAAATCTCACACAGAAGCATACACATACACACTCACAAAAATAGGAAAAGGAGAAAAGATCATAAATCTTGCTCTCAAAGGCCAACTCCTCAATTTGGGATGATTTTTTGTCTATTCATGTATTCCACAGATGCAGGGTACATCAAATTGATTGTGCAGCTTTAATCCGCTGCTTCTGAGGCTGCTGGGAGAGATTTCCCTTTCTCTTCTTTGTTCTCACAGCTCACAGGTGCTCAGTTTTGGATTTGGCCCAGCCTCTGCATGTAGGTCGCCGGAGGGCGTCGGTTCTTCACTCAGACAGGACGGGGTTAAAGGAGCCGCTGACTCGGGAGCTCTGGCTCACTCAGACCGCGGGGAGGGAGGGCGGGGCGGGCCTGCGTCGGCAGAGGCCGGCGTGACGTTGCACCAGCCTGAGGCGCGCCGTGCGTTCTTCCGGGGAAGTTGTCCCTGGATCCCGGGACCCTGGCAGTGGCGGGCTGCACAGGCTCCCCGGAAGCGGGGTGTGGATAGTGACCTGTGCTGGCACACAGGCTTCTTGGTGGCGGCAGCAGCAGCCTTAGCGTCTCATGCCTGTTTCTCGGGTCTGCGCTTTTAGCCGCAGCTCGCGCCCGTCTCTGGAGCGCCTTTAAGCAGCGCTCTTAATCCCCTCTCCTCGCGCACCAGGAAACAAAGAGGGAAGATAAAGCCTCCTGCCTCTTCGGCAGGTCCAGACTTTTCCCCGGACTCCGTCCCGGCTAGCCGTGGCGCACTAACCTCTTGCAGGCTGTGCTCACGCCGCCAACCCCAGTCCTCTCCAGGCGCTCCGACCGAAGCCCAAGCCTCAACTCCCAGCCCCGCCCGCCACGAAGGGTGAGCAGCGAAGCCTGTCGGGCTGGTGAGTGCCGGTCGGCCCGATCCTCTGTGCGGGAATCTCTCCGCTTTGCCCTCTGCACCCCTCTTGCTGCACTCTCCTCGGTGGCCCCGAAGCCTCCCCACTCCGCCACTCGCAGTCTCTGCCCGCCAAGGGGCTTCCTACTGTGTGGAAAACTTCCCTCCTTCACAGCTCCCTCCCACTGGTGCAGGGCCCGCCCCTATCCTTTTGTCTCTGTTTATTCTTTTCTCTTTTGCCCTACACAGGTACGTGTGTGAGGGCGGGGGGTTCTTGCCTTTTGGGAGGTCTGAGGTCTTCTGTCAGCGTTCAGTAGGTGTTCTGTAGGAGTTGTTCCACGTGTATTTCTGGTGTATCTGTGGGGAGGAAGGTGATCTCCGCGTCTTACTCTTCCGCCATCTTCCCGGAAGCCTCCGTGTTATTTATTAAGCGCTGTCCTAACTGCTAATTCTCTGGCTTTTACAAGTGAGGAAACTGAGGCAAATAAAGGTGAGGGAATAAGTTGAGTCTGGATTTTGACCCAGGTACTCTGACATCATGTGCTGGACACTGAATTGCAGTGCTATGTGCAATTCAGATTGATCTGCCGTGTGTATGTAATTTTATAAAGCACTGCTTTGTTTGCATGTCTGTCTCCTCCTACTGGCCCTCATGGTCATTGAGGTTAGGTATCCATCTTAATTTTTTTTTTCTTTCAAGAGCAAAGTCTTCCAGAGCAGTATTCATAATTTCTGTGTCTTTTGTGGCTACCCAGATTTCATATTTCTGCACACAGTGAGTACTGTATAAAGGTGTACGCTGAAATTAATTATATATTTTTCTCCTCAAAATCATAATAGTGGGTAGTTGTATTAGGCAACTATTGTTACATTAATAAACTGTCCCAAAGTTCAGTAATTTAAAATAGCAACCAGTTATTCGCTCTTACTTGGCGTGTGGGTAGGCATAGAATTGGCTTTCTAGGCTGGGGTGGGCCCCAGGGTAGGGGTTGAGTCCAAATATGGTTTTGTATCTCTTGTTTTCCTTGACTCAGCATGTTTAACTGGGTGGGTGGTTTTCACAAAGATGGCAGAGGTGCAAGAGGACAAGCCCAAACATGTTAGCACATTACACATCTTGTTGGTCAAAGGAAGTTACATGACTGAGCCCACTGTCAAATTGGAATTGTATAATCAACCTCCAGTGTGAAGAACTGCAAAGTTCCATGGAAAAGGGTATGAGTTCTGGCAACAGCAAATAATGGAGTCAATAATTCAGTCTACCACATTCGTAGTGACCGAGGAAGTGATAGAGAAAAACATTTAGAAACACCAACAGCAAAATTCTGATTAAGCCCTTAAAGTAATGTAGTAGAAGTTTGAAGCAAAATTCAAGCCAATTTTTATTTAATCACAGCTTTCTTCCACCCTTCCAACAAATGGTGGATAATGAGTATTACAGTCATTTCTAGAGTAATCAACTGTGGTATCCCAAACAGAAGATTATAACTTCAGCAGGAAATTGAGTAGCAGGACAGTTGAAGGCTTAAAAACAACAACAAAAAAATCTCATTTAGCCTCAAGTAATGCTTTGCAATGAAGAGAGAAGGCAGGGGCAGGGAAATTAAGAATTAGCAACATGAACAGAATTATGTCTCAGCAGACAACTGGACTTGTCATTAGAGTCTTGCCAGAGAGAATGTGAATATCAGGAAATGACACATAAAAGGAGTGTGACTGGCCCTGTCCAGTAAACACTAAAAGATATATATAATAAAATGGGAAGGTAGTAAATCTAAGAAATTAAAACAGTCAAAGATTTCCCTTTGCATCAAACCAAGAGCATTACATTTTGCATGCTTCTCTTAGAAGCTTAAGCCTATGATGTGAGAGATGCAGAATAGTATAGGAGTAATGACACCAGCCTTTCAGTTTGGGGGCTGTTCAGAAATCAGATATTAACTATTCACCTCCAGGAGCTGTACTCCCTTGCAGGTACACAGTAGGGTATGCCTCACCTCTCTTGAGACTGCTAGAGAGCATCTGGCTGTGGCATCAACGGCTATGTCCAAGTGAGGATCTGAGAGGAAAGCCAAGATGTAAACTTGCACATAAACAGAGCCCTGCATATTCTACTTAAAGATAAAAATAATAAGGGGTGTCTCATGAAGTAGCAATTCTTTTGCAATTTGCTGAACGTTTATCTGTAACTTTTCTGTGTTTTTCAAGCAATTTTCTTTATTTTTCCCTCATATGAAATGATACAGAGCTGTAATTTCTCACCCCTTGGTTCAAATTGTGGTGTCATTTTCTAGTGACTCACACATTAACTGTTTTATATCTGTATAGATGTGCATATATATATGCATACACATAGGGCAAAAGTATCTTGCCCATTGACAAGATATTCTTTATACAAAGTTTAACAGAAGAGACAATAGGTATGATCTTAAAATACATTTTGAAAGCATAAATATAAAAACCAGGTACAACTGTCCCACAAGAGAAAATGTTCCACAGTTCCCCACCATTACCTCACCAAAGGTAAAGTTACTCTAAATTAGAAATTAAATTTATCAAAGTGTGATGAATGTGAATAAGTCTCCCATCATTATTCCTACTTCTCAGGCCAAGAATACATTAGATATGCTCTTACATTTCTAGTAGAAAGGCAGATGCATATTTAAGTACTAGAAACCATAGGATCATAATTTAAAAAATAAACGGTGGTGTTTGTTCCTGAAAAATCTGATTATGATTGTAGAAACCCATGGCACAGTGATACTGGGAGGTACAGAGAATCCTCTTACCTGACTGCTTTTCCAATGTTACATAGACATATTTCACACATTTCCAGTCTCTTCTCTTCATATACATAAACCATGGAAATTTCAACAAATGGGTATATACCTAGATAGTGTAGACTGACCATGAGCTAGTAAGCTCAATTAGAGATTAATACCTCCTGCCCAAATCATGTTGGAGGGGAACTTTGGCCTTGACCTAATGAAATGCATACTGCCTTTCATATTTTACTTTCTTCCTTCACCTACTCATTCATTCAAATTTGTGCTTATTTAGTAAATAGCTTGCAGGCCAGATATTCTGATAAATGTTGGGGATTAGAAGATGAATGAGGCAAGGGCACTACTGTTGAGACACTCATAGTCTAAAGTGGAAGATAGCTATAAAAATAGTTATAAGATGATGAGAAAAATACCACAACAGAGCCATGGGCCAAGTACTGTGAAAATAAGTGGAAAGCAATCATTTTTGCCTGTAGTCATCCAGAAAGGCTCCACAGAAGAAGGTGGCACTTGTGCTAGATCTTGAAGGATGAGCAGAAATATGCCAAAGACAGAAATGGAAGATATGCCAGGAAAAAAGAGTCTTTGCAAATTCATTGAGGTGCTGCCCCAAATTGCCTGCTGATGGGTGAGCTGTAGCCCAGATATGATTTAAAACACTGTCCTGGGTACTTAATTGTTTTTTAATAGAAACTTTCTCCTCTCCTTTGTGCCCAAAATAAAGCTATGAAATAAGTCAAGCAGCATAGAACAGAACCTGAACTGGATTTTTTTTTTTTTTTTGATCTCATGCAAATAACAAACATTTCTCTTTTTAAAAAAAATATTGTCGTTTTTCTCTTGGTTTAAGTCAGTGTGTAATCATGTAAAAAATTGTTATAATTGATACAGGTAATGACATTCTGAAGCACATATGAGTAGACAACATTTTCAAATTTGCCAATTTGGCTTTGAATTGAATCCTATATTATTGTGTAACTTTTGGGGAAGGAGAGTAGAAAGGGGAACATTCCTTTTTGTTATTAAACAAGGCATTTATTTTATTGGAAATAGTGTCAGTGGGTGCTTCCAGAGCATGAGTTCTCATTTATAGTGAGAGATCCTTTAAAAATTTTCCATATTCCCTATTTGTCATATTCTGTTATGTATCCATTAAAAATAATAGAAATAGAGGGTTATAGCCATAATTTTTGTCTATGATCTTGGCCAGTTCCCTGAAGCAGAATGAGTCATCTGTGTGCATTTTTGAAGGGCAGAAAGAAATGAACCTAGACTTGATTGTACCCTTTTTGCAGGTTAAACTTGCCTTCTTGCTCAAACATTACCCTCTTAACTAGATTAGGAATAAGTACCTCTTCCTCTTTTTTTAATCTTATCTTCCTATACCCCATCTATTGCATTTATTCAATATTTTTATCTTTCCCTGTCATATTAATACATAAGTTTTTGCCTGCCTGAACTGTGAGACCTCTTTTTTAATCAGACTTCCAATCCCAGTCTTCCTTGGCCAACTCTGTCCCTTTGACACTTGGGACCAAGCAGGTCAATTCAAGAGCATTGCAACTTTAACTCTCTGCCACTTCTTCTGAGTCATAATTGGATACCTTAATTGGCAGCCATATGTATGATTCCACTAATTACCAGCTGTATGACCTTGATCAAGACCATCATGGCAGGAATCCATCATAGAAGCCTACCATTTATACCTTGCCATTTACTTGATTGCTTCCTACTCTAACCCTTATCTTCCTTACCTTCACTCCCAGAGATATTGCTTTTCTCATGTGGACCTCTAAATCACAGCATAGTTAATTCCAACAGCCTTCTAACCAAATTTAGCCCTCCAGCCTCAAATCTCTCTCTGTCTTTTCCCCTCTCTTCCTCCTACCCACCATTTTTGCTATTTTATTTTTGTGAAATACAGTGTTAAACTATAGTGTATTGAATTAGGTGATTACACACAAATTCGGGGGGGGGGGTTTCTTCAATTTTTTTTTTTTTTTCTAAAAGGGCATTGTTTCAAGTTTGCTAGAGTTCCTACTACTCACTTCTGTCTCCCAGTACCTAGTTGCCATTTATCAACTCACTTATGCTATGATTTTCTTTTATGCCTGTCTACCTTCTTTTACTGATATGTTGCCTGCTTGATCTCAGCAGAGATTTGTGTTTATGACCCCTGGCATAGATTTATTTATAGCCACAAGCAAGATAGGATTCATTTTTAGAAAACCGAGGCCAAATAGTTAAGTAATTTTTCCAAGGTCATTTACCTAATGCCCAGTGTTTAAAAACAAAACAAAACAAAAAACCACACACACTTATTATCTCATGGTTTTAGTGGATCAGAAATTTGAGCACAATTTAGCTGGGTCCTCTACTTCAGTGTCTCTCACGAGGCCGTAGTCAGGTGTCCGCCAGTGCTGGAGTCTTATCTGAAGGCTTGACTGGGAAAGGATCTACTTCCAAGCTTACAAGGTTGTTGGCAAGATTTAGTACCTTGTGGGCTGTTGGACTGAGGGTGTCTTCCTCTCTGGCTATCCACCGGAAGCCACATTCTTTCCATATGGGCCTTTTCACAGGGCAGTTCACAGTATGACAACTTGTTTCATCAGACAGTAAGGGAAAGTTGTTCAAGCCAGACATTCAGGCCTCAATTTCATCTTCTTTTCCCCCCACATTCAGTCATTATATCCTACTATTTTTTTTTTTTTAGAGTTTTTAAATTGAAGTATAATTAACTTACTATATTACGTTAGTTTCAGGTGCATAACATAGTGATCCAGTATTTTTCTACATTACAAAATGATCACCATGATAAGTTTAGTTACCATCTGTCACCATACAAAAGTATTAAAATATTATTGACTGTATCCCCTATGCTGTACATTACATCCCTGGCACTTATTTAAAACTAAACGATTGTACCTCTTAATCTCCCTCACCTATTTCACTCATGCCCCCACATCTGCCCCTCAACTACCAGTTTGTTCTCTGTATCAATGAGTCTCTTTCTCTTTTGTTACATTTGTTTGTTTGTTTTGTTTTTAGATTCCAGATACTAGTGAAATCATACGGGATTTGTCTTTCTCCATCTGATTTATTTCATTTAGCATAATACCCTCTAGGTCCGTCTACATTGTTGCAAATGGAAAAACAGCAATCTTTATTTTATGGCTGAGTAACATACCAGTGTGTGTATGTGTGTGTGTCTGTGTCTGTGTATATGCATATATATCACAACTTCTGCATCTTTATATCTCTCAGTGAACCCTTAGGTTGCTTCTATATCTTGGCTATGGTAAATAATGCTATAATGAACACAAGGTTGCATATATCTTTTTCAAATTAGTGTTTTTGTTTTCTTTGGAAGAATGCCCAGAAGTGGAATTGCTGGATTGTATGGTAGGTCTACTTTTAATTTGAAGGGGAACCTCCATTGCGTATTTTATAGTGACTCTATCAACTTATATTCCTACCAACGGTTCACAAGTATTTCCTTATCACCACATTCTCGCCAACACTTGTTAATTGTTGTCTTTTTGATAACAGCCTTTCTGGCTGATGTGAAGTGGTATCTCACTTATCTCACTGTGATTTTGGTTTGCAGTTCCTTGATGATTAGTGATGTTGAGCCTCTTTGTATGTGTCTCTTGGGCATCTCTATGCCTTCTTCGGAAAAATGTCTTTTCAGATCATCTGTCCATTTTTTTAATCAAGTTGTTTTTTTTTTGATGCTGAGTTGTTTAGTATTTTGTATATTTTGGATGTTAACCTCTTATCAGATATATCATTTTCCAAGTCTCCTTCAATTCATAAGCTGTCTTTTCATTTTGTTGATAGTTTCCTTCATTGTCCAAAAGCTTTCACTTTGATGTAATACCATCCATTTATTTTTGTTTTTGTTTCCCTTGCCTTAGGAGACAGATCCAAAAAAAATATTGCTAAGACCAATGTCAAAGTTGCATACTGTCCATGTTTTCTTCTTGGAGTTTTATGGTTTCAGGTCTTACATTTACTAAAAATAACAAGGAAGATTTTTTTTTTTTTTTTTTTTTTTCTGTACAAAGGCCTCTCACTGTTGTGGCCTCTCCCGTTGCGGAGCACAGGCTCTGGACGCGCAGGCTCAGCGGCCATGGCTCACGGGCCCAGCCACTCCGCGGCATGTGGGATCTTCCCGGACCGGGACACGAACCCGTGTCCCTTCCATCGGCAGGCGGACTCTCAACCACTGCGCGCCACCAGGGAAGCCCACAAACTTTTTTTGTTTTTGCATCTATTGGGATGATCATATGATTTTGTATTCTTCAGTTTGTTAATGTGGTGTATCACATTCATTGATTTGTAGACATTGAACCATCCTTGCTTCCCTGGAATAAATTTTACTTGCTCATGGTGTAAGATCCTTTTACTGTACTGTTGAATTTGGTTTGCTAATATTTTGTTGAGGATTTTGCATCTATATTCATAAGTGATATCGGCCTATAATTTCCTTTTTTTTGGTGGTGTCATTATCTGGTTTTGGTATCAGGGTGATGCTAGCCTTGTATAATAAGTTTGCTAGCATTCCCTTTTCTTCAATTTTTTAGAATATTTTGAGAAGGATAGGTGTTAACACTTCTTCAAACGTTTGGTAGAATTCACCTGTGAAGTCATCTGGACCTGGACTTTTGTTTGTTGAAAATTTTTTGATTACTGATTCAATTTCATTACTGGTATTAAGTCTATTCATATTTTTTATTTCTTCCTTTTTCATTCTTAGGAGACTGCATGTTTCAAGGATTTTATCCATTTCTTCTAGGTCATCCATTTTAATGGTGTATAATTGTTCATAGTAATCTCTTATGATCCTTGGTATTTCTGTGATGTAAGTTGTAATTTCTTCTCTTTCCCTTTGGATTTTATTTGTTTGGGTCCTCTCTCTTTTGTTCTTAATGAGTCTGGCTAATACTTTATTAATTTTGTTTATCTCTTCAAAGAACCAGCTCTTAGTTTCATTGCTTCTTTTTACTGTTTTTTTTTTTTTTTCCTCTATTTTGTTTATTTTTGCTCTGATCTTTATTATTTCTATCCTTCTACTAGCTTTGGGTTTTGATCGTTCTTTTTTCTAGTAGTTCCTTTAAGTATAAGCTTAGGTTGTTTATTTAAGATTTTTCTTGTTTCCTGATGTAGGCTTGTATCACTATAATCTTACCTCTTAGAACTGCTTTTGCTGTGCCCCATAGCTTTTGGATTGTTGTGTTTCCATTTTCATTTGTCTCCAGGTATGTTTTTATTTCCTCTTTGATTTCTCCAGTGACCCATTAGTTGTTTAAAAGAATAATGCTTAGCCTCCACATGTTTGTGTTTTTTTGCATTTTTTTTCCTTGTGATTGATTTCTAGTCTCATACTATAGTGTTTGGAAAAGATGCTTGGTATGATTTTAATCTTCTGAAATTTATTGTGACTTCTTTTGTGTGCTAGCGTGTAATCTATCCTGGGGAATGTTTCATGTGCTCTCAAAAAAAGAATGTGTATTCTCTTACTTTTGGATGAAATATTCAGTATGTGTGTGTGTGTATATATATATATATATATATATATATATATATATATATAAAGTTAATTTGCTCTAACATGTCATTTAAGGCCAGTGTTTCCTTATTGATTTTCTCTGTGGATGATCTGTCTATTGATATAAATAGAGTAATGAAGTCCCTTACTATTACTGTATTGTTGTCTATTTCTCCCTTTATGTTAATATTCGCTTTATGTATTGACATGTTGCTATATTGGGGGGTGTGTGTGTGTGTGTGTGTGTGTGTGTGTATTTACAGGTGTTATATCTTCTTGTTGGATTGATCCCTTTATCATTAAGTAATATTCTTCTTTTTTTGGTTACAGTCTTTACTTTAAAGTTTATTTTCTACCCCAGATTTCTTTTTGTTTCCATTTGTATGGACTACCTTTCCATCCCTTTATTTTCAGACTGCATGTGTCCTTAGTTCTAAAGTGAGTTTCTTGTAGGCAGTATATAGATGGGTCTTGTTTTTTATTAGATGACTCTGTCTTTTGATTGGAGTGTTTAGTACATTTACATTCAAAGTTATTATTGATAAGTATATGCTTATTGCCATTTTGTTAATTGTGGTCTGGGTTTTTTTGTAGTTTTTTTAGTTTCTTCCTCTTTTGCTCTCTTCCTTTGTGATTTGATTACTATCTTTACTGTTATGTTCGGATTCCTTTCTCTTTTTGTGTGTGTCTCTCTTATAGGTTTTTGGTTTGCGGTTACCATGAGGATCATATATAACATTTTGTGTGTGTGTGTGTGTGTGTGTGTGTGTGTGTGTGTGTGTCAGGGTATGCCCTTTGTGGGCTTCACGGGCCCTTCTTTTGTGGCAGGGCCAACTGCTGTGGGCGCATTGTTAGGCAAGGCTGGCCGCAGGCCCAGTTGGCTGAGAGGCCCTGCCTGGTGTGATGGCTGCCAGCCTGCTGGTGGGCAGAGCTGGGTCCCAGAGCATCTGGCTATGGAGCCCAGAGGATACTGGGCTGGTGTTGTCCCTCTGGTGGGCAGGTAAACCCCTGACACTAATAGGCTAGAGGGAGGACTTCAGAATGGTGTTTGCCAGCACCAGTGTCCTCGTGGTAGAATGAGCTCCACTTCCCAAAATGGCTGCTGCCAGTGCATTGAACCCCAGGTGGTATCACGTGTGCCTCATACCTCTCTGAGAGACTCTCCAAGATCAGCAGGCAGGTCTGACCTAGGCTCCTTTCAAATCAGTGCCTCTGCTCTGAGACTTGGAGCATGTGAGATTTTTGTGTGCACCTTTTAAGAACAGAGCCTCTGTTTCCTACAGCCCTCTAGCTCTCCTGTATACAAGCCCTGCTGACCTTCAAAGCCAGATGTTCTGGGTGCTTATCTTCCTGGTGCAGGAACCCTAGACAGGGGAGCCTAATGTGGGGCTTGGACCCTTTACTCCTTGGGGAGAACCTTTGCAGTTGTGGTTATCCTCCTGTTTGTGGGTCATATACCCAGGGGTGTGGGCCTTGACTATGTCATGTCTCTGCCCCTCCTACCAATCTTGTTGTACTCCCTTCTTTATATCTTTAAGCCGTGGAAAGTCTTTTTTACTAGCCTTCAGGTTATTTTTGTAGATAGTTGCTCTGTAAATAGTTGCAATTTTGGTATGCCCATGGGAAGAGGTGAATTTAAGGTCTTCCTAGTCTGCTGTCTTAGCCACACTCTCCAACACGGAGTATTTTAGTTCAATCCAATATCTTTTTCTTCCACCAGTGTTCCTCAAACTTCAGCGTGCTTCAGAATCACCTGAAGGTCTTGGTAAACAGATTTTAGTCCCCATCCCAAGTTTCTCATTTAAAAGGTCTGGTTTGGGGCCAACACATTTGTATTTCTAAGTTTCCATCTGATGCTGGTTGTGGGACCACACTTTACGAACTATTATTTTTCCCATCATGCTTTTCAGATTTATCTTCCGCACATCCTTTCAGCTTACCTTTAAAATGAAATTAAGAGTATCTATTCTATCTTCCTCTCAAGGTTGCCATGGGTTTCAAGTAACTGTAAACTGCTAAAACGCTACAAAACTAGTATAAAGCTTGTCTCTTTCACTAGAGTACAAGTTCCATGAAAGGTGGAGCATGTCTTGTTCATTTTGCTATTTCTTGTTCCTGATAAGTAGTACTTTATAATTTTTGTTGAATAAATAAATGAATAAACAGTAAAATCCAGTGATTGGTTAAAATTAACTTAAAGAGAGAAAAGATAGAAGTCGAGACCAATCAGTGGCTATTTAAATTCAAGAAAATAGTTCCTAAGGAATGTGTATGCCTCTCTGATTTATTTGGTAGCTTAGTTATGCTAGTGTTAAGAATGCAAAAAGAAGCAGTGTATCATTCAGTGATGGCGCTTGTTGTAATAGTTTCTCCTCTGGGTAAGAATAGTTTCTGCATAAACATCCAAATGATTGTAATCACTATCCAGAGAGCGAATCCTCTGCCCTGGCAGTTGGAAAATGACTCTCTACGCTGACAGCCCCACAGGATGGAAATGCAATAGCTTTGCTACTACTGTGTAATGTTGTTAAGCTTAATTGACTGCACCCATAAATAGTGGGAGAATGTGAGAGTGTGTAATCCATTCTACTCTTAAATTATTATGTGGGGCCAACTTGCCGGCATCTCAGGGACTCTCTGTAGTATAAACCATTTGTTGTTTGGATTTTAGGTTTTCCTTGTCCATACCAACCCCAACTCAGTTTCATTCATTTGCAGTCCACCTCTTCTTAAGCCTTGTGTTGTTACGATTTCACACATACTTCCCTTTTCTTAAAAAAAAAAATGTTGTCTATATGGGCTGTTACACCTTATTGCCATAATTACCTTCCTACTCCTGTCTTATTTCTGTACCCATGACGTCAAAACGGTTTTGTTAAGGGTATCAATGATTTCCACCTTGGAAATCCAAAGGACACTTCTTTTTGTTTAATTTATCTTATTGAAGTATAGTTGATTTACAATGTTGTGTTAATTTCTGCTGTACAGCAAAGCGATTCAATTATACATATATATATATACACACATTCTTTTTCATATTCTTTTCCATTATTATTTATCACAGGATATTGACTATAGATCCCTTTGCTGTACAGTAGGACCTTGCAAATAATACTTCTTAGGCCTCATCTTACTTAACATCTCACCACATTCGACATAGTCAGCCATGCCTCCTTCTTGAAGGCACTCTTCTCTTAGCTTTCATCCAACTATTCTCTTAGCTTTCTTCCTTCCTCTCTGACCACTACTTCTCAGCCTCCTTCATGAGGCACTCTCTATGGCACATTCCTAAATATCAAAGTTCTTCTCTCTCTACAAACTTTCCCTAAGTGATTCCATACCCATGACATAATGTCATCCAAATGCTAATATTTACCATCTCCCATCACTTATCCATGCCTCTCCCCTGAGAGATAGGTTTATGGCTCCAATGCCTTCTGAACAGCTCTACTTGAATTTCTTTCAGGTTCCTCAAACTTAAAATGTCCAAAATTTTGGGCTTCCCTGGTAGCGCAGTGGTTGAGAGTCCGCCTGCCGGTGCGGGGGACACGGGTTTGTGCCCTGGTCCGGGAAGATCCCACATGCGGCAGAGCGGCTGGGACCATGAGCCATGACCACTGGACCTGTGTGTCTGGAACCTGTGCTCCGCAACGGGAGAGGCCACAACAGTAAGAGGCCCGCGTACCTCAAAACAAAACAAAACAAAAGTCCAAAATTTTACTCTTGAATTCTCACTTCCTCGCTTCACCAACACTTGACATTTTCTCACTCCCCTGCTCTATCTAACTCACACATTTGTGACAACATCTATCTCCAGCCTATCAGTTCATTCCTAGCTACATTATTCACTTTTTGGTCTGATTCATCATCATTTCTGTCTCTGGACCTTTACCAATGGCTAGTTATCAGCCTGAAATACTGTTCTCCCCACTCTTCATCCAGATAATTCCTATTCATCTGCAAATCTTAATTTCAGTATTCTTTCTTTGGAGACCTTCCCAGACCCCTCAATCCCACTGGTCACTGCATTTATCCAGTTCTTTGTAGCACTTAACATAATTTGTAATTCTACATTTATATGAATGTTATTATATATCTCCTTTACTTCATTTGCCTCTCCCTCTCTCTCATTTTCTTTTTTAAATTTGGCTTTATAAACCTAGACAATTTGGAAGAGAGGTATCTCCTGGATTACCAAGACAATTCTGTCTTAAAATATCTAGAACTAACTATATTGATTCACTCATCCATTTATTCATTTAATTCTTGAGCTCCTACTGTGTATTATGTACTTTTATAGCCTGAATCTTGGATCTGTCACTCACTTGCTGAGTTATCATGACATATTAATTATTCATTCATCAGTTTCCTTATCTCTTAAAATGGGTGAAAATAGTAACTATGTTATAGAGGTATTTTGAGAAGTAAATGAGTTATTACATGTAAAAGTGACTAGCACATAATGAATTCCATGTAAGTATTGCTAGCTTTATTTTTAATATTGTCACTACTTTTTTAGTCATTGAGTTATATAATGTTGAACAAAATAAAGTTTATACGTTTCACATAGTTTATATTTTAGTGTAGGGCAAACTGTGACCCTTTGACCATTTTTGTAAATAAAGTTTTATTGGGATACAGCTAGCTTATTTCTTTATATTTTGTCTAAAGCTGCTTCATGCTGCAACAGTGACTTTGAATTGTTGCTACAGAGATTGCATGCCCCACAAAGCAGAAAATGTGTACCATTTTTCTCTTTATAGGAGAAGTTTGCTGACCTCTGTTCTAATGCAGATAAGCACACTTTCTTTAGTAGATAACCTATATAGTGAAAAATCCACTGGAGTCAGGAAGACCTGGATTAATATTCTAATTTTTGCATTCTACCACTGTCTTATTGCATGGTTTTAGCATGCTAGTTATCTCCCTAAGCATCAGTTTCCTTGGTTGCAAAAAAGAGCTCAGTGTCTCTTCTGATGTGTTAGATAATAAAATGTATACACAGTACCTGGAAATCTTGGTACTCAATAAAAATTTTCCTCTTTCCTTTTGGAGAATAAAGCATTTATTTAATATTGATATTATAAGTATTAACATTTATTACAACTTTACAACTACATGAAAACATTCTAGATCAGAAGTTGAAAAAAATCATGGTCTATAATAAAGTAAGTTTCAGTAGGAGAAAAATAGATTTTAATTGCAGTGAATGCAAAGGAAAGATGTGTTAAATTCTGCTTTCCATTCTAGTGCTATTAAGATGTTATCATCTTAGTCTTGGTTTAAATTTGTCATAATTAAGTTATAGGTTTAAATCCTTTATATGCTAATGATTATTCACTTCTAATAAGGTTTCCAAGGTGCTTCTAGTGCAAAAACCAACTGAAATTATTGTGTAAACTGAATTAACTAGAAAGGAGAACAATCTGGCTCTCTATGAGGGAAATAATTTGTTTTTTTTCCAAAGGTGCCTCCTTAATAATAGCTTAAAACAATAAATCTATGAAGATTTGATTTTTTCACAGTAGTTAACCCCTCAGTAACGTTGCTTACAAAATTCCAATTTAAAAAATGACCTTTGATAGATGCCATATAAAATTAAATTTTAATGAGGGATAATAAATGGTGATACTTTTCACAGGAGGAATCACAGTGCTTGCCTGGAGCCTTTACTGCATGTCATCCACATCAGCCCTCTATTACTGTGGCTTCCCTTTCATTATTTTCAAGGAACAATGATGGGACAGCACACTTTGAAGAAGCAAAACCAGCTTTAGTATTATGCTTACCAAAGGTGATCTTCATCACTAGCTAATTAGACAGATGGCCCTCCCGTGCTTTAGTGATGGTTCTTTTGTAGAAAGCTGCTCTATTCCTCCACAATGATAGTTTAAGGTATTTAAGCATTCCTTTGATTGTGTGGCCTGATTGAAAAATAAATCTTCATGATTGGGCTCAAAAAAAAAGTGTTTCACTAGATGGGAATTTTACTCTTCTGTAGCAAAGACAGAAAAGTCTTTACAGTGGTCAGCTTTCAGGTGGAAGACACATTTGGCAACCACTCAACCTGAGTCTAGGAAGAGCAAAGCAGAAGGACGATGGGTAAAAGAATCACATTATATGCTGATACCTGCAAATGGCTGTTTGGCTTCCTTAATAAAATAAGAATGCTCACCAATGCTTCTTAGGCCAATATAAGCAGTCTGTTATTAACCCTCTGGGCCACTCAAGTTCATTGGCCCATTCACTAAACGAGAACAATTTATCATAAATGTGCAATAATCATGGCAAACATACTTATTAATTTATTGTTTCTAGTTTAAATTTCAAAAAAAATGTGACGCTTTCTGCTTTTATATGATGCCACTCTCTCTACCCTTTTTGCCCTGAGGATCCTATTAGCAGAGAGCTGAGCAATTCGGTTTCATCGGAAATAAATTATGCCTCCATTCTTAAAATATAAGTACTGAAGGACTGTAAAGATTAGAAATTCGTGTGAAGCCCCCATCACTGGAAGTTTTTTTTTTTTTTTCCTTGATGTATAGCACTACTGGTGTTAATGTAAAACAACACATCTTTCTAAAAGTTCAGAGCCAAGCCGCCTTAAAAGATCCCTGACCAAGATTACGGGGGATGTACAAAATGAAACATATTACCATGGAGGGCGGGGATGTTTGGTTCCTCAGAAGCTGTTTCCAAGACAGGCTGCTTGTGTATTACAGAGTGGGGAGGGGACTCAGCTAGTCACCCTCTGTTTCAAGATGGTTAGAAAACTGCAGTTCCCAAGAAGCATGAGGTGAATTCTCACTTTTCTCACCAAGGATCTGGGGATGAAATGACACCTTTAATTATGAAGGACTTTTGGTACCACTCTGGTACCAAAGCTGCCATAAATGAAACCCCTAATTGCCTCAGAATCAAGTATTTCATGTAAATGCATTTTAATCTTAGGTACAGTTGTTGGTCCAGCTTTCATTATTTTCCCCTGTCAGCATATGATGGAAGGAAGTGGTTGTGCAAACTTCTTATTTTACTGCTATTTTATTGTCAGTTTTGCCCAATGGCTAAGGAGCTAATGTGTGTTTTCTAGCCATAACTTGTTATTTTACTAGCCGCAGGGCCCCATGGCGATGCTCAACTTTGACTTCCATAAAATTGCAGTTAGAAAAAGAGGTGACTCTCATGTTTTAACAAACCTTGATCTTTACTTATTTCTCATAATTATATCAAATTGCACTAGGTATCAAACCATTTTTGTCTGATTATTATTTTAAAAAATATTTCAGATGACTAGAATTCATTTATCAGCTACACATGCTTACATTCTTAAAATTAACTCTGTATGATCTGAATATTTACTCAGCTATTTCTCCTCTGCCCTCTCCTCTTACATTCATTTTGAAAGATAAAAAATATACGCTCATGTTGTGAAATTCCCAGTATTCCACTTTTCTTCGAACGTATTGAATTTGGCTGCTTGATTGTTTCTTCTAAATTAATGTAGACACATCTGGAGATGCAACAATTAAAGAAATAAGCAATAATTAAAGAAATATGAGTAAATGGGAGAGAGGAGTTGACCTAAGTAAATAAGAGAAAAGGGAAAATTTGTTCATGTATTCTCTTTCCAATGTAGTCAAAGATTTTTTTTTTTAATTCCAAAATGAAATATAGATCAAAAGCTGTATTTAACTAAAACTCTAAAGACAAATAGGTTCTGAAAAAAAAGGGAGCAGTCTAGGTTTGTTGAACAGATATGTACTGACCTATTTGGTCTATAACAGGGAAAGTGGATGGTAGTAATAGCAAACATTAAAACAATTTTCAGAGGAAATTTCTGAAAGTGATGTATATACTTATGGCATAGATTGTGATGATGGTTTCATGAGTGCATACTTATTTCTAAATTCATTAAGTTGCATACATACATTAAATATGTACAGCTTTTTGTGTGTCAATCATACGTCAATAAAATGGTTTTAAAAGAACCAATTTCAGCAACTTGTCAGAGATTTAAAAAAAAAAAGCAGAGCTGCCAAGCAGCAGTTAATTTTTGAAGAATTATATTCTGGATTAAATTATATCACTGGTAGGTACACTAACAATAAGTGCTTCTTGCTTTTTCTTTCTTTAGAAATGAAGAGTGAATGAAGGCAGGAATTACTGGAAGGGAGGTCAGGGTAAGTCATATCATATTTATTTCTTACTTTTGAAGTGTGCAGAATACATTGTATAAAACTTGTTCAGGAACTCTCCATGGCTCACGTCTCAGATAAATTAGACAAATTGAGTCTTTCAGGGGGAAATAAAATGCTTGGTATAGCTGTGCTACACAGAAATATACCACTTGTCCCTGACATTTTAAGACCCATGTTCTCTGTATGCAAACCACCTTGCTGTTCCGTATTGTTAGGTGGATCACTGTCAAAGTGGCAAAAGAAACTCTGGATGAATTCCTGTTTTAGAATTGTGAGTCTCGTTATTCTGTGTATTTTTTCCCCCTTTTAATTTGGTATGGCAAAGGTAGTGCTTAAATTCTCAGGGCAGTATCTAACTAGGCATCTCAGTGTGACTCATATTCGAGTTCAGATGCAAATGGTCACAGACTAGAGTTGATTACAATGTAATTGTGTTTTTGTATTTTAGCATCATTTAGTTTTTGCTTTTCTTTGAAATTTAAATGCATTTGCCTTTATGAAATGATAAAACATTTGCTACATTATAACCAATCGTGTAAAATCAAAATCCATAGTATTCTTACAGATGACTTGTGCAGTATACTTTACCTCAGTGTGTGTAATAGGTAGACATTCAGAATTATCTTCAAATAGAGAGAATTCAGGCCAAAGTTTTTAATCACAAATTTCCTGAAATCACTCTGAATGTAAATGAATAAGAAAGTCAGGACAAATATTGTTTTATATATAGTAAATAATAAAACCAAGAGCTCCTTTAAAAGGAAAAAGAGAGGAGGAATCAAGGAAGGAAAAGAAGGAGAGGGAGAAGAAGAGAGAAGGGAAGGAAAGGAAGAAAAGTATGGTTGTAGCTTAGACTTATTTTTCCTGTTTGTGTATTCAGAGGTCTTAATTCTAGTAGACTCAGAAATAGTACTTACTTGTTTTTGATTTTCAATGCCTTATTGAATCTTGCCAGTTTAATACTCAGCAGAATACTGGAGGTTTGGGAGGAAATAAGGTGGCAAAAAAAAGAGTGGAATTATGAGCCTTCCTTCATCTTCAAACAGTTCATTTCCATATAGTCTTTTGCATATTGGGATGTTCCCTAAAAATTTGTTTCGAGAAAGAGAGAACTTATATGGAAATATGTTAATATCATTTAAATCTAGCTGGTGGATACATGGGTATCTGTAACATTGATTATTATTCTTCCCTCTATTTTTGAAATATGTCTTAAACATTAGTGATTCAAAATAATTTTTTGGAAATATCTCCACATGTCTAAAAAATGGTTTTGAACTTCATTCTGTGGCATGTCACCAGCAAATTAATTGAGAATGACTGAAATTAACAACACTTTGTCTAGTGGATTGCTTTCATTATAGTGAGAATTTTTAATGGATGGGAAAGAGGGAGTGTTATAGTCACCCTTTGTGACTATAACATGTAGAGAACTCCATCAGGCCTGAACATTCCAAGTTTATACTATATTCTTCTTCCAAAAATAAATATTTTAGATGGGCAAGTAAACAATCAGAAAAGGACTATATTTCCAAAGCTCCTTGATAGCAAGTGTGACCACATGACTGAGTCTAGACCAGTAGTACATATTTGGAATTTCAGGTGACCTTATAGGAACCTTCCTCAAGAGACAGCTGCTTCACGTCTTTGTCCTTTGGGGAGAAGAAAGTTCTTTTGACAATTCAGAGAATATCTCACTGTCTCTGATGTTGTCAAGTTACTTCATACTGCTTCCTGAAATGTGGATGTGGTATCTGGAATTCAGTCTTGGACTATTAAATGTGAGTCATATGTTAAGTAGTGGGGGATTGAATATTTTGGATTTGTGTTTTTTATAAGCTGAAAAAGAACAAACTTATATACCATTTTAATTAATTTTATAGGAATGGAATTTCAGCTATGTATGTCAGGGCTTGGAAATAGGTAGCCCCCATATCACAGACATTTTTTAATGGAGATATTTTCGCTAAATATTTAAATTGGATCTTCTCATGGAAAAAAAATAGTTCCTCAAAGCGAGAGTGAGTGCACATCCTCATATGGCCCAAATATTGTGAAACTAAGGAGCAACATACCCATTTGGAAGTGGCAGGAGACTCCGGGTTCCTTCTGTCCCCAATCGCTCTGAATGTCTCCTGCTTCCATCATTCCACTCACTGACTTTACCTGAATCCTTGCAGTAAGGAACTGTGCAGAGTCCAGACATCACCTGGACTTCTTTCAGATGCAAGCTGTTACTTGCATTCCAAGAAAAATTGGTATGATCCCCACTGCAATTCCACGTTCTGTGAAATACCAAAGTTCTCAGGGAGATTTCTGCAAATCCCTAACGGGATCAAGGTTTTTATGTTGTATCTTCATGCAATCTCTGTTCCTTACCATGTCCATGCAGACATGAAACTCATCTTTTTTATGAATATCCACAAGTCAGCTCATTCATACAAGCACAGTCATCTCTACAGCAGAGTTTCTGATAATAGAGCAGTATCATGTTCAGCCCTACCTAACAAAAACATATTTTTTTAATATTAGACTTTAAAGTTCTCCAGAAGCTTTCTTGTTGCCCTAAATGGGGGTCATCTCTGTTGGTGCCCTTGCCTGTAGGGTTTTGCATTCTCTCCTGCCTTCTCTCTCTGGTCCTCCCCTCTCTCTCTTTTGTTCTCTCATCTGCCTCTGCTATTTCAGAGGACAAACACACACTCCTCTTTGGGCCTATTTATAGCAGTTCTTCCCTCCTCTTGTTGTATTTGTTGTCATCTTGGGTGTTTGTTTTCCTCCAGCAAAATGAGCTCATTCAATGATAAATGCTGGAAGCAGCTTTTAAGATGATATATGTACTTTTTTCTCCTTACCTCATCAAATACAGAGTCATAGCTTACCTTCCCTATGCCACCAGTTATATGTATTGATTATGTATGTCAGTAGCCACTGTCACGTGTTGTGAGATTTGAAGAAAAGTTTTGAATCCCTGCTAAAGGGACCCACAGAGGGAAAAACAATTTCTGTGCTAAGAAAGTCAGACAGGGTGTGACCACATGCAGAGAACCACATGTTGTCTATCTCTTCACCCTGTGATGTTTGTTGAGAGGAGAATCATAAGGTATCTGAAGAAAACATAGTTCCTAAAGAAATGTTATGTAAGAGAGAGAGTTTAAAACCTGAGGCTATACAAAAATGAATGCTAGACCTAAATATATCACCTTGTGACATTTTGAAGATAGAATTTTCTATTCTGTTTTTGCAGCAATGATTGGGATTTCTTAATCTTGTATCTCTAAAAATGTTCATTTTTACCAGCAGTGGAGGTAGCCTCTGTATATGATGATATCCATGTGTTGGCTATTGCAAAGGATTGTTTAATTCTTTCAACATGCAACCTTAGGGAACAGAAAGGAGATTTTCATTTTAAGTTATGTTGTCAAAGTCCGTAGGTGCAGTGTCTTTAGGGCAGTGAATCCTGTAAATTTAAATTTATGATTAGTTGACATTGAGATTGTCCTTTCCCTGATCAAAAATGAAGGAAGCCTAGGAATGTCGTATTGGTGAATTTTGGCATGATCATTTGTAAGATGTTGCTAAAAGCAAGTGGACTGTGTCTTTTTGAAACCTATCATGATGTGAGAAATGCCGATTTAAGCCCATTGCATTCTCCGTAATGTTCTTCTAGGAACCAAGATAATGAAATATGTTCCATTTGACTGTCCCTGCACAATGAAACAATCTAGCCAGATCGTAAATTAAGTAGTATATTGTAAATTACGTAGCATGGAATGCCAAAATAAGACATGGCCACCACATGTAGTTATCCTGGAGTAAACACTAAGAGGATGTACAATCTCAATTCAGAAACTTTAGAGGCTGGAGATGAGAGGAAGAGTTTTTGAAGGATATTTTTACAGTTGAAATTAATGTGGTAAGCCCTAAAGTCCACATCCTATTGTCTAAAGACATGTAGTTAATATTTTACTGGAATATAAATTTCCTGGTGGTTTAAACCAACTTCTAAATTTAATACCAGTTTTATAAAAAATCTACTTAGTATAAATAATAGTTCATTTTTATGTGCCTCCCAACTTATCAACTGAGGATAAGGGTACATCCTTTAAACCTACAGATCTCATAGAAAATTTGAGGGGGCAACAAAACCTTAGGATGTTAAGGCATAGCTCATGTTGATATTTTCTTTTCTTTCCTTTCTCCTACATTTCTTCATACTTCCCTTCCTACTTCCTTTCAAACTCCATGATTAATGCTCATTCTATTTAAAAACAAAACAAAACAAAATTTGCTGATATGTCCTCATATTTTTCTCTTCTTTCATCCTAAGATATTTTTTCAACTCCTCTAGACATTTTTACTTTGCCAAAATGGCTTTTTGTTAGGAAGTAGGCGTAAGTAGTGTGCTGTAGTTTTACACTTAGCTGGAATGAATACATTGTTGATTTCTGGTAAAATTGGAATTGCTTCCAAATATAAAAATGGATGGTATTGCTTCTAGCATGAAACACCTTGCAATAACGTTTTCACCCTGTTCTTACATTCTTTTAACAGAATATATGTAAACTAGTGTCTGAGAGGCTCCTTAATATTATAATTGATGTGAAGGTTTAATTGGTTCACTTGGATTCATTTTCCCTTCTTTTTAATTTCTATTGTCATAGGGATAACTCTCACATGCTTGATTTAAAAATATATAATTGATGTGGTCCAAAATTCTAAAAATTCTGTGCCCAAAAGCAGCTATTTGATTTGATCCCTTTACATTTTCTTTGAATTATTCTAGAAGTCATTCAATACACTTCCCCCCACCAATTGTTGACTTTCACATTATCTTGAATTTGTTTTGTATACATTGAATAAATATTAATGAGTGACAGATTCTAATTTCTAGTCAAGCTTTTTTCAGGTTTGACCTCTAGGATCTAATACATTTAAAGAAAATAAGTATTTAATTTCCAAATAATACATAACTTTACTAAATGTACTTCTTAGCACTAGATTTTTCTTTCCTCCAAAACTTTTTGGATACATTGGAATTATTTTCAAAACTTCACTATAACTGACACCTGCTTTTGAGAAATTTGGAAAAGAGGAAGGCAAAGAATTTATTGAAATTCTGTCTTGCCATTATTGTGTTAATACACTATCAAGAGGCATATATAATTCATATGCTGGAACCCTGCTATTCCACCATGCTCAAGATTCCCACTACAAGACTGAAACATATTTATAGCAAGTTCCTTCCAGTATCTTGAGTAATAGACCCTATTTACACAGTCCAGTAGAGACTTTCCTTCTCTTGAATTCTCTATTTAAAAACTTTTGTAATGCTGGAGCTCCATTGCAATTTAAACACATTTTCCCTATCAATAAAATGTCTGCTTTCTTCCAGACAGCCACTAGACATTGTTAAGTCAAGCCAGTGCAATAGTTATAGCATTTTGACATACTCTCTACAGTTAGAACTCATTAAGTAGCAGAAATTTTAATCAAATTATGATTATAAAAGAAAGAAGTTTAACTTTTTACTAATGTCTTTAAATCACACCATAGATTTTAACTTGTGGATTCTCTTATAGAAAACAGTTTAGCATTTTGACGTATAAAACAATAGGTACCCTGCATTGCTTCCTAAATCAAGGGCTCAAAAATTACCCTCAAATTCAACACCCCTTTGAGTTAGAGTTATTTAGAACTCTAAGGGCCTTCAAAATGTGCAGGTGTCAGTGTGATCCATAAAAAAGTAAGGTTTGCATCCTTTTTCAGGAAAGTGTTATATTATAAAGTAAGTTTATGAAACGTCCCTTCTAAGGAGTTAAGGATTTCACTAATAACAATGAACATATCCTGAAGAAAATTACAGAGAACCTTCAGTGCAATTATAAATCACAATAATAGTTGCATTAAAAAGTTAAGAGAACATTGTCTGGAAATGGTACACTCTACAGGAATGCCTTCCCCGACCAATTTCTGAGAATAGAATCTCCATTATTTACAGTAGAGTTACAGGACCTTAAAGACTCAACAAATTGATGCCGCCTTATGCTTTTGTATGAATGACAAGGTTATCTGTGCCTTGATTTTGAAAATAATTTGCAACGTTGTTGACTTCAGGCCAAAATGAGGTAAGATACCTGTTTTGCAGTAGTTTTATCAATTTAGCTAAAAGTTGTTGGTTGTTTGAGGGAAGTCAGCGTTGAAAGATAAAACAAAATAATAGCAACAACAACAAAATAGACTATTAATTCGATGACTATTAAAAAATCTAAAGGAATATTGGGGAAAAGAGCATTGAAGTTGGTTGGATTGCCAGATATATTTTTAACATAAATTCAGATCTTGATCTCACGTTATATTAATGAAGGAGCAATGAAGAAAAAGACAGTAACATATATGGCTACTACATCTAGCATGTTTGTATTTTTCTCCTTTTTTGCCATTCAGGGAGACTGAAACATAGAAGACAGTTTTAAGCCTAAATAGAACTAAGCAAAATGTTGGAAGGCGTAGCTTAGTGCAATAATACTTTATTTCTTCAGCTGTAGAATGGTCTTTGGCACAGTTATCTGCTGTAGTTTGTTGCCTTTTCACATGGATACTTTGTAGTTTTGAACTAAGATTTCAAATGCATAGAAAAGGAACAATATATCTACCACCAAATTGTCAGTACCTGACAATCAAAAACATCTCTGGATAGTTGAAATCAATAAACCATTTTATTTTTGAATTCATGAAAATACGTCCACCTTTCAGAGCTCTAAAATGATGGCAGTAATAGACAGCATATCACTTTTCTCATTAGTTGATGCCAGATTCACAGCAAATGACAAATTATCATCAATTTAAAAACATCAGAGTACAAAGAGTCAAATTCAGACAATTTTAGAACATTTAATTAGTGAGGCTTACTATAAAATTAACTTTGTTTTATTAAACCTGGCTTAAATCTGTTTATAAAACAAAGGATGTTTAAATTTCTTTTACTTTCATCTTTTTCTATAAACACTGAACTGGGATATATTTTAATGCATTAGTGAAGTGGTGTCCTGATTGAAAGTTCTCATTTTTTCTTTAAAAAATAATCATCTATGGATGAAATGCACTGAGTTTTATGATCATAATGGGTTAACACTTCAGCAAAGGAACCAATTCCAGAAGAAAATGTGGGGGTGAGCAAGAACGATCTTAGTAAAATAGAAACCAAGTTGCTCTCTTCAAGAACATTATTTATTGTGATTGAAATAAGAAAGGAGAGTATTAATCACCATTTCATGCAATTTCATTAATTTTTTTCAGTCAACAAAATACATGTTTAGTAACAATTACATGCCTAGAAACTGTGCACAGATTTAGGTGAGTAATGTTCTTGTCCTCAAGGGTGATGAGAAAGAGAAATATCCATTGTTCCAAATAGAAAGCAATACTGAATAAGTCCATGTCTCCCTATTCTTTACGATCTCATTTGGGCAAGAAGGGAAACTAAGTATTGATGGGTTATAATAAGAATGTCTGCAGGGAGGCAAGTGGTATAGAGAATGATGCTCATAAATTAATCAGGAGTCAAGATGAATAGAGAACTATAATGCGGCCTTGAAGAACATGGTGTGGAATGCCTTTAGGAGGGAAAAAGAAATATTTAGAGAAAGGCAGTAGCATAGCTAGCTTGTTATCCAACCATCTAGCAAAATATCAATCCCTATTTTCCATTTTGGGATTGGTCTAATTTGACATAAAATTGAATTTAAGATTCCATTGGTATCTCAGTATTTTGCTTATTTATTATGTGTAAGCAGACAGACCACATCAGTCTTTAAAACCGTATTTTATTGATTCTGATAGATTTTAAATTCTAACGGACATTTTTGGTGATGAGGAAACGATTTCAATCTGCTGTCCAAAGTCAAGATACAAAATTTCAAATTAGATGTGGCAAGCCTAACATAGGGGACATGTACTACCCCCTTGAACTTGAATGTATATTCAGAGTCATCTGTGCAGACAATTGGAACAGTATTCATTTTAAAAAGGAAAAAGAGAGAGCAAAAATATGTTGAAATAATCAATGGCTGTACAATCATAGAAAGAAATTGAATAGTTTTGTCAGCATGTCAGTCAGAAACGAATTACAATTGTGGTGAAGAAATCACAGTAAAAGGAATTTCTCTGGGGAAAAGTGGCATGCAAAATAAAAGCATTAGTGTGACATACAGTTTACAGAAACTCTCTTTGTGGAGATTAAAGTTTATGTTTGTTGGCAGTGCAACAGGAACATGTCACACAATGTAAAAATGATCATGCCATAACCACTCCTTAGTTAATGGCTTGATTATACATGCAATGATCAAGGTTAGATAGAATTCAATGTATATTTCCATCTACTGACATTAGCCAGAGTAGGTGCATGCACACATGGATGCAATTATTTGAGACCAAAACGTTTTCTGTCATGAGGTATTTCGTGGTATGATACCACCAGGACCAGTCCTGTTGCTCATACAAGAAAAATGAACAGAAATTAAATTCTTTATATTTTATTTTCCAAATATCATTTATATCCGGCCATGGACCCTACCATAGGCTTCCTGGATTCTCAAAAAATTGAGGCCTACTGGGAAAATTAATAATTATGTTAGTAATAGCAGAATTAGTGGGAGGGATTGTTATAACATACATTTATTTGGCGCTTACTATCTGAAGAACACTTTTTTTTTTAATTAATTTTATTTTTGGCTGTGTTGGGTCTTTGTTGCTGCACGTGGGCTTTCTCTAGTCGCGGCGAGCGGGAACTACTCTTTGTTACGGTGTGCGGGCTTCTCATTGTGGTGTCTTCTCTTGTTGCAGAGCATGGGCTCTAAGCACAGGGCTTCAATAATTGTGGCTCATGGGCTGTAGAGTGCAAGCTCAGTAGTTGGGGTGCACAGGCTTAGTTGCCCCATGGCATTTGGGATCTTCCCAGACCAGGGCTTGAACCTGTGTCCCCTGCATTGGCAGGTGGATTCTTAACCACTGTGCCACCAAAGAAGTCCCTGAAGAATACTTTCTATGTTTTACTTCCTTTAATTCTCATAGCATTGATAATCTTTATTTAAAGAAAACGGAATGAAACTTAGAAAGGCTAAATAAATAAATGAATCAATACCCAGTGAAAAGCACATAAGAAATACGACCCAGGTTCAAGGGCTAGCTGGCCCTAAAAAAGAGGCCCAAGCCTCTTTTTTAGGGCCAGCTAGTGTATCAAAGATGTCACAAGTTTAGGTATGATCCAGGTGGTCTTTGCAACTTGATGTCACTTCTCTTGGGTAGGTGCTGTTTTACAAAAAAATTGCAGAGAGAGATTACAATCTAATGAAAGTCAAATTTAATTATCAAAGCAATAAAGATTTATTCATTTGTGAGGCTTTCTCTTGGGTTCTGCTTTCCTAATCATGTACATTAGTGCTAGTGGAAGTATTTTTGAGGGTTAAAGTTCTGACCAGTCTTAGTGATTGGAAACAGATTTCTGCTCCTCCACTCTTGTTTTATATTTTGGATTTATATCACCATCCTATCAGAGCTTACATTTCCAATATATGTACTACCATTTGCAGGAATATTGCAATACTCAGGAGTTTGTGTCATAGTATACTGGCAAAAACGTTTAACAACCAACTCTCCAGAAAGAAAAAGTGTGCTTATATATACATATATAAATTTATTATAAAATTTATAATGTGTAGGACACAATTTACAGAAAGAAATGAAATATACAATACTCTTTATTGTAAATTCCACATGGCCAATTGATTCTTGAAGAATTTTCTTTGATTTTTTTCCCTTAATTTTTATCAAACTGATATCTGTAGCTAACTTATGGTTGCAACTGGTTGATTAATATAGTAGTTCTGACATGAATATTGATTTTTATTCTAATTTACACTAGTGAGTAAGGCAAAAAAATACATGTGTTGGAATTTCACTCACATTTATCAATGACTTGGGCAATTTCTTTGTCAAATTGAATAATAACTTCCAAATACTAAAAGAATATTGCCTCAATTTTTGTGCTATTAACAATGTAACAGCTACAGATGTGATGCACTTAGAAGTTTGTCTGCATTGTTACATTTTATACAGTACTTTCTTAACTCTAGACTAAGGGTAAGCCCACTATCACCCACAGGGTAAATCTGGTCTACTCCCTGTTTTCGTAAATAAGGTTTGATTGGAACACTACTAAGCTTGTTTCTTTGTATATTGCCTATGTCTGCTTTCACAGTATAAAAGCAGAGTTAAGTAGTTGCTATAGAGAATATATAGTGCACAAAGCCTAAAATATTTACTCTCTGGCCCTGTAGAGAAAATATTTGCAGTCACTAAAGTGGTAAATCAAGTCCTGATTTGTAGTTTTTGCCAATTTTTGTAGTGTTTGCTGTAGTGTAAATATTTCTGCTGTAAGCCCAAGAATATAACATAATAGTAAAAAGTAGTAAAGTAATTAGGAAGTTGTGGGTTGAATTGTGGAATTGTATCCCCCGGGAAAGACTTGATGAAATTTTAAAATCTCTGGTACCTGCGAATGTAACCTTATTTGGAAATACAGTCTTTGGAGACATAATCAGTTTAAGATGAGGTCATATTGGATTAGGGTGGGCCTGAAATCCAATGACTGGTGTTCTTATAAGGAGCAACAGGGAAGAAGGTCATGTAAAGAGGGAGGCAGAGATTAGAGTTATGTTGCCAGAAACCAAGGAGCACGAAAGATTACCAGCAATCTCCAGAAGTTAGGAAAAGGAAGGGTTCTCCCCTGGACCTTCAGAGTGAGCATGGGGACAACTTGATCTGAGATTTCTAGCCTTCAGAACTTGTGGGAACCTTACAGTAATTTGTTACAGCAACCCTACAAAACAATACAGAAAGTTGAGTTGTTGAGTTTGGGATATTTACTTCTTTTGTTTTTCACATGATCAGTTTAACTGTAAGTTTATATAATTTAACTTTTAATGATGGCTTTGTTGAGCAAAAATTGCACAAAATTCCTGAAAATTTAACAAAATCAAGAGCAAGTTTGGGCCTTTTCCAGCACATCACTCTTAAAGCAAGTGATAATGACAAGGTGGCATCCTCCTTTAGGGAAGGGAACAGATTCAGAGCCCAAGTTTGTTACCAGGCTTCCATGTTTCCAGAGCTAGTTTTGTAAAAGTGGGACACAGAGGTGAGAGATTTCAGGAAACAAGTAAGTTCTGAGATTTGCTGTTGAAAATTTAAGTTTTGGGTCTTGATTTGCTTGAAAGGAACTTAAATGTGAGCCGAGTCATGGGTCTGAAGAATGAAATTTGATTTTGGAATCCACATAGGAATATTGCTTCAACTTGTGTTTTATTCCCTGTTTCAGTCAAGATTGGCTCAGGTACTATATGTGGTTAAACTATAGGAGTTAGTATCAGTTGTCGCAGTCTTGAACTGTAAAGTGGAGAAGCAAAAGAAGCTATTATCAGCCTTAATTTAGAAATAAAAAAGGTTCAGGAATTTCTAATTTAATTATTCATTGCCTAATTATCTTATGTGTTTCCAAAGTGTACTTTTTACCAAACTGTGGTGGTGTAGTAAAACTTAGTAGCATATACCTCATAAATTGTAAGGAACATTTAGTTTTAGTGGTACTTTGTGTTGTAACTGTCTCCTCCTCTGCCAAAGCAATGCACATCCCATGTCTCATTATATTAAGCTTGAAGAGTAACTGCTAACCATTTAGTAATGGGAAGATGTATTTACTACTAGAATCACAGTAACCATAAAAATACATTAGCTATGCAAGTCAGTTGAGTAAAAATTAAAGTTCTTTACCATTAATTTAATGAAAGATGTGAGACCTTTCTCTCAGTTTTTATCCCTGTCTGTTCAGGAGGGAGAGAAGTTGATATTTGCTGTTACTGTGTAGTCACCTAACAGATTTCCGGTTTCCTGTTCACCAACAGCTTCTAACTTCACGAGGTCAAGAACATTATTTCATATTCTACCAGTAACCATGGGGGATTCTGATCTATAGTTTATCTTCTCACAGGAAAGTCCTTTGGTTTACTAAGTACTGGGACCTTTGTCCTTTTTCTCCATTCCTGTGTTTAATCAATGATATAATGAGTTCATTACCATCATCTTCCAGTTTGTTCTCCCAGCTTAGTTTCAACATTTATTGAAACACTACTTCAGTTGCATCAACATTGCCTATAACAGAGTCTACACTGACTTCATAATGAGAGACCCCTGTCTTGTACTGCATATTGTATATTGCTCCTCTTCATCTTCACTAATAGCAATATTATAACCCTAGACACCAAGCCCAAGTTAGCCACAAATATTACGTGTGAAATTGCATCACCTGTAAGTATTTTGATGCATAGAATGATAATGCTTCATCTCCTGGTGAAAATAAAAGTATATAGCTAACACTTAACATTTGACATTTTAAAGTTAACTTGCAAATTAATAGGAAAAGTGCTGATTGAAAAAAAAAATATATATATAATATACTCTGCCTTCAAATTGCACAGCCAAACTTCTGATATGAAAACCAAGGCTGAGAAAGAGATTTTTATTCAGAATCATTATCTGGTCATGCCACAGACTATTTCAAAGGTTGTTGAATAAAGTGATAAGGGGGAAAGTCTGATTGAATATTTGTATTTTTCAACAAAAGTAGGAATAAAAATGATGGTACTTTTTATGTCATGAATAACTTGTGGTATTGTGTTTTTTATAGACTGAAATTTAATGATGTGTGAAATTTAATGATGCTCATGTGAGAGCATCAAATTGGTCTCCATACTTTAATTTCCATTGATACATTAATTTCAGGACATTAGGAATAAGTAAGTGCAAAATTATGCGCGCACACACACACACACTACACACACACATACACACACACACATGTTTCCACTGTTGCTCCAAAGATACATACTTTAATCAACTCTGTCTTCTGCTCATATTTGGAGTGTATTATCCATTTAATGTGCTGGACATGACTTCTAGGCCCTTTCCCATCATTTTCTTCTATGTGGAATGAGCTCAGAGGAAGGAAAGCTGCTACTTGATGAGGCTGATACATATGTCCTTTGGCAAGATATGTTCCCCTTTGGCAGAAGAGGCTATCTTCAGTGTGGAGTGCAGATTCTTAGAAAATAATAATTAAATTCACCTAGGTTAAATATTAAAATAGGCATGATTATTAGCATCTATGTTCAAATTTAGCTCTTGTAAAATAGCACAGTGCTCCTCAAACTTTATCCAAGATAAGTGAAAACACATGTAGACAAAAGCCTCTTATAAGGAACTGAGTAGAAGATTTACTCATAAGAGCTACAATCTGGAAACCATCCTTCTGTCTGTTGTCTAACAAGAGTAGATAAACTAACTATACCATTTTTATACAGTGGCATACTACTTGGGAATTAAAAAGGAACAAACTGTATGGATTAATCTGAGAAACATTACATAAAAGAGTCTAGATGCAAAAGGCTATATTGTACTCTATGCTTTCATTTCTATGACATTCTAAAACAGGCAAAGCAAATCTATGGTGATGGAAACTAGTATAGTGGTTGTTTTGATCAAATTATTTGATTTTTGCTATTGAGTTGTAGGAGTTCCTTACATATTTTGGATATTAACTTATCAGATACATGTTTTGCAAATATTTTCTCCCATTTCGTAGGTTGTCTTTTCATTCTGTTGATTGTTTCCTTCACTTTGCAAAAGGTGTTTAGTTTGATGTAGTCCCTCTTGTCTATTTTTGTTTTGGTGTCATATCCAACAAATCGTTGTAAAGACTAATATCACGAAGCTTTTCCCCTATGCTTTATTCTGGAAATTTTACAGTTTCAGTACATATATTTAAGTCTTTCATCATTTTGAGTTGATATTTGTGAATGGTGTAAAGTAGGGTTCCAATTTTGTTTTATGCATGTGGATAACCAGTTTTCCAGTTTGTTGAAGAGACTACCTTTTCTCTTTTGTGTGTTATTGACACCCTTATCAAAGATCAGTTGACCATACAAGCATAGGATCATTTCTGGGCTCTCTATTCTGTTCCATTGGTCTACATACCTGTCTTTATGTCAATCCCATCTTGTTTTAATTACTGTAGCTTTGTAATATATTTTGAAATCAGGAAGTGTCATGTCTCCAGCTTTTTCTTCTTTCTCAAGATCACTTTGACTGTTCTGGGTCTTTTGTGGTTCCACATACATTTTAGGACTTTTAAAATGTATGTAAAATATGCCATTGGTATTTTGATAGGCATAACGTTGAATCTGTAGATTGCTTTGGGCAGTGTGAATATTTTAGCAATATTAATTATCCCAGCCTATTAACAAGTGAAGTCTTTCCATTTAGCTGTGTCTTCTTTAATTTCTTTCATCAGTGTCTTGTAGTTGTCCATGTACAAATCTATCACCTCCTTGGTTAGTTTATTCTGAAGTATTTTATTTATTTTTCATACTATTGTAAATGAGATCATTCTCTTAATTTCCTTTTCAGATGGCTTATTGTTAATGTATATAAACAGAATTTATTTATTTATATTGATTTTGTATCCTGCCACTTTACTGAATTTTTTTGTTCTAATAGGTTTTTTTTTTAGAGTCTTTAGGGTTCTCTACATATTGTCTCATGTCATCTGCAAACATAATTTTATTTCTTTCTCTTTGATTTGGATTCCTTTTATTCCTTTTTCTTGCCTAATTGCCCTGGGTTGACAAAAGTCTTGGGCAGACATTTCTCCAAAGAAGCCATACAAATGGCCAATAGACATATGAAAAGATGCTCAACGTCATAAATTATAATGGAAATGCAAATTAAAATTACAATGAGATATCACCTCACACCTGATAGTATGGCAATCATTAAAAAAAAATAAGTGTTGGCAAAAATGTGGAGACATGTACACTGTGTACACTTGTGCAGTCTTGGTGGGAATGTAAAATGGTATAACACTTATGGAAAACAATGTGGAGGTTTATCAAAAAATTAAAAATAGAACTACCATATGATCCAGCTTATGAAATCAGGATTGGGAAGAGATATCTGCACTACCAGTTTGCTGCAGCATTATTCACACAGCTAAGATATAGAAACAACTGAAGTGTTCATCCGCAGAGGAATGGATAAAGAAAGTGTGGTATGTACATAAAATGGAATGTTATTCAGCCTTAATAAAGAAGGAATCCTGCCACCTGCAACAACATGGTTGAGCCTGGATGACATTATGGAATAGAAAATAAGCCTGTCACAGAAGGACAAATACTCTATGGTTTCACGTATATGAGGTATCTAAAATGATCATACTCAGAGAAGCAGAGAATACAATAGTGCCTGGCACTGGAGGAAACAGGGTGTTATTGTTCAATGGGATAAAGTTTCAGTTACGCTAGATAAATAAGTTCTAGAGATTTGCTATATAGCGTAGTGCCTATAGCTAACAATATTGTAATTTGCACTTTAAAAAAGTGTTGAGAGAGTAGATCTCATGTTAAGTGTTCTTACTAAACAATAATACCAACAAAGGGATACAAGCAAATTTTGGGAAGTGTTGGATATGTCTACTGCCTTGACTGTGGTGATGGTATCATGGGTGTTTGCATATGTTCAGACTTATCCAATTGTGCACATTAAGTATGTGCAGTTCTTTGTATATCAATAATGGTGCTAAAATAAAGAGTCATTGCTTTGAGTGAGTGGAGGGGACTGGCTGGGAGGGACATGAGGGATCTTACTGGCATGATGAAAATGCTGTAAATCTCAATTGGCATGTTGGCTACTGAATGTATATATTTGTTAAAACTGGTTGAGCTATATTCTTAAGACATATGCATTCACTCTGCATAAAAAGTAGTCAGGTGCTTTGGAAAAAATAATGAATTATTAATAGTTATTTTTTATTTATAATAATTTGCCTTTTAATTCTCTTGGTTTTTATGACACAATTCCATCTACTATATCATTTTATCCTGTGGTTAAGAAAGCATGGGTATTATCTCTACACTTAGGAAAGAAACTAAGTCTTTGAGGAGCCAGATGAACTGCTTGTATCATACAGTTCTAGCAGAACTAGAGATCAAACTATAATTCCTAGATCTCTGACTTTCACTGTAGTCTAGACAGAATCTGCTAAAATCGATATACCTCAGGTGCAAAGTAAATGGTAGGAACATAGAGAAGAGCTCTTTCTGTCTGACTCAACCCACACATCTTTTTACTTAAAACCTTGAGAACAAATGTAGCAGTGTCAAAAAAGGTTAATTTAATTTATATTCTGCTCAAGGTATGTATGTTAATTTAACGACTGTAGAGGTTTTTGTTGAGTGAAAGTATGCACAAATCCCTGAGCTAAGCTATTGAATGATTCCAGCAACAAAGTTCAGTGGATTAGTGGTGACTAACAGTTTATTTCCTGCCATTGGTGTAGAATATAATTATTTTTAATTAGTTGACTCAAAATCCCATATATGTACAATTTTTATGATTTTCTCTTTTTTTAAGTTATAGTTTTCTATTTAAAATCTAAATGGAGAATTTTCCCTGAATTGAAATGCAGTTCCTTGGGAAATACATACAGGAGCTGCCCAAGGTATCCGTTCTCAAATAAAATTCTTCACTATATATTTTGATGTGTAACAGAGGAAGCTCATAAATGTCTGTTCTTGCAGCATAAAAAATATAATACCTTACACAAGTATGAAGATAATATAAATGCAGCATTTTTATATAAAAAGTTTACTTTAAGAATATTGATCAAAGATGTTATGTTATAAAACTAAAGAAAAATATACACCTAATTTCACTAGTTATTTGTTCTAATACCATAGTCTTTTCCTAGTTGAGATGTGTTGACTCCAGACCATTTAAATGATTGTTTTGTCTCTATGTATCATTTTTTTTATTTCTTGAAACTAATTTTTTGAATATTCTTTGTAAATTAGGAAGTCTGCTAAGAACTTTGTATATTATTTCATTTTCTTCTTAAAACTGCCCAACAAGTTTAGTACAGTTACATTCCAATATTTCACATGTAAACTATTGAGGCTTTAAAAAGCTGCCTTAAAAAAAAGTTCTCTCTTACTGCAAGTTAAACAGATGGTAAACTGAAGGACCAGGATTTATACCTAACCTGTTTGATCTCAGAACCCTCACTCCGAAATACTGTTTTTTACTATCCCTTGGACGGAAACCTTATACATAAATAGAAAAATAGGAGGCATTTCCTGGGGAAATCTCCTTCCATCACTCCTTTTTTTTTTTTTTTTTTTTTTTTTGCGGTACGCGGGCTTCTCACTGTTGTGGGCTCTCCCGTTGTGGAGCACAGGCTCCATGCAGGCTTAGTGGCCATGGCTCACGGGCCCAGCCGCTCCGTGGCATGTGGGATCTTCCCGAACAGGGGCACGAACCCGTGTCCCCTGCATTGGCAGGCAGACCCTCAACCGCCGTACCACCAGGGAAGCCCCCATCACTCCTTTTTTAAAAGGAGGGGAAGTCATTTGTTAGCATATTTCACCCTCACTCCTGAAATACCACAAGCCTTGATATCTTCCTGGTCTAGATTTGTTTTAGTACATGTCTGTAATATGAGACACCAACTTAAATGCTGACCAGAACTCAGTAAGTAACTAAGGAATAAAGCAGGTCAGGGCACATGTATGAGGAGCTGTTGCTATGGAGATATGGTGATGCACATGTGGGGTACACTCCCTTCGTCACTTTTGTTCATTGAAAGATGGGCAACAACTACTTCTTTCAAAATGGATGAGGTATTTTCCTTAGTGGCTGTATCAATTTACATTCCCACCAACAGTGCCAGAGGGTTCCCTTTTCTCCACACCCTCTCCAGCATTTATTGTTTGTAGCCTCTATGGAGAACAGTATGGAGAGTCCTTAAAAAACTAAAAATAGAATTACCATATGGCCCAGCAATCCCACTCCTGGGCATATATCCTGAGAAAACCATAATTCAAAAATATATGTGTACCACAATGTTCATTGCAGCCCTGTTTACAGTAGCCAGGACATCGAAGCAACCTAAATGTCCATCGACAGATGAATGGATAAAGAAGCTGTGGTACATATATGAAAAATAGTAACCAGAGGAAAGGAGAGGGACAGTTCAGAAAGTTTATCAGGAGATCTAGGAGGAAGGACCTTTTCCAGAAACCCCAGAAAACATCTCCTAACATTCCATTAGCTCATATTTGGTCACAAGTTCTTGAAGAAACACATGGCTGGCCAAAAGGAAGATTAGGAAAGTGAGGGAGTCACTTTTCCTGGAGTCACAAAGGCTATGGGCATTTGTGTACCTGAACCAATATAGTTCTGTCAGGAAAGGGAGAGGAGGGAGTGGATGCTGGTTGATGGTGTCTTCTCCACCCCTGCTTAGCCCTAGCCACTTATTGTTCTTAGGGACTCGGGTCAGATCTTTGGGTTTTCTTTTCCAAGAAAAACTGGAAATGTGAATGTTTATGAGAATGACTTTTGTGTTTAAAAATAACTGCACATCCAAAGAAGCTGCATCTTCAGATCTAGTACAGCCTAAAGGCCACAGTAACATCTGCTCTAGGTTGTGGTGTAAAATTGGGTGGTGTAAAACCCAGGGCTGTTGAGAACGAGAAAGCTGTGAAGAAGCATAGCGTTCCATGTTAGATCCATGGGGATGCTAAGGGAAAGATTCTCAGCAAGGCCAGAAATGGAGTTGAGATCAATACCTGGGGGGAAAAAAACAGAAAGACTAAAAGGGGGAGACCTTCAAGATGTCAGAGGAGTAAGACATGGAGATCACCTTCCTCCCCACAAATAAATCAAAAGTATATCTACATGTGGAACAAGTCCTACAGAACACCTGCTGAACGCTGGCAGAACACCTCAGACTTCCCAAAAGGCAAGAAACTACCCACACACCTGGGTAGGGCAAAAGAAAAAAAAACAGAGACAAAAAATAGGGATGGGACCTGCACCTCTGGGAGGGAGCTGTGAAGGAGGAAAAGTTTCCACACACTAAGAAGGCCCTATACTGGTGGAAATGGGGCTTTCCCCATGGGCAGTGGGGGAAGCTTCACAGCCACTGAGGAGAGCACAGCAACAGGGGCACAGAGGGTAAAGCAGAGAGATTCCCACACAGGGGATTTGTGCAGAACAGCACTCACCAGCCTGAGAGGCTTGTCTGCTCACCACCGGGGCGGGTGGGGGCTGGGGGCTGAGGCTCGGGCTTTGGAGGTCAGATCCCAGGGAGAGAACTGGGGTTGGCTGCATAAACACAGCCTGAAGGGGGCTACTGTGCCACAGATAGCCGTGAGGGAGTCTGAGAAAAAATCTGGACCAGACTAAGAGGCAAGAGACCATTTATTCTGGGTGGTGAGGAGGGGAGATTCAGAACACTGCCTAAGCAAGCTTCAGAGATGGGCACAAGCCGCGGCCATCAGCTTGGACACCGGAGATGTCAATGAAACGCTAAGGCTGCTGCTGCCACCACCAAGAAGCTTATGTGCAAGCACAGGTCACTATCCACACCTTCCCCCACTACGGGAGCCTGTGCAGCCCACCACTGCCAGGGTCTCGGGATCCAGGGACAACTTCCCCGGGAGAACGCATGGCGCGCTTCAGGTTGTTGCAACATCACACTGGCCTCTACCACCACAGGCTCGCCCCGCATTTCGTACCCCTTCCTCCTCCCGACCTGAGTGAGCCAGAGCTCCCTAAACAGCCACGCCTTTAACCCCGTCCTGCCTGGGCAAAGAACAGATGTCAGTGCACGACCTACATGCAGAAGCATGGTCAAATTCAAAACTGAACCCCAGGAGCTGGGGGAACAGAGAAGAGAAAGGGAAATTTCTCTGTGCAGCAGATTAAATCTCCACAATCAACTTGATGTACCCTGCATCTGTGGAATACCGGAATAGACAACGAATAATCCCAAAATTGAGACAGTGGACTTTGGGAACAACTGTAGACTTAGGGTTTGCTGTATGTGACAGACTAGCTTTTGATTATTATGTTTATCTTAGTATAGTTTTTAGCGATTGTTATCATTGGTGGATTTGTTTTATTGGTTTGGTTGCTCTCTTCTGTTTTGTTTTTTTTTAATAATATTTTTATTTTAATAACTTTATTTTATTTTATTTATTTTTTCTTTCTTTCTTTTTCTCCCTTTTCTTTTGAGCCATGTGACTGACAGGGTCTTAGTGCTCTGGCCGGTGTCAGGCCTGTGCGTCTGAGGTGGGAGAGCTGAGTTCAGGACATTGGTCCACCAGAGACCTCCAGGCACCATGTAATAGCAAACAGCAAAAGCTCTCCAAGAGAGCTCCATCTCAATGCTAAGACCCAGCTCCACTCAATGACCAGCAAGCTACGGTGCTGGACACTCTATGCCAAACAACTAACAAGACAGGAACAACTCCACCCATTAGCAGAGAGGCTGCCTAAAATCATAATAAGTTCACAGACACCCCAAAGCACACGACCAGATGTGGTCCTGCCCACCAGAAAGACAAGATCCAGCCTCATCCACCAGAACACAGGCATCAGTCCCCTCCACCAGGAAGCCTACACAACACACTGAACCAACCTTAGCCACTGGGGGCAGACACCAAAACAACGGGAACTATGAACCTGCAGCCTGTGAAAAGGAGACCCCAAACACAGTAAGTTAAGCAAAATGAGAAGACAGACAAAAATGTATCAGATGAAGGAGCAAAGTTAAAACCCACAGACGAAATGAAGAGGAAATAGGCAGTCTACCTGAAAAAGAATTCAGAGTAATGATAGTAAAGATGATACAAAATCTTGGAAAGAGAATGGAGAAAATACAAGAAATGTTCGAAGGATCTAGAAGAACTAAAGAGCAAACAACCAATTGTGAACAACACAGTAAATGATATTAGAAATTCTCCAGAAGGAATCAACAGCACAATAACTGAGGCAGAAGAACAGATAAGTGACCTGGAAGATAAAATAGTGGAAATAACTACTTCAGAGCAGAATAAAGAAAAAAGAATGAAAAGAATTGAGCACAGTCTCAGAGACCTCTGGGATAACATTAAACACACCAACATTAGAATTATAGGGGGCCTAGAAGAAGAAGAGAAAAAGAAAGGGACTGAGAAAATACTTGAAGAGATTATAGTTGAAAATGTCCCTAATATGGGAAAGGAAATAGTCAATCAAGTCCAGGAAGTGCAGAGAGTCCCTTACAGGATAAATCCAAGGAGAAACACACCAAGACACATATTAATCAAACTATCAAAAATTAAATACAAAGAAAAAATAATAAAAGCAGAAAGAGAAAAGCAGCAAATAACATACAAGGGAATCCCCTTAAGGTTAACAGCTTATTTCTCAGCAGAAACTGTACAAGCCAGAAGGGAGTGGCAGGGCATATTTAAAGTGATGTGAGGGGAACACCAGCAACCAAGATTGCTCTACCCAGCAAGGATCTCATTCAGATTTGATGGAGAAATTAAAATCTTTACAGACAAGCAAAAGCTAAGGGAATTCAGCACCACCAAACTAGCTTTACAACAAATGCTAAAGGAACTTCTCTAGGCAGGAAACACAAGAGAAGGAAAAGACCTACAAAAACAAACCCAAAACAATTAAGAAAATGGTAACAGGAACCTACATATTGATAATTACCTTAAATGTAAATAGGCTAAATGCTGCAACCAAAAGACACAGACTGGCTGAATGGATACAATCACAAGACCCGTATATATGCTGTCTACAAGAGACCTACTTCAGACCTAGGGATACATACAGACTGAAAGTGGGGGGATGGGAAAAGATATTCTGTGCAAATGGAAATCAAAAGAAAGCTGGAGTAGCAATTCTCATATCAGAGAAAATAGACTTTAAAATAAAAACTATTACAAGAGACAAAGAAGGACACTACATAATGATCAAGGGATTAATCCAAGAAGAAGATATAACAATTGTAAATATTTTTGCACCCAACATAGGAACACCTCAATACATAGGGCAAATGTGAAAACAGGACAACCCAAAAGTTACGGGATGCAGCAAAAGCAGTTGTAAGAGGGAAGTTTATAGCAATACAATCCTACCTCAAGAAACAAGAAGAATCTCAAATAAACAACCTAACCTTACACCTAAAGCAATTAGAGAAAGAAGAAAAAAAAAAAAAAAACAAAGTTAGCAGAAGGAAAGAAATCATTAAGATCAGATGAGAAATAAATGAAAAAGAAATGAAGGAAACAATCGAAAAGATCAGTAAAACTTAAAGCTGCTTCCTTGTGAAGATAAACAAAATTGAAAAACCATTAACCAGACTCATCAAGAAAGAAAGGGAGAAGAGTTAACTCAACATAATTAGTAATGAAAAAGGAGAAGTAACAACTGACACTGGAGATATACAAAGGATCATGAGAGATTACTACAAGCAACTATATGGCAATAAAATGTATGACCTGTAAGAAATGGACAAATTCTTAGAAAAACACAATCTTCTGAGACTGAACCAGGAAGAAATAGAAAATATAAACACACCAATCACAAGCACTGAAATCGAAACTGTGATTAAAACTCTTCCAGCAAACAAAAGCCCAAGACCAGATGACTTCACAGCCAAATTTTATCAAACATTTAGAAAAGAGCTAACACCTAACCTCCTCAAACTCTTCCAAAGTATAGCAGAGGAAGGAACACTCCCAAACTCATTGTACAAGGCCACCATCACCCTGATACGAAAACCAGACAAAGATATCACAAAAAAAGGAAAACTACAGGCCAATATCACTGATGATCATAGATGCAAAAATCCTCAACAAAATACTAGCAAATAGAATCCAACAGCACATTACAAAGATCATACACCGTGATCAAGTGGATTTTATCCCAAGAATGCAAGGATTCTTCAGTGTACGCAAATCAATCAATGTGATACATCATATTAACAAATTGAAGGATAAAAACCATATTGATCATCTCAATAATAGCAGAAAAAGCTTTTGATAAAATTCAACACCCATTTATGATAAAAACCCTCCAGAAAGTAGGCATAGAGTGAACATACATCAACATAATAAAGGCATATATGACAAACCCAGAGCCAATCATTCTCAATGGTGAACAACTGAAACCATTTCCACTAAGATTAGGAAGAAGACAAGGTTGCCCACTCTCACTGCTATTATTCAACATAGTTTTGGAAGTTTTTGCCATAGCAATCAGAGAAGAAAAAGAAATAAAAGGAATCCAAATTGGAAAAGAAGAAGTAAAGCTGTCACTGTTTGCAGATGACATGATACTATACATAGAGAATTCTAAAGATGCTACCAGAAAACTGCTAGAGCTAATCAATGAATTTGGTAAAGTAGCAGGATACAAAATTAATGCACAGACATCTCTTGCATTCCTCTACACTAATGATGAAAAACCTGAAAGAGAAATTAAGGAAACACTCCCATTTACCACTGCAACAAAAAGAATAAAATACCTAGGAATAAACCTACCTAAGGAGACAAAAGACCTGTATGCAGAAAACTATAAGACACTGAGGAAAGAAATTAAAGATGATACCAACAGATAGATATACCATGTTCTTGGATTGGAAGAATCAACATTGTGAAAATGACTTTACTACCCAAAGCAATCTACAGATTCAATGCAATCCCTATCAGACTACCAATGACACTTTTCACAAAACTAGAGCAAAACATTTCACAATTTGTATGGAAAAACAGAAGACCCCGAATAGCTAAAGCAATCTCGAGAATGAAAAACGGAGCTGGAGGAATTAGGCTCCCTGAATTCAGACTATACTACAAAGCTACAGTAATCAAGACAGTATGGTACTGACCCAAAAACAGAAATATAGATCAATGGAACAGGATAGAAAGCCCAGAGATAAACCCATGCACATATGGTCACCTTATCATTGATAAAGGAGACAAGAATATATAATGGAGAAAAGAGAGCCTCTTCAATAAGTGGTGCTGGGAAAACTAGACAGCTACATGTAATAGAATGAACTTAGAACACTCCTTAACACTATACACAAAAATAAACTCAAAATGGATTAAAGCCCTAAATGTAAGGCCAGACACTAGACACTATCTAACTCTTAGAAGAAAACGTCAGCAGAACACTCTATGACATAAATCACACCAAGATCCTTTTTGATCCACCTCCTAGAGAAATTGAAATAAAAACAAAAATAAAAAATGTGACCTAATGAAACTGAAAAGCTTTTGCACAGCAAAGGAAACCATAAACAAGATGAAAAGACAACCCTCAGAATGGGAGAACGTATTTGCAAATGTAGCAGCTGACAAAGAATTAATCTCCAAAATATATAAGCAGCTCATGCAGCTCAATATCAAAATAACAACCCAATCCAAAAATGAGCAGAAGACCTAAATAAACATTTTCCCAAAGAAGGTATACAGATTGCCAACAAACACATGAAAGGATGCTCAACATCACTAATCATTAGAGAAAGGCAAATCAAAACTACAATGAGGTATCACCTCACACCAGTCAGAATGGCCATCATCAAAAAATCTCCAAACAGTTAATGCTGGAGAAGGTGTGGAGGAAAGGGAACCCTCTTGCACTATTGGTGGGAATGAAAATTGATACAGCCACTATGGAGACGAATATGGAGGTTCCTTAAAATATAAAATTAGAACTACCATACAACCCAGCAATAGCACTACTGGGCATATACCCTGAGAAAACGGTAATTCAAAAATAGTCATGTAGCACAATGTTCATTGCAGCACTATTAATAATATCAAGACACAGAAGCAGCCTAAGTGTCCACTGACAGACGAATGGGTAAAGAAGATTGGCACCTATATACAGTGGAATATTACTCAGCCATAAAAAGAAACGTAATTGAGTTATTTGTAGTGAGGTGGATGGACCTAGAATCTGTCATGCAGAGTGAAGTAAGTCAGAAAGAGAAAAACAAATACCGTATGCTAACACATATATATGGAATCTAAAAAAAAAAAAAAAAATGGTTCTTAAGAACCTACAGGCAGGACAGGAATAAAGATGCAGACGTAGAGAATGGACCTGAAGACACAGGGAGGGAGAAGGGTAAGCTGGGATGAAGTGAGAGTTGCATTGACATATATACACTACCTAAGTAAAAGAGCTAGCTGAAGCAGCTGCATAGTATAGGGAGATCAGCTCGGTGCTTTGTGACCACGTAGAGGACTGGGATGGGGGCGTGGTAGGGAGATGCAAGGGGGACAGGATATGGGGATATATGTTTATGTATAGTTGATTCACTTTGTTATACAGCAGAAACTAACACACCAGTATAAAGCAATAAAACTCCAATAAAATTATTAAAAAGAAAAAAGACTGAAAGGGATGATACTAAATTGATACTAAAAGTAACTTGGGTCAAACTTACAATATCAGCAATGATGCTTTTCTCTAGGATACTTTTAAATAGGCTGCTTTTCCCCCACTGAAAGCATGGCTCTCAAGTTAACATACAATCAATAAAAAAGTTCTGCAGAAACTGAATCAGTTCTGATGTCATCAGTCATTATCCCAAGTCACTTTAACAATCTACTCTTCCAATGATCCATGGGATTCCCACGCATCTTGTAATTCTCTTTATCATTTATTGAGCTCCTACCACCCGCCAGGCACTGTTCTAAGTTTAGCACATATTAACTCATAAATCTTGAGAAAGGATGATTTTTCTCATTTTACCAATGACAGCACATAAGTTCGGAAAAGTCAAATGACTGTCTAAGGTCATAGACCTAGGAAGTAATAGTGCCAGAATTTTGTCAAAATCTGCTGGACTTCAAAACATGGATATTTTATCACAAAGCTCTTTTGCCTTCACTGCCGTTTCTCCCACAACAAGTGCATGTAGAAAATGAGCAGGATCCCTCCATACTATTTAAGATGAACTAATGTTAATCGCACACCATGAAGTCCATCTTCTGGAAAAAAAGAAAGTGTATCTTTAAATTTTCTTTTTACATTTTTTTAAACTGAAGTATTGTTGATTTACAATGTGTTAATTTCTGCTGTACAACAAAGTGATTCAGTTATACATATATATGTATAACTGAATCACTTTATATATATAAATATATATATATGTTCTTTTTTCAATATTCTTTTCCATTATGGTTTATCACAGGATATTGAATATAGCTCCCTGTGCTATACAGTAGGACCTTGTTGTTCTTTTTAAAAATTTTACAGCTAGATAAACCACACAGTTTGATTTCAACTCAGACATATACCATGCATGCATATCTGCTTTGTACCTTACCTGTCCTTTTTCTCTGTACTCATCTTTGCCTTGATTATTCTACTGCAGGGTTAACATGTTGACTGAGTAGTTGAACAGACGTTTGTTTAAGGTCCATTTCTCTCTAAGACTGAATTATGATGTTCCAGTCCTCACTCAAATCTCTCTGATAGCCCTAATTCTGGTTGCCCAGAAACATTAGACATCTTCCTGGTTTTTTTTCCTCCCTTCAAATTAAGGTATAAATGTGAAATTGAATAAAAAGAAAAAGTACCAAGATTTTAAAACATTTTCTTAGTTCCAAGGGATTTGGGATCAGTAGTAAAATGTAGATAAAATACCTGTGGTTGGTGTTTGTTTGTTTTTGTATTGGCTCCCATTTGGTGTTTGGTTAATATTTTAGTTAATGTGTGTAAAACGGTCTGCTTTCTTTTTCACTTCCTGTGTGTTTGGCTTATATGTGGGGAGGGATCTCACTCTTGTTGAGTCCTCTTGAAATTAGAACATCCCCCACCCCCCGCCATCTCTCCATCTTTCCAGCATTCATCACAGTGTCTTGGCCTTTGTAGATTCTGAAGAAAACATTTGTGGGTTGGTTGGATTTGTTGTATTTCAAAATATGTGAGTTGATTATTAAAAATATCAGCTGGGACTTCCCTGGTGGCGCAGTGGTTGAGAGTCCGCCTGCTGATGCAGGGGACACGGGTTCGTGCCCTGGTCCGGGAAGATCCCACATGCCGCGGAGCAGCTAGGCCCATGAGCCATGGCCGCTGAGCCTGCGCATCTGGAGCCTGTGCTCTGCAACGGGAGAGGCCACAACAGTGAGAGGCCCGCATACCGCAAAAAAAAAAAAAAAAAAAAAAAAAAATATATATATATATATATATATATATATATATCAACTGCCGTGATATCATTCCTAACCACACATTTTCCGAAATTTATTCCCCAAACGTGCAGATTCTTTTTTTTCCTTATGCATTTTTTTTGGGGTGAAATAGTACACTGGAAACTTTGAGTCATTTTTGATGTGGAAAAGAAAGCATCACTCTGCAAGGAAGCCATCCCGAGAATCTATAATGAGAACAAAATAAACCACCTCATCCTGGGCTCTCAGCACCATGGCTCTTGATGACTTAGGATTCCTTCACAGTCACGTACAAATGAGTCTGTGTCTTTAAAAACTAAAGTTCATCTTTTATATGAGACAGTTTATAGTTTATCAAAAAGTTGCATTAAGGTGTTTAATAAATCATGTGGCATACAACCCAGGGACAGGAAAGCACAACTGTCTAAAATAAAACACATTAGGAGTACAAGAAAAACATAGATTCTTAGTATGATACTCAAAGTCCTTATGAATTAATCAGAAAAATTTTATTAGTTGTCTACCAAGTTTAAAGCAGTGAAGGAATAAAAAGGAAACAGATGTAGTCTTTGTCCTGAGTGGAATGTACAAGGCCTGGCTGCTAGGAGAGTGCAAATCTTAGCATTTGAATTGGACCACTTCCTCTGCAGCCTCAGCTTCAACATACCCATATATACAATTATATTTCAAGCCTCCATGCCTTTTCACATGCTGAGCCACAAGTGAACTTCACTCTGGCCATCTGGCAATTTCACCTTATTCTTCGTCTCATTAAGACTTGTCTTTTTCCTTGTGAAGACATTCCTTACCCACCCAAGAAGGTGCCTGACTCCCTGTTGCCCTCATTCCATATGTCTATTGCTGCCCTTAACTCCCTGTTAATTATTTTTTGAGGCTGTCTGTCCTTTTACACTGTGAACTTTTTAAGAGGAAATATTATGTCTTATTTGTATGTGATCTTCTAGCATTTAGCATACTGCCTAACTCATAATAAGTATCTAATACATATTACAAAATAAATAGAAAAAATCCTTTCTATGAAATCTTTCTTATCTTCTCATATATAATTAATTGGTCATTTGCCCAAATTCCATAGTATCCAAGTGCCAAGGATTTAGAGTCAGATTTCTGGGTTCAAGTTACTGATCTTTCACTTACTAATAAGTAATGTTTTAAATTGCTAATCCTCAGTTTCCTCGTCTCTAAATAATGTATATCTGTGACTTAGGTTATTTGTTGAACAGGATGATGCTACACTGTGATCAGTTAGGAAGTCTCAGATATTGTAAATTTTGCTAGCAGAAATGGTGGTGGTAGTAGTTATTGTGTTATTAACTTATATATATTCATTCCATGTACCTCATCCTGCCAGCTCATGGCTCCTTGAGGGCTGCTACCTTTTATATTCTCCTTTGTATTCACAGAATCTAGAACACTGCCTGTTTATAGGCTATAGGTATATACAAGAAAGGAATTGAAATATGGGCATAAAATATAAGAATAAAATAATTCTAAGTATATATAAAACACAAAGAGTGCTGACTCTACACAGAAGACCATTGGAAGACCTAACCAGCTCTAGAAAACTAAACAACTTGACTGATGAAAATATTGATATGAATACATATAGGACAGAGGTGTGATGAGAGGGTATGATGACTCAAACTATTTGGAGTTTAGATGCTGAAACATGTACTGACCAAAGGAAAGATTTCATTATGCCCAATTATGATCAAGTACATAGTCAAAAATATGTTGAGTAGCTTTAGAATTGTAGGGAATATCACTTACTTGAAACTGGGATCTTGGATAAAAAATGCAGAAGTTTTTGGTGTGCAACTTTGACTGTGACAGCGAATCAAAGGGAGTCTGCATAAGCTCTGCTCCTCCTTGGCTCAGAAGCACTCTTCTAAGCCCTTAGGATGAATTTGTACATCTTTAGTCAGAAGACCTATATCATCTGCCAAAACAAGATTTCCTAGGTTTACTTCTAAATATAGCTTTAGTTTGGGTAATTTGCTATAATCAATTTTGAAGAACATTTAAACTCAATTTAGTGTTTATTTTCTTTGCCAATTCTTAGCGCCTGCATATATGATGACTCTCATTCAAACTAGAAGATTACACACCTATTAAATATGTACATGCAAGTGAAATCACTGTACATCATATAAGCACAAATTTAACTCTAGAAGATGTACTGCTTTCACTGATGCATTTATTCATTTGCTGAGAATTTTTTTTAAGTATGCATGTATTAAATATAACATTTAGAGAGATTCACTTTGAAAATTCCTTAATTTCTGAACAAAATAATGCAATTATGAAAATTTCACTAATCATATTTACCATTGCTGGTACATTTTTTACTCAGCTTTGAGATTTGTAGTAGCCTTATGAAGGCCATATTTATGAAATTGTTCACCAGTTGGGTGTTTACTGATATAGGACTGTAATTATTTTATGTTTGCCAATAGTCATAGTTAGTAAATTTGACAAAGGTAATTTTCTACCAAAGAATAGAAATATCAGTTGTAAAGACCTTCTTTTCTAAGCACCTATCATTGATGATGAGGCATTAGGACCAAGGTTGCAAAGGTGAGACTAAGGTCACCTCAGTTGAAATGGGCAGGGATAAGACTTGCCCTAAGTAGGGGTGTCAGAAGTGGATGGCCAAAGGGGAACTGGGAGATGGTAGGAGAATTTTCAGTCTCCAAAGATCAGGTTTAATGAATGGGATGGCTAGAAGTTATGTTCACATGGACAGGGCCAAACTAGGGCGTCTAAAACAAAGAAGGGGCAAAGAGAACATTCAGTTAGAAGCACATACTGGGAGAAAGAATACGATATAAATTCAAAGCTTTGTAGTAAGGTTGCACACTAGAGGGCAGAGGGCAAGATCTGTTTGACAGATATGGTTGGGTGGTAGTTTGTTTTTTTTGTTTTAGGTAGAGATTAAAAATTAAATTATCAACCAATGTTTAACAATTAGAGATATAGCACAAAATGCCCATCTCTGACTTCCCTTTATGAATCAAAAGGTCTTGAAGATCCTATGTGAGTACTTGCTGAATCTGAGCATTCCTTATCTCTTAGGATGACCATATATTCAAGTGTGTCCCCTTTTACATCTGTTAATCTGATGTAATGGTTAATAGCACTCTTTTTTATTTCAAACTGTTCTGGCTTGAAATATAAATTTATGACTCTCATCTAAGGGGAGTTATACACTATTTCATGCACCATAGTCTTTCCATAGCCTTTTATGTCCAGCCCCACTTGAAATATTAGCTTTAAATGCCTTACTTCCGGAAGTGTTTGAGTTTGTGACTCTTATTCTTAGATTCAACAGTTCAACAATTAGGGGTCACAAGTTGGAAGGTTATTGAAAGACACAACCATTTTTTAAAAATATTTTAATTTTATTGGAATATAGTTGATTTACAATGTTGTGTTTCAGGTGTGCAGCAAAGTGAATCTGTTATACATATACATATATCCAGCCTTTTTCAGATTATTTTCCCATATAGGCCATTAACAAAGTATTGAGTAGAGTTCCTTGTGCTATACAGTAGATCCTTATTAGTTATCTATTTTATATATAATTGTGTGTATATGTCAATCCCAATCTCCCAATTTATCCCTTCCCCCCTTACCCTCTGGTAACCGTAAGTTTATTTTCTACATCTGTAATTTTGTTTCTGTTTTATAGATAAGTTCATTTGTAGCCTTTTTTTAGATTCCACATAGAAGCGATATCATATGATATTAAGACACAACCATTTTGATGACCGACAAATTACAGGTCCAGCGGAGCAGGCTGAACTTTAGAATAAAAAAAGCAGTGATAAGATGGATCTTATTCCACTATCATGTGGTTACCACAGGTCACATGGAGGAACCTGGGAACGCATAAGGCATGTCTGGCCTGCACACCTTTGTTATTTGACTTATACAACCTATTTTCTTTTTAAGTTATGTAAATGGGGATATTTCATATTTAAAATCTGATTTCTAGCTTGTCTTGAAGAACTGGAAGGACTAGCAGTTTGGGGCCCACAGCAACTGAGGACAGAGCTTGTTAGAGCCTGTACCCCCTTTAGATGGGGCCCACATTCTCCCGGTGACCGCTGTGCGAATGAGGTGATTCATTCATTTACTGCACCTGCCTGGTTGCTGTAGGTCTGAGTTTTCATCTTCCAGGGGGAGGCAGGCATCAATCCAAATCCCTATGTGTCACACTCAGACTCAGAAGAATTGTTTAAAACCTGATTGAGATGGATGGGTGGGAATGGAAGTAAATAGGAGCTCTTGTCAGACCCACTCTTGAAGGTCATCATAGATGCTATTCTACTTTTGATGGTAGAGATGACACATAAACCATCAAGAAGAAGCTGTAATAATAAGATTACTTTAAAAGAACTATTGCTTTTCTCTATTTCATTTTATAACATGCTGCATCATGAACATTACATTGTCTCTCACAGAGGTGCTCAGGGGTAAGTTCTATGAGTATTAGCCCCTTTATAGAAATAAGGTGTCATTGTTGAGCCAACTCCAAAACCCAAGCCACTCACTATCATGCTTAGAGGAGCTTCTACCTGAAGTAAAATATTGGACTGATCCACACTGTCTGGAATTTTTTTATTATGGATTCTTTCTTTCTTTTTCTTAAGTAGAACTTAGGTACAATATTCTCTCCAATCCTCTGAGCAGTTCCACTCTGAGTGGTACTGCAGCACTGAAACACTCTACGGTGGTACTGATGGGCACAAGAAAATTAAATCCTGGCTTTTCCTGCATCCTCACACCTAACACACTCCAGAGACTTCCCATTGCTCCTTCTCTGGCACAAGCCAAAGGCAATGAAGTGAAATTCATAGACTGTCCCTGACACATTGCTTTGAAACTTACAGTGACTCACGTCTATGCAGTTTGTCATCAAACCACCTCTAGCTTGGATTTACCATTACTTCCTTTAAATTGGTGTCCTATCTTAACAGGCCACAATTAGCTAAACTATTTTCTATGCTCCTCATGCTCACATTTACAGAATCAATAACATTGTTACTTGCACTCTGTGTTATAATACAAATAGAGTATGATCATGTATATGACCTATAAGTAAAGGTCATTGCATTTACTACCCACTTGCCCTACCACTTTGTGATACCCACAGTGAAATTAAATGGCCCATAGCTTCAAATATGCAGAAGAATTGGAACAACATTTGTTTTTCCTAAGTTCATGACTTCCTAAGTTCAAGATCGTGTTCCTCTTGATTCATACAATTTGAAGAAAAATCATTCAAGAAGAAGAATGGAAATGACTTGGCAAGATTTAGCATTAACACTATATTCTAGCTCAGGGAAATGATTTAAATTTCTATTCATACCATTTCCCCCAGTATAGCACACTGGGGTTGTCTCCCCAGAAACTATTCCACCACTTTTCTATTGTGTAGGAGCTTTGGTTTGTGGTATACTGGACCCCACCTCTGCCTCCACGTGGACCCTGATTGTTATAAATTGATCAATATAGTCTTATCTCTCTAGCTCAGATATTCTACAATGGCACGTCCTTTAAGTTGGTTTGAATAGAGTGAAATAAAAATCTTTTAGGCAGTTTGGTGGGGGTACAAAGAAGTGATTTTCTTCATGGTATGGTTTAAGAACATAGCATGTGAAACTGATGCAGTTATTGCTGATGGAATTGAAAAACATTCTGAACATAAAGATGACGTATGGAGGAAGGCAGAATTAAGAGATAATGTAAACCTCTAAATTGCACCATACCTGAAGCCATTATTGCCACCATATAACTTTTTAAGCATATGAGCTAGTAATTTCTTTACTGAAAAGTTCATTGATATACTTTCTAAAAGCAAAAATGCTGATCACTAGTATTAAAAAATATTGAGTGCCAATAGAGACTGTAAGCACAAAATTAAGTACAGTCCCAACTGCAGGCATTTAGTTAGAATTTTCTCTCATCCTCTTTTTCAGTCCATTAATTTATATGTTAAACTTAATGTTTACATTAAGTAATGCATTGGTCTTTTAATATTTCTGGTCTTAAAAAAAAGAAAGAAACAAGATTAAAAATTGCATTTTGGACCATTAGCTCTCACACTTTGTGGTAGACAAAGATTACTTGGAGGGCTTATTAAAAATACAGATGACCAGGATTTGCCCCAGATCTATGTAACCAGAAACTGTGGACGAAATGCCCAGGCATTTGTTTATCTCAAAGAATATCAGCTGATTCTGAGATGCATAAAAGTTTGAGCATCTCTGTCATAAGTTTACCGTATAACAGCAGAATTTTATAGAAGGTATTGAATTATGTTTCACTGGAAGTTTGGAATACTGATTATTTTTTGTGTTATACTGATATACCTAGATAGTCATGCCTATCTTTTCCTACAGTATACATGTAGAGATCTAGCAAAGTAAGTATTCAGTAAATGTATGTTAACTAATTTAACATTTATGTCGAGCGAGGATGTTCTAGTTTTCACACAGTTAACTTGAGAAAAAGTGTTCACCAAGAAATACATCTCATGTATGGAATTCAGTCGACATGAAAGAGTTTGATGATATTGCAATATATTCGGTCTCAGTGATTTTATTTTCTTTTTTGAAAACAAATCTGAGTTAGTCAAAACCACTTCACCAGAGAATATATGAAGATCACTTAGAGATAAAACCTAGGATGCAGATGGACAGAACATAACTCTTGTTGAAGTGACTTTTGAATTCCTCTTCATATTCTTTGTTACTTTTAAATGAAGTCTAAACCAGTTAACAGAAAAGTGAGTGATTTCCTTAACTAAAGAGTTTAGATTTAATGATTAAAAGTATAGATTAGAAAAACTGATTTATGGTTCTGGCCTCAGAAATGTATAGCTGCTGTCAAATTGTGAACTGAGCACAACATCACCCATATTTAGTATATATTTAAAATATTTGATAAATTTAAAATAGCTGACAGGGTTTTCCTGTAAACATTTATTCAGTAGGGGGAAAATAGACAATTTAAGTATCATGCAAACATATCAACTATTTCATTGGAAAATCCTCCCTTTAGATTCAAGGGAGGAATAAAGACTATTTCTTTAGAGATATCCCTCTCCTTAAAAAAACAGAAATATTTGAACATATTTTTATACTATAGATAATTTTGAATAGTTGGTAACTTTTCAGAAATGATTACATTCAAACCTCTTAAAATAATCCTTCTCAGTGAATTTAACATAGAATCCAGTAACAGCAAGTTTGAATTTTATACACATACATACAACCACAAGATAACATACAGATAATGATATATACAGATACACACACACACACACACACACACACAATTCTATGTAAAGCCAGAGCGTTGAACCTGTTCTGTTACCTAGGGAAATGTCAAAAAACTGACACCACACCTCCTGGGAAGGGTACAACCACAAAGCTAGAAACCTTTTATCTTTCTGTGGGAATGTTGGCACTGCATCCAAAGGATCCCTTTGTAAACATCCTCCAAGATAAGTTAGAAATACCAGATGAGACTTGAATACTCCTAGCAGTATCACATGAGAGAAGGTAGCAGTTTGTTTCCCCTTCTTTCTGCTGCAGAGATAAAGAAGAACTTAAATCTATTCACTCAAGCGTATGAGGAGGGGAAAATTTAGTTTCACACCTAAAGCAATCAGATTATTATACTGTTTTGTACCACTACACCACAGAAAACAAATTTCTGTTTTTTGTTTTCAAATTGAAAAATTGCAAAAGTGAAATCCTTCCCATCTCCTCTCTCCCTACACACACACACACACACACACACACACACACACACACACACGATTGCCCATGAAATTTCCATTGAAATTACTGTACAAATTCACTTTCCAGCTGAATTTTGAAAGAAAACAGACCCAGACAGTTGTCAGAAGCTTGAATCTGACTCATAACCATGTTTCACATTTAAGGGGCCCAAGACTCCAAGATTTCTGCCTTGCATTTACGGTGAACTTGAATTACAACAAAGTTGAAATAGTCTTTTTTTCTAGGCTTCTTGTAATATATATTCCAAATAGGAAAGATGGAATAGGTCATTATTCAGAACAATTTACTCCTAGATGATGGATCGAAGGAATCACTGCTGAGCAATTACTCATTCTCCGCCAAGATGTGCAACATTTGGAATATAGGTTGACAAGAAAGTCTGAAGTGACATTTCTGCCCTGCCAATGCCACCATCATCATGAAGTGCTCCTTTCTCATTTTCTTATACTGGTCATGGACACTGAGCACAAAGAATAAATGACTTGAGAAAAATGAAACAATATGTTTTCACAGTACCAGACCTGGAACAGGATGCATAAGACAAATATTAATGGATTCATTCTGTTGGGGCAACAAAGAAAGGAAGTGATTCCAAAAACTTGGAATGTCCTCACAGTATTAGGAGGTTAAAGACAAGGATATCAAAGCCAAAGTTTCTTAGAAGCACACCAAAAACTGTAGATAATTTTATGAAAGAAAATACCTCATTCAAGCTAACCTTTAGTCCCCATTCTACATGAAGAACAACTTTTAGATCAGCAATCATCTAAAAACAAGTGTTCAAATCCCAGCTGGGTTGATGGTACACTCCCTTTGTGCCATATTAAATAAATTGAGTTTGACATATGGGCCTTTTGGGAAAGACCTTAAAACCCCATCTCTTCTATTTATTTAAAAGATCCCCCTGCAGCTTTAAAAGAGTAGGCATTTATCCTGAGGCAAATTTGGGCTACTGTGTGAGGACTCAAGGCTGATCTCCATAGTCCTGTTGACACTCACATTGTAACAATGAGTGATAGTATTCACCATCCCCACTACCACCACCACTGTCTTAGCATGCTTAAAAAATTTTTAAAAGATCATCTCAACCTTTACTTTGTTCTCTGAGGGGTCCACGCAACTGCACGACCTAAAGCTCTGTGCTTCTGTACTTTGGCTTTAACCCGCTTAATCCGAGCTTCGACAATTTGACTAAAGAGAGACTAGGAGGTTTGACCTAGGTTCTAGTGTGGGCCAGTCACCAACCAGGTTCCTGGTGCTTTCGGGTAGGAGGACCGTCAAGATGGCAGAGAGGTCAGATGTGAAGATCACCTTCCTCCCCACAAATACATCAAAAATACATCTACATGTGGAACAACTCCTACAGAACACCTACCGAACACTGGCAGAAGAGCTCAGACTTCCCAAAAGGCAAGAAACTCCCCACGTACCTGACTGTGTGGCTGACAGGGTCTTGGTGCTCTGGCCGGTGTCAAGTCTGTGCGTCTGAGGTGGGAGAGCTGAGTTCAGGACATTGGTCCACCAGAGACCTCCAGGCACCATGTAATAGCAAACAGTGAAAGCTCTCCAAGAGAGCTGCATCTCAATGCTAAGACCCAGGTCCACTCAATGACCAGCAAGCAACAGTGCTGGACACCCTATGCCAAAGAACTAGCAAGACAGGAACACAGCCCCTCCCATTAGCAGAGAGGCTGCCTAAAATTATAAGTTCACAAGTACCACAAAACATATCACCAGATGTGCTCCTTCCCACCAGAAAGAAAAGATACAGCCTCATCCACCAGAACATAGGCACCAGTCCCCTCCACCAGGAAGCCTACACAACCCACTGAACCAACCTTACCCACTGGGGGCAGATACCAAAAACAACAGGAGCTATGAACCTGAAGCCTGAAAAAAGGAGACCCCAAAAACAGTAAGTTAAGTGAAATGCGAAGACAGAGAAATACACAGCAGATGAAAGAGCAAGGTAAAAACCCACCAGACCAAACAAATGAAGAAGAAATAGGCAGTCTACCTGAAAAATAATTCAGAGTAATGATAGTAAGATGATCCAAAATCTTGAATATAGAATGGAGAAAATACAAGAAATGTTAACAAGAACCTAGAAGAACTAAAGAACAAACAAACGATGATGAACAACACAATAAATGAAATGAAAAATTCTCTAAAGGAATCAATAGCAGAATAACTGAGGCAGAAGAATGGATAAGTGACCTGGAAGATAAAATAGTGGAAATAACTACCACAGAGCAGAATAAAGAAAAAAGAATTAAAAGAATTGAGGATGGCCTCAGAGACTTCTGGGACAACATTAAACACACCAATATTCAAATTATAGGGGTCCCAGAAGAAAAAGAGAAAAAGAAAGGGTCTGAGAAAATATTTGAAAACATAGTTGAAAACTTCCCTAATATGGGAAAGGAAATAGTCAAGTCCAGGAAGCGCAGAGAATCCCATACAGGATAAATCCAAGGAGAAACACACCAAGACACATGTTAATGAAACTATCAAAAATTACATACAAAGAAAAAATATTAAAAGCAGCAAGGGAAAAGTAGCAAATAACATATGGGGAATCCCCGTAAGGTTAACAGCTGATTTCTCAGCAGAAACTCTGCAAGCCAGAAGGGAGTGGCAGGACATATTTAAAGTGATGAAAGGGAAGCACCTACAACCAAGATTACTCTACCAAGTAAGGAACTCATTCAGATTTGATGGAGAAATTAAAACCTTTACAGACAAGCAAAAGCTCAGAGAATTCAGCACCACCAAACCAGCTTTACAACAAATGCTAAAGGAACTTCTCTAGGCAGGAAACAGAAGGAAAAGACCTACAAAAACAAACCCAAAACAATTAAGAAAATGGTAATAGGAATATACATATTGATAATTACCTTCAGTGTAAATAGATTAAATGCTCCAACCAAAAGACGTAGACTGGCTGAATGGATATAAAAACAGGACCAGTATATATGCTATCTACAAGAGACCCACTTCAGACCTAGGGATACATACAGACTGAAAGTGAGGGGATGGAAAAAGATATTCTATGCAAATGGAATCAAAAGAATGCTGAAATAGCAATTCTCATATCAGACAAAATAGACTTTAAAATAAAGATTATTACAAGAGACAAAGAAGGACACTACATAATGATCAACAGATTAATCCAAGAAGAAGATATAACAACTGTAAATATTTATGCACCCAACATAGGAGCACCTCAATACATAAGGCAAATGCTAATGGCGATAAAAGGGGAAATTGACAGTAACACAATAATAGTCGGGGACTTTAACACCCCATTTTCACCAATGGACAGATCACCCAAAATGAAAATAAATAAGGAAACACAAGCTTTAAATGACACATTAAGCCAAACACATGGAGGCTAAACAATACACTACTTAATAACCAAGAGATCACTGAAGAAATCAAAGAGGAAATCAAAAAATACCTAGAAACAAATGACAATGAAAACACGAGGACGCAAAACCTATGGGATGTGGCAAAAGCAGTTCTAAGAGGGAAGTTTAGCGCAATACAGTCCTACCCAAGAAACAAGAAATATCTCAAATAAACAACCTAACCTTACCCCTAAAGCAATTCGAGAAAGAAGAACAAAAAACAAACCCCAAAGTTAACAGAAGGAAAGAAATCATAAAGCTCAGACCAGAAATAAATGAAAAAGAAATGAAGGATGGGCTTCCCTGGTGGCGCAGTGGTTGAGAGTCCACCTGCCGATGCAGGGGACAGGAGTTCATGCACCAGTCTGGGAAGATCACACGTGCCGTGGAGCGGCTGGGCCCGTGAGCCATGGCCACTGAGCCTGCGCATCCGGAACCTGTGCTCCGCAACGGGAGAGGCCACAACAGTGAGAGGCCCGCGTACTGCAAAAAAAAAAAAAAAAAAAGAAATGAAGGAAACAATTGCAAAGATCAATAAAACTAAAAGCTTGTTCACTGAGAAGATAAACAAAATCGATAAACCATGAGCCAGATACATCAAGAAAAAAAGAAAGAAGACTCAAATCAATAGAATCAGAAATGAAAAAGAAGTAACAACTGACACTGCAGAAATACAAAGGATCATGAGAGATTACTACAAGCAACTACATGGCAATAAAATGGAAAACCTAGAAGAAATGGACAAATTCTTAGAAAAGCACAACCTTCTGAGAATGAACAAGGAAGAAATGCAAAATATAAACAGACCAATCACAAGCACTGAAATTGAGACTGTGATTAAAAATCTTCCAACAAACAAAAGCCCAGGACCAGATGGCTTCACAGCCGAATTCTATCAAACATTTGGAGAAGAGCTGACACCTATCCTTCTCAAACTCTTCCAAAATATGGCGGAGGGAGGAACACTCCCAAACTCATTCTCTGAGGCCACAATCATGCTCTTACCAAAACTAGACAAAGATGTCACAAAAAAAGAAAACTACAGGCCAATATCACCGATGAATATAGATGTGAAAACCCTCAACAAAGTACTAGCAAACAGAATTCAACAGCACATTAAAAGGATCATACACCATGATCAAGTGGGGTTTATCCCAGGAATACAAGGATTCTTCAGTATACCCAAATCAATCAATGTGATACACCATATTAACAAATTGAAGGATAAAAACCATATGATCATCTCAATGGATGCAGAAAAAGCTTTCACCAAAATTCAACAACGATTTATAATAAAAACCCTCCAGAAGGTAGGCATAGAGGGAACTTACCTCAACATGGTAAAGGTCATATATGACAAACTCACAGCCAACATTGTTCTCAGTGGTGAAAAACTGAAACAATTTCCACTAAAGTCAGGAACAAGACAAGGTTGCCCACTCTCACTGCTGTTTTTCAACATAGTTTTAGAAGTTTTAGCCACAGCAATCAGAGAAGAAAAAGAAGTAAAATGAATCCAAATCAGAAAAGAGGAAGTAAAACTGTCACTGTTGCAGATGACATGATACTACACATAGAGAATCCTAAGGATCCTCCTAGAAAACTACTAGAGCTAATCAATGAATTTGGTCAAGTACCAGGATACAAAATTAATGCACAGAAATCTCTTGCATTCCTCTACACTAATGATGAAAAATCTGAAAGAGAAATTAAGGAAATACTCCCATTTATCATTGCAACAAAAAGAATAAAATACCTAGGGATAAATCTACCTAAGAGGACAAAAGACCTGTATGAAGAAAACTTTAAGACACTGATGAAAGAAATTAAAGATGATACAAACAGATGGAGAAATATACCATGTTCTTGGAATGGAAGAATCAACACTGTGGAAATGACTATACTACCCAAAGCCATCTACAGATTCAGTGCAATCCCTATCAAACTACCAATGGCATTTCTCACAGAAGTAGAAGAAAAAATTTCACACTTTGTATGCAAACAGAAAAGACCCCAAATAGCCAAAGCAATCTTGAGAATGAAAAACGGAGCTGGAGGAATCAGGCTCCCGGCTTCAGACTATACTACAGAGCTACAGTAATCAATGTAGTATGGTACTGGCACAAAAACAGAAATTTAAATCAATGGAACAGGATAGAAAGCCCAGAGATAAACCCACGCACCTCTGGTCAACTAATCTATGACAAAGGAGGCAAGTGTATACAATGGAGAAAAGACAGTATCTTCAAAGTGGTGCTGGAAAACTAGACAGCTACATGTAAAATAATGAAATTAGAACACTCCCTGACACCATACATAAAAATAAACTCAAAATGGATTAAAGCCGTAAGTGTAAGACCAAACAGTATAAAACTCTTAGAGGAAAATATAGGCAGAACACTCTATGCCATAAATCACAGCAAGGTCCTTTTTGACCCACCTCCTAGAGAAATGGAAATAAAAACAAAAACAAATGAGACCTAGTGAAACTGAAGAGCTTTTGCACAGCAAAGGAAAGCATAAACAAGATGAAAAGACAACCCTCAGAATGGGAGAAAGTATTTGCAAACGAAGCTACTGACAAAGGATTAATTTCCAAAATATACAAGGAGCTCATGCAGCTCAATATCAAAAAAACAAACAGCCCAATCCAAAAATGGGCAGAAGATCTAAATAGACATTTTTCCAAAGAAGGTATACAATTGCCAACAAACACATGAAGGGATCATTAGAGAAATCATTAGAGAAATGCAAATCAAAACTACAATGAGGTATCACCTCACACCAGAATGGCCATCATCAAAAAATCTACAAACAATAAATGCTGGAGAAGTTGTGGAGAAAAGGGAGCCCTCTTGCACTGTTGGTGAGAATGTAAATTGTTACAGCCACTATGGAGAACAGTATGGAGGTTCCTTACAAAACTAAAAATAGAACTACCATATGACCCAGCAATCCCACTACTGGGCATATACCCTGAGAAAACCATAATTCAAAAAGAGACATGTACCACAATGTTCACTGCAGCCCTATTTACAATAGCCAGGACATAGAAGCAACCTAAGTGTCCATAGACAGATGAATGGATAAAGAAGATGCAGCACATGTATACAATGGAATATTGCTCAGCCTTAAAAAGAAACGTAATTGAGTTATTTGTAGTGAGGTGGATGGACCTAGAATCTGTCATGCAGAGTGAAGTAAGTCAGAAAGAGAAAAACAAATAACATGTGCTAACCCATATATATGGAATATTAAAAAAAATGGTTCTGAGGAACCTAGGGACAGGACAGTAATAACAACACATACATAGAGAATGGACTTGAGGACACGGGGAGGGAGAAGGGTAAGCTAGGACGAAGTGAGAGAGTGGCATGGACATATATACACTACCAAATATAAAACAGATAGCTAGTGGGGGGAAGCAGCCGCATAGCACAGGGAGATCAGCTCGGTGCTTTGTGACCACCTAGAGGGGTGGGATAGGGAGGGTAGGAAGGAGATGCAAGCGGGAGGGCATATGGGGATATAAGTATACGTATAGTGATTCACTTTGTTATACAGCAGAAACTAACACACCTTTGAAAAGCAATTACACTGCAATAAAGATGTTAAAATTTTTTTTAAAGAAAAGCATCAAAAGAAATCAGACAAGAAGAGAATAAGCCTTCTGGGATATGATAAAACTTGCCAAAAATAAAGTCAAATCTAAAACTATGCGTATTGCTTTGTGTCTCATTTTCTTGTCTTTATAAAATTGAACTTGTTAACCAGGCTTCACAAGAGAGAAGCAAAGGAAACTTTAAAAGACTAAGTGTGCCCACTACTTGTGTGGTTTTCATCATGCCCTCACTTCCTCTGCTGAGGTAGATAGTAGCGAATACATGTTTTAACCCAAGTGGAGCTCCGAGGTGCAGTGGCATTCAATAGGACACAGCTAATAATGGCTATGGCTTTTCATGACATCTCTTTGGTATGCTTCAGCATGACCTTGTCAAAGTTAAAAGCTCATAAAATTCCTATTTACTTTTCATGGCACTACGATTCTGCATAACAGTGCTTAAAACAAAAACACAGTATAATTATACTGTCAATCAAGCAACTAAGAAAGGCATGTTCCACCAGCCTCTTACCTAGCAAACTGTAAATAATTTATAAAACCAGAAGTCATGACTAAGTGGCAGTGTTCGGGGGCTAGTTAAGCACTTTTCATAGCGCCATGGTTTAAGAGAGCTGGACACAAAACACTGCTTGTTTACTTTTATCCTGTGAGTGTAAAAAATTGTCATTTGTGCTTGTCGTGTTTATGTGTGGGCTCTAATAAAAATATCAAATTGTCAGTAGAAATTTGAACAGGTGTACAGTGAGAATAATAATGATGTTTTATCCATATGCATTTCCAGCCCATTTAACTTCATCCAACAAACAACAAAAATATTTTCTTCATTACCTCCAATTAATGTAAATGTCAAATGTGTTGAATATATTATCACACTGATAATTTGTTGTGTTGATTGATTTGTGGAATGTTTTGGATTAAAGTAACAATTTTTCTTACTTGACTCACAATTGCATGCTGCTATCCGTCCCCTCTGGATTATGTAAATAACAAATTTGTTTCCATTAGATCTAGTGCTAATTCTGGTAAACAAGATTTTCAAAGTGTCAGTGATTTCTGAGATTTCCAGCTCCTTCATTATATTCAGTTATTTTATTAATTGTTAACTAGAATTTATCAGCTCTGGAGAAAATGTGTATCTTCTTTATGCTAATGACCAAATAACTGTATGCAAACCCTTTGTATTTATAGTATTTACAAAGCATTAGCAGTATAAAATCCAAAGAATTAAATGCTAGGTTCTACATCCCTCCTTGTGTTTTAAATTCTATTTGCAAGCCAGAGTCCAGTATCCATCTCTCATAATAGTCTTTCATAATAATCAAGATGTATATTATGAATCATTTCTGTAATTGGTTTCTTGTTAGTTTTTTTTTTTTTTAAAACTTCTCTGGCCATTATTTAATCTTCTTACTAAATGCATTTATGATGAAAGACCTGTGATCAGTTTTCAAAGGCAAGATTAAATGATATGTTTAATAGATTTCTTAATATGATAATGGAGAAATATTTTTAAAATTTAGCTATCGATATCAAGTTCACATTTAACCTGGGAAATTTAGGTTACTTTCTTCATGATTCAGGAGAAAAATTGTGTGTTTGTGTGTATTTTGTGTCCTTTCTTTATCTGGTTATTTCAATTAACCTTTCTTCATTAAGTGGGAAATAAAAAAACGGGGTTCTTAGGGGGCCCTGAATATATATGAGCATAGCACCGAATCCCAGCTTGGTAGTTTTTTAATGACGCTGAGAAGTGATTTGACCTCCCTATGCCTTGGTTCTCTCTATTCTGTGAAATGGGGATAATATTACTTATCACAGAGATTTCATAGAAAAGCTGAATATTTGTGAAACACCTAGCACACTGTATTACTTATGGCAGATAGCCAACAATTTATTTTTATAGATCTTTCTTTCCTTCTCTATTTTATTTTTCATATGTAAATATCATCTGCATAAAAAGGACATTGCATTCTACAGAAATATGGTATTTTAAATAATGCATTTTTATATATGTATCTGATAATGAATTGTACCTAACTCCTTCGATGGGTAGCATATAATATTATTTTTTGAGAACCTCACTTAATTTCTAATATGAGCTTTTATGTAGGTTTAAACTCAGTTGGTTCTTGATTTTCCTCTACCTTTCTCCATGGACTAGGTATAAATATCTAAAAACTTTTGTAGACCTGTGGAGTGGCAGGAGTTTGTGTGATGATGGTGGTGGGATTTTCAGTGCTATGGTCAAGGACTTCTCACTGCATGTGTTGTCATATGTCTGTCATTCATCAAGTTTTCACATCAGTTGTCCATGATGAATCAGCTTTCCTTACCATCCTCAAGGATTCCTCTAGTTCAGGTCCTTCATTGCCGTATTAATGCTTTTCTTTTACTACATTGGCACAAGGGAAGTCAGTGAGGCTCTTTCAGGTCCCCTTCATCTCAACACTGTATACTGCCTTATTATTTCTGTCATCTCATTAACTCTCTTGGGAGTCTACCCAGAGAAGTAAAGCTCAGGTTCTCCCTAATAGCAGATCCCACGAACTTCTCAGGGACATACACTCATCTCCCCTCTGCTTGAGGTTTGGTCTACACAGCAGGGAACAAAGCTGCCTTTCTCAGGGACCCATATCCATTTACTCTTAGCATCCTCTACTTCTTGCGTTTTCCTCCTAACTCTGGGAAATGTAGATCACTGTTACATATCAAGTAGTGTGCTGGATGTACTGCTCATGCCCTGCATTTCATTCTAGTCATTGAAGGCCGACACCTAAACTCAACAACCATGAATGGCCTTTTAGCTTTCTTCTCATGTGCTGAGGTGGAAGGTGGCCTTCCTGAGGTCATTCTGTCCCTTGAAGCAATGATGTAAAATACCTAGCTGACATAAGGAAATACTGGGGAAAATGTGCATATCAAACCTTATCTTGCTATATCAAGTTTCAAAAATATTCCTACAACTAGAAAAGTATAAAGGAGAATTGCAAGAGTAAATAATAGAATGGTGGAATTTACTGTTTGGGAGTAATTCATTCTAGGAACTGTTCCTCATTTCTGCCTTATCTCAACCTGAGAACCACAGGGTAGTAACCAGATTGGGGTCAAGATTGAGAGTTATAAGAAGTGGGGAAGCAAGGAGACCAAGAAGAGGAAGGAACTAGAACAGCTGGGAAAATAAAAGATAAGGGACTGAAAGAGGAATCTCTGTGCAGGAGTTCAGAAAAGAGCTCACTAAGAGAGCAGACACTAGTTTTCTTGCCCAGGACATCCTGGAAGTGTGACATCAAATATCACAGTATCACAGGGACAGGTATGACAACAGTCACCACTTATTTTCCATAAATACCACCCAATTTGAAGAATAGACTCTAAAATTCTAAGAAAGCTTCTAGGCTCCATTAAATAAAAATAAACATATTTAGAATCATTTAAGTGCCCACTAGCCTGCACATTTCATGTTGATATGCATATTCCAAAGCATATTTATTGCAGCCTCTTTCTCTAAGACACATGGTGCCCATTAGGCTCAAATTTAAGAAAAAGGCTATAAAAATGGCAAAAACCCATAGTTGAGCTGGCAGAAAACACTCAGTGGGCACAGTGGCCCTCATGACTGGGAGTTGCATCAGAATTTCAGTCTAAATGCCTTTTGTCATCAGTGTGACTTATGAAAATCTGGTCACATTTTGTGTGTCACTGACTTAGTCAATCAGGAAAGCACTCTAAACACTTAGAATCCTTGTGAACAGCATTCTCAATATTCCTCCAAGGAATTCTAGAAACAGAGGCCAAAGTCATAACTACTAGCAAGCAGTGTAACACAAGAGCATCAGATAGTGAGAAGGTTTGTTTTGCAACCACATCCTTGATAGGGGAAGATCTAAGAAGATTAACTGCATGTAAAAAAACAAACAAAAAAACAAAAAACACTGCACACACATACAAATATGCACACTTAATTAGTACACAATTGAGACTTTGTTAATGTGTTGAGGTTCTTAAAATATCACCTTACTAGTACTTAATAGTACTTTATTTTTTCCTCCAGTGCATACCATCATCTTGTTGTTCATTAGTCCAGGCCAGCATATGGATTCATCCAGATAAATATATGGGCCACCATACATCATGTCTGTCTTCTGTATTCAGAAAATCTTTCTGTGTACAAGAACCTGTTTACCATAAGTCTCAGAATGTCAAGGACTCGAGAAACAAGTAATTCTTTGTCACCCTGAAACAGAAGTGGTGTGAGTAATCAGTATAGGTTCAAAACAACAACCAAAAGCAATTTGCCATTGTGAATAAATAGAATAAAGAGTGTCCAAGAAATGAACAAGCAACAAATGGCTTCTAGTTATTGCCCAGGTTTGGGGAGGAGCCCAAGGTTTATTTGGAAATTGACTATTACTTTCAGTTTATAGCCAATCCAATGGGAATATGCAAATGCTTAAACTATGATATCAGTAAGCTGGCCTACAGTGGAGACTTACCATTATATAGTATTAGAGCTGAAGCGCAGTTAGAAGACACTCTGCAATAATAAATATTATATTCAAAGCTTTAAGCCAGTACTTCAGTAGGCTCTTGGGACCCACTGTAAGACTGGCCAGCCCTAGTGGCTCCTCACTGGAGGGCCATTCTGCCAACTCCAGAAATATTTTAGAGCAAATCTGGAAGTTCCTTTCATTTCACCTTCTACCTCCAGTTTAAAAATAGCCTTAGAGATTTGGAATAAGACAAAGTGGCCTTTAGAAGCTGGTACCAGGTCACAGCTTATTCATTAAGCCTGGGTTTATATATTCTCTGAAGATTTATCATGAAACTTATTATAGGCAAATTTTCCACTAAAGAAAATCAGATTAATTAAGAATTTTCCAACGTGGCAACTGAAATAAAATGTATTTAAAGGTGATCAGAAATTGGATCTAATAAGAAATATGATGATAATAACCAAAGCCAGCTCTCTGAAAATTACATTTACTCATGGAGAGATTTGGAAATTATTTTTCCTGACTAGCATACCATGCTAAATATTTTAAGAAAAGAAATTGCATGTACATCTGAGAAATCAACCATGTACTGAAGAAGTTCTGTAGCTTTTTAATAGCATAGCACTTTGCTTAATAAAGATGAAAATGCTTAACTGCATATTGATCATTAAAATTTTTTATATCTATCCATCAGTACAAAGATAGTAACCACTCTGTGCTTAGCTCACTGCTAGAGCTCATGGTGGGAACCACATAAAATAAATAAAGGGGTCACTTCTTTTGAATGAGTTTCAATAAGATTTAAATGCAAGAAGTCAATTCATGGGGGAAAAACATTAATATGTAACATATAACAAAATAGTAGATTATATGATATTTCAGATGAGAAAATAATTCAGAGAAGTAGAGATTACAGTGAGCTAAATGTGATCGAGAAAATCTTCAAGATTTGTGTTAATGGAAATTCAAAAATTCCATTTTCAAGGAGTTAAGCGGGAATTTTTAATAAAAGGAGAACAACACAGGCCAAACATTTTTTCAATCATGTTTTATGGCAAATATGGTAAGGAAACCCTTAGTATTAATTATGCTATTAGGCTTCTCCTTAATTCGTTGCCACTAGAAGAGGGCAGACCAGTGTGGAGTGGTGAAAATCTGCAACTTCATGTGATTCCCCATGTAAAAAAGGAAAGAATTAAAAAAAAAAAAAAAAAAAAAAAAAGCTGAGGGTGTGTTCTGATAGACCTGTTAATAAGATGGCATTGATTTGTTCTAAGAAATCACTGTATGGTTCCAAGTTTGGGGAACCAGGTCCTATGGACAAAATGGAATGATGACATGTTAGTGTTAGCCATGACTCATTGTGAGAAACATTTCCAAGAACCTGGTCTGGGTAGAGTTAAGTACTAGTAGAAGCCTTCTTGAGTAATAGGAGTGTGATCAATATTATTATTTGAACACTTTGCACCTAAAATATGCTTTAATAATAAACAGTTAACTGTCATTTAATGATTATTTTTTGCTCAACTCTGAGCTAAACATTGTATCCATAATGACCCATTTAATCTAATAATACTGTCCTGAAGATTGATGGTGGAGGGGTAGTAGAAATCGTTTTCTGATTAAGCCTGATCTTAATTTTAGAATAGTCAGCAGTCCCCTAGACCTCAGTGTATATGATTTGATTGACAAATGGCGGGGATTAGGAGGGTAGGGTGGGGAGCTTATGAGCAGAAGTTTTTATTTCCACGTACCCAGAATGTTCAATAAGAAAAGAAAGGAAAATAAAGAGAGTGGTGTGAAATTTGTTCCACAGCTTGGGCACTAAGAACAAAGTTTGAACTCCATTAAAAGAGAGGCTTTAAGTATAGCAGAAGGAGCTGTTTGTACATTGGCATTCAAGAAACAGGGCAAGCAGCCGCATGGCACAGGGAGATCAGCTCGGTGCTTTGTGACCACTTAGAGGGGTGGGATAGGGAGGGTGGGAGAGAGGGAGACGCAAGAGGGAAGAGATATGGGAACATATGTATATGTATAGCTGATTCACTTTGTTATAAAGCAGAAACTAACACACCATTGTAAAGCAATTATACTCCAATAAAGATGTTAAAAAAAAAAAAAAAAGAAACAGGGCAGTGGTAATTTTACTTAGGTCTTGTTATGATAACCTGTGATCAAGAATGGGAAAGGATGAACATAAAACTCACTTCAGCTATGCATATAAAGCTTTCCAGAATCATGGTAATTCCAGAACACTTCTGCCATTGCCTGATTATGGAGGAATCAGGGAACCACAGCAGAACCCTGGTGGAGATAAAAATGCCAGTATGAGACAACAGTTGCTTCGGGGTGGGAGGGTGCTACGCAGAGACAGTGTCCATTTGGGGCCTGATAAAATATTGGAAGTGCGTAGTGGAAATAGACTTTTTTTATGTGTACATGAGAAATATCCCCTTAGGACTTCCAGAAGTACCCTAGTGGGGACATAGGGAAGAAGATTTTGCATGAGGGTAAAAATTCTGTGTTATTCAGGTGAGGGCAAGAACAAGTGAAATTTCATCTATTCATTTATTTAGCAATTAATTAATAACTGCAGTGTTTCAGAAATTATTCTGAAAATCAGAGCAAATGACATGAATAAGAAAGACACTGTTACTGGTCAACATAGGTGGGGTATGAACCAAATAATAAATAAATGGTGATATAAAGAACTATACAACTCAGTAGCAAAAAATTAATAATAATAATAATCCAATTAGACAATGGACAGAGGGACTGAACAGACATTTTCCAAAGAAGACACACAGATTGCCAACAGGTACATGAGAAGGTGCTCAACATCACTGATCATCAGGGAAATGCAAATCAAAAGTACAATGAGATATCACCTCCCACCTGTTAGAATAACTATCATCAAAAAGAAAGAGATAATAAGTGTTGGTGAAGATGTGGAGAAAAGGGAACACTTGTGCACTGTTGGTGGGAATGTAAATTGGTGCAGCCACTATAGAAAACACTATGGAGTTTCCTGAAAAAATTAAAAATGGAACTATCATATGATCCAGAATCTCGCTAATGGGTATATATCCAAAGGAAATGAAAACAGACTATTAAAGAGATATCTGCACTCCCATGTTCATTGCAGCATTTTTCACAATAGCCAAGATATGGAAACAACCAAGTGTGCACTAACAGATAAATAGATAAATAAAATGTGGTATATATAAATATATGAATAAAATTAATTCAGCCATGAGGAAGAAAGAAATCCTGCTATTTCCGGCAACATGGATGGACCTTGAAGGCATTATGCTAATGTGAAATAAGCCAGGGAAAGACAAATACTCCATGGTATCACTTATATGTACAATTTTTTTTTTTTTAAAGTAAAACTCATACAAAAAGTATAGAAAAGTGGTTGCTGGGGGCTGGGTATGGGGGAAACAGGAAGAGGTTGGTAAAAGGGTACACACTTTCAGCTATAAGGTAAATAAGATCTGAGGATCTAAGGTAAAACATGATGACTATAGTTGATAACACTATTGTATAATTGAAATTTGCTAAAAGAGTAAATGTAAATTCTGTGAAGTTAATATGTGTTAAATAACAGATGGGAGGTTCCTTTCACAATATATACATATATAAAATTACCATGATGTACACTGTACAATATACCTTACAATTTTATATGTCAATTATACCACAGTAAAAATGATAAATAGTTAGAGAAAAATCAGAGTTATCATTGCGAAAATAAGGAACCCATAAGAGAGCCTGATAAGGAATGCCAGCGATGGATTGTGGGGTAAAATAACGTTTAAACTGAGACCTAAAATATGAGTAGGAGTAACCTGGGTACAGCTTAGAAGGGAGCAGTTCTATATCGCAGAAACAATTTTGTGTAGAGTCTCGAGGATAGAGCTGATAGTTTGAAGGAATCAAAAGCTGGATGAAATGGCTGGAATGTATGAGGTCAGTAAAGAGAGACTGGAGGCTGCAGAATAAAGTAGATTATAGATTGTGAAGGACCTTGAGTTTAGACTTGATCTTGAAGGCAATGAATGTGATTAAATGACTTCTCATTTATTAGATTTACATTATACCATATGGAGCGTGGATTTAAGGAATGAAAGACTGGAGGGGTGGAGACACTGATTAAAAATGGGAGCTTCTTTCATTATCCTGAACCTAGATGATTGTAGCCCCAAGTAGGATAATGGCAGGAAAATGAAGCAAAAGGAAGAAGTTTGAGAAACACAGAAGCAGTCAAACAGAAAGGACAAGGTGATTGATTGAATGTGAGTAATTAATAAGAGCTCAAGAACTGCACTCATAGTGTTGGCCTGAGCAACTAGGGGCCAGGTGGATCTATCCCCTTGGCTCAGCCCCACTGGGGAAGGGTGATAGGGATGTCAGAACTGGAAGCCAGACCTACAAGGCTGTCTCCATATGGATTCTCGTTCACCACATTTGCCTGGTTTTCCTCTTAGCATTTCTCATTGCTCTTTGTCATTTTCCTTGTGAGTGTCTTCTCATCCTTTGGACCTCTATTTTTGAGTCCAGGACTCAATCCCTGGACTTCTATTTTTTTCTGTCTGTATTTGCTATCAAGATAACCCACCTACTCTCATGACTTCAAATACCACCTGTAAACAGATAATTCCCTACATCTTATTTCCACCCAAACTTCTGAACCCAACTCCAGACATGTATATCCAATCACTATCTCTACCTGGACCTCTGATACATTATCTCAAATAGTTTTCTGAGCTTTACCTAAAACTGAACTCCTATTCCATCCCCATATGCTCATTTTAATCCCATCAAGCAGCTTCCCCTAGGTTCTAGGTCATGACTGGTCTCCCTACATAGTCCCTTGCTGTTCACAGCCCAGGGGACCTCGCATTGAGTAAGGAGCCCAGGTAAGGGACTTTGCAATAACTCAGTGGAGTGATGTTAGTGACTGAACCAGGGTGGTAGAAAAGTGGGCGGTGAATTATGGTTGGATTTTGGATACTATTTGAACTTACTAAATACATTTCTGCTTCAGAGCCTATGCATTGTTCCTTTGATTTAATGTTTTCTCTGTAGATACTCCCATGGCCAACTCCCTCACCTTCTTAGAAAGGCCTCTCCAGACCTCCCTATATAACGTTTCACCTTACCCCAACATTTTATATTCCCTTTCCCTAATTTATTTCTCTTTCTTATCATTAGTCACTCTTTAACATTCTGTATATTTTACCTACGTATATAATATGTTGGTTGTACACTCCATTGGAGTGTAATCTCAATGAGGCAAGGATTTCTTTTTTCCTTTGTTTCTTTCTCCATCTCAGTTGTGTGTATAATAGTGCCTGGCACATAGCCAATGTTCAGTACATATTTGTGAAATGAATGGGTGAATAAATTAATTTCAAAGCATTTGTCTCTAGGTATAGCATCTAGAAATAATATACAGGTTATCACTGCCAGGTGCTCATTTCCCAGGTCTTGCTGGAGTGTTTTGAGAGCTATACTAAGACATTTTCATACCAAGAAACTCTAGTGTGGCTAGAGTTTCTTGGTATGAAAAATACCAAGAAAAATCTAGCAACCTTTAATAACATTCACCATGTTAAAAGAATTCTGGAATAAAAATAGATCCAAAATTAAGGAGATGCTTTCTAGATAATATAATTATATATTTTTCCCTAAACACAAGAAAATGGTTTGTATGTGTCTTTGGAAATAAAGTGCCAAAACTCTTGATCTCAAAGCAAAGTAATTTCTAAGTAAAATATTTCCAAACATCCGTGAAATGGTGCTATTAATTTACTTTCATGAGACACTCTTTCTTTCTCTCCAGCAATTCAATAGAGAGTGTGGTGACAAAAGTACTGCCCTTAACCTATGGTATAGAGATCTTTTGTATTCCAAGGACTTTGTTTAATGAAGCAGAGGTTTTACTGCTTAAAAATACTAAGAACTTAGACTTGGTCTAAGTCTAAGACTTGGTACAAAACCATTGACATGATACTTCATTGAAAAACGTATCAAGGAAGAATCAAGATTTTGGTATTCACTTCCTTTTACCAGAATATCCTTTGCTTGAAAAAATGTGAAAAGAGCAGAGTGTGTAGAAAATATTTGGAAATTTTAAAATCATAAAATATAATTATCAAAAAATACTAATTGCAAATTAAGTCTATTTGGGCTCACAAGGAAAGTATATTTGTTCCTCACGTAGTTTCTGTTTTCTATGTAGTGCACAGATAATGAGTCTCAGTTGTTTTCTGTTATACTCTATCATTTTCTGGGGGTTCATAAATTATACAATACTCTGCTTAATCTTCCACACCTTCTTTTGCTTCTCTCTTCTCTGTTACACATCCTGAGTATATGTCAGCCAATATCAGCATTTTGATTATAAACAGAATGAAACTTCTTGAAAGCCTGTTAGCATATAGAGCAACATACTTCATAATATTTTATGTCTTTTTTTTCTTTCCGCAAATCCATAAGCAGTATAACATTTCTTTTTGCCATTGCATGAACTTGGTGTTTTTAACCAGCCTGAGATTAGCTTTTCTATGTGTTCATGAAGCATTAAAGCTTGCTGAATGAAACAGCTCCCTCTGACCTCTGCTAGAAAAATGGAATATCTTTAAGCATGCGCTTTAATTATCATTAATGGATATTTTTCCATTTGTAATTCTTTTTCCAGATCCCTTCCCTGAGGCTCATACTGTTGGTCTTGCTTGCATGACAGTGTTGAGGAAAATCATTTGTGTCTTGGAAAATTTTTCACTTCAGTAAAATTTGGGTTCAAAATTAAATTATAATGTATTTGGTTAATTAGTAAACAGTTAATTGGCCTATAAAATGCAAAATCATCAGGGCCTGACCAACTTAGAGTTAAAATGTGATCCAGATCTATGTTTCATAGTCCTCTCTAAGAGCAGAGAGACATTAAGATTGTTGTTAAGGTATGAAGCATTTTTAAATGGAACCAACAAAATAGTTCTCTAAATATTGTGAATAAAATGATAAAAGGAGAGATGCTTAGACTGGTGAATGAATAAACAAAATATGGTATATCCATACAATAAAAAAAGAATAAGCTACTAATATATGATGCAAAATTAATGAACCTCAAAAACATTATGCTAAGTGAAAGAAGCCAGACACAAAAGGTCACATATTATATGAGTCCATCTGCATGAAATCTCCAGAAAAGGCAAATCCATGACACAGAAAGTAGATTAGTGGTTGCCTGGGCTGGACGTGGGTCTGGGGATTAACTATAAAAAGGCCCCAGGATCTTACTGGTGTACAAATTAGGTCATGGTGATAGTTGTAAGACTCAGTAAGTTTACTAAAAGTCTTTGAATTATACACTTAAAATGTATAATTTTATGCTATGTAAATTATGACTCAATAAGATCGTTTAAAAAAAAAAGGTCCTTAACGTCTATATAGTGTTAAATACCTGCAAACGGTCTTTTAAGGTCATTACCCTTTCCCATGGCAATAGCATCCCAAAATGTCAACTAAAAACTACCACCAAAAAGGATAAGGCTGTTAAAATACATGCAATCAATAAGAAGTAGTAGACAATTTATCCAACCAAAACAATGCAAAGTAATAAAAAAAGAATACTGACAGTTCTCCCTGACCATTTAGTTTCAGGAACCTGTTATCCTGTTGCCTAAAAGCATACATATTATGCTCACTTATTCTATGCTAATAAATACTAGAAATAGTCCCATTAATATTTTTTCATATTATTTCTCCAAAACCTGAGTTGAATAAATATGTATTATAGCTTCAGAAACCACACTAGTCATTGCATCTCTTCTAAAATACCAGATGAATAAATAAATGTGTTTTGTATATTCAAATATATAACACCAGTAAAATTCCCCTTCTGGTTTCAAATATCTTAGTGGAATTTATTGATTTCATAAAAATGAATTAGTTGAGGGAATTGTATTCAGGATTATGGACAAAGTCACATAAATATTCAAAATAAGTTTTTTTTTTTTTTTTTCCATTCTCACAAACATGTTTCAGCACCTAGTATATGGAACTGTCTTTTTATAGAGCTATCTTTTTCATATCTTTGCCCATTTGGAGCCCCTTTCTATACACATTTTTAAGTATGTGTTTTATTCAGGAGTTATCCTTATATTTTCTGTTTAGTTTCTTTGTATTTGTGGAGAAATTTGAATATGAACATGAAATTTAAATGTAAACAACTGACTTGCTTTGAGTATTTCATTTGAAATTTATTATTTTTTTTTATTATGGATAATAGTTTAATAGTAATTCTTCATTTGTAATGATACCATGTATAAAGTAAGCTAACTTGTGTCCAAGGAAATTGAACTTAGTACTTTGACCTCTTAGGTACTAGTCAATAATCCACAGAGGTCCTCACATTCAGAATTCACCTTCTTGGTATCAGTGATTGAATTCCGCAATATAGGAAGTATTTGGAAAATCTGTCATTTTGGTATATCATCCACCAGCCAAGAATCTCAAGTTGTAAACAGCTCAAGGCTGTTTAACATTAAAAGTAGAAAACTACTAATATATGAACTGCCTTGGTCATAAATTTCAAAGGCCTAAAGAATTCAGGTATGCATCAGTAGGAATTTGACTCCAGAAAACAGATAAGCCAATTAAAAGGGACCACCGTCCCCTAGTTCTAATTAAACTTTGCCACATGGAACAACAGACCGAGTATGATAGGGTCTTTTAAATTTTCAAGGGAAGCTGAGAAGTAGAATACTCAGGTGAAATTCCCCAGTTGTTAAATTTTGACAACTAATTCAAAAATGTTAAAACATTGTACATGGCAAAATTTACCTGAGGACGGGTGTCCTAGAGGCCAGCTCAACACTTCTGCCTTACAGTGTCATTTCCTTTTGCCTAAAATATCTTCCTCTCTCCTACTTAAAAATGAAAACTAACAAAACCCTAGTTTTCATTTTTCTATGAAATCTTCCATTTTTATTTCTGATACTCCTCTATTATAGAAATTATGACTTTATTAAAGTAATATTTGTGTAGAATCATTTCAGTGGCTCTCCAGTGAAAAACACCTCCTCAATGTTCTGTGAAGGCAGGGTGTCATCTGTTCTCATTTCATGTTCACAGCACAGTCGCGACAGATAGTTGACACTCAAATGTTTGAATGAATGACTGAGTGAATGAATTAATTACTTAGGTTAAAAAGATCAATTTCACACCTTAGCTCTGCTACTGATTTGTTATATAATCTTAGACAATTACTTCCACTGCTGGGGCTTCAGTTTTATCATCTAGATAATGAATACACTGGTCTGGATGGATTCTTCCTGTGGTCTTCAATAATCTATTTTAATGATATGAGATAGGGATAATAATATCAATAGTAAGTGAGTAATGCCCTTACTATGTACCAGGAACTGTGATAAGTGCCTTCAGAACAGTAACTCATTTAATATTCAAATAATATTATAGAATAGGTATTTTTGTCCCCATTTTACAGATAATAAAAAAATATGCTTGGAGAAACACATTTTGTTCTCAGTCATAAAACTAAAAATGTGAAGTTTATTTTTGTTGTTGTTAAATCTTTTTATTTTTAGAAATGTGAAGTTTATTGTCCATTTCTTTGTTACTTCTTATTCCTAGGGGTTTGTGAAGCATAATAACTGAAGTTCCTTTTGTTTAAGACTTTAATCACAGTAATTGATAAGCCTAGTGATTACCTGTCTGGCTCTATGTAATACTGCATTTCCCCTACTCCAGGTCTCATGGAGCCACACTACTCAAAGTGTGGTCCATGGACAAGCAGCATCACCATCACCCTGGAGCTTGCTAGAAATGCAGAATCATTACCCCCAGCCCAGACTGACTGAATCACAATCTGCATTCAGATCCGCAGGGGATGTCCGTGCGCATTAAAGTTTCAGAAGCACTGACATAGAGAAAAATTGTTCCTGGTTTATCACCATAATCCTATCAATAGGGAAATAGATAACTAGGGAGTGCCTTCAAAAACGAGGTCTCCGGGCTTCCCTGGTGGCGCAGTGGTTGAGAGTACGCCTGCCGATGCGGGGGACGCGGGTTCGTGCCCCGGTCCGGGAGGATCCCACATGCCGCGGAGCGGCTGGGCCCGTGAGCCATGGCCGCTGAGCCTGCGCGTCCGGAGCCTGTGCTCCTCAACGGGAGAGGCCACAACAGTGAGAGGCTCGCGTACCGCAAAAAAAAAAAAACAAAACAAAAAAAACGAGGTCTCCAAAACTGGAGAATAAAAAAATTTATAAAGAAGTTTCAGTGACATGAGCCTGAAGCTATGAGACTGTATCTAAAAAATACTGAATATCCATTAGTGCTCGTTTCTACTCTACATAGTAATGTCTCTTGATAAAACAATTCATTGGCCAAGTTTAGCCTCCAGGTGTTAGTCACTCATTTACTTTGAGAGTTGGCACTTCTGTTTACTGAAGGTTTTGCTTACTGTGATTTCATGCCATGGAGAGTTGTCAGTTACAATAATTGAAGTTGTATTCCCTTCAGACACTTTAATTACAGATATTACGAAAAATCAGGCTATCTGTTTTGAAACCAAATCTTCTGGAAGTTGTTTTTTTTGCTTTTTTTCTGTAGGCACTTGTATATCCTACATCAATTTTAAACCATGTTAGAAAAAAAAAATCTTCAGTTGAAATCATTGCTAATAATTGCTGTTGTCAAGCTCAAATAGATACTTTCCTGAATGATAACAGGACAAGAAAAGGTTAGGTACCTCGCTGTATTCAGTAAGTTAGAGCAACTGGTATAATGTAAACTCTAAAAAAAAAAAAAAAAAAAAAAAAATCTTTCTTTTCAGTGAGCAAACTTTTCTGTTTCTTATTTTGAAAACAATGGTGTCTCACTAGCTGAGATGGATAGAACAGTAGGGTATGCATCACCTCAGTATTATGCATTTTCAGAAGGAACTGATTCTTCCTTTATTTTCTGTCTTTTCCTGGCTAATTAGGTGTATGAAGGAGAAACCTCTCTTGTATAACTCTGGTGGCTTTAAACATGTTCTTGGTGTTATCAAAGAACCTCCTTCTCCTGGGAATCATGCTTATCACTGAATTCCTCCTGAAAACAGTGGAAAGGAAGAGATTCATGTAAGGGAGATCAGAGTCTTGGATAAAGTAAGGTTGACCTGTTTATAAATATGTGTAGCTATACATTTCTATTCTTTCTGCTTTATCAATGAGAACTACTAAAGGATACATCAAAACTATGTTACATTGAAATGGCATCAAAACCAGTTGGACAAAATCTAGACTAAGAATAGCTCTAATTTTTGTGGATTCTAGTCAATAAAAATGACCAATAGGAATTTGCCTCCAGCTGACCTTTAGAAGAATGTTAGTTATTCCTTGAGTATGGTCACTAGTGTGTGGTCAGAGCATGGGGAAGGTTATCACTAAGACATGTGACAAATGGGCAGGAATATTCCAGGGCAAGACACCAAGCTAAAACATCAGCAAAGATGATTCAAAGCTGAGCTTATTCATCCCAAACATTTTCACTATAATTTGATTCGCCTATTTCTGAAATCTTTGCATGGTAAATGCTGGGAGAATAAGCTTTCCACTCTGACTCATTTTTTGAACACTGATTACCTGTTCTTCCAATCAAATACTAGTCTTTATTGGTAAGCTCTAGATGAGACTATTAATTTATTTGTTTACTTTATAGCTAAGTTCCTTTTTTTTTCTTTTTTAGCAATATAGTTGTTTGAGTCATGAATTTTCAAAAATAATATTTTAAAATAAGCACTTGTTATATGCAAAAGTCTTCTTAGTCAGCAAGCTCAGCTGACTTTTCTGGAGAATTCTCCAGGAAATCTTCTTGATAACTTGCATATTTACTGTCTTCTGATGATTATCCCAAGCTGATTCTTCCTGAAGAAAAGTATCATCTTTGTCTGTGTCAAAAAAACAGTTTTTCTTACTCTTGATAGAATGATTCTTAAACTTTTGAAAAGTTAATGCCTTTACCAACATCTTCCCTTGGCTCAGAAGAATATAGGTGTGTAGAATCTAAGTATATATCATGCAATCAAAAGTTTTCCTTTCACACCATTTATCTCATTATGTACATACATACATATATGTGTACATGTGTATAGAAATAGCTATACACGCACATGCCTACACAAATATCATCACTGTTGATTGTATCCAGCTGGCACTCTTCACTTTCTCCATATATTTTACCTTGCTCTTTAAAATTGTTTTTATTGTGGAAACCAACCATTTAAACTTGGAGCCTCTCATTTCCAAAGACTTTTGCCTTAAAATAGGATGTTTGTTTCCAAAATTTTCCACTTTCATGACACTTCTGTTGACATTCTGTGCATTCAATTTCTTTTTTTCACACACAGAGTAGAGCAAAAAGGAATTCCAAATTTTAAGAAAATTTATAGAAATCTGATGGCTGTTTTAAGAGTAGCTGCATCTAATCAACTGAATCAACTCAGCTCTCCACAGTTTTGCTAATAAAAGCCCATCATTTGTGAATTTATAGCCATAAATGTGTTTGGATTGTTGATCTCTTGTTTTAAATAAGGAAGATGATAAAATGAGGAAAAAACACAATTGCAACTCTGTTAATCATGAGTCAGACATTTCCTGTGGCAATCATATTACCGTTACTTCACAAATAAGATGTACGTATCTATGTATGCATACCTGTGGAGAAGGCCGAGGCAGGGGACTTCTCTTCATCTTGCTCTGCTTTATTTCTCACATAAGAATGAGCGTTATTCATCCATCCATTTATTAATACTTTTGCTTCCTGTTGCATATGCACCACTGTGCTAGCTTTGCAAGGAAATACCTGAAAACTAAGCTTGAGCATGCTAATGAAATTTGATTCAATTCAATACATTAAGTAGTACTACAGTTACCAGTTATCAAACTCTGTGCTAGCCCTGAAGGTAAGATAGGTGAATAAAGCATAGGAACTTGGTCAGAGATCACGATATCCTGTAAGAAACAATATAAGAATCAAATGCCAACAGCAAACTATAATGCTCTGCCGGTGATAAAATTTAAGTGCACACAAGAAAAGGCATCATTGATTCTTTCTAGAAGTGGAAGACAGGTGAGGGACAAAGTGAGTAGGGATTTCATGGAGAAGATGAGAGTTGAAGAAGACTGAAGACCAAGGAAATTTGACGTAGTGACATTTCAGATGTGGCAGTTTTCTACAAGAGCATACAGCTTTGAGAATTCAAAACATGTTCAGATTATTTCCAGTATTCCATTAAGGCTACATAAAAGACAATGTAAAGGGGACAAAGGTAGGAGGTAAGTTTGAAAAAGGAGATAGGGAGGGGAGTGAAAAGTCTCAAATACCGTGTTAATAAATTTGTCGGGTAGAAACCAGACGTAACTTCAAGTCATGTTGCCTTGTGATCTGACATTGATATACAACTTCAAGCAACAGTGGACAGTTGTGTTTAGATAACTATAGAGTATGATCAGAAGAAACTCTAAGTGTCTTTAAGTGTAGAAGACACCAAAGCTAAGTTTTTAGCACTTATATTGGTAAAAATGAGTATTGAAATCATCAAATCTATAGGCATATCTATAATCAAATCTGTAATCACATCACTAGTGTGATCAAAAATTTAAGGTTACCTTGGAAATCATTAATTTTATCTTACCAGATAAAACAGGATGCTATGTTGACTCCAGACATGTTTATGTTTTTTTTTTTTTTTTTTTTTTGCCCGCGCCGTGTGGCATGTGGGATGTGGGATCTTAGTTCCCTGACCAGGGATCAAACCCGTGTCCCCTGCATTGGGAGCGCGGAGTCTTATCTGCTGGACCACCAGGGAAGTCCCATGTTTATGTTTTCCCTGAGATATTTAGAAATTAGGTTTAAGCGTGAAGATCGCTAACACAATTGCTTATTTTTCTAATATTTCCATAAATATTTACTCTGTGCAACCAAACAGTGCTGGATTGAAACATTTTATTATGAGTGATAAGTTGTAGAAAAATCTTTGTGATACAGATATATAGCTTATGTTTCACAGAGAGTATTCCAAAGCTTTTCACTTTATTTATGAGTTGTGATCAGGGGTACTTCCTCAACATGCTAATATAATTCTAATTTTATTTAGCATTGAGATAGATAGATACAGTTTTGCTTTTCGATATTTTGAGAGTGGTAGTAAATAATAATTTTAACAAGGTAATAATAATAATACCTTTTAATTCTATAGGTAATACTATTGAACCTTTATTTTGTGACAGGTTCTGTGGTAAGTGTGGACATTTATGTGTAGGAACTCATGTAGCCTTCAGATCAATTCAGAGGAAAGTTTTGCTATTTCTTTCATTTCACAGATAGTGGCTCAGAGATGTTTACTAAGTGGTTGAAATCACATAGTGGGTAAAAGGCAGAGTAAGGGTAAAAACCCAAGTCTGTCTGTCTTTTTTTTTTTTTAAGCATGATACTCTTTTTATTGAAAAGCAGTATAAAATAGCTTTAGAAATGAGAGGAAGATAATATTTTACATTGTTTTCTCTGTTATGAATATTTATATGCTTTGTGCTAGAATTTATTTTCTATCCTGGAACATATTATGTTCAATTTTTACATTATTGAATATCTATTAGTGCTTAATTTAGAAGAGTTTAATAAACTGCTAATCTGAGAACAGTAGTCTTTCCCTTCTTTTTAGACCTTATTTCTGAACATGCCTATTTATGTACAACAATTTAATTTTCATGTTAAGAGAAGTGTCTCAACCCTACTCTAGATAGTTTGCTTTATCATTTAAATCATCCCTCATCTCACATGAAATACATCTAAGAATTATAGACTACTTCAACATTTCTGCTATATTTTTCAAAAGGATCTCATCGTTGTCCAACATGGCTTGTTTTTACCATTTGAACCTATGTTCAGCTTAATTTAAATAAGTTATAAAATATATAGATTATGTTGGCATTAGCTGAGGATATTGTCATGAATGGAATAAGAATGTCTTTCTTCACAATGGTCTGTTTCAAAACATTTTAAAATATAAAAAAAATCTTTCATCTTAACACCACTACTTAATTCTTAGATTCACAAATCTATAACTCTAACACAGTTTAAACTGTTGATGTTTCTTTACATATCAAAGTTTAACAGTGGGTGACTATGATAAACCAATTAACTTTTTAAATGATAATAAGGAACTATGTGGACATCTGTGTCTTATATTCTAATCATTCATACTATTCTATGAGGAACCTAAAGTTGGACAAGGCATGAGATATTTCAGAAACACTGAAACAGCTTCTTTTCTCCCTTGTTTCTTGAATATACATAAGATAACTTTGTTATTTATTAGATAAATTCAGCTCCTATAAATCTTAAACAAGCACAAAATCATTCAAGGACAAATTTGAAATAGATGCTTAAGTGAAGTTCATTACATATCTATGATATATCTATTATATTTTGTGTATTCATAGTTACTTTAATAACGCAAAGATACTACCAGTTGTAAGAATCATAAAATACTTACCATTTTTTAAAACTTTGAACACCTGTGGTTTATGCATACTTTTGACTTTGTTAATAATTCATTCAGTGAGTATTTACTGAGCTCTTAATAAATACTAGGTACTGCAATAGATATTGAGAAAGAGAAGTATAAGACCCCCCCTAAGTTTAAGTTTTATCATAAACAAATAGAAAATTGTGCCACTTGGTAATCTCATAAGAAATTGAAAAGGTTTCTAGACAGGGAATAAAGAATAAAGCGTAGTCTCCTTCACATAGAGCGATTAAGAGAAACCTCTCTGAGAAGGTGAGTTTGAAGCTGAGAAGTGAAGAAACGGAAAAAGCCTGAAATGCAAAGATCAGGAGAATAGTTTAGGTGACATGTTAGTTATCCATCGCTGCATAACAAATGACTTCAAAACTTATTGGCTTAAAACAACACACATTTATGACTCATGGTTTCTGCAGGTCATGAATCAAGACACATCTTTGCTGGGTGACTCTGACCCAAAGTCTCTTAGAAGTTTGTCTTGTGCTGTTGGCCTCTGCTGTGGTCTCTGAAGGCTCAAGAAGGGCAGGAAATGCTTCCAAATATAGTCACGTAGATATAGTCAGAATGCAGTTTCTCATCAGTTATTGAACTGAGGACCTCAGTTTTTAATGACTTTGGACCAAAGACCTACCTCAGTGCCCTGACACATGGTCCTTTCCAAAGGGCATCTCACAACACTGCAGCTGGCTTTTCTCAGAGCAACAAGAAAGAACACTCAGTCTTTTGTAACCTAATCAGAGAAGTGGCATTCCATCACTTTGCTGTATTCTATTCATTAGGAACTGATCACTAGATCCAGTCTATACCTAGGGGAGAGGATTAAACAAGGGTGTAACTATCAAGAAATAGGGATCATTGGGGACCATTGTAGAACCTGCACACCACAGGTGGAAAGAACAGTTGGGTACCAAAAGTCTTGAGTCAGGAAATAACTTGGAATGTTCTAGAAATTATCAAGAGACCAGTATAGCTTAAAGGTGGGTGATGGAGACAAGAATATGTGATAAGATTGGAGCAGTAAATAGAAACCAGATAATTTAGGGCTATGGAGCTGTGTAGGTCATGGCAGGAAGTTATGAGTGTGGAAGTAAGAACACCCTTCCAGAAGCTCTTCCTTTTAATGAAAGGTATATATATATATATATATAATTTTTTTACATGAGTAAAAGAATGTTGCATATGTCTACATTCATACTTTTAATGAACTAGGGTAACAGTGTAACCCTGAATCATCACACACATGCATCCAGTGATGAGAAGCTATGAATTATGCATGTAACATTTCTCAGCCCCTCACAGTTTTTCACTGGAGCTTACATTTCAACTCTGATTGCAGACGGTCCATGAATCCACCCAAAAGCCAGATATGCTGAACAAAAGCTGCTGTTGCCTGGGACAACCCTAGCCTTTAAGCATACTAGTACATAAATTGTGTTTCTAGGAAATTTTGCACAGGTTTTTTTTAAAAAAACTTGTTCTTGGAAACCAAATGCTTCACATAATTTGAAGTTTCTTGTGATTTTTTTCCAAGAATGTTGTTTGTCACACCACTACAGAGATAAATTTTAATGTACAATTGGAGCACGTGTTCGCTGAGATATTTGATTCTGTAATTTATGGTATTGTTCTTTGTATAGTCAACTTTTCTGCCATGGAGGCAGCATTTTAGAAAATTGTCCCACTTCTGTAAAGTGGGTGATGGAACCTAAATATTTACTACAGAGATAATAAACCCTAGTGATGTATTAGATAAAAAGATAAACTGGAGAGAAAAAATACATCAAAAAATTTAAAGACTATTCATCTTTGGGGAAAAGGAATAAAAAAGAGCAATAACCCCCCATAAGAAATATTTTAGAAATAATTCTACTTAGTATCATTATTTTGGGAAAGCCATTCTTTTTATTCTGTCACCTAAGTTGTAATAATATTTTATTAAGTAAATTGATTGATGATAGAATTTTCCTTATCTGTCTTTCCATGCATCCATCTATAAAGAAGATAAAGGTAGTATTTTAACTTTATCCTGTGTCCAGATAAAGTTATACCCCAGTTATAACTGGAAATATTATTTCATTTTAATCACAGATTTTTATTTTGTTTAATATTAGTGTTTCAGACATTAATTAGTTATTTTTATATGTCTTAGCAACCCATTAACAAAAAGCTAATTGAAGAAGAGGAAATACGTATCAAGTTATTCCCCTAAACCCCATTTTTTCAGTAGTTGTTTCTCCTTTTAAGAGAACATTATCTCTCTCACAGATGGTTGAAGTGATGTATTATGGGAAATTAAACACACTTGGCTTTTTTCCTGAATTTTCTACTTAGCAAATAAGGCCGCTTACCCCAGAAGAATTATTTAACTCTCCTCAGACATCCTCTTAATCAACAGCAGTAGGATTCACAGTTGGAAAACTCTTTTTTATAGTCCCCAAACACTATTTTACTTCCTTTTTATTTCTGTTTTAAGTATTTGTAACATTCTAGGATAGCCGGCCATAAAGAATATTTATTTTGAAACCAAAGGTAGAATTTAGAACAGACTAACTTGTAACCATCTAAACATTTAATGGTTTTAAGAGTGTAGAGAAATGTCCCTAGAGATGGATGGATGAACTGATACAACATTTCAGGAGAACCACCTAGTAACATGTCTCAACATTTTAAATGTACAGATCTTTGATCTCTTACTCAATTTCTGGAAAGTAATCCTAAAGAAAGGGAAAAAAAAGATTTGTACACAAAGATAAACATAAGAATATCTATTCTAGCATTTATATTGATGAAAAAATAATCTATATGTTCATATGGAAGTTACACAATAATAGTAATAGTAGATCATCTTTACTGAGTTTTTACTCTTTGTCAACAATATACTCAGCTCTTTACATTTATTATATCACCTAATTCTATGTTCTAATAATATAGGTACTATAATTATCCCCATTTTTCAGATAAAAAAGCTGAGCCATAGAGATGTTAAATACCAGCTCAAAGTTATACAGCCAATTAGTAGCAGATTTGAATGTATTATGAATTCACATTATGAAGTTATTAAGAAAAAGGTTTGACCTTATGTACTGGCATGAAATGCTAGTTAAGGATTAAAGCAGGTAATAGAACAATGTGTTTAATATCATCACATTTATGTAACAATTATTTTGCATTAAAGAATAAATAAAATAAATAAATAAAATAAATAGAATAAATAAAAGAACATCCAATCTGTCTCATGTAACTTGTGGAGTATTTATCTGTTCATTCTATTGTGTATCTCTAGTGACAACAGCCAATCCCACTCACCAGTGAAGTGGGAGACTGAATTTGACATCCAGAAAGAAGCAAGAGTGGGGGGTAGACTTAGAGGCATTATTGACCATATTGGATTCCTAGTGTAGGGGAGGAAAAATTCTTCCTCTACCCTTCTAGGTTCTTGGTTGAGACCCCCCTGTAATAGATAGATTAACAGGAGAATAAACAGAAGTTTAACAACATGTATACCTCCTGTATACACGGGATGACACCCAGGAAAATTGAGTAACTCTCCCACCAAAATGGCTCAAGCCATCACTTTAAATACAGTCTTCAGCTGAAGACAAAAGAAAGATGTTGGGGGTGGGAGGAAGGCCAGTAATGGGGGTTACCAGGAAAAGCATGGTATAAACAAGGGTTTGGTTGTCATGCGGATTTAAGTTGTAGCCTTCTCCATTGATGAGAGTTTCTAGAGATTTAGTCACCCTCCTCTTCCTGGTACAGAGAGGGCCACCCTTACACATAGAGATTTCCCTTATGAATGTAGATGCCTCTTACAAAAGAGTAACTTCTATTTGGTTTTTAGACCTTCTCCTGTGTCTGCAGCCTCTCAAATATAATCAGCCCAAAGTAATCTTTATGCCAAAGAGTCATATTTTAGGGTGGCAAACTCTGGTCCCCTTTACTAGCTACACCCCTGCCTTTCCCAACTATTTCAATCTGTGAAGCCAGACTTTTTTCCTAAGCTATTTTGACCTGGACCTCTTTCATTTGAAATAGTACTGCTTTTTGCTGTTCCAAAAGTCATTATTTGAGCTAGAGACATTCAAATTTACTCCATTGTGTGTTTGTTTTCATTGTATGTAGGCATTTTTTTTCTTTTCTTTTGTTTATTCTTTTTTTATTCTCTGCTATCATTTTACATATGTGAATTTTAAACATTTTTATTGTAATTGGACTAATAATGACACCCAAAATATAATTCTTATCTAAATTTCATTTCTGCCTCACTTATTCACAGTTAGCTGGCCAAAAAAGTATAAATGGGTCCAGAAAGGGACATAGTGATGCTTATGGATGACTTATGAAATTTATTTGTTCCATTATTAGTTTGTTGACCTGTGACTGCCAATCAGACAATATCAGCAGTTTCAACATTGTTTCAAAAGTGATCACTACTGGCCAAGAGTATTTTTGTTAGATTTTATTTGTAAGTGATTTGTAATGAGAAGATAAAAGGTCTTTAACCAGTATTTTAATATAAAACAGTCTTGTAATATCAAATACACTTTCTCAGACTGCATTTACACATGCACAGACATATACACATATACACTACATATGCATATGTACACATGCACACATATTCTTTTGCCTCCCAGACCCAAGTCATTTTCCTCCTAAGCAAAACATTGGTTGGATGTCACACCAGGTACATTATGAGTTTGCCAGCACCACCTGGAGACCATTAGATCTTATTTAAGTACATCAAAGTTTCAATTCTTACTAAGTAACTCAAGTAGTCCTTACTAATCAGATTGCCAGAATACTTTTGGGAGCTCAAAACTCCATTATTTCTACTTTATAAGATGACTGTTTGGGGGGGGGGTATCTAATTTGTGAAATATTGACTTCTTTACTAAAATTAAAATGAAAGAAACAGCAATAGTTAGAAAAAGAATACTGTTCCACACCCTCTAAAATCAATACACAACACAGCCTCAGTGGACATACAGAAGATAGCCATGTTCCAGTCATCTGGGGCATTTTTCTCTACCACTTCAGGTATAAATTGCCTTGTTATCAAGGAAAAAACAAACAAACAACAACAATAGCAACAACAACCAAAACAACAACCCAGAAATGTCTAAGAGAAAAAGAAAATGCATCACACTCCCCAGTAAGTTATTAACAAGGAAGATAAATCAACATGTTTTTCAGGCCCTACTCTAACATTTATAAATTGCTCTCAGTCCTTAAGAAAAATAAAACAATAATCCAGTTTTTAGACTGTGAAAAATTATATTTGAATATATTTCTTAAGATCTCTAGACAGATTTGTTTTTGCCTTTCAGGTGGTAAAAAGTAATCATTGCCAAAATCCCATTTTCTTTGGTTATTTCCTTTGAACAATTTACCATATTTTGCACTTATCCTCTAAACACCTGTGTTTTTAATTTGCTTAAAAAACATTCTTATTAAATACTCTTTCTTAAAATTTTGTTAGAAAAAAAATGTCCTTTTGATATTTACTAATTTGGTATTTTAACTGAAGATGGTCTCATGTGTCTCCTGGATTCATTTGTATGTTCACTGATTTTTCTAAGTATTTATTTAGATCCTATCTTTGCCACACCTTGCGCTATGCACTGCTGAGTGAACAACTCAGAAGTTAAGCTGGGAGGAGCTTTTTGCATCAGGTTGAATGTATGCTTTGTTGGAGAAAATTAATACTAAAGATAATTCCACTAGAGATTGATAAGGGCTATAATATTGTGATCTTAATGCTTCAAGAAAATGCATAGGAAGTCAAATATGGGCAGCTTAGGGAAACTGACTAAAGAGAGAGTGTCTGATGTGGTTCTTGATGGATGAGCAAGAGCTTTCTAAGAAGAGAAGTTGTGCCACAGGACCTTTGCATATGCTATTTCATCTACCTGGACATCCATTCCCTTCCATTTACTCTCTTCTGTCCTTTACCTTATAAGGTATGACTCATCCTTTACTTATCAGCATTATCATTACTTTCTCAGGGGGGCCTCTCTGGATCTGCAAATTGAATTAGTTTTCCATTCAAAGAAGAAGTTTTACAGAGGTATATTCCTTTTCTTTCTTTTTTTTTTTTTTCGTTTCCCAGAACAGTGCTTTATTACCAAAGTAAACTTGAGACCAGACCACCACTTAACTGCAAAGAAAAATCAACAAAGACATTAGTCATTAATCATCCTAAATAAACAGTACTTTTTAAGTGTCTGATTGACACTGTTGGCACAGATTCTGTCCTTAGAAATATGCCTCAGATTTCTGTTGTAGACCTATGTTACTTAATTCAATGCCTGACTCCTCTAGGATTTAATATGAGAACAGTACATTTCTTTTCATAGTCTTCTTAGTTTGTAATTATATTGACATATGTGTGATTATTTCATTAAATTCTTCTTTATCTGCAATGTAAACTCCATGAGAGCAGAGGCTCACTTTTGTATCTGAAGAATCGGGCAAAGACCCTGGCATAGAGTAAGTGTTCAATAAACATTAGTTAAATGAGTAACTGAATGAAATTTGCTATGGTTGAGACTCCTCATTCATCAAATGGATGAATGGATTTATAACTACCTTATCTCTGATACATTATGAAATGTGAGATGCTTAAAAGTATGATTGCATTTTATAAACATAATGCGTTGTTGTCACTACTGTCCAATATCAACTCGATATTCAACTCAGTTTTGTCCATCTTTTAGAATTCACTAGTGTGAAGAATCTATTTATTTTATGTTCATGTCTCTTTAGGCTTGGTAAATTAAGATTACTGGCCCTCTTAGTTGAGGTTTATATACTTAGGATTTCTTTATGATATTTTTAATAAACCTGCTTCTTTATTATCATCAGAGGACACAAAGGTAAATCATGGCTCAGGGAAAATGTACTAGGATTTCTGGTAAATATGAAAATTCACAGTATTATTGGCACTATTTCTTCATTTTTCTCTCGAATATCAAAAAATATCATCTACTTTGCTCTCACACAATTATTAAAAATAAGTTAACACTACCTTTTATGTTCCTGGTCATTTTCAAATTTGATTTAATATCTCTGCATTTCTTCAATAAATCATTATTGAGTGTTTACCACATGCAAGACACTGTTCAGTGCATGTGGTAGATTATATTACACTTTATATAATCACAGTTTAAAACATCTTAAAACTACTTAAGTGGGAATTTCTGTCACTTTTACATAGCACAGGTAGAGAATGCTTTTCCTTGTGAACATATAATTAACCTAGTTTATGCTACTGCTAGCACTTTATCTCCTTTGTCATATTATCACCAATTCAGAACCCAGATATATTTACCTACTTCTTTCTCCTTTAAATCTTTTTTCCTCTTTCTCACAATAAGAAAACCAGCTTTCAGTTCAGACATTTCTAACTATCCTCATTTACATTTCAGAACTAGAATATTCTGCCTTCACACATTTAGGGATTTTTCACCAGTCTGACTGTTTTTAATTTGATCTTGTTTTGCAGGTCATGAATTCAATTTCTAAATGCTTTATTTACCATTTTTCCTTTTTATCAAATAGAATAATGTTCCATCCATCAGTTGTTATCTCCTTATCTTCAGTTGTGTTTTTTTTCATTTCCCCTGAATCAAGGTCAGTGTTTATAAAATCTGCTTTTTTCTAATTAAATCTGATATCATTTGATAATATCAGTGGTACTTAAATAGCATATAAATTCATCTCCAAGTGAATCCACCCTGGTGAATTGGAAGGTATTAGAGATTACATTTACAATAATAAACAAGTCATGTGCATTATTTTCAATGAAATTTTTTTAAAAAGAAATTATTCAAACGCTATAACTGCTCTGTGAGCTGGTCAAATATGTTCTCTCTGGCACTTACCAGAGAAAAAAGATCTGATCACCTTTTAAAATACTGTGTGCAAATTTTACTAATTATGTGTCTCAGACTAAAATGTGCTGAATACTGCTTCTTTGGAACAATTTCTGCTTTGTTATTCAGAAACCTGAATTTTAAAGAGAAATAAAGTATAGCTTAAAAGCATGTCAATTAAGCTAGCATAAATTTTATTGGAAGACCTCACCTCACTTTATAAAAGAAAAAATCAATTGGTATTGATGAAAATAGGTATAATGAGTAAACATCATCATACAGTGAGAAAAACCTAGTTTTCTTCCCCAAGGCATCCAGGGAGGCTCATCAGGGATTAAGGTCCATTTTCCGGTGGGCTTTTATATGCTGAGAAAATAAAAAAAAATGCAAATGGCAAGATGTCCTTGACTGTGTAAGAGTTCCATCAAGCATAATGAATTTGAAGATACCAAAGAAAAAGTATGATATTAATAATAAAAGGACATGCCTCCGTGTTTTATATTTTAATGGGAGAGTCTGGTACTAGTTAGCAGAACTGATAACCAAACCTAGTAGATATTAAATAGTGCTTAAAATGTATTGTCTTGTGCCTTCCTCCTTCTTTCAGACAAATCCCAATTTTAAATTCAACAGGCTATGTAATCAGACAACAATATTATTGCTCTTTGAAGGCCATAATTTGCTTAGAATTAAAGGCACAGTTGTTCTCTATGTCTCAGTGGACTCAGTGACATACTAGCCTCTCATTCTCAGACGAAAGCTTGGCTGGAGGGCTGCTCATTTGGTTTCAAACCAGAAATGTGGCTGTGACCTAAGACCTACTTTCTTTGGTTGCGTAGCTCATGGTTTTTGTATTCCTATATAAACTGAAGAGCTACCTTGTGGTCTGTCTCTGTGAACACAGGTGAGAGTGCATGGCCAGGTTGAATGCAAGGGAGCAACATTTAAATAATACATCCTACTCACAGCATGATGTTCTTCTCTCTAGTGCTTCGGTTTGGCAGCAAGGAAAGGAAGATTTAAACTGAAGTTGAGAACAAAAGTTAGAAGCATCTGACAATCCAGTAGGGTGTGGTGGAGAAAAACGTTGATTTAGAAGTGGAAAGACCTAGTTTTCTCTCTGGTTCTGATATTGACTGGCTCGTTGGCCTGAAACAATATACTAAACATTTAAGAATTCTCATTCCTCATCTCAAGTGAAAGGTCATGAATTTTCTCCTGTTAATCCACATGTGAATTTCTGTATCAAATGAAAATCCACATTTGAATCATCTTATTTAGAACTGCAAGTGTTCATCAAAATTGGAACCATTGTAGCAAAATGATTACAGAAAAGGAGCCATGTAAAACTGGATTGCAATCTTGCCGTGGCCCCTGAGATAAGACAGGCATGGAATCTGATCTACTTCTGACTACTTTTCTAACTGTAACTTGTAGAAAGCCTCAGATGTCTCATCTATAAATTTGAATGGTATCTATTTCTGAAGAATGTTGGGCGGGTTAAATAACAGAGGGAACAGAAGCCACTTACCAAACGGTAGGGCACGTAGAGTGTACAATAAACAGATGCTGTTTCTACTGTTACTGTAGTCATTAAAATTATTAAAGGATTTCACCTCGTTCACTCCCAGGCACATTTCTCTCATTTGCTGTATGCCTGGCCCAGAGCACTGCAATTTGACTACCAGCAAAACAAGCGTGAGAGCTGGGACATCTAGTGCTCAGGAAAGCTGGGCCTTTAGAGGATGTGTCTCTCAAGCCATTCAATGGGAAAAAGAGTGAAAGCAAGAAAGCATTATTATTAACAGGGATCCGCAAACTGCAACCTGTGGGCCAAATTCTACCCACCCTCGGCCACCTTTTTTGGAAATAAAATTCTATGGGAGCACAGCACATTCCTTCAATTACGTCTTGTCTCTGGCCACCTTCAGGCTACAACTGCAGAGTTGAATAGTTGCATCAGAGACCCTGTCACCCACAAAACTGAAAGTATTTGCAATCAGAATCTTCACAGTTTGCTGACCCCTGAATCGTTCAGGGGACTATTTGGGAGGACGCAGCACAGGAAGTCAAGGGACAGGTATTAGATAAAATAGCAAACACCAAGGAAATCTGTCAGAAAACCAAAATGCATATAACCAACATTAAGATTTTGAAATTGATTTTTAAGCAGAAAGTCTCAAAAAATCCTAGTATCACATTACTGGCCCTCGTGCAAGCCTGGCACAGGATAAAGGGGCTATGAGCACCTGAAGGGCAGGGAGACATGGACATAAAGAAAAACATTGTGGGCTAGTGGTGGTCTGCTAGTCACAGACATCCATGATGCCTCTCTGAAAACAAGTCCAAAACTCAACATGCAAAAATCTTAAAGGAATTATAAATATGTGAATAGGTTATAAACCTGTTCATAGATTATAAAGGAGAGTTCTGCCCCCTGAGAGTTAAAGGAAGTTTTATAATGCTTAATTGCACCTCATTCTTGGCTACAGTCTATGGTGACACATATCTAGTATTTCATAAATGAGCTTTTAATTTTTCTTTTGTTCTTTTCTGTCACAAATGCACATAGTTGACCAACTAAGTATTCTCTACTCTTGGCATAAACTAATGATCGCCGTCTTTCTCTTAATCGTACCACAACTATGAGGCCTATCATATTACCACTTTTAAGGGCCAAATTACAATAAAGCATTCAAATCATTACACAGATTTTTTTTTTTTTTTTTTTTTTTTTTTGCAGTACGTGGGCCTCTCACTGTTTTGGCCTCTCCCATTGCGGAGCACAGGCTCCGGACACGCAGGCTCAGTGGCCATGGCTCACGGGCCCAGCCGCTCCGCGGCATGTGGGATCTTCCCGGACTGGGGCACGAACCCGTGTCCCCTGCATGGGCAGGTGAACTCTCAACCACTGCACCACCAGGGAAGCCCCTACACAGATATTTTTGTACAAACACAAATGGTGGTAACGTTGAAACTGTACCAGTACCTTGCACATTGGGGCATCTGTGAGATTGCCTGAAGTGTTAGTTGTCAATTGATGTGTGGAAGAACAAATTTATGGTACATAAGTATCAAGGAGTGTTAGCATGTAATGAATGAAAGTGCTTGTTTTTCAGAATTAAAATACATTTTTAAAAGTTGAGGGGCACCTTACAATAATTTTATTTGCCTGTTTTCAGATATTTGAAACAATGGTGAATGCAAGCTAATAAGATACATAACAAATAATCATTCTTAACAATGTAACTGTTATATATTAGGGAAGGTCTTTCCTAGTTGTAGGCACAGAGACATGGGTGGATACCGGGGGGACACGTTTTTGAAGCCATCTAATCTAGTTTTCATGGTTCTTCAGAAATTTTCTCACTGGAAACTTTTTCTTCTGGGAGAGTAAGCCACTAAAGACATTAGGCTTGCATCTGTATTTTTGCCTTTCTGAAATTGATTTATTTAACTGTATATTGTAATTATCTTATTTTTATTTTTAGAGGTATGCCTAATTGTTCCTATCTCAAATGACATATTATTTTAGAAACACCTGTTGTTTCTGAAACTTTCTGTTATTGCGACATTGGTCAGGGGTTGGAGGGATACACCATAACTTCCTTTAAATTTATTTTCCTTAAATCAATTAGCAAAACTCCAATTCTGACATTTCTCTCAAGCTTTATCAGAGCTTATGGATGGAATTTGTACAATCTGCTTATTAGACTGATCATTTATATCAGGAATTGACATAAATGCTGGTTTCTAGAGTCCCCTGTGAGCTTGTTACGGTCTTGTAAAGAGTTTTGGAGACCAAAAAGGGTAAAATAGTTTTTAAAAAGCCTCATCCATCCATTATCACTAGATAATATGCAATGGGAAGGTAGAAGAAGAATGCCAAGAGTCAGACCCACAGGAACAATTGTGGAATGACGCTTTCCCCACCTCCAGAATCAAAGGGCACCTTGGGATCATCTCTGAACATCACTGGGCTGGTACCCAGTACTGTCAACCTGCAGTTAGGTACAGCTGCAGAATCTTCTCAAGAACTTTTGTGTCAATAGATTTTTCTTTGGAAGAAAATAAAACAAATATGATTATATCCATTAAAGGCTACACTTATTCTTTGAACCAATTCCATGAGAAATTCTAGCTATGAAGGCCTCAGGCAAGTTCACTCTAATAAGACATGTGAGTGGACTGAGCCCCATGTGATATGCAGAAACAAGTCTGACTGTTTAAACGTTCATAACCATTAAAATGGTCACTGTGAGACATCATCCAGCATGAGACTGCATACAGGAGGCAGAGAGAGGGCTAATTATAAACTGAGTTTAATTAAATCTCTAGAGCTAAACTGAGTGAAAAAGGGAAGAAAGATTCTTTCACAGTTTAACTAGAATTTGACCTCCATCCTAGACCTATAGTTTCAGGTACGATTGCCCCACTTTATTAGAAAAAACCTCAGGAGCAGAGAGACCAAGGGGCTGGCCCCATATTAAACAGCGAGGAAGAGGAAAAGTTAGATTCTGAGCCCTGATTTGTCTGTCTCTACAGATAATTTATCTCATTAGATCATCCTGGAGCTGTGAGATAGGAAGAGGTAGGAGAGCAACCTGGGGAGCCCGGCTGCGTGGGTTTGAATCCCACCTTCTCTCATATAAGTTAGTGACTCTAGGCAACTTACTTAGCTTCTCTGTGCTTCAACTTCCTCATCTGTAAAATGGGAAAAATAATAAACACTGGTGTTAGAATTAAATTCATGTATATGAATAACCTGGCTACCACATTACTCAAGGCTGTGCTGTTATCATTATACCCTTTTTCCTTCCCAGTTCTTCCCCTTTTTTTCTCAGAAAGAAAAGTATTTAAAAGGAAAATTTTTTGCATAAATTTCCTGAATAATCAAAATGTTCAGTCTTTACTTGGCTTATGGAAATAGAAATACACACACACACACACACACACATATATATATATACACACACACACATATGTGTGTGTTTGTATCAATTTATAAGATCAAGAATTCATTTTAGAAATAGTAACTCCACTAAGACTATGCTACATTTTCTTTCCCCATATTAATGCAAAATCTACATTAGAATGGCTTTCAATGTTTGAAGAAATTAAACTATTCAGAAGTTTACATAGGGAAGCAATCTGCTTGGATTGAATAAGGTAATACGTAAGTATGTAAAACCCTCTCTCTGTAAATGCTGCTTTTAATTAGGGATGGAGCTCTGAAAGAAATCCTAGTTATTATACCCATGAATTGAACTCAGGCAACTATTTTAATTGGAACAGAAAGAACCAAAATGCTGAAGATTTATCAAGGAAGTGAAAAAAAAAAAACTAAACCTAGTTCATAGAAAACAACATTTTGTGTTTTTTCCTTCACTCCAGCACAGAGATTGGAATAATCCCCTTGTCAGAGGAGATGGATGGCATACATTCAGGATTCTGCAGGGCATTAAGTAGCTGTTGCCATGTCAAACAACTCTCTCCTGTTATTAATACCTAATAAAATCAACATTCTTCTCATTTCCTTAGCTGGAGAATATATATATTATCAAGGGTTTTCTTTTCCGTAGCTTCTCTCAATTTTTACACATTAGCCAAAGAAACCTTGACTTTTTGTCTTTTTCCTCCCTTTGGCCATTTTCTTGAGGGAAAGTACATGTTTCTGTCAGTCACCCCAGAGTGGATTTATCTGATAGAAGCAGCCTGTGTTTTTAATGGTAGTCAACATCTGGATGAAAAGGAAAAGGAACAGTGGGATGGGACAAATATTAAGTCTGCAGAAGGATGCACTAAAGATGACTTCAACTCAACTGAGTTCCCTTCTCGCCCCCCTCCCCTGACACACACAGGCGCACACATACTTGATAAGACTGCAGAGCCCATCGCATCAACCCTCCTCTTGATCGGGCTCCCCCACTGCAGAGGGCAGGGGGTGGGGAGGGTTACTAGCACGTTTCAAGAATAGAGTCATGGTGTTTCTACGTGTTGAAAGATGTGGTCGAATAACCATTAAGCCAGCTGCCCAGTCCTGTGTCACTTGGCAATATCTGGGGCCAGTAGAGTGACACCCTCCTCAGTGAGCGCATAAGGAATGAAGTGAAAACACCTTTGAGATGGTTTTGAGGTCAACGAAGCCCAAAATAGTAGTAGCAGTAACAGCAGCAGCAGCTGTCGTCGTAGCAGTAGTAATAGTAGTCGTAATAGCAGTGATAAGTATAGTAATAATGGTGCTGGTGGTGGTGGTAGAGGTTGTATAAGTAGTGCGTTTTTATTGAGTGCTTAATATATGGCAGGCATTGTTCCAAGTGCCTTATATGAGTTCTCATTGAATCCTTGTTACTGTCTGATAGAAAGGGCCTATTATTACTCACATTTTAACTGAGGTAAAGAGAAATTAATAATCTGCATAAGGTCACACAGCTAGTACATATTTGAGGAGGGATTCAAATATGTCTCTCTTACACAGAAAGTGAAATTCTTTTTCCTGGTTCATCGTGTCTTGTATATGGTGTTGTGTAAATTTTGTTAGAGTTTTGTGAAAAGCCTGGGGAATTGAGATCCCTCCTCACTAAGTCTGTCTGACTTCAGATTTCATTTGTAACCACCATACAGTGTAATCCTCTTTACAACAGAGTGTTTCGGAGTAACAGAATGTTTCAGAGTATTGGAATGTTTCAGAGTATCGAGTGAGAAGAAGATACATTGGAGGGAAGGTGGCAAGATCTGTGTCTGTTCAGTGTTAGGCATTTGCATGGCCTGTGCTTCCGGGCTTGCTCAGAAGGACACGAAGTTAAACTGGCCCTACTGTTGTTAGCCCTGTAGGTTTAGCGTCACGGTTCTTGTCTTTTTTTCATTTCACATATTCACTAAGCAAATTTCTGATCTTTATTTAAGTGGGCCCCTCCCTTGAGAAAGAGCATGCTGACCAGCTTTTTTGAATATTGGTCCTCATAACCATTATCTTTTCCATTATCCATTATTTAATTGACTTACTGGCTCCAATTAACTTGGGGTTTGGTGTATCTTGAGACAGTTGGTTTTGCGTCTCTCAGGAATTAATCACCTCTGGATACTGATGATTAAAAACATAGATCCACAGAAGCAAGGTAGACATTGGACGTGTCTTTAATATCATATTTGTAACATGGCAGTTATCACCTCATCTGTTAAATGCTCTTTCATATGTTATATTTATTTGGGTGATCTTTTTATTAATGTCTGTCTCACACTAAGCTATTAGCAGGAAGAAAGCATGGACCATGTCTTTCTTTATTCATCAGTGAGTCCCCACCATCTGTCATTGGACCCGGCACATTGTAGGTTCTCGATAAACATTTGTTGAATGATTGAAGGCATTTGTCTAATCCTCACCAGAAATCTTTAGTATCGGTAAAGAAGATGACCTTATCCTCATTTTAAAGAGAAGCAAACCAGGGCAGAGGAGAGTTAAGTAACTTGATCATGATACAGTGTAAGTGGTGGGTTACTAAATCCACAGTGTTTTCATTTTTAGTTATTTACTTTTTTGCACTATAATAAATAACTGTGAATATTGTATGAGTTCTCAAGCTTATGCAATTTCAGGGGCTCTCTTTACCAAACAAAACAACCCTGCAAGCACAAAATCAGGAACAGAGTTTGAGGGGGATTGTTAAGTACATGGCCCTGAAACTTAAGCTTCATTTGTTTCACGTTTTTTTTCTGTTTCTCATTATGCTAGCCTTTCTTTTGTTCTAATAATCAGTTGTTAAGACCTCTGCCAGACTCTAAGGGAAATGTTGTAATTTTTCTCTCGAAGAATTCTTACGTGGATTCCCTTCTTGGAATATTGGTGTCTCTTTTGTCCTGACTCACCTCCAAGGTTCTCAGTGCCTGGGGCCTTTCATGTGGCTCCTCTAAGTAACTTCAGTGATGAGTCTGATTTCGACATGTGGAAAATGGAGAATGAGAGTAGGAAGAGGGACTCTACATGAGTAGAATCATGTCGATGAAGGTCCGTGGAGAGTAGAGCTTAAAACATACACAGAGAACCATGAAGCAGAGAGGTTGGTGTTGGGGGCTGCAGGATGCCTAGAGAGAAATAATACAGGATGATGTGGGAGGGTGGGTTTGGTCTTCATTATAGATAGCCTTAAGGACTGATGAAAATGTCTGGACTTTAGACAACAGGCCCTGGGAAGTAATAGATTTTTGAGTGAGGTGATGACATGATAAAAATTATCTATATCAAGTAGACAAACCTGAAAGTATTGCTAAGATGTTATATGTTAGCTCTACATTTCAGTCATGGAACCAAGGAAAGAGAATATCTTGGAAAATCAAAAACACTGTCTTTATTACTCCACTGGGAGTAATCATACGGAAATTATCAGCCATAAATCTTGCCCCTTGCACAGCTATTTATGTACAGTGTCCCTTCTACCTCTCCTGAAGCTATTTCTCAGCCTCTTTGGCTTTTCCTCACTGAGTTCCCTAGACCTCCGTCCTAAATCATCTTTTCTCTGGCTATGCTCTCATCTAGCTCACTGCTTTCCATTTCCTCCATGGGTTGGTGACTCCTCGTATCCGTATCTCCAACCCTGATCTTTAACTTAAGCTCTAGACTCATTTAACCAAGAACCCCACCCACAAGTTTGGCAGGATTTTCAAAGTCAACATATCTAAATAAAAACTACAGATGGGTCTCCATGTGTCCCCTCTGCTCCCAACCTGTGTATCTCCCAGTGTTCCCTGTCAGAGAAGATACTACTTCCATGGGTTTCCTTCTTCCCTCAGTTCACTCTCGTCACAGGGGTTGCCACTTGCTTTCCCTTTCCCTCCAGATCTTTGCATGGTATCTTCCACTCCGTCATTTCATATCCCCAGGGAGGCTTTCCTACCAGCCTGAGTTTATCTCTCGTTCTCCCCTGAGTCATTTTCTCCCATCATTTTGTCTTTCTGTGTTGTTCGTGGCACTTATTGTATTCTATTTGGAATTATTTGCTTGATGGCTAATCAATATGTTTTTATGTGCTATATCCTGACTCTCCCTTCCAGAATATAAACTCCTGAAGACAGACCGTCTTATTTATTCCTGTATCTCTCTTAAAAAAAAAAAAAAAAAAAAAAAAAGACCTGGCCTTTAGGAGGCATTCAATTAAAAATTCTTTATAAATGAATAAAATACATCAATGAATGACTGAATAAATGCATAAACATACATTCTTAGCTGCACCCATGAAATCCTCATTTCATAACAAAACTGTCAATACCAGACCACTTTTCCTTGACCACATTACTGGCCCCATTCTCATCACATCTGTTGGGAAGGCATCAGTGCTCTTCTGAGGCTGAAATGCACGCTGCCACAGCCTTCCCTGTATTGCTAAAGGCAAAGCTGTTAAGTCATATGTTTTTACCAAACCATACTTTTGTACTCTTTTCTTTTTAAACTTCAAGTTCCCTATTTCTAATGAAAATTGAAGATGACAAGATGAAGATACTAAGTAGCTTTAGCTCAAAGAGAAGGAGGATGGGAGACATATGTTGGAGAGACTTACTGGGACACGGAGGGTAACAGAATGAAGAGAGCTCTTGGAAAGCCAACACGTGAGAGGTGAAAAAAAGTGATCTTAGGACAGAGCCTTGTGCGATATCCCTTTTCATGAGGTAGGAGAACAAAGAATAGCTAGAGAAGGGAGATTTCAAAGCATAGAGGAAGAATCCCACGTGTTCAGTGCTGCACCCAGGAAATGTTTTCCAGAAGTAGAGGCTATTCAAACTGTAAAAGTCTGCACAAAGTCTGACAAGAAATTTGTCAGAAAAAATTTGGGCTTCAAAATTTAGGAAGACCTAAGAGGCCCATTTCCAGGGACGGTAGGGAAGGCAAATTGAGAATAAAAATAAAGCAACAAAATATATTTTGTTCATAATGTGTTCTAAGATTCCCTTTAACGTGCCTTTTAAAAAATGGTTATATGAGGTATCAGAGTAGAAATTCTAGGATCTTAGTTATTTGTGGAAAGAAGGGGGGGAGGGAGGGAGAGAGGAAGGAAAGAAGGACGGAAGGAAGGAAGGACGGAAGGGAGGACGGAAGGAAGGAAGGAAGGAAAGAAAGAAGGAAAGAAGGAAAAATATCAAAGACATTTTGGAAGAACTTGAGGAAAAGGCCCAGGAATTATAACACTGGCGGCTAGAGTGTGCATTGCTACCTCTTTTAGCAGGATTTTCCTGTGAGCCATGCAAGTCCTCCTCCCAGTTATCAAAGTCAAGCTTGTGAAAGTAATCAACATAAATTTGGGGAAGGCAGAAGTATCAGCTGATGCTCACATTAAAACTAATACTTTCTCAAAATTAGTTCAGAATCTACTTTGTGCCTGTATTTCTAGCTCCAGCAATTAGTTGTTTTATTTGCAAATAAAGCACTTTCTACAAAGCACATTTCCATCTACATAACAAAGCTCAATAAAGTCTTTTATTCCCTGCTGGCCACTATTACAGTTCTATTTTTTAATCAGCAGATGTTCACTTATTTCTAACTAGGTATAAACATGGCATTGAATGATATCATTGTGGTTCATAGATGTGTGCCTTACTAATCTGAGGTTTAACACCCTTTTCTTTTCTCTTCTGAGAAGTAAACAGCATGCAAAGTACTGAAGTGCAAAACATTTGGTTTAAGGTGGATACATTAGTTTGCATAATGGATTAAAACTTAGAAAAGAAAAAGTGAAACTCACTACCCTGCCATGAGAAATCTGCTCATTGTTGAGATGCCTACAAGGGACTTGCCATTTCTGTAACTCTTTGCTTCTTTGAAAATATGGATATGGTCTAGTGACTTGAAAAGGGAAAAATTCTATAATGTCTATAGGAAAATCAAACACAAAATTTAGGATAAAAACATCAAAGAAAACAGATGTCTGCTTTTATCTCTTGTTACAAGAAAACACTTCAAAGAAAATCAAACTACTCTCTTTTCACTTCATTGCATAAGATTTCCATGGATAACTCTTACATGCATCATTCCAGCCATGTTTGGACATGATACAATATATTTGATGGACATTTCATTCATAAAACCTCCTCTCTCAGTGCATGTTACAGAATTAGCTTCTTTGGATATTGGAGTATTTATCTTATCCTGCTGGCTTGTTCGTGTTTTCACAAATGACCTATGTCACACAAATGTTTTGCCCGTATTTCTCCCAAGTTGATACATTTCTGGATCAATTGATTCCTAGACAAAGAAGCTACAACAAAACAAGGTCACATCTCTCTCTCAAATATGTATTCTTCCCCTCCTTTTTAATTCAGTCTACACAAATATAAGACCTTCTACTTAGCCATATAGAATGCAATATTTATAAAAATAAGGCATTGGGGGCTTCCCTGGTGGTGCAGTGGATGAGAGTCCGCCTGCCAATGCAGGGGACACGGGTTCGTGCCCTGGTCCGGGAAGATCCCACATGCCGTGGAGCGGCTAGGGCCATGAGCCGTGGCCGCTGAGCCTGCGTGTCTGGAGCCTGTGCTCTGCAACGGGAGAGGCCACAACAGTGAGAGGCCCGCGTACCGCAAAAATAAATAAATAAATAAAAAATAAAAATAAGGCATTAATTCAATTAGCATAGCATGCTTACTAGCATCAGCTTGGAAACTTCTCTTCTAGACTAATTATCTGAGATTGTGGCAGTGATATTAAAGGTATTACCATTTAGATCTGTGTTTCTTTTTTTTTTTTAAAGTATTTATTTTATTTATTTACTTGGTTGCACCAGGTCTTAGTTGTGGCATTTGAACTCTTAGCTGTGGCATGCATGTAGGATCTAGTTCCCTGACCAGGGATCGAACCCGGGCCCCCTACATTGGGAGCTCAGAGTCTTAACCACTGGACCACCAGGGAAGTCCCAGATCTGTGTTTCTTAAAGTTGAGTGTATTTAATTACTATTTAGTAAAATCCTTATAGTCCTGGGCACTATTCTGAGTGTCTTACAATTGGTAACTCATTTAACCTTCATAACCTTCAATCCTACAAGGTAAGTTCCATTAACATTCCCATTTTACAGGTAAGGAAACTGACACCCAGATCTAAATAATGTATGCATGGTAAATGGTTGTATTGAGTACAGGATCCCAGGCAGACTGACTCCAGAATGTATAACCACTATGCTACTGATAAGAAAATCGGGATGCTTGTCTAAACCCAGATCCCAGAAACTTATCACCCACATTATTGTATTTGGCTAAGGTCCAAGAATTTGTATGACTTCGTGCATTTGTTGGCTTGCTTAACAAGCACCTTCAATGTTACTATCCTGATACAGCTGTATCATATATTTCTTTTTTTTTTTTTGCGGTACGCGGGCCTCTCACTGTTGTGAGAGCCGTGCGGAGCACAGGCTCCGGACGCGCAGGCTCAGTGGCCATGGCTCACGGGCCCAGCCGCTCCGCGGCATGTGGGATCTTCCCGGACCGGGGCACGAACCCATGTCCCCTGCATCGGCAGGCGGACTCTCAACCACTGTGCCACCAGGGAAGCCCTATATATTTCATTTTTAAAAAGGAAACACTGGCTTAAATAACTCTTCTAGTCCTTGTTCCCTGGGCTCTAAATTTTACTCTACACCTGCATTTATTTTACCCATGTGAAAAGGAAGGGACTTATTACATGGTATGAGTTTTATGGGTGCCAAGAAGATTTCATATGCTTCCCAAGCCCTTTGGTTTAATATGCAATTCCAATATTTTTCTTCACCTAGACTGGTGCCTTATGAAAATGCAACATCTCCTCTTAGGAGTGTAGCAACACTTACAGTGTTAATTTATCATTTGTGCTCTTAGTGCAAATGAAGAATTAGAAAACAAGCTTTAAGAACAGGCTCTGGAGTAGGGAGTGTAAGTGTAGGGGGTGCCTAAGAAGAAAATGGGAGAGAAGGGCCTGGCAGATGCCACCACAAAATATGAGTGAGCAGCCCAGGAGGGTGCTGAGGATAGCTCTGGCTTCTTGGTTTTTCCTAGGGCTGGCTGTGTTGCCGATGATACAGGCAGGTGGTTTTAAAACCTTATCAGTCAGTTTCAGGTATCACTCCTCCTTAGAATCAGCATCTCTGGGTGACATACCCTCTTTGTCAGTAAGTCATTTATAGATTTTGCTGCTTGTGAATTTCATTATCTAAACTCTTTAGGCAAATAGGATGTAAAGTAGCACAGACTGGAGATGCATTTCGGTATTGATCATACTGGGGCTATGTATAGTAAAAAAGTTAAAAATCGTCACGTCAGATCAAATACTATTGAATCAGCCAGGAGAGGGAATTGAACAAAAAGATCCCGACTGCAGTTTCTTTGCATTTAGCATCTCTATGAAATGGCAAGAGAAAGAAACAGAACCTTAGCTACTCAAGCATTTCTATTTTAGCTGGTTCAAAGCCACAGTTGATTGCGGAGCTTGACAGCTACAGCGTTTCTCACCTAAAGTAATTAGTAGTAACAGTACCTAAAAGCTAAACCTCTTGAAAAAGGAGCCACCATGCTGCTGGAAGATAGCTACCTTCAGCCAGTTATAAACCAGTTCCATTTCAGCCCCCGTGAAATTTTTAGCACACTACTTACAGAAGAAAGAGTCTAATTGTTGGCAGCTACTATAATTTGAAATAATTGACTTGAGTGTTACATCATAGTTCTTGCAAAACCAACAAGTAAGAAGGGCGTTTGTAGCATTACAGTAAATAAGGTATTCCACCACCAACTTGAAAGCATTTCCCCCTCTCCTGGGAGTATTAATGTCTGGCTATGGCTTTGAAAGGAAATGTTACCTTTGCTCCAGCGTGCTTCCAAGTCTTTTTCACTGTAGTGAATAAAGGGAAGGAATTAAATAGCATTTAATCATTCCAAAGGTCAAAAGGTATATTACAATTCCAGAAAACTTCACTTTGTAGCTAAACCCCTTTATTGTTTTGGCTTGGTAGCTTTACCAGAGAGGACAATTTTCAAGACTGAATCACAGTGCTGAACATGCATTAAACCCAACGGGCTTACTGTTGTCAAATTATTTATGTCACTTACGAATTTTAGCAGTTTGACCATAAAGAACAAACATCCAAGTTTTTATGAAAAGAAATATTCAGAAATACTGAAACTATTCTTTGGCTTCTTGTAACTCAAATCCACATTATGATTGAGTCAGAGAAGGCATATTAATGGTAGAGGACTAGAAAGACACATCATACCTTGGACATTTTTATAAGGCTCTGTTTAAATTCCTATGGCACAATGCAGAGCAGCATGGTATAGTGGGAAGACCATTATGTTTTTGAATAGCATAGACCTAGGCTTGAAACCAATGCATCTTAGCCGTAGGACTATGATCAAATTCTAAGACCCTCTGTGGCTCATCTGTGAAATAGGGATAAAAATATTACCTAGCTCGTGTTTTATTGTATGAACCACAGTAGAAGCAGTCCATAGAGAGCTCAGCATAGTATCAGATTCTGATTTAGAACACAGTAAATGTCATCTAGTATTGTTACTAATATCATCGTCATCATTATTGCCACAGTTTTTACAGTAATTCAATGAATTTAGCTTTTCTGGATACATCTGATAAACTGAACACTGTGACAGAGAATGGAATAGAGGTGACATTTCTCTCTCAAAGTCATAACCAAGGGCGTCTTTTCAATTTGGTGGACTGTTACCTAATTTACTGTAATACGACCATGATGTAACCCCATAGCCAATTATGGTGGCTAGAACAATTAGACTTTTCTTCAATAACGATGTACCAGCTACAGAAGTTTCTAGTTATGCCTAGGCATACACTAGACTATAATTACAATCCTCTTTTGATATTAGTTATAACCATTTGATTGACTTCTGGCAAATGAAATGTGGTTGAAAATGACAAATGTCACTTAGGTCTGACATATGAAAACACACAAAAACCTCTTCACCATACTACCCTCTGGCTCTTTCCCCATCTGCTAGCTGGAAATGAACAACCATCCACATACGGAAGAAGTATCCTAGGTTCCCTAGATGCTACAGGAGCAGAATTTCCCTTTAGGAGCAAACACGAGAACACCCTCAGGTGCAATTTATGTTAGAGAGAAACAAACTTACATTGTGTTATGCTAACAAGTTTTGAAGGTTTATCTATGAGAACAGCTAATAGTGACTTAAGTGACATAAGCATACTTGCTTACCTTTCCCCCTTCTGGAAACCACATTAAAAATCACAAGGCAGGTATTTTTAATTGTAGTATTGAGAAGCATGAAGTTGAAGCTGACTGGTTTAGAAGATCAGAAAAAGTACAAAACCAAGGGAAAATTATTTGCAATCTAGAATTTCTCACCTATCCAAAATATCTAACCAGAGCAAAAAGTAGAACATACACAGTGTAACATCCCCCAAGATGTTGAAGAATATGCTCTACCAAGACAGGGAAATAATCAAGATATACATGAAAAAGAGCATCCAATACAGGAGAGAGGGAATGGGAATTTCCAGGATGGTACTGATGGGAGATACCAGAAATGTAACTGTACGGCAGTCCTAGAAATCAGCCAGGCTGCAGTGAAGTGAGAAAGAAATGGAATTATAAGTCACCTTACTGTTTGTGTACGGAATAGTGATAAGTACATGGAAAACGGAGTACATGAAAAAAAGAAACAATATTAATCTCAGAGGAGGCAAAATACTCGATGGAAAAAGAATGCATTTATATCATAAAGCATGGCTCTATTGTGCTTAGTATTTGCATGACAAATATGAACTAATTATTATAAACTAATCCAATAAAAACTATGACACAACAATATCAAAAGGCTGGGAGGAAGGGGTGTGTGTGTATGTGTGTGTGTGTGTGTGTGTGTGTACGTGTGTTGAGAGAATGATTTTAAAACATGCATCCTTATTTTCCAAAGGAGGGATTGATTAGAAAATACCTAAAACTGAAAAATTACAGCTAAAAGCACAATATGAGCCTGTTACATAGAAATGGGACCGTAAATGTCACCACATCACCTAAAAAATAGGTTAAAGCATGGAGAATTGTTGTCTTTGGGAAGCAGGAATCAAGGACAGGATAGGATAAAATGGGTAAGGCTTGTAGAACTTTAACATTATGTATGTATAAGTTTGACTTAAGAATTAAATGTGTTTATAGATGTCACACTCCTTTCCCTAACCTGTGGCCTCATTTTTCTTTTCCTCAGTTAGTCCAGCTACTCTAGCCCTCTTTCATTCTACTGGCTTTGCATAAGAATTATCTGCAAGCCTTTTATAATGCAGATTCTCAGGTCTACCTAGACTTACTGAACTTCTTGACAGCAGACTAGGGTATTAGTAATTTGTTAAACATAGGCCATTCCAACACTTAGCTAGGTTAGGCATTATTCAGCTAAACTGTGAAGAGGAGTATTAATACGACTTATACTAGATAATGTTTCTAGAGCATTTGCCAAGTATCAGGAAACGTTCCAAGTACTTTACATGTATCTATTCCTCACTAAAATATTATGAAGTGTGTACACTTATTTTCATTTGCAGATGAGGCTCAGAGAGGTTAAGTAAATTGCTCAGTCACATAGGTCAACAGTGGTGAAAGCACGATGCAAACCCACTATCTGATCATGGATTTGAGCAATGTTTAATCACCACTCTATACTGTTCTGCTATGCTAGTCGTATAAATCTCCTCTTATACCCGTTCATTCCTCAATGGTTCAACTAGACCTTGAAAACTATTGTCAGTGATTATCATGAGTTATGTTAATTAATGTTTCCTGTTCTAGTAGTGTTTGCATTTCTAACTATAGAATGAGAGGTAATAAATTTCTGTTCACAGAACTCCACATTCAGTGAATAGATTGATAAAGCTATGTCAGGCATAGAGAAGACCTTTAGGAGTAGTGCATTTCTAATGTGTAAGTTATCACCTGTTCCAGGGATTTCTAAACCTGGCTGGTTGGAATTCCCCTGGAGTACTGCTGAAGAAAAAAGAGTGAGAGAGAGACCTACTAAATCAAAATCACAGAGAGGGTAACTCGGCAGCTATAGTTTAAGAATGCATCCCTAGATATTCTGATGTTCAACCAGATTTAAAATCACACCACCTATGCGGAGAGTCAGACCAATCTCATGTTGCTTTGCCATGTTTCTTGTCAATAGCAGGAATGACATTTCTGTGCTTAGGCAAGGAATTCAAATCACACATCATCAGTATACACTACATAAGGACTCAATATTAAATATGGAGTTAAATAAAGCAGAAGGGACATATTCATGGTTTGACTTTCTCAGAAGGATTTCTCAATGCTTTTAAAGTTATCTTAGAAATTGTGTAAGTTTTGGTGGTTCTTAACAATGAGAGGACATAGTGAAATTTATTTCTCTCTCGTTTTTTTTTTTTTTTTTTTTTTTGTGGTACGCGGGCCTCTCACTGTTGTGGCCTCTCCCGTTGCGGAGCACAGGCTCCAGACACGCAGGCTCAGTGGCCATGGCTCACGGGCCTAGCCGCTCCGCGGCATGTGGGGTCTTCCCGGACTAGGGCACGAACCCACGTCCCCTGCGTCGGCGGGCGGACTCTCAACCACTGCGCCACCAGGGAAGCCCTATTTCTCTCTATTTTTGTTCCACCATGTATTGGTTGCCAAGTTGAGAGCCACGACCTGGAAGTTCATTTAGAATGTCATTTCTGCCTTGTTTTGTTCTTTTTGAGTCTGACCTTTACTTGATCCAAATATCATTTTGTCTGTAAATATTAAAATGAGTTGCTGGCCACTCAGTATTGCAAAATAGGTGAAACACTTTAAAAGATTTTCCGGCTGGCACAGAAGCTTTTATTGTGCAAAGTTAATCTCTTGAAAATGTTTTACTATTGACAGCATTGCTTGCCATAATTAGGCAAGTAAGAGAGTCACTTATGAAGCTGTAACAATTGGGTATTATGCTTTCATCTCAAATAATTTCAAATACTAAATGTCCATAGAGTAGGATTTTAAAAAGGTCTTTGCATCTTAAAGGCCACTTAGGCTATAGTGGAATTGACTAAGCCCAGCATGTGCCCAAAATGTTTTTGCATCCTTAGGTAATAAAATTGTGAACTCCTGTAGCTACAAGGGAATTTGAGACATTATCCTGTCCCAAACTCCCTAACCCAGCTTTTGGTAAGAAGGTCATTTACCCCATCCCAGACATTTAGGCATTATTACCTGCCTACTGTGGTGTTTAATAACCTCTCCATCAGGAAATGCTTTTATATATCTGAAATGTACTGGGTTTTTCCCCCCCTAGAATTCTGGTGGAAAAAAAGGCTGTTTTAAGGTTGAGAGCTCAAGCTTCACAGTAAGTCTTGGGATCTGTTCTCCCATTTGGAATGTGGTAGCTCTATAATTTGGTCCTTAGCAGGGAACCCAGAGCCATCACACACAGTTATGCACAAAAGCACCAAGTAGAATGGTAGTGGGCAGGGGGGTGGTGGTGTTGAATTCATATGCACTCCTGTCTCTAAACTCAGCACCTGCTGGAATGTTATGTCCACCCTCAAGAAGTATCTTTTTCTAATCTTCTACACCAAGGAGAAGCTCACAGGGGGATTTTTTTTTCCCCAACTTGCTCACAGTTACCCTAATAACAGCACTGAAGAGAGTGGCTAGAATAGTGCATCTTAATTCTCAGAGTCTAGACTCACGTTGGATACTTTTTTTTTTTTTTTCTTCCTAATGAGAGAAATTGTGATAAAGCAGGTCTATGGGAAGCTTAGGCCAGGCAATCTGTTTTTCGCTTGCTTTATTTTGTTTTTGTTTTTTTCAAACAAACACTCCAGGTTACTTGGATACAGGTGGTCCAAAACACTGCTTTCAGGAAAAGTGTGTGGCTGATTTCACTTCATTAGCTTGTTACCTGGTTGTCTAATCGAGCTACTTCCATTGGGATCATGGAGGCTTGTGACTGTCTGCTTGTACCTCATTTGATTTGCAGTCAGAGGCCAGTAGAAGTCTTCAGGTTATCTATGAAGTTGACCAGCAACCAGCAACATCCATTTAACTCTTGTCACTATGTATTTCATTCTGCTTATTCTTTTATTCTCACATTAGGTATCTCCTGCATGCTTTCTTTCCTTTTTTCAAAAGACATTTACTAAACTTACTCTGCACAACACATGGTGTTTGAAAGACCAGGAAGATCCAATCACAATTTAGTGGGCTGCTTCAGATAAGCACACAAATAACCCCAAATTAAGGTGTAAAGTAATACATTTCATAAAAATTGCAGTACTTTAGAACAGAAGATAAAATACCATTAATGTTATTGTGACAGATACATGATTTTATACTATTTACAGAAGCAAAGACAGGATTCAGAGATACTAATAATTGGATTCAAAAAACAAAAACTATATCCGTTGGTTCATATATTCTATCATTGTTTTCCTTCAGGGTGTTATATTAGTACTGACAGTTAAGTCAGTTGACTATGGCATTTCCTGTGTGTTATATATAATTATAAATTTGAACACTTTCAATTGAAATTTTTATCAGATATAAATGTGTAGCATAGAGTAAAATGACAGTTCCTTACAGAGTGTGTATTTCTAACTTTCAGTTTATATGTTGGTTCCAGTGTTGATTTTTGTATTGCAACTCTAGAAATAAATTTTGATTTAGCTTTGACAGCATAATGCTTTAAATATGTTAAATTGTTAGCTCTGTTAGCTAGCTCTGTTAGCTCTGATAGTTTATCTTTTAGTTGGTTTGGTGTATAACAGTATTGCTTAGATTGTAATCTCTTTAGACTACCAGTACCTGTACGAGTGTATGCTCAAGATGTTCCTTGAGCATACACTGTGTGGCAAGCACACTGTTCCAGGTGTTGGGGAAACAGAGATTTAAAAAAAAAAAAAAAAAAAAGTCCCTGACCTTGTGGGCCTTACACGAGGGGAGACGTGGTGCTGAAGGTTAAGTCCAAATTCAGAAAGCAGGCGGAAAGAGCAACTTGTATTGTCTTATTTGTTTCAATTGATGCCTTTCAAATATGCTTCTTTATTCTTAGTCGCTCAAGTCTTAGTCGCCCCATTAATCACACACCCAGTCGTATTCACTACCTGTAAAACAACAATTTAAAGTTAGGATGCCCTTTGCCCAACTCACCCTTTTATTCTCTTCTATAGCTTAGGATAAACTCTATTAAAGGTATGATGTAAGAGAAGAAATACCGACAAGAGTATCACAACTTGCTATCTCATTGCAGTTTAGATCAATTTTGAATGGTGATTGGACAAAACACTTAGCTTCTCCAGGAGTCAGTTTCCTCAATTGTTTCCCCCAGAGGTTACACTTATAAGGAAAAAAAAAAAAAAAAAAAGAAAAGGCAAGGAAAGAAAAATAATTCATTAACAAGTACTTACTTAATGACTCTTCTATGCCAGATACTGTTCTAGGAGTTAGGGAATCAGCTGACTTGGTGAATAATTATTTATAATATGTTCAGAGGTGGTATAAGAGTGCTAAGGAATAGGAAAAGGATAAGGGGATGGCAAGGAAGTAGTGGGCGGCTGTTGTTGTTTTTTGTGTTTTTTTGTTTTTTGCATATGGGTTGTCAGCTTCCTTGGGAAGATGACATGTGAGGAGAGAACAGAAGAAAGCAGGTATTCAGTGGTGGAAGGGCTTTCCAGGCGGAAGTAACAGGAAGTACAGAAGCCCTGAGGCCAGAGAGATGGAGGATGCCTTGAAAGCCCCAATAAGAACTTCATATTTTTCTCTGAATGAGATGGGAAATCATCTGGAGAGATTTAAGCAGAGCAGTTGAGATGAGTGTTTACCAGTATCAGAAGGAACATGGTGAAAAATGTGACTACAGAGTTGGACAGAACATGTTTTTCTTGACTATTTACCTGCAGCATGGAACTCTTTGACAAGCTGAGTGATGTCATAGATTTTCTTTCCAGGAAAAAAAAAACAAAAACACATATTTCTATACACGTAAAAGTTGTGTTTAGGCATAGTATTTCAAATTTTCTATATTTTTTTGATCCGTTCTTGGTGATTCTCTTTCAACTGTAGTAAATCTCTTGGAGGAAAATACTTGACTGAGGCTACACATCAGAACTTAATGCTTTACATCACTTGGAAAGCTGGAAAAACAAAAACAGAACGAGAAAAACAAAACAAAGCAATAAACAACTCATCATCATGTTAAAGAAGAGAGTCATCCTTGCATTGCAATATAAATAGAGACCAATTTAGGCAAGAGACATAAGGAGAAGTCTAGAAATCTCTTTCAAGATGTGATAATTTATCCAGTGGGAATACCATTGCATGTAAAAAGCTTCATTGGATGGAAAACTTAATGCAGTTTGTCCGAGGTTAGAAACTATGGAATCATATTAAATGAAGATCCTAATAGAGATATACAGACATCCTAAATAAAATATTATTGGTAAGGGTTGTAGGTATTTGGACTTTTACCTTTTGACCAGAGAATCTGAAGTATTCACTTCGCTTTAGGATTTCAGAATTTTTAGTAATATCATTATTATTCTTACAAGGAGATATGGCCACTGTCTCTTTAAAAAGATCGACATGCTTTGTGAATTCTGAATCTCTGCTTTGTTTTCAAAAACAAATGGATCCATTTCACATTTAAATAGTGGTCTTCACTTTCTGCCCTTTGAATAAATGCTGGGAAGGTGTCTGATAGGCATGTATTTATCTTACAGCTTGACAAATGGAATTAATGCCAAAGTGTGAAGCCATTACTGTGTAGGGGAATAGAGGTCCTACAAATACATTTGCTATTTCACTTTCTCTGCATGTTCTGTGCATTGGAGCCTGAGTTAATGATATCCTCAGAAATTGTATGGCCTGTTAAATGGTAGTGGTGATGAAATATGGTTGGTCACTGCTTCCAAAAGAATAGCTTTATTTGATAATACATCCACAGTGTTGGAAGGGTGAAGATTAGAGTCAGAAGTATGAGGTAAACACCCAAAAAGAAGAAACAATGCCCCCAACCTCTGGAAGCATATTCTCTGGTCCTGGAGTTTCTCCCTCTTAGACTAAGAACCAGCCACTACCAGCAGCAACTACCTTCTCAAGGGGGTTTCTCATCATGAATGCAAGGGTATGGTCACCTCGTAGTCCATATCTCTCAAGATAACATCTGAAGCTGTGACTTGGCTTCACCCTCAGAAAGCATTAGAACCACCACAGAAACATAGCAGAGGTACATGATGCCCTCACTTATGAGAATTCAAACTTCACATTTTTTTGGTAAAAGAAAAGAAAAGCAGTGATAAATCTCTTTAGCCCTCCCTTCCTTATGCCATATTTCCCCTCCCCCTCCTCATCCCCCTCTCTTTTCTCATCTCCCCTCTCCTTCCCATTTCAAAGTAGACCCAGGTCTCCACCACCCTCAGGAATAGGAAAGCCTCAGGGCAAAGTGAAATCAAAGTACTATAGTCAACTCTTAGCTTTTTGAGTTTTCCAGAGCTAGGTCCTCCAGATTTAAAGAAGTTTCAAGGATAATTTTGACAATCAGTGATGTTTGCCTTAATTTGCGTTGTTGAATTGAGAACCTAGCTCTTGTATTTGAAGATACAGTTTCACTGCATTTTCAGTCTGCTTCCAAATTAGCTGTTTTGTTTTGCTTTGTTTTGTTTTTTTTAAATCAAAATGTCTTGTCTCCTAAGGGCAGGGACTCTATCCTATTCACCTCTAAAACCTCACAATGCCTAGATTTGCTTTGGACAAAGTAGATGCATATTAAACACTTCAGTTGAATTATATAAGAATCTCCTACCTAAAATCCTTTAAAGAAATTTTAGTCAGCTATGCATCCCATACATTGCCTAGCCAATCTAAGACTACAGATGAAAGATTTTCTGTATGCTTTTTATTTAAAATTACCATTTCTCCTTGGTGAACAGCATAATCTCTGAACTTGTTTTTAAATTGGAACACTAGAATGATTAAAGTTTGGTATTATTTACCTATCAAAAGTTATTTTCTACTGAATATTCTTCCTTAAAAATATTAAGATTTTCTAAAGCCATTCTACTAGATAATCTAAATCCATAGGACACAAAGTAGCAATTTTATTTGATGCTGATATATTCTCTTTAGATTTTCCTTTAAAGCAGGTCTATGCGAAATCCACTGAGCATAAAAAAGGACCTCTATTTCTAGTATCCACTGATGCCTTTTTGAGCTTCCCTTGATTGGGAATTTAGCATTAACAAAGGAATTTGTGATGTCATATACTCTGTGTTCTAATCTAGTATTCGTCTGTGATATCATTCATAATTACTATATATTTAAATCTCATTTTGCAATTCAGGTGTAAAAGGAGAAATAGTACTGGGAAAGTCTTCATTATCAGTTACGAGCTGCTGTAAAACTTACAATGTTAAAACATCCTTTGAAACAGACATTAGAGACCTGAAAAAGGGATAATATAAAATTGATCAAAACCTATATTTCAAAGCAGCTTTCCCCACCATCCGGGGGGGGGGGGGAAAGAGGCTTTAGAAAGAAGTGGTTTAGGGTTATTTCATACATGAACGCTTAAAATCATGCAGACAGGTCTCTCCTTTATTGGAAAACAAACAGATAAATAGATATATAAATACATGAATAAATGGATACACTAGATCAGGAATAAACTCCAGAAATATACCAGCTCACCACGAACCTCATCTCTCTAAGGGAAAAAATCACGGAAGCTCATTGACTGCAAAGGTTAATTAAGATTCTGGGGGGACATCTCCAGTGTAGCAGCTGACAAGCATTTCATTAGGGAAGCAGTCTGAAGCTTCAGTGAGATTCTGGAGAATAAACTCACCAGGCCAGATTGCTGAGAGGTGGAGAAATCAGAGCTGGATGGGGTGAATGGACTTGAACATTGACAAAGGTCTGCATCTCTTCCTGAAATGGCACCCATTCCACTCCCCCCAGAAATCTTTCTGCCCAGAACCACATAGCACTTAGCAGCAGCATTACCTGTCATTGAATTGTGGATTCCTGCACTTGAGAACTTAATAGATCATTAGTTTTCCCATCAGAAAATCCACACTTTAGAATTCTATTTTACCCCTGTGCATGTGTTATATGTCTGTACTTAAATTGTGAACAATGTATTTCAGTTTTATTCTGGCTTCAGGTAGTACACAGGGACTCTGGTAATAGTTTATCATTCCTAATTCCCATCCACTTCACTAGTTTGGGAAGGACAAAAAAAAAAAAAAAAAAAAAGCTTAATATAATTATCTTTAAGGGTTTTTTTTTGTTGTTGTTGTTTGGTTTTATTTGTTTGATTATTGATTTTGACTTCTCAGACTCAATCACTATGTTGAAAGAGGTATACTTTCCCATTAATACTATTAGAAATTGTTAACCAAACTTATTTGTTCCATACAAAGAGACCAAGATAATTATTTTGGAGATCATAAAGATGTAAAAGCAACATTTGAACCACAGAAGATGAAATCACAGCTCAGTAACAAATTCTCATAGCAAGAATGACTTGTAATAATTATGTCCAGATTATTAATTGGAGAGAGAAATAGAGGCTTAAGAGAGGAACTTTCAAGACACATATAATGGGGAAAGAACCAGAATTATTTTTAGATTTATTTTTGCACCATTTGTGTGTTCTTGTGTTTAACTATGAAACGCCAGAACATTAGAGTCTGGTAGTTTTTAAGTTGTTCCCGGGACCTTGGGTCAGCCTGTTGCAGTTATGTCATGAGTGTTAGAACAGTTTCCAGTTCTTCTGCTTTCCATTGTCTTATTTTCCTGGACTTCTTTCTGAAGGTAAATGCCCAACACATTACACAGTCATGTAGCAAATGTCTTATGATCTGTAAAGCCAGTCTCCAAAGTAAATAAAACACCACCAAAACCCATTTTGTCAGCAGCTTATCAAAAGGCGTTTTTTTCATTGGTCTCATTTTTCCTTTATACTGTGTTTGAAGGCAAGTTTTATATTCGAAAGACTAAATGAACACTTGGACAGCAATTGATTGTCTCCATCACATCCCTGCTGGATATGCATCCACCTCGTTTTCCAATAGGGCAGCAAGGGCTCTGAATCTTCAGTCTTAGCACAGATCCCCAAGGATTGGGTATGGCAAAAAAGCTGACAAACCTTTGTTACCCAGAGCTCTGGCCGTCAAAGGCAGGGTCCGGGATGGGGCAGAATCTGCCTCTCTTGCTGTTTCCCTGATCCTCGAGATCAATTGATTACTTTCATCCTTAAAGCAATAAAGCTGACACTTCTCAGAAACACTAAATTCGCTGCCTCCCAATTTTGACTAGTGGGACATGTACAGCAGTAGTCTGCTCTTCAGAATCACAAATTCAAGGCTGGCTGAGGGACTGTCACCCCTGGCTGTCCTATCCTTATCACTTGCCCAATATGGAGACATGTGCATCTTTAACAGGAGACCTTTTAGTGGTGAAATCAGCACATCACTGGCAAATACATTTATTATAACATTAAATGACTAAAACTGTTTATCCTGTGAACATAATGGTTTTCTGTGTCTTCAGTTCATCTTCATGTGTTTTAGTGCCCAGCTTCTCTCAAAAACCTCTTTTGAATGCAGTTATTCATTTCAGAGAATAGCTGTAAGAGGAAGAAGAATAAAACAAAATTAGCAGTTGATCAAGAGTACTTTAGGCTGCCACCCTTTCCATTAACAACTTGATTTGATGTGAGTGCAATGCTTCTCCTGATACATTATGATAGAATAACCTGACAGAAAGGAGAACCAAAGAAAAACTAAAACTTGATCTAAGATACAGCCACCCGCCACCCTTTCTATTAGCATTTTAATCGGATGGGAACTGAGTGGTGTCTTAGTCTCAGTTCCCAGGAAAGGCTTTCTCATTTAACAGTGACCTTATCTTTATCAAGTGGTCCTGAACTTTTTTAAGGATTTAGTTAATTAATTAGTTAGTTACTTAGTTTTTAAAGATTACCTCTGCTTTTCTGTTGGCAACAGAAGGTGTTTAGCAGACACTTCTTCACAGCAGAAGTCTAATGCTGCCTCTTGATGACAAATTTTAAGTCTTCATCAGGACTGAGGTATGCAGTTTCACACACACGCACAAAATTCCTCTGTTAGTACCTTTGTTAAAGTGGCTTCCTGCAAGAGAAATGAGTTAATAGTCAAACTTTCATTCTTTTTGCTTTAAATTATCCACTGCCTTGAAAAGGAATAGAATAGAAAATATTCTTTTAAATCTTAGAGAAGCAATTCATTCATCATTCACTGAAGTCACCACATTAATTCTACAATATTGGGTTAAGAGAAAAAAAAATGAGCATTTGATCTCCAAATGGATGTTTGTTGCACACACGTAGGAATGAAGCTGAGACAGTTTTGATTCTAGCTCTGCCAGGTTCATTGCTCTCCTTCCCCTAAGGGCTTTCTAGAACTGGGCTTTGTGACCTGGCTTCCTATGTCAGATGTGGGGTTTAAGAATCCGGGAGGGAGGGGGGGTCAGAGCCATCATAAAGGAATGTTTTTCTTCTTCTGAAATCTTAACTCAAAACATTTTATTTTCATGCCTGATTGATCAATTATCAACTGGAAGCAAAGGATATGAGTCCATTTAGACCCTTTTAAGGATGACATAACAATCTTTCGTAACAATTGCTTCATCTCCTTTTATTATTCTCAGCCCCTCTCAGCATCCACAAAGACTCAAAACATTTTCTGTACCTCTATGTTTGGAAACAATAAGGATCTGAAAATTTGCGAAACAAAAAAAGCATATTTTTATTACTATCATTTTTATCCAAAGGGAAAAAATCTTATTGCTTTGAATTCCTTAAGTTGCCACCCAGTAGAGATAGGGTTCTGGCTCACTGTATTTTTATATTTTTTCCGAGACTTGGTGTTAAAGCTTCCCTTTTCAAAATCATTTCTTATATGCATATTCCCTAACTAAGAGTCTTTTCACATCAAAGTTACACTTTGAAGCTTTCTAGCAAAGTAGCAGCTAGGCAATCTATGACAACAGCAATAATTTATTTGTGTCGTTTTATCAGAGAGAAAAAAGGTTCATCCTTATTTAAAAAGCAGTTTTAAAGCCTAATTAACTAAATTGATAGTTTTATGTATGTAAATTGCCATAACAGAAGAAGAGAATATGCAAGATGGGGTGGGGGAGAGTAGGGGCTGTCTGCCCTTGTCTAATGATGCCGCTTTATTAAGCAGCTCTGTATTCTCCCCGTGTATTCTGAAGCCTGTCTATGGGGTTATAATTTTTAACAGGGGGATCTGTGTCAAAATGAATTTAGATGTTTAGAAGCTAATCTACCCACAGTAGAGAATGAGACCTTAGGAGAGTGAGGCCTCTTCATTATTTGGAGATGTATTACTTTGACGCCTTTATGTATAAGGTACAGTAGTGCACTTTAAAAATCAGATTCTGGAAAAGAAAAAAAATCTCACCCAGTCAGCCCAGCGACCAATGGCAAGGTACATAATGCTGCCGAAGTATTTTCATTACCCTGTAAAATCCTGTGTATCTGGTATATATGTTATAAAGGTCTAATAACAGCTTATCTTTATATAAAACACAGCCATGTACAAACATATTTAACATATATTTCACTATATATATTTAAGTATTACACTATTAAATATACTGTTTGTATAGCAGTTACATTAAAATGTTATTTTCATTTACATAAAACTTATTCAGTATGTACTTACTCATTTATTTGTAAGTTTATATAAAATGTTTAATAGGTTGAACCAACTGAAACTTCTGGTACGCAGCTGCATTTGACCCATGAGAATGGTCATTCTATGTGATTCAATGGACTATACATAGAAGTAAATATAATTCCAGTTGATATATATTCACTAAAAATAAAATTTAGAGTAGTTTTTCTAGTGATTCCTCACTTTTTTTTTTTTTTTTTTGCTGTACGCGGGCCTCTCACTGTTTTGGCCTCTCCTGTTGCGGAGCACAGGCTCCGGACGCGCAGGCTCAGCGGCCATGGCTCACGGGCCCAGCTGCTCTGCGGCATGTGGGATCCTACCGGACCGGGGCACGAACCCGTGTCCCCTGCATTGGCAGGCGGACTCTCAACCACTGCGCCACCAGGGAAGCCCATGATTCTTCACTTTGATCAAGAAAATGATGAAGGCTCTGGATCTCTCCTTAGAAAAATTCAGAGTGATACAGACTTCTACATACAGTTTTAGGGTGTTCTTGGCATCCCATAATGTTTCCACCATCTCTTAAGAACGTTTACCCATTGCATGAGGATGTGCAAGAAGGCCAGGAAGGGAGAGCCAAATAGCGTCTTGAGGATTTGCTGGCCTAATGGAGGGTTGATAAAAGGACAAACCACAGGCCCTGCACCCACAAGGATTTCTAAATGACTGCCTTGTGGAGAAAAATTACAGTCTAAGGACATTAGAGTTTGTTCTCTGGATAATTAATGGCCCCCCTTTGGCTTCTTCTGGCTTCTTTCTCTGAGGCTTGGGTTTTCTGCTGACGAGGAAGGCAAGAGCAATTACTCTTTCAGACCCTAAACCGTAGACCTTAGACCAAATTTCATCTCTGTTCTAATCTGCCAATTTTTCCCAGTGTGTTATTTCATCCCTGAGACCATTTCTTTGGCAATCAGAGTAACCTGTGAGCATGAACCTAAATAAGGGACTCTAGGAAAAGCCTAGGAGAGAGTGATGAGTACCCAAGATAAAAATCTTTGTTTTGAGGGTTAGTTTACCTTGGAAGGGTAAATAATGTAATGGGCTCTTTCAGCTTAAGCAGCTCTTAAAAACCACCCATCTCCATTCACCTCTTTGAAATGCATGGTGACAACACATTGATATTGCTGAGGTTAATGACTGGCTGATTAACAACAGAGAGCATATTTGCAGGCAAATGAGCTGTAATAATTGTTGCGGGAACTCCTTTGAAGAAAATGTTTTAAATAGGCTTATAAGGGCTCTTGAAATGGCTTCTTCACTCCTCCTGACAAACCCCTCCCTCTTCCTTTCTTACCTTCTGTGCTCTTTCCCAGGGAGTGGAAGAGAAAACTCCAGCAATGTTATCCTAAATAATCTGAAAAGCTAAAAAGTGTGCTGTGCCATCCCATCTGAGGTTTTTGGAGTAGCAGTCTCTTTAACTGGGTGTTGTTTACACTTTTAGCTGCTTTGATCTGTAGTCTAGGTTTGCTAATTTAGAAATGAGTTAGAACTTAAAATCCGGGAAGACTCAATGTACCGATTTTCCTGTGCTTTAGAAAAGAAGTTTGGCATTTATTCAAAACAGTGAAAGTGGTAATGTTATGTTATTTTTACCTGCAGGTACCAAATACATGGAGTTACAGAAGGAGTGTTTCCCAGCTTCTTTTAAACCCATGTACTGTTTTGATAACTAGAAGTACTTAATCTCTCTGGTTCCCAAATCTCATCAAATTTAGGTTGATTTCCTTTCTCCCCTTAAGAATCACAATCATGCTTTGAGAACATCGTTCTTGATATATGGTCAAAATCGGATGCCTCCTCAGATAGAGAGACACCTACAGCTGGTACTAACCGCTCACATCCCCTAACCCACCGTCCTCATCCCAGCATGCATAGAGGTAGACACAACCAGAGTCCACCGCCTGGGGGAAACAACCAGCCAATCACCGGACCATTCTGTTCTGTTATAGCTTTTCCTTTTATTCTTGCTTTTAGTCATTCACTTAGTCAACATGCCTTTCTTGACAGCTTCCTGGGCCTGGGCATGAAGCTAAGGTCCTGGAGGTACCAAAGTGACTGCTGACAGTCTGCAGTCTGATTAAGGACCTGACTGAAAGCCCTGTCATCCTGGGAAGGAGAGCAGTGCACTAAGGTGCCTCAGTTGAATGGAATCATTACAGCACTAAGAGGATGGGGATACAGTGATAAAAATTCACTCATCACATACTATTTCCGTAGTATTTTTCTTTTCATGCCTTCACTTAAAAATGTATTATATTTCTTTTAAAAAGTGATCATGACATCATTATCCTGAAAGTTAAAACAGTACTTGTCATTAAGTGGAAGGGAATCAAAAATAAAATAAGGACATCTGCAACAAAACAAGTCCAGTAAAGTCTGGCTACCCACTGTTAACTGGGGAAGGGTCTGTGCCCGAGGTTCTCATGGTGAAAAAAAGGGAGATGAACAGATGCTAAATGGGTATTAAAGACATTCTGGCAATGCATGGAGATGTTCGCTTTGATGTTATCAGAATTGTTGAAAGACAGTGGGGAAGGGGAAACTTTCTCGTACATAATTCACTGTTATTTATTTCTATGTCAAATGTGCTATCTGTAATTCTATTAGGACCACCAGTATCATTTGTCTCCCTTTGTGAAAAAGGAAATAAAGAAAGAAAACTCAGCTAGAAAGAGCAGGAAAGTGCAAGAAAAATGGGGTTGCCAGACTGGAGTGATAGTCTGTAACCACTAACAGAGACTGAGGCGGGGGAGGAGGGTGTGTCAAAATGTGGTGTGTGGGGCTGGAAGATGCACTTGTAGGATGAACTGTGCCTTCTTTATGGAAGCACCTCACATCATCTGCCCTGCCCTAGATTGGAAGCCTAAATTTGAATCCGATATTCTTTCTCTTTTTCAGTTTTCAGTTTTATTCAGATATAATTGACATACATTATATTAAAGGTGTACAACATAATGATTGCTATATGTATAAATTATGAAATGATTACCGAGATAAATTTAGTTAACGTCCATCACCCCATATAGTTACACTTTTTTTTCTTATGCTGAGAACTTTTAAGATCTATTCTCTTAACAACTTTCAAATATACAATACAGTACTCTTAACTGTAGTCAACATGGTGTACATTACATCCCCAGAACTTATTAATCTGAAAACCGGAAGTTTGTACCTTTTGACCACCTTTGCCCATTTTCCTAACTCCCTAGTCCCCACCTTTGACAATCACCAGTCTGTTCTTTGTTTCTGAGTTTGGTGTGTTTTTTTTTTAGATTCCACATATCAGTGAGATCATACAGTATCTATCTTTCTTGTTCTGACTTGTTTCGTTTAGCATAATGCCCTCAAGTTCCATCCATGTTATAGCAAATGGCAGGATTTCCTTCTTTCTCATAACTGAATAATATTCCATTCTTTATGTGTGTGTGTGTGTGTGTACAGCACATTTTCTTTATCCATTCATCTATTGATGGATACTTAGTTTCCTTTCATGCCTTGGCATGAAATAAATAAATCAAATTGTAAATAAAGCCAACTTTAAGTTTGAATCCATTGTTCTTAATGCAAGACAATAGCCAATATCTCATTGGAAACTTTAACAAGTATATCAAAAGGTGTTTTCATTGCCTTGAATATGTCTTACTACTACGTGAAAGTGCAGTTAGAACAGCAAAATTAGGGGTCGTGTTTTATTATAGTGATTGTTTATGAATCCATGCTTCTGATATAGGAATTGGAGAATATTGCATCATGTCAGAAAGCACCCATGATTGTAACTATAACCTTGGCTAGGCAGCAAAGTAAGGAAATCAACTTCTTTTCTGGTCCACTGGTAAAAATCATAAGTATGACATAGAATGAGAAAGCGATTTGACATCAAAACAGGAAGAGTGATTACTGACAAATAATACTGTATCATTCCCCCTCTAACACCACTGCATATAAGTTAAATCCATATTTATTGGACTGAAATAATAACAAAATAAAGATGATGATGATGAAGACGAGAAGAAGAAGGAGAAAGAAGAGGAGAAATAAAACTTATTTTTATACTACTTTTTTCTATTTTTGACATAGTATATCTCAATTTATTCTTAAACTCATTTAACAAATAATGAAACTTGCTCCTAGAGAGTAACTTAATTTACACAGATTACCTTTTCAATTAATGACATAGTCACTAAGAGAAACCAGTTCTAATTTTCAGTCCTCACTCAATGATAGCTAGTTGTAATAATAATAGTATTACTTAAAAATAGCAATAATAATGGATAGTATTTATTGATTGCTTATGAGCAATCATAAGCTTATTATGAGCCAACTCTTTTACATGAATTATCTTATTTAATCATTAGAACAATCTATGAATCAAGTATTATTATTAGTCTCCTAATTTTACAGATGAGGAAATGAGGCTCAGAGAATTTAAGTAATTTTCCTGAGATTCTATAGCTCATAAATGGGACAATACACAGACTCATTTTAACTCTGTGAACTTTGAGGTTCCTATGTGTCTGTTCTCAAACCATCTCCAGTGTATTTTAAAAGGATATCTAATTCCTGAAGATAGACATTGTCACAGAACAAATATCAGCTGTTCATATTTATCTGCATTTCTAAGAACCAGAGCTTTAAAGTTCTCTCAGAATCACCACCCTGGGGGCATTATCCTCTGCCACCACCTCGAACAGCCACATACCCATGGAGGCATTAACTCCCTTCATTAAGTGAACTCCCGCTGGAGGGGTAATGTGATGCTGTCATGACTTGGTAGCATCATTTGCTGGCACTGTTTGCCCATAGGACTTTTCACTTCCTGATCCCAAAGCACACAGCTTCAGGTACTCCTGGTGGGGGAATATGGTCTTCTATTCCTCACATTCCTTGTCTAACACTCCTTTGTCCATCACATCCTTGTCCACATATGCAAAGTTGTTTTATTCTGGGAGTGATATGGAGGGGTGGAATTCTGGATCACAGGGCATGCAGGTTTCAATTTTCAATAGCTAGTATCCACTTGCTTCTGTAATTGGTTGTTCCAATGTACACTCCTACCAGCCATGTAATACAGGACCTATTTCTACCACTCCCTGCAGCACATAATATTTTTAAACATCTTCTACTTTCTTGTGAGTATTCTGAAGGGAGGGAGGGAAGGAGGGAGGGAGGGAGGGAGGGAGGAAAAACACGAGATTAAATATACTAGTGTTGCCCTCATTGCCTGTCTTAGGGCTATGATTCAGAAAGAGTGAGGCTTGATTGGCCTGAAATATAACCCTTTTAACTTCATCATTTAGCATATTCCAGGATCTTCACCTCTGTTGCCACTTCAGAGCCTGCCTCATTTATCTCTGCTCTCTCTAACATTAGCACCCATGGTGAAAAAGACTCCACGAGGTGGGAGACCTGACGACACGATGCAGTTGAAATGCTAGAGACAGCATCCTGCATTGCTGAGGGAGATGTTCTGTGCCTCTGCATATTTAAAAGTTAACTTTTTTCTTTTCCTGGAAATACAGTCAACATGAGTTGTACCCCACACAAACACCCTCCCTTGTCCCCAACCCCAGGCAGTGCCTAAGGAATTAATGACCAGCTGAGGTTAATGAGTCCCCACTTGGCTCTGGGCCATCAACTCTCCCTGCTGGCCATTAATCCCCTAGGAATGCCCCACGCCTTGGTAGTTAGTCCTTAATTATGGAAGGCATTAAGGATCAGGAGAGAATCCTAAGTGAAATGAAAAGGCTATTTTTCATTGGTGCTCAGTGTGAGACATTTCAAGTCCAGGTGGCACTGGGAAACACAACCACACTGCTATTAAACCAACTGCTTCCAAGGAGGAGCCATCAATCTCTATTTTCTCCTTTGATCATCCAAATTCAGGAAGCTATTCAAGGCTATCCCCAGGTCTAAGACGCAGGAAATAACTTGTGTCCAATGAATTCTTGATTAAACTCTCTGATAACCAGTAGTCTGGACTCATTCAAGCTGAGATAGCTTTATCTTCATGTCTGGGGGGAATAAGTGGCTGTCTGTATGTTTTCATTTTTCTAAGGGTGTCTAAGATTTCTCCCTTCCATCTGCCTATTTATCTTTACTTACCAGTGTATGAAACAAATCTATTAATTATTTCCTGGGTCAGAATAAATTTTTTTGAATAGATTTTTTAATTTAATTTATTTATTTTGTATACAACATGTTCTTATTAGTCACCTATTTTATACATATTAGTGTATATATATCAATCCCAATCTCCCAATTCATCCCACCACCACCACCACCACCACCACCACCACCACCCCTGCCACTTTCCCCCCTTGGTGTCCATACGTTTGTTCTCTACATCTGTGTCTCTATTCCTGACTTGCAAACCAGTTCATCAGTACCATTTTTCTAGATTCCACATATATGCATTAATATATGATATTTGTTTTTCTCTTTCTGACTTACTTCAGTCTGTATGACAGACTCTAGGTCCATCCACCTCACTACAAATAACTCAGTTTCTTTCCTTTTATATGGCTGAGTAATATCCCATTGTATATATGTGACACACCTTCTTTTTCCATTTATCCATCGATGGACACTTAGGTTAGTACCATGTCCTGGCTATTGTAAATAGTGCTGCAGTGAACACTGTGGTACATGTCTCTTTTTGAATTATGGATTTCTCAGGGTATAGGCCCAGTAGTGGTATTGCTGAGTCATGTGGTAGTTCTATTTTTAGATTTTAAGGAACCTCCATACTGTTCTCCATAGTGACTGTATCAATTCACATTCCCACCAACAGTGCAAGAGGGTTCCCTTTTCTCCACACCCTCTCCAGCATTTGTTGTCTGTAAATTTTCTGATGATGCCCATTATAACTGGTGTCAGGTGATACCTCATTGTAGTTTTGATTTTCATTTCTCTAATAATTAGTGGTGTTGAGCAGCTTTTCATGTGCCTCTTGGCCATCTGTATGTCTTCTTTGGAGAGATGTCTATTTAGGTCTTCTGCCCATTTTTGGATTGGGTTGTTTGTTTCTTTAATATTGAGCTGCATGAGCTGTTTATATATTTTGGAGATTAATCCTTTGTCCATTGATTCATTTGCAGATATTTTCTCCCATTTTGAGGGTTGTCTTTTCATCTTGTGTGTAGTTTCCTTTGCTGTGCAAAAGCTTTTAAGTTTCATTAGGTCCCATTTGTTTATTTTTGTTTTTATTTCCATTACTCTAGGAGGTGGGTTAAAGAAGATCTTGCTGTGCCGTATGTCAAAGAGTGTTCTTCCTATGTTTTCCTCTAAGAGTTTTATAGAGTCTGGTCTTACATTTAGGTCTTTAATCCATTTTGAGTTTATTTTTGTGTATGGTGTTAGGGAGTGTTCTAATTTCATGCTTTTACATGTAGCTGTCCAGTTTTCCCAGCATCACTTATTGAAGAGACTGTCTTTCTCCATTGTATACCCTTGCCTCCTTTGTCATAGATTACTTGACCATATGTGTATGGGTTTTTCTCTGGGCTTTCTATCCTGTTTCATTACTCTGTATGTCTGTTTTTGTGCCAGTACAATATTGTCTTGATTACTGTAGCTTTGTACTATAGTCTGAAGTCTGTGAGTCTGATTCCTCTAGCTCCATTTTTTTCCCTCAAGATTGCTTTGGCTCAGGGTATTTACCCAGTAGTGGGATTGCTGAGAAAACCATAATTCAAAAAGAGTCATGTACCACAATGTTCATTGCAGCAATACTTACAATAGCTAGGACATGGAAGCAACCTAAGTGTCCATCGACAGACGAATGGTTAAAGAAGATATGGCACATATATACAATGGAATATTACTCAGCCATAAAAAGAAACAAAATTAAGTTATTTGTAGTGAGGTGGATGGACCTAGAGTCTCTCATACAGAGTGAAGTAAATCAGAAAGAGAAAAACAAATACCGTATGCTAACACATATATATGGAATCTAAAAATAAAATGGTTCTGAAAAACCTAGGGGCAGGACAGGAATAAAGATACAGAGGTAGAGAATGGACTTGAGGACACAGGGAGGGGGAAGGGTAAGCTGGAACGAAGTGAGAGAGTGGCATTGACATATATACACTACCAAATGTAAAATAGATAGCTAGTGGGAAGCAGCCGCATAGCACAGGGAGATCAGCTCCATGCTTTGTGATCACCTAGAGGGGTGGAATAGGGAGGGTGGGAGGCAGGTGCAAGTGGAGGGGATTTAGGGATATATGTATATGTAGAGTTGATTCACTTTGTTGTACAACAGAAACTAACACAATGTTGTAAAGCAATTATATTCCAATAACGATGTTAAAAAAAAAAAAGATTGCTTTGGCTATTTGGGGTCTTTGGTTTCTCGATACAAATTTTAAAAATTTTTGTTCTAGTTCTGTAAAAAATTCCATTGGTGATTTGATAGGGATTCCATTGAATCTATAGATTGCTTTGGGAAGTATAGTCATTTTCACAATATTGATTCTTCCAATCCAAGAACATGGTGTGTCTCTCCATCTGTTTGTGTCATCTTTGATTTCTTTCATCAGTGTCTTATAGTTTTCTGAGTACAGGTCTTTTACCGCCTTAGGTAGGTTTATTCCTAGGTATTTTACTCTTCTTGTTGCAATGGTGAATGGGATTGTTTTCTTAATTTCTCTTTCTGATCTTTCATTGTTAGTGTATAGGAATGCAAGAGATTTCTGTACATTGAATTTGTATCCTGCAACTTTACCAAATTCACTGATTAGCTCTAGTAGTTTCCTGGAGGCATTTTTAGGACTCTGTATGTATAGTATCATGTCATCTGCAAACAGTGACAGTTTTACTTCTTCTTTTCCAATTTGTATTCCTTTTATTTCTTTTTCTTCTCTGATTGCCATAGCTAGGACTTCCAAAACTATGTTGAATAATAGTGGTGAGAGTGGACATCCTTGTCTCATTCCTGATCTTAGAGGAAATGCTTTCAGTTTTTCACCATTGAGAATGACGTTTGCTGTGGGTCTGTCATATATGGCCTTCATTTTGTTGAGGTAGGTTCCCTCTATGCCCACTTTCTGGAGAGTTTTTATCATAAATGGGTGTTGAATTTTGTCAAAAGTTTTTTCAGCGTCTATTGAGATGGTCATATGGTTTTTCTTCTTCAGTTTGCTAATATGGTGTATCACATTGATTGATTTGCTTATATTGAAGGATCCTTGCATCCCTGGGATAAATCCCACTTGATCATGGTGTATGATCCCTTTAATGTGTTGTTGGATTCTGTCTGCTAGTATTTTGTTGAGGATTTTTGCATCTATATTCATCAGTGATATTGGTCTGTAATTTTCTTTTTTTTGTTGTATCTTTGTCTGGTTTTTGTATCAGGGTGATGGTGGCTTCGTAGAATGAGTTTGGGAGTGGTTTTCCTCTGCAGTTTTTTGGAAGAGTTTGAGAAGGATGAGGGTTAGCTCTTCTCTAAATGTTTGTTAGAATTCTCCTGTGAAGCCGTCTGGTCCTGGACTTTTGTTTGTTGGAAGATTTGAATCACAGTTTCCATTTCATTACTTGTGCTTGGTCTGTTGATATCTTCTCTTTCTTCCTGGTTCAGTCTTAGAAGGTTATACCTTTCTAAGAATTTGTCCATTTCTTCCACGTTGTCCATTTTATTGACATGGAGCTGTTCGTAGTAGTCTCTTATGATGCTTTGTATTTCTGTGGTGTCCATTGTAACTTCTTCTTTTTCATTTCTAATTTTATTGAGTCCTCTCCCTCTTTTTCTTGGTGAGTCTGGCTAAAGGTTTATCCATTTTGTTTATCTTCTCAGAGAACCAGCTTTTAGTTTTATTGATCTTTGCTATTATTTTCTTTGTTTCTATTTCATTTATTTCGGCTCTGATCTTTATGATTTCTTTCTTTCTACTAACTTTAGGTTTTGTTTGTTCTTTCTCTAGTTCCTTTACATGTGAGGTTAGATTGTTTATTGGAGATTTTTCTTGTTTATTGAGGTAGGATTGTATTGCTATAAACTTCCCTTTTAGAACTGCTTTTGCTACATCCCATAGGTTTTGGTTCATTGTGTTTTCGTTATCATTTGTCTCTAGGTATTTTTTGATTTCCTCTTTGATTTCTTCAGTGATCTCTTGGTTACTTGGTAGTATATTGTTTAGCCTGCAAGTGTTTGGGTTTTTATGTTTTTTTCCCCTGAAATTGATTTCTAATCTCTTAGCGTTGTGGTTGGAAAAGGTGCTTGATATGATTTCACTTTTCTTCAATTTACCAAGGATTGATTTTTGACCCAGGATGTGATCTATCCTGGGGAATGTTCCATGTGCACTTGAGAAGAAAGTATAATCTGCTGTTTTCAGATGGAATGTCCTATAAATATCAAATCTATCTGGTCTATTTTGTCATTTTAAGCTTGTGGTTCCTTACTAATTTTCTGTCTGGGGTGATCTGTCCATGGGTCTAAGTGAGATGTGAAAGTCCCCCACTATTTTTGTGTTACCATCGATTTCCTCTTTTATAGCCGTTAGCATTTGCCTTATGTATTGAGGTGCTCCTACGTTGGGTGCATAAATATTTACAGTTGTTATATATTCTTCTTGGATTGATCCCCTGATCAGTATGTAGTGTCCTTCCTCGTCTCTTGTAACGTTCTTTATTTTAAAGTCTATTTTATCTGATATGAGTATTGCTACTCCAGCTTTCTTTTGATTTCCATTTGCATGGAATATCTTCTTCCATCCCCTCACTTTCAGTCTGTATGTATGTGTCCCTAGGTCTGAAGTGGGTCTTGTTTTTGTATCCATTCAGCAAACCCCTGTCTTTTGTTTGGAGCATTTAATCCATTTACATTTTAAGTAATTATCAATATGTATGTTCCTATTTCCATTTTCTTAATCATTTGGGGTTTGTTTTTGTACATCCTTTTCTTCTCTTGTGTTTCCTGCCTAGAGAAGTTCCTTTAGCATTTGTTGTAAACCTGGTTTGGTGGTGCTGAATTCTCTTAGCTTTTGCTTGTCTGTAAAGCTTTTGATTCCTCTGTCGAATCTGAATGAGATCCTTGCTGGGTAGAGTAATCTTGCCTGTAGGTTCTTCCTTTTCATCACTTTAAATATATCGTGCTGCTCTCTTCTGGCTTGTGGAGTTTCTGCTGAGAAATCAGCTGTTAACCTTATGGGGGTTTCCTTGTATGTTATTTGTTGTTTTTCCTTGTTGCTTTTAATAATTTTTCTTTGTCTTTGATTTTTGTCAGTTTGATTGCTATGTGTCTTGGCATGTTTCTTCTTGGGTTTATCCTCCCTGGGACACTCTGTGCTTCCTGGACTTGGGTGGCTATTTCCTTTCCCAATTTAGGGAAGTTTTTGACTCTGATCTCTTCATATATTTCCTCGGGTTCTTTCTCTCTCTCTTCTCCTTCTGGGACCCCTATAATGTGCATGTTGGTGTGTTTAATGTTGTCCCAGCGGTCTCTTAGGCTGTCTTCATTTCTTTTCAATCTTCTTTCTTTATTCTGTTCTGTGGCATTGAATTCCACCATTCTGTCTTCCAGGTCACTTATCCATTCTTCTTCCTCAGTTATTCTGTTATTGATTCCGTCTAGTGTATTTTTCATTTCACTTATTGTATTGTTCTTCTCTGTTTGTTTGTTCTTTAATTCTTCTAGGTGTTCAGAACAGTAGATTTCAAAATGGATTACTCAGAGAACTAGAATTTTTTCCCCATGTCCCCTACTAATTTTTTTTTTTTTTTGACTGATGGGATTGAAGGCACATCTTGTTAACGAAAGCAACAGTGTTTGTATCTGTTTTTAATATGCAGGTTTCAGTGCCTGCAAATATTAGAACTCGTTAGCTGAAATTATTAAGTTTAACATTAAAATGCAGGTTTTATGAGAAAGCTGGTTAACAAACATTAACACTTTAGTCTGAATTAAGTTAGTCCCCAAACCAGTTGGAAAGAGAAGTATATTGAATGAATAAACCCAGAGACTTACTCTTTGTCAAGGTCCACAGTTGTAGTAGAACCATTATAGCATATGTTTGTTCTGAGTACATGGAAGGAGTATTTAAAGGGTGAGTTTTGGGTGAGCTGTCAGAGTGAGCCAGAGGCAGTATGGAGTGAGAGGGAGAGTTGAGAGAGTTGGACGAAGCCTAAAGCAAACTTTACCTACTTCAACATTTTATTCTAGGGCAAATCTTATTGAAACATATCCTGTCATTATTTTATCTAGCATGAAGAGAACAGTAGATTAATGTGATGTTTTTACTGTATCACACAATAAACCAACCTCTAAAAGAAATAAAATGCAGAGAGAAGCAGTTTATGGTAGCCCTGGGCAGGGCTTTTGAGACAAAGAAA